>NC_081826.1:132553822-133221120 GCF_030867095.1 Alligator mississippiensis | reverse complement strand
TGACCAGGCTCGCTTGGAGCTGCGTGGGGCGATCCCGAGCGTAAGACTCCCCGGCTTCCTATCTCTTTTCTTGCTTCACTCCCACCTCTCTAAAGGTCCTCTAGCCTCTGTTTATTTCGCTTTCTGACTCTTTTCATGCTTTTTTGCAGCTTTTACCCCCCACTTTTCTCCTCCTCTCTCTTCCTCTCCCCCTCTGCTTCCGGTTTCTTTGTCTGTGAGACGCTTCTTGCAGCCTTCTCTTTTACTGTCTCTTTCCCTCTCTTTCTCTTTTTTCTGTCTGCTTGTTACGGGGAGTTACCTTTTCCATTAGCCTGCCTTCCAGAGGTGCTCTTAATTAACCCTCCATCCCCCCCTCACCCTTTAGTTTTCCTTTTCTTTTTTCTTTTTGCTGTTTTAACCCCCCCCCCCTCCTTCCCCTGCCGCTTTTTTCCCCCCCCACCCTCCTCCCCCTTTGTGGGGAGCTCTCTATTATCATTTGCCGCTTGACGGGGTGCTTTTTTCTTCTTCCCCCCCTCTTTTTTTGTTCTATCCACGCTTTTTTTTTTTCTTCACCCCCCAAATCCCTCCCTCCCTTTCAGTGGCTTATCTTCACTTTCTGTTTTGGCCGCATTCCCGGGAGCTTGGCCTTGAGCTCCTGTGTTTAAGTTTTCTTTTCATTCCCTTAGTTTTTTTTGCTTTGCAGTTTAACCCTGTCCTAGTGAGGATGGCTGCTCCTACACCTGGCAGTTGGCATGAGGATGTCTCTCGGACCTCCCGCTGACGCACGCCTGAGGGTTCATGCCCCTCTCCAGGTGGGGCTTGAGGTTTGCATGGAGGCTCTGGCTGCGCTCCTGGGATGGCGTACGATCCGCTATGCGGGTCGTGTGAACACGGTCCCGATGATTTATTTGAGCACGCCCTGCCTTGGTTGACAGGGTGTGTGCTGAGGGCCTAGACATTGCGGGCATCCACTACCTGTCACGCCCCTAGAGACTCAGGCAGAGAGGGTGGTGATCTCTAACATCCCCACCACATGTTTCTGATCGGGAGCTGGCCAGGGGACTCGAGGCCTATGGAGTTCTTACGAGTCCTTTTCGCCGGCTGCCGATGGGAAGCAAGGACCCTCAGCGGAAGCACGTCCTGTCTTTTCGGAGGCAGGTCTTTATGCTCCTCAAGGGAGGGCCCCCAGTCTCTACCTACTCGCTCCCTGAGCTTCACGCTCGAGGGTCGGAGGTATATTATCTATTTGTCTGTGGGAGAGACTACGTGTTTTAAGTGCGGCGGCTCCTCCCACCTGGCTGCTCAGTGCCCTCAGGGCAAGGCGGCCGGACCATCGCCACCTGCGGCAGAGCCGAGAGACGGCGTGTCGACTTCTGGGACACGCGGCAGGCCCAGGGAAGCAGGGAGCTCTTCCTCCCAGCCTCCTTCCACCCCTACTCCATCTCAGGGGACGGGGGGCTCTGATGTGAAACCATCGTCCAGTGGAGAGGCTGGTGCTACTACCCAGGCCCCGCCGCCGCCTCCCCCGTCTGTGGCGCCCCCCCTGCCCTCAGTGCGGGGGCCCCGCCGGCTGGGGGGGCAGGGCAGTCTGGCCCGTCCCCAGCACAGGGGCAGCTGCCCACCTACCACCAAGAAGAAGAAGAAGGAGGACAAAGAGAGGAAGATGAAGGGGGCCTCTCAGGATGCCCTGCCCTCCTCGGGCCAGTGCCGAGGGACCCCCCACTAGAGAGCCTGGCCCCGCTCTGGCTGCCATACCACCCCACCCCGTTGGATGTAGCTGTCGGCGGGGGCAGACTTAGCGGAGGGGGAGGGGGCTTCAGGGTCCCTCTCCCCTCGCCTGTCCCCCCAGCCTCTGGAGTCCGGGCCGGCGGTGGGGATGGTGGCGAATGCCTCTCTCTGGTGGCCTGGCCTCGGGGGTGGCGGGAGAGTCTGCTACCCCCTTGGTCATGCCCCAGCCTGGTGGATTTAGATGGAGAAGTTGACGAGATGGAGGTCCAGCTCACTGAGTCTCGCAAGAGGCGTCGTGAGCGGGATGGCCTCTCCCCCCCCAGGAAGACAGGGAATGCCCTCGTGGAGCCGGTCCTTGACTCGGATGATGAGAGGCGGCTGATGTGTCTAGACATCGAGGGTGTCGATGCTTGCGGTTGCGGACGAGCTCCCGCCGGGGGTGCGGACCTCGACGCTCTTCCTTAGGCAACATCCACCCCAAGCTGGCGGAGCCCCCCCTGGGTCCCTCCAGGACTATGGGGGACTCCTGTCCTTCTTGAAGTTAACTAAGGGGCAGAGGAACGTAGCAGGACCGCATCACTCAGTGGTGCACAGACCCCAAAGTGTTCGTAAAGGGTGCCAGGGCAGCTGCCAAGCTCATGCAGCGGGATCTGGGCACACCGCCAGATGGCTTACCGTTTGGAGAAGCTTGCCCAGAGGGTGAGAGCTGAGTGGACTTGGGCGGGTCCCCTCGACTAGAGTAGGGCACAGTAGGCCTTCCTTGACCTGTCTGTACTGCCTTGCTCTGCCTCTTGGGTGCTCGTTCTTCCACCCGTACCTTGCTTTGCTCTTCCTCTCCCACACCCACATCCATGGCAGCCACAATCATTGGCACCTTCAACATCAACGGCTGTCGAGACTCGGTGAAGCGCGAAGCCGTCCTGGGAGCTCCTGCGACAGAAGAGGCTGGCCGTCGCCTTCCTTCAAGAGACACACTCTGACAGATTCAACCAGGCGGCCTGGCGGGCTGCCTGGCGAGGACAGGTGTTCCTGAGCCATGGCACCAACCTTAGCGCTGGGGTCGCGGACTCTCTTATCACCACAGCTGCAGCTTGACGCGGCGGTGCCGCGGGAGGTCATCCCCGGCCGCCTGCTGACCGTCCGCGTCACCCCTCGCACAACACCGCCTGCTGCTCATCAACGTCTACGCGCCTTCCGATGGTCAGGAGAGGGTCGTTTTCTTCGAGACCTTTGGCTGCCCTCCTGCGCGACGCTAGCGAGGATGATGACCTGCTCCTCCCTCGGTGGGGATTTCAACTGCACCACTGCCCCGCGCCTCGACCGCACAGGGCCTGATCCCCACCTGCCCTCCGCTCGCAAGCTGCAATCTGCCTTGGAGGGGCAGACCTCGTGGACATCTGGCGAGCCCTGCATCCTGATGCGCGCCAGTACACCTGGGCCAGGATGGGTGCCGGTGGTGTCACCATGCTCGCCTCGACCGCCTTTATGTCACCAGGCACCACCTGCCACTCCTGCGCAGCAGCTGCATCGCTCCCTCGGGTCTGTCAGATCATGACCTAGCCTTCAGTGAACTGAGCCTGCCGGGGAGAGCCTGTGCACGGGCACCTTATTGGTGTCTCAACGTCAGCCTGCTTCACGACTCCTATTTCCAGGGACTGCTTTGCCCGCTTCTGGAGGAGGTGGGAGGCTGTGAGATCGAGCCACTCCTCCTGGAAGCTGTGGTGGGGACGTGGGCAAGGTACAGATCCGAGCCTTTTGCCAGCAGTACACCCAGCTGGCCGCGAATGAGACGCGCCGACGTATCCGGGAATTGGAGGAGGACGTGGCGGAGCTCGAGGCTGCTCTGCTGGCTGCTGGCAGCGACGCGGCACTGAGCGAGAGCCTCCGGTTCCGCAGGAGATGTCTGCGCAACCTGGCGGAGAGCGCGGCCCGCGGCGCGAGGATCCGCGCCCCGTTGCCAGGAACTGGCGGAAACTGACGCCCCGACCCGCTTCTTTTTCAACCTGGAGCGGCGGAGGGCAGCGAGCAAAGTCTTGGACCATCTCAAGACTCCTGAGGGCCGGGTAATTACAAGAGCCCGGCGAAATACGCGAACATGCCGTCGCCTTCTATCGTGACCTGTTTGCGGCCGAGCCGTCGTGTCCGAGGCCACGCGGGAACTCCACGAGGGCCTACCACGTCTCGATGCCCTGGAGGCCGGAGAGCTTGAGCGGGACTTGTCCCTGGAAGAGCTGGCGGCCGCCACGGCCGGCCTCGCCTCCGGCAAAGCCCCGGGCCTCGATGGGTTGCCTGCTGAGTTTTACAAGAACTTCTGGCCTCTCCTCGGCCCCAGCCTCCTGCGCGTTTTCCACGAGAGTCTCGCCGACAAGGTCTTGCCGATCAGCTGCCGCCGAGCGGTGCTGACCCTGCTGCCCAAGAAGGGAGACCTGGGCTACATGAAGAACTGGCGGCCGGTCTCCCTGCTGTGCGTGGACTATAAGATCCTGGCCAAAGCGTTGGCCACCCGCCTCCGCGCGGTCATGGCCTCTCTCACCGGGCCCGAGCAGAGCTACTGCGTGCCGGGCAGGACCATTCAAGACAACCTGTTCCTGCTGCGGGACCTACTCACGGCTAGCGAGCTCTTTGGCCTCGACATCGGCCTCATCTCTCTAGACCAGGAGAAGGCCTTTGACCGGGTGGGCCACGCCTATCTCTTCCAGACTCTGGAGGCCTTTGGTTTTGGGCCCCTCTTCAACCGGGGCCCTCCGGGTCTTGTACCGAGACATTTCCAGCCTGCTCAAGGTGAACGGTGTGCTGTGTGCTCCGTTCCCCGCACGCAGGGGCAATTCGTCAGGGGTGTCCGCTGTCGGGCATGCTCTACTCCCTGGCCATCGAGCCGCTGCTGCACACGCTGCGACGCCGCCTGAGTGGTGTGGCCCTGCCAGTGGCCACCGGCCCGTCCGCTAGGCCTCGTCTCCGGCTGTCGGCATATGCGGATGATGTCACCGTCTTCTCAACACTCAGGAAGACGTGCGGGCCCTGGCGGATTGCCAGCGTGCCTATGAGCGCGCCTCCTCCGCCCGCATCAACTGGGCCAAGAGCGATACTTTGTTGCTTGGCGCATGGACTGGCACGCTCCCCCCGGACTTGCCGGGGGGGGCTCACATGCGCCCGCGAGGGCCTCAAGAGCTTGGGCGTGTTCCTGGGGCCACCGGCCTTCATGGCGCGTAACTGGGACGACCTCGAGGAGGGGGTGGAGGCCCGCCTGCAGCGGTGGCGCTGGCGCCTGCCCAGCCTTTCCTACCGGGGGCGCGTCCCTTGTCATCAACAACCTGGCGGCAGCGACCTTGTGGCACCGGTGCGCCGTGCTCGACCCCCCCACCGGATCTCCTGGAGAGACTCCAGCGCAACCTGGTGGACTTCTTCTGGGATGGGCGCCACTGGCTCCCACGAGCCGTCCTTCACCTGCCTGTTGCCGAGGGGGGCCCTGGTCTGGTTGACCCTGGCCAGCAGGGTGGCGGCCTTCCGCCTGCAGGCCCTTCAGCGACTGCTTTACAGCGAGGAGCAGCTGCCATGGCAACAACTGGCGTGCCGATTCCTACAGAGGGTCGGCGCCCTTGGCTTTGACCGGGAGCTCTTTTTGTTGACACCCACGCTCCTGACTGGGCGGTGCTTCCGGCCTTTTATCGCAGCGTGGTACAAGCCTGGCAGGTCGCCTTCCGCCTCCAGCCTCGAGCCCGGACACTGTGTTTCCCGCAAGCTGCTGAGGGAGCCTTTGGTGCACAACTCAGCCCTGTGGGGCTCCGTGCCGAGCCTGGCCTCTGCCAGCCTCACGGCCCCACCCTCATCCAGGCGCGTGTCCTCCGCCCTGCACCATCTCCTGGACCCCGCTCGGTCCAGCCTGGCTCTCGCCCGAGGCGCTGGCCACACGGCTGGGCGTGCGCTCCATCCGCACCATGGGTCATCTCCTGCGTGACATCCGCGCCGCCCTCTCCGCCGGTGGCGGCGGCCGCCTTGGACGAACATCTCCGTGCGCGCCAGATCCCGCGGGCCGCGGATGCCGCGAGCTGAGGCTTTCCCCTTCGCTGCCGGTCACCCCGGCTGTGGCCGCGGAGTTGGCCGGTGGGCCGGGCACTCTGTTGCGGCTCCCCATGCCTCCCGATAGTGACACGGGTTGTCCCTTTGCTTCTCTATCGCGTAGAAGCTTGTATGCCTGGGTGGTCTGTGTCCGCCATGCTCAGGTGCTGGCGGGACGCCCCGATACATCGTGGCGACGGCGCCTGGGGCCACCGGCTTCCCCACCGGCCCACCCGGCGTGGCGCACATTGTATAAGCCGCCGACCGCCAAGAAGACTGGCGACCTGCAGTGGCGGTTGCTGCACGGCATCCTAGTCACTGGCACGTTTGCGTCCCACTTTGACCCAGCCGCTTCGACGGCCTGCCCCTTCTGCCCCTGGGGGCGTGGAGGAGGATCTCTTTCACGCCTTCCTGGACTGTCCCCGCCTGCGGCCGCTGTTTGCCACCCTCGAGCTGCCGCTGCGGGCGCTGGGCAGGAGCCTCTCAGAGACCACCTACATATGCTCCCTACCCGTACCGGGCGGCCGAGCGGGGCGCCATCTGCCTGGCCAACTTTTTGCTGGGCCAGGCCAAGATGGCCGTCCTCAAGAGCCGCCGTGAACCGGCTTGCCGGCACCGGCTCAGACGATGCCCCGCGGCTCTTTTGGCCTCCTAGTGCGGGCGCGCCTCTCGCTGGAGTTTGAGCACGCTGTGCTCCGGCGGGGGGTGCCCGCCTTCGAGGCACTCTGGGCCCTTGAGGGAGCGCTGTGCCACGTGGAGGACGGCCGTCTCAAATACGCGCTCTGATGTCGTGACCGGTCTGGGCGACCGGGCGGGCGCGGTGGCGGACTGTGGCTTCCGGCTTGTGCCGTGCCCTGGGCCCTCACCAGGCTGCTGTTGTTTATTTTCTCGGGGTGAGAAGAAGAAGGGTTTTGTACGTGTACTATGGGACAGGGAAGGGTGGAATTGTTCGTTTCTCGAGGGCTATATATATAAATAGCATGTTAGACACGATGTGTATTACTGCGAAGGTGTTTGTCACGGTGTGATGTTCTGAACGTCCGGGAATGGTTTCTCTTTGGTGTGGTTTGATGGTTTTTTTGCTTTCTGTACCCGATCTTTTGTGAAATAAAGTTGTCAAAAGTCAAAAGTCAAAGTCCTTCCTTCCTTCCGCTTTGGACGCTTCGGACCAGGCTCGCTTGGTGCTGCGTGGGGCGATCCCGAGCGTAAGACTCCCCGGCTTCCTATCTCTTTTCTTGCTTCACTCCCAACCTCTCTAAAGGTCTCTAGCCTCTGTTTATTTCGCTTTCTGACTCTTTTCTTGCTTTTTTGCAGCTTTTACCCCCACTTTTCTCTCCTCTCTCTTCCCTCCCCCTCTGCTTCCGGTTTCTTGTCTGTGAGACGCTTCTTGCAGCCTTCTCTTTTACTGTCTCTTTCCCTCTCTTTCTCTTTTTTCTGTCTGCTTGTTACGGGGAGTTACCTTTTCCATTAGCCTGCCTTCCAGAGGTGCTCTTAATTAACCCTCCATCCCCCCCTCACCCTTTAGTTTTCCTTTTCTTTTTTCTTTTTGCTGTTTTAACCCCCCCCCCCCTCCTTCCCCTGCCGCTTTTTTCCCCCCCCACCCTCCTCCCCTTTGTGGGAGCTCTCTATTATCATTTGCCGCTTGAGGGGTGCTTTTTTCTTCTTCCCCCCCTCTTTTTTTGTTCTATCCACGCTTTTTTTTTTTCTTCACCCCCCAAATCCCTCCCTCCCTTTCAGTGGCTTATCTTCACTTCTGTTTTGGCCGCATTCCCGGAGCTTGGCCTTGAGCTCCTGTGTTTAAGTTTTCTTTTCATTCCCTTAGTTTTTTTTGCTTTGCAGTTTAACCCTGTCCTAGTGAGGATGGCTGCTCCTACACCTGGCAGTTGGCATGAGGATGTCTCTCGGGACCTCCCGCTGACGCACGGCCTGAGGGTTCATGCCCCTCTCCATGTGGGGCTTGAGGTTTGCATGGAGGCTCTGGCTGCGCTCCTGGGATGGCGTACGATCCGCTATGCGGGTCGTGTGAACACGGTCCCCGATGATTTATTTGAGCACGCCTGCCTTGGTTGACAGGGTGTGTGCTGAGGGCCTAGACATTGCGGGCATCCACTACCCTGTCACGCCCCTAGAGACTCAGGCAGTGAGGGTGGTGATCTCTAACATCCCACCACATGTTTCTGATCGGGAGCTGGCCAGGGGACTCGAGGCCTATGGAGTTTCTTACGAGTCCTTTTCGCCGGCTGCCGATGGGAAGCAAGGACCCTCAGCGGAAGCACGTCCTGTCTTTTCGGAGGCAGGTCTTTATGCTCCTCAAGGAGGGCCCCCAGTCTCTACCTCGCTCCCTGAGCTTCACGCTCGAGGGTCGGAGGTATATTATCTATTTGTCTGTGGGAGAGACTAAACGTGTTTTAAGTGCGGCGGCCTCCTCCCACCTGGCTGCTCAGTGCCCTCAGGGCAAGGCGGCCGGACCATCGCCACCTGCGGCAGAGCCGAGAGACGGTCGTGTCGACTTCTGGGACACGCGGCAGGCCCAGGGAAGCAGGGAGCTCTTCCTCCCAGCCTCCTTCCACCCCTACTCCATCTCAGGGGACGGGGGGCTCTGATTGTGAAACCATCGTCCAGTGGAGAGGCTGGTGCTACTACCCAGGCCCCGCCGCACGCCTCCCCCCGTCTGTGGCGCCCCCTGCCCTCAGTGCGGGGGCCCCGCCGGCTGGGGGGGCAGGGCAGTCTGGCCCGTCCCAGCACAGGGGCAGCTGCCCACTACCACCAAGAAGAAGAAGAAGGAGGACAAAGAGAGGAAGATGAAGGGGGCCTCTCAGGATGCCCTGCCCTCCTCGGCCAGTGCCGAGGGACCCCCCACTAGAGAGCCTGGCCCCGCTCTGGCTGCCATACCACCCACCCCCGTTGGATGTAGCTGTCGGCGGGGCAGACTTAGCGGAGGGGGAGGGGGCTTCAGGGGTCCCTCTCCCCTCGCCTGTCCCCCAGCCTCTGGAGTCGGGCGGCGGTGGGGATGGGTGGCGAATGCCTCTCTTCTGGTGGCCCTGGCCTCGGGGGTGGCGGGAGAGTCTGCTACCCCCTTGGTCATGCCCCAGCCTGGTGGATTAGATGGAGAAGTTGACGAGATGGAGGTCCAGCTCACTGAGTCTCGCAAGAGGCGTCGTGAGCGGGATGGCCTCTCCCCCCCCAGGAAGACAGGGAATGCCCTCGTGGAGCCGGTCCTTGACTCGGATGATGAGAGGCGGCTGATGTGTCTAGACATCGAGGGTGTCGATGCTGCGGTTGCGGACGAGCTCCCGCCGGGGGTGCGGACTCGACGCTCTTCCTTAGGCAACATCCACCCCAAGCTGGCGGAGCCCCCCTGGGTCCCGTCCAGACTATGGGGGACTCCTGTCCTTCTTGAAGTTAACTAAGGGGCAGAGGAACGTAGCAGGACGCATCACTCAGTGGTGCACAGACCCCCAAAGTGTTCGTAAAGGGTGCCAGAGGCAGCTGCCAAGCTCATGCAGCGGGATCTGGGCACACGCCAGATGGCTTACCGTTTGGAGAAGCTTGCCCAGAGGGTGAGAGCTGAGTGGGACTTGGGCGGGGTCCCTCGACTAGAGTAGGGCACAGTAGGCCTTCCTTGACCTGTCTGTACTGCCTTGCTCTGCTCTTGGGTGCTCGTTCTTCCACCCGTACCTTGCTTTGCTCTTCCTCTCCCACACCCACATCCATGGCAGCCACAATCATTGGCACCTTCAACATCAACGGCTGTCGAGACTCGGTGAAGCGCGAAGCCGTCCTGGAGCTCCTGCGACAGAAGAGGCTGGCCGTCGCCTTCCTTCAAGAGACACACTCTGACAGATTCAACCCAGGCGGCCTGGCGGGCTGCCTGGCGAGGACAGGTGTTCCTGAGCCATGGCACCAACCTTAGCGCTGGGGTCGCGACTCTCTTATCACCACAGCTGCAGCTTGACGCGGCGGTGCCGCGGGAGGTCATCCCCGGCGCCTGCTGACCGTCCGCGTCACCCTCAGCACAACACCGCCTGCTGCTCATCAACGTCTACGCGCCTTCCGATGGTCAGGAGAGGGTCGTTTCTTCGAGACCTTGGCTGCCCTCCTGCGCGACGCTAGCGAGGATGATGACCTGCTCCTCCTCGGTGGGGATTTCAACTGCACCACTGCCCCCGCGCCTCGACCGCACAGGGCCTGATCCCCACCTGCCCTCCGCTCGCAAGCTGCAATCTGCCTTGGAGGGGGCAGACCTCGTGGACATCTGGCGAGCCCTGCATCCTGATGCGCGCCAGTACACCTGGGCCAGGATGGGTGCCGGTGGTGTCACCATGGCTCGCCTCGACCGCCTTTATGTCACCAGGCACCACCTGCCACTCCTGCGCAGCAGCTGCATCGCTCCCTCGGGGTCTGTCAGATCATGACCTAGCCTTCAGTGAACTGAGCCCTGCCGGGGAGAGCCTGTGCACGGGCACCTTATTGGTTGTCTCAACGTCAGCCTGCTTCACGACTCCTATTCCGGGACTGCTTTGCCCGCTTCTGGAGGAGGTGGGAGGCTGTGAGATCGAGCCACTCCTCCTGGAAGCTGTGGTGGACGTGGGCAAGGTACAGATCCGAGCCTTTTGCCAGCAGTACACCCAGCTGGCCGCGAATGAGACGCGCCGACGTATCCGGAATTGGAGGAGGACGTGGCGGAGCTCGAGGCTGCTCTGCTGGCTGGCTGGCAGCGACGCGGCACTGAGCGAGAGCCTCCGGTTCCGCAGGAGATGTCTGCGCAACCTGGCGGAGAGCGCGGCCCGCGGCGCGAGGATCCGCGCCCGTTGCCAGGAACTGGCGGAAACTGACGCCCCGACCCGCTTCTTTTTCAACCTGGAGCGGCGGAGGGCAGCGAGCAAAGTCTTGGACCATCTCAAGACTCCTGAGGGCCGGGTAATTACAGAGCCCGGCGAAATACGCGAACATGCCGTCGCCTTCTATCGTGACCTGTTTGCGGCCGAGCCGTCGTGTCCCGAGGCCACGCGGGAACTCCACGAGGGCCTACCACGTCTCGATGCCCTGGAGGCCGGAGAGCTTGAGCGGGACTTGTCCCTGGAAGAGCTGGCGGCCGCCACGGCCGGGCCTCGCCTCCGGCAAAGCCCCGGGCCTCGATGGGTTGCCTGCTGAGTTTTACAAGAACTTCTGGCCTCTCCTCGCCCCAGCCTCCTGCGCGTTTTCCACGAGAGTCTCGCCGACAAGGTCTTGCCGATCAGCTGCCGCCCGAGCGGTTGCTGACCCTGCTGCCCAAGAAGGGAGACCTGGGCTACATGAAGAACTGGCGGCCGGTCTCCCTGCTGTGCGCGGACTATAAGATCCTGGCCAAAGCGTTGGCCACCCGCCTCCGCGCGGTCATGGCCTCTCTCACCGGGCCCGAGCAGAGCTACTGCGTGCCGGGCAGGACCATTCAAGACAACCTGTTCCTGCTGCGGACCTACTCACGGCTAGCGAGCTCTTTGGCCTCGACATCGGCCTCATCTCTCTAGACCAGGAGAAGGCCTTTGACCGGGTGGGCCACGCCTATCTCTTCCAGACTCTGGAGGCCTTTGGTTTTGGGCCCCTCTTCAACCGGGGCCCCTCCGGGTCTTGTACCGAGACATTTCCAGCCTGCTCAAGGTGAACGGTGTGCTGTGTGCTCCGTTCCCCGCACGCAGGGGCATTCGTCAGGGGTGTCCGCTGTCGGGCATGCTCTACTCCCTGGCCATCGAGCCGCTGCTGCACACGCTGCGACGCCGCCTGAGTGGTGTGGCCCTGCCAGTGGCCACCGGCCCGTCCGCTAGGCCTCGTCTCCGGCTGTCGGCATATGCGGATGATGTCACCGTCTTCCTCAACACTCAGGAAGACGTGCGGGCCCTGGCGGATTGCCAGCGTGCCTATGAGCGCGCCTCCTCCGCCCGCATCAACTGGGCCAAGAGCGATACTTTGTTGCTTGGCGCATGGACTGGCACGCTCCCCCCGGACTTGCCGGGGGGGCTCACATGGCGCCGCGAGGGCCTCAAGAGCTTGGGCGTGTTCCTGGGGCCACCGGCCTTCATGGCGCGTAACTGGGACGACCTCGAGGAGGGGGGTGGAGGCCCGCCTGCAGCGGTGGCGCTGGCGCCTGCCCAGCCTTTCCTACCGGGGGCGCGTCCTTGTCATCAACAACCTGGCGGCAGCGACCTTGTGGCACCGGTGCGCCGTGCTCGACCCCCCCACCGGATCTCCTGGAGAGACTCCAGCGCAACCTGGTGGACTTCTTCTGGGATGGGCGCCACTGGCTCCCACGAGCCGTCCTTCACCTGCCTGTTGCCGAGGGGGCCAGGGTCTGGTTGACCTGGCCAGCAGGGTGGCGGCCTTCCGCCTGCAGGCCCTTCAGCGACTGCTTTACAGCGAGGAGCAGCTGCCATGGGCAACAACTGGCGTGCCGATTCCTACAGAGGGTCGGCGCCCTTGGCTTTGACCGGGAGCTCTTTTTGTTGACACCCACGCTCCTGAACTGGGCGGTGCTTCCGGCCTTTTATCGCAGCGTGGTACAAGCCTGGCAGGTCGCCTTCCGCCTCCAGCCTCGAGCCCGGACACTGTGTTTCCCGCAGCTGCTGAGGGAGCCTCTGGTGCACAACTCAGCCCTGTGGGGCTCCGTGCCGAGCCTGGCCCTCTGCCAGCCTCACGGCCCACCCTCATCCAGGCGCGTGTCCTCCGCCTGCACCATCTCCTGGACCCCCGCTCGGTCAGCCTGGCTCTCGCCCGAGGCGCTGGCCACACGGCTGGGCGTGCGCTCCATCCGCACCATGGGTCATCTCCTGCGTGACATCCGCGCCGCCCTCCCGCCGGTGGCGGCGGCCGCCTTGGACGAACATCTCCGTGCGCAGCCAGATCCCGCGGGCCGCGGATGCCGCGAGCGAGGCTTTCCCTTCGCTGCCGGTCACCCCGGCTGTGGCCGCGGAGTTGGCCGGTGGGCCGGGCACTCTGTTGCGGCTCCCCATGCCTCCCGATAGTGACACGGGTTGTCCCTTTGCTTCTCTATCGCGTAGAAGCTTGTATGCCTGGGTGGTCTGTGTCCGCCATGCTCAGGTGCTGGCGGGACGCCCCGATACACCGTGGCGACGGCGCCTGGGGCCACCGGCTTCCCCACCGGCCCACCCGGCGTGGCGCACGTTGTATAAGCCCGCGACCGCCAAGAAGACTGGCGACCTGCAGTGGCGGTTGCTGCACGGCATCCTAGCCACTGGCACGTTTGCGTCCCACTTTGACCCAGCCGCTTCGACGGCCTGCCCCTTCTGCCCTGGGGGCGTGGAGGAGGATCTCTTTCACGCCTTCCTGGACTGTCCCCGCCTGCGGCCGCTCTTTGCCACCCTCGAGCTGCCGCTGCGGGCGCTGGGCAGGAGCCTCTCAGAGACCACCTACATATGCTCCTGCCCGTACCGGGCGGCCGAGCGGGGCGCCATCTGCCTGGCCAACTTTTTGCTGGGCAGGCCAAGATGGCCGTCCTCAAGAGCCGCCGTAACCGGCTTGCCGGCACCGGCTCAGACGATGCCCCGCGGCTCTTTGGCCTCCTAGTGCGGGCGCGCCTCTCGCTGGAGTTTGAGCACGCTGTGCTCCGGCGGGGGGGTGCCCGCCTTCGAGGCACTCTGGGCCCTTGAGGGAGCGCTGTGCCACGTGGAGGACAGCCGTCTCAAATACGCGCTCTGATGTTGTGACCGGTCTGGGCGACCGGGCGGGTGCGGTGGCGGACTGTGGCTTCCGGCTTGTGCCGTGCCCTGGCCCTCACCAGGCTGCTGTTGTTCATTTTCTCGGGGTGAGAAGAAGAAGGGTTTTGTACGTGTACTATGGGACAGGGAAGGGTGGAATTGTTCGTTTCTCGAGGGCTATATATATAAATAGCATGTTAGACACGATGTGTATTACTGCGAAGGTGTTTGTCACGGTGTGATGTTCTGAACGTCCTGGAATGGTTTCTCTTTGGTGTGGTTTGATGGTTTTTTTGCTTTCTGTACCTGATCTTTTGTGAAATAAAGTTGTTAAAAGTCAAAGTCCTTCCTTCCTTCCTTCGCTTTGGACGCTTCGGACCAGGCTCGCTTGGAGCTGCGTGGGGCGATCCCGAGCGTAAGACTCCCCGGCTTCCTATCTCTTTTCTTGCTTCACTCCCACCTGTCTAAAGGTCTCTAGCCTCTGTTTATTTCGCTTTCTGACTCTTTTCTTGCTTTTTTGCAGCTTTTACCCCCACTTTTCTCTCCTCTCTCTTCCCTCCCCCTCTGCTTCCGGCTTCTTTGTCTGTGAGACGCTTCTTGCAGCCTTCTCTTTTACTGTCTCTTTCCCTTTCTTTCTCTTTTTTCTGTCTGCTTGTTACGGGGAGTTACCTTTTCCATTAGCCTGCCTTCCAGAGGTGCTCTTAATTAACACTCCATCCCCCCCTCAACCCCTTAGTTTTCCTTTTCTTTTTTCTTTTTTCAAATGTTTTAACCCCCCCCCCTCCTTCCCCTGCCGCTTTTTTCCCCCCCCACCCTCCTCCCCCTTTGTGGGGAGGTCTCTATTATCATTTGCCGCTTGAGGGGTGCTTTTTTTCTTTTTCCCCCCCTCTTTTTTTGTTCTATCCACGCTTTTTTTTTTTTCACCCCCCAAATCCCTCCTCCCTTTCAGTGGCTTATCTTCACTTTCTGTTTTGGCCGCATTCCCGGGAGCTTGGCCTTGAGCTCCTGTGTTTAAGTTTTCTTTTCATTCCCTTAGTTTTTTTTTTGCTTTGCAGTTTAACCCTGTCCTAGTGAGGATGGCTGCTCCTACACCTGGCAGTTGGCATGAGGATGTCTCTCGGGACCTCCCGCTGACGCATGGCCTGAGGGTTCATGCCCCTCTCCATGTGGGGCTTGAGGTTTGCATGGAGGCTCTGGCTGCGCTCCTGGGATGGCGTACGATCCGCTATGCAGGTCGTGTGAACACGGTCCCGATGATTTATTTGAGCACGCCTGCCTTGGTTGACAGGGTGTGTGCTGAGGGCCTAGACATTGCGGGCATCCACTACCCTGTCACGCCCCTAGAGACTCAGGCAGTGAGGGTGGTGATCTCTAACATCCCACCACATGTTTCTGATCGGGAGCTGGCCAGGGGACTCGAGGCCTATGGAGTTGTTACGAGTCCTTTTCGCCGGCTGCCGATGGGAAGCAAGGACCCTCAGCGGAAGCACGTCCTGTCTTTTCGGAGGCAGGTCTTTATGCTCCTCAAGGAGGGCCCCCAGTCTCTACCTCGCTCCCTGAGCTTCACGCTCGAGGGTCGGAGGTATATTATCTATTTGTCTGTGGGAGAGACTACGTGTTTTAAGTGCGGCGGCTCCTCCCACCTGGCTGCTCAGTGCCCTCAGGGCAAGGCGGCCGGACCATCGCCACCTGCGGCAGAGCCGAGAGACGGCGTGTCGACTTCTGGGACACGCGGAAGGCCCAGGGAGGCAGGGAGCTCTTCCTCCCAGCCTCCTTCCATCCCTACTCCATCTCAGGGGACAGGGGGCTCTGGTGTGAAACCATCGTCCAGTAGAGAGGCTGGTGCTACTACCCAGGCCCCGCCGCCGCCTCCCCCGTCTGTGGCGCCCCCTGCCCTCAGTGCGGGGGCCCCGCCGGCTGGGGGGGCGGGGCAGTCTGGCCCATCCCCAGCACAGGGGCAGCTGCCCACTACCACCAAGAAGAAGAAGAAGGAGGACAAAGAGAGGAAGATGAAGGGGGCCTCTCAGGATGCCCTGCCCTCCTCGGCCAGTGCCGAGGGACCCCCCCACTAGAGAGCCTGGCCCCGCTCTGGCTGCCATACCACCCACCCCGTTGGCCGTCGGCGGGGTAGACTTAGCGGAGGGGGAGGGGGCTTCAGGGGTCCCTCTCCCCTCGCCTGTCCCCCAGCCTCCGGAGTCGGGCGGCGGCGGGGATGGTGGCGAATGCCTCTCTTCTGGTGGCCTGGCCTCGGGGGTGGCGGGAGAGTCTGCTACCCCCTTGGTCATGCCCCAGCCTGGTGGATTAGATGGAGAAGTTGACGAGATGGAGGTCCAGCTCACTGAGTCTCGCAAGAGGCGTCGTGAGCGGGATGGCCTCTCCCCCCCCAGGAAGACAGGGAATGCCCTCGTGGAGCCGGTCCTTGACTCGGACGATGAGAGGCGGCTGATGTGTCTAGACATCGAGGGTGTCGATGCTGCGGTTGCGGACGAGCTCCCACCGGGGGTGCGGACTCGCCGCTCTTCCTTAGGCAACATCCACCCCAAGCTGGCGGAGCCCCCCTGGGTCCCTCCAGACTATGGGGGACTCCTGTCCTTCTTGAAGTTAACTAAGGGGCAGAGGAACATAGCAGGACGCATCACTCAGTGGTGCACAGACCCCAAAGTGTTTGTTAAGGGTGCCAGGGCAGCTGCCAAGCTCATGCAGCGGGATCTGGGCACACGCCAGATGGCTTACCGTTTGGAGAAGCTTGCCCAGAGGGTGAGAGTTGAGTGGGACTTGGGCGGGTCCCTCGACTAGAGTAGGGCACAGTAGGCCTTCCTTGACCTGTCTGTACTGCCTTGCTCTGTTCTTGGGTGCTCGTTCTGCCACCCGTACCTTGCTTTGCTCTTCCTCTCCCACACCCACATCCATGGCAGCCACAATCATTGGCACCTTCAACATCAACGGCTGTCGAGACTCGGTGAAGCGCGAAGCCGTCCTGGAGCTCCTGCGACAGAAGAGGCTGGCCGTCGCCTTCCTTCAAGAGACACACTCTGACAGATTCAACCAGGCGGCCTGGCGGGCTGCCTGGCGAGGACAGGTGTTCCTGAGCCATGGCACCAACCTTAGCGCTGGGGTCGCGACTCTCTTATCACCACAGCTGCAGCTTGACGCGGCGGTGCCACGGGAGGTCATCCCCGGCCGCCTGCTGACCGTCCGCGTCACCCTCGCACAACACCGCCTGCTGCTCATCAACGTCTACGCGCCTTCCGATGGTCAGGAGAGGGTCGTTTTCTTCGAGACCTTGGCTGCCCTCCTGCGCGACGCTAGCGAGGATGATGACCTGCTCCTCCTCGGTGGGGATTTCAACTGCACCACTGCCCCGCGCCTCGACCGCACAGGGCCTGAACCCCACCTGCCCTCCGCTCGCAAGCTGCAATCTGCCTTGGAGGGGGCAGACCTCGTGGACATCTGGCGAGCCCTGCATCCTGATGCGCACCAGTACACCTGGGCCAGGATGGGTGCCGGTGGTGTCACCATGGCTCGCCTCGACCGCCTTTATGTCACCAGGCACCACCTGCCACTCCTGCGCAGCAGCTGCATCGCTCCCTCGGGTCTGTCAGATCATGACCTAGCCTTCAGTGAACTGAGCCTGCCGGGGAGAGCCTGTGCGCGGGCACCTTATTGGTGTCTCAACGTCAGCCTGCTTCAGGACTCCTATTTCTGGGACTGCTTTGCCCGCTTCTGGAGGAGGTGGGAGGCTGCGAGATCGAGCCACTCCTCCTGGAAGCTGTGGTGGGACATGGGCAAGGAAGAGATCCGAGCCTTTTGCCAGCAGTACACCCAGCTGGCCGCGAACGAGACGCGCCGACGTATCTGGGAGTTGGAGGAGGACGTGGCGGAGCTCGAGGCTGCTCTGCTGGCCACTGGCAGCGACGCAGCACTGAGCGAGAGCCTCCGGTTCCGCAGGAAATGTCAGCGCGACTTGGCGGAGAGCGCGGCCCGCGGCGCGAGGATCCGCACCCGTTGCCAGGAACTGGCGGAAACTGACGCCCCGACCCGCTTCTTTTTCAACCTGGAGTGGCGGAGGGCAGCGAGCAAAGTCTTGGACCATCTCAAGACTCCTGAGGGCCGGGTAATTACAGAGCCCGGCGAAATACGTGAACATGCCATCGCTTTCTATCGTGACCTGTTTGCGGCCGAGCCATCGTGCCCCGAGGCCACGCGGGAACTCCACGAGGGCCTACCACGTCTCAACGCCCTGGAGGCCGGAGAGCTTGAGCGGGACTTGTCCCTGGAAGAGCTGGCGGCCGCCACGGCCAGCCTCGCCTCCGGCAAAGCCCCGGGCCTCGATGGGTTGCCTGCTGAGTTTTACAAGACCTTCTGGCCTCTCCTCGGCCCCAGCCTCCTGCACGTTTTCCAGGAGAGCCTCGCCGACAAGGTCTTGCCGATCAGCTGCCGCCGAGCGGTGCTGACCCTGCTGCCCAAGAAGGGAGACCTGGGCTACATGAAGAACTGGCGGCCGGTCTCCCTGCTGTGCGCGGACTATAAGATCCTGGCCAAAGCGTTGGCCACCCGCCTCCGCGCGGTCATGGCCTCTCTCACCGGGCCCGAGCAGAGCTACTGTGTGCCGGGCAGGACCATTCAAGACAACCTGTTCCTGCTGCGGGACCTACTCACGGCTAGCGAGCTCTTTGGCCTCGACATCGGCCTCATCTCTCTAGACCAGGAGAAGGCCTTTGACCGGGTGGGCCACGCCTATCTCTTCCGGACTCTGGAGGCCTTTGGTTTTGGACCCCTCTTCACCGGGGCCTTCCGGGTCTTGTACCGAGACATTTCCAGCCTGCTCAAGGTGAACGGTGTGCTGTGTGCTCCGTTCCCCGCATGCAGGGGCATTCGTCAGGGGTGTCCGCTGTCGGGCATGCTCTACTCCCTGGCCATCGAGCCGCTGCTGCACACGCTGCGACGCCGCCTGAGTGGTGTGGCCCTGCCAGTGGCCACCGGCCCGTCCGCTAGGCCTCCTCTCCGGCTGTCGGCATATGCGGATGATGTCACCGTCTTCCTCAACACTCAGGAAGACGTGCGGGCCCTGGTGGATTGCCAGCATGCCTATGAGCGCGCCTCCTCCGCCCGCATCAACTGGGCCAAGAGCGATACTTTGCTGCTTGGCGCATGGACTGGCACGCCCCCCCCGGACTTGCCGGGGGGGCTCACATGGCGCCGCGAGGGCCTCAAGATCTTGGGCGTGTTCCTGGGGCCACCGACCTTCATGGCGCGCAACTGGGACGACCTCGAGGAGGGGGTGGAGGCCCGCCTGCAGCGGTGGCGCTGGCACCTGCCCAGCCTTTCCTACAGGGGGCGCGTCCTTGTCATCAACAACCTGGCGGCAGCGACCTTGTGGCACCGGTGCGCCGTGCTCGACCTCCCACCGGATCTAATGGACAGACTCCAGCGCAACCTGGTGGACTTCTTCTGGGATGGGCGCCACTGGCTCCCACGAGCCGTCCTTCGCCTGCCTGTTGCCGAGGGAGGCCAGGGTCTGGTTGACCTGGCCAGCAGGGTGGCGGCCTTCCGCCTGCAGGCCCTTCAGCGACTGCTTTACAGTGAGGAGCAGCTGCCATGGCAACAACTGGCGTGCCGGTTCCTACAGAGGGTCGGCGCCCTTGGCTTTGACCGGGAGCTCTTTTTGTTGACACCCACGCTCCTGAACTGGGCGGTGCTTCCGGCCTTTTATTGCAGCGTGGTATGAGCCTGGCAGGCCGTCTTCCGCCTCCAGCCTCGAGCCCGGACACTGTGTTTCCCGCAGCTGCTGAGGGAGCCTCTGGTGCACAACTCAGCCCTGTGGGGCTCCATGCCGAGCCTGGCCTCTGCCAGCCTCACGGCCACCCTCATCCAGGCGCGTGTCCTCCGCCTGCACCATCTCCTGGACCCCGCTCGGTCAGCCTGGCTCTCGCCCTTGGCGCTGGCCGCACGGCTGGGCGTGCGCTCCATCTGCACCATGGGTCATCTCCTGCGTGACATCCGCGCCGCCCTCCCGCCGGTGGCGGCGGCCGCCTTGGACGAACATCTCCGTGCGCGCCAGATCCCGCGGGCCGCGGATGCCGCGAACGAGGCTTTCCTTTCGCTGCCGGTCACCCCGGCTGTGGCCGCGGAGTTGGCCGGTGGGCCGGGCACTCTGTTGCGGCTCCCCATGCCTCCCGATAGTGACACGGGTTGTCCCTTTGCTTCTCTATCGCGTAGAAGCTTGTATGCCTGGGTGGTCTGTGTCCGCCATGCTCAGGTGCTGGCGGGCCGTCCCGATACACCGTGGCAACGGCCCCTGGGGCCACCGGCTTCTCCACCGGCCCACCCGGCGTGGCGCACATTGTATAAGCCGCCGACCGCCAAGAAGACTGGCGACCTGCAGTGGCGGTTGCTGCACGGCATCCTAGCCACTGGCACGTTTGCGTCCCACTTTGACCCAGCCGCTTTGACGGCCTGCCCCTTCTGCCCTGGGCGCGTGGAGGAGGATCTCTTTCACGCCTTCCTGGACTGTCCCCGCCTGCAGCCGCTCTTTGCCACCCTCGAGCTGCCGCTGCGGGCGCTGGGCAGGAGCCTCTCAGAGACCACCTACATATGCTCCTACCCGTACCGGGCGGCCGAGCGGGGCGCCATCTGCCTGGCCAACTTTTTGCTGGGCCAGGCCAAGATGGCCGTCCTCAAGAGCCGCCGTAACCGGCTTGCCGGCACCGGCTCAGACGATGCCCCGCGGCTCTTTGGCCTCCTAGTGCAGGCGCGCCTCTCGCTGGAGTTTGAGCACGCTGTGCTCCGGCGGGGGGTGCCCGCCTTCGAGGCACTCTGGGCCCTTGAGGGAGCGCTGTGCCACGTGGAGGACGGCCGTCTCAAATACGCGCTCTGATGTCATGACCGGTCTGGGCGACCGGGCGGGCGCGGTGGCGGACTGTGGCTTCCGGCTTGTGCCGTGCCCTGGCCCCTCACCAGGCTGCTTTTGTTTATTTTCTCGGGGTGAGAAGTTGAAGGGTTTTGTACGTGTACTATGGGACAGGGAAGGGTGGAATTGTTCGTTTCTCGAGGGCTATATATATAAATAGCATGTTAGACACGATGTGTATTACTGCGAAGGTGTTTGTCACGGTGTGATGTTCTGAATGTCCTGGAATGGTTTCTCTTTGGTGTGGTTTGATGGTTTTTTTGCTTTCTGTACCTGATCTTTTGTGAAATAAAGTTGTTAAAAGTCAAAAAGTCAAAGTCCTTCCTTCCTTCCTTCCCCTGGAGGCTCCTTCCCCTTCAGCTACTGGTAAGGAACTAACTGCCTAGTCCCAGCCCTGGGGTTTATATGGGCCTAGGGCCCTGCCTCCTCCAGCCAGCTGACCAGGTGCAGGTGTGGCCAATTCCCTCATTAACCGGTTGTCCTGGCAGCCTGCACCTGGGTTCTTATCTCTGCTCTAAGAGGAGCAGGCACCTTAGTGCCCTGCTACATCTGGGTTACGATTCTACAAAAAAAAACTGGTATCATATGTCACCCTTTTAGAGCTTAAGCCAAACCTGTAGATGGTGCTGTCTTCCTGTGTTTTCTGCATGTCATTTAAAACCAGAAATAAAGCTAGCAGATTCTATTTTTATCACTCTGGATCCAGAGAACCACTGTCAGGATTCATTTACTGTAATTAAATTTGCTTCATGAGTTTCAGGCACTGAAGCATCTGTTACCATACTTGTGTTCTTACCTGGAGTACAAGTCAAAGGAATAGGGCATGTTCTTTTGTAATTCATGGAGCATTCTTTGTAAAGATGGTCTGCTTATGGATGAATAAAGGAAAATAGAAAGTGCTATTGTGTGCCAGTTATTAATACTTTAGCAAAAACTGGCTGTGGGAAAGTGCAAGCAAGGCAAAACTGCCCTGGGAGAACTAAAATCCCAGCTTGCTTATCTATGGTAGCTCCACATGCATGGCTCTATTCCTGTAATGCCTATGTACATCACAACCCTTGGTATATTTGTCTTCATAGCACTCCTCACTGGTAGGGATTGTCCCTTCTGTTCACATAGGAAACTAATACCTAAGTCTGAGGACAATCATTCCATTCTGAAACCAAGTTCATCAATGTCTGGTTGTGATATACAGGGTGTGAAGTACTGCTTTTCACTTCTGTCCAAGATTGCTGAATCTAGGTCCGTGATCCAACAGGTTTTAAAACAAGGGCCCAGTGCATTTACCATGACTGGAATATGCCACAGAGCACTGTTATAGATTCATAGATGCTAGGGTCGGAAGGGACCTCAACAGATCATTGAGTCCGACCCCCTGCCTAGGCAGGAAAGAGTGCTGGAGTCAGATGACCCCAGCTAGATGCCTATCCAGCATTCTCTTGAAGACCCCCAAGGTAGGGGAGGGCACCACCTCCCTTGGAAGCCCATTCCAAATTTTAGCCACCCTTACCATGAAGAACTTCTTCCTGATGTCTAGCATAAATCTCTCTGTCAGCTTGTGACCATTGTTCCTTGTTACCCCAAGTGGCGCCCTGCTGAACAGAGCATCTCTGGTTCCTTGCTGCACCCCGCTAATGAATTTGTAGGCAGCCACAAGATCACCTCTCAGCCTTCTCTTGCAGAGGCTGAAGAGGTCCAGGTCCCTCAGTCTCCCCACATAGGGCTTGGCCTGCAAACCCTTAACCATATGAGTGGCCCTTCTCTGGACCCTCTCAAGGTTATCCACATCCTTCTTAAAGTACGGCACCCAAAACTGGATGCAGTACTCCAACTGTGGTCTGACCAATGCTGCATAGAGGGGAAGTATCACCTCTTTGGTTCTATTGTCATGCATCTGCTGATAAAGTGCAGTTAGCTTTGCTGATGATTTCATCACACTGACAACTCTTGTTCATCTTGGAGTCCACTATGATTCCAACATCCCTTTCCTCTTCTGTGCTGCTGAGAGGGTCATTTCCCAGCCAGTATGTGTGCTGGATATTTTTGCACCCTAGGTGCAGCACTCTGCACTTGTCCTTGTTGTACTGCATCCTATTGTGTACTACCCACTTTTCCAACCTGTCCAGGTCTGCCTGCAATCGTTTCCTACCCTCCCGAGTGTGCACTTCGCCCCACAATTTAGTATCATCTGCAAACTTGGACAGAGTACACTTCACACCCACATCCGAGTCACTGATGAAGACATTAAAGAGTATCGGTCCAAGGACCGAGCCCTGCAGGATCCCACTGCCCACATCCTTCCAGGTTGATACTGACCTGTCCACTACCACTCTCTGGGTGCGACCCCCCCCAAGCCAATTTGCCACCCACCGGACTGTGTAATCATCTAAGTCACAGCCTTTTAATTTATTTATGAGAATGGGATGAGATACCATATCAAAAGCCTTCCTAAAAATTCCAGTAAATGACATCCACCTCTACTCCTGCGTCTAAGCATTTTGTGACCAGGTCATAAAAGGAAACCAGATTAGTCAGGCATAATCTACCTGCTATGAATCCATGCTGGTTGCCATGTTGCATTATTTTTCCCGCTGGACTCATACAAATATGATCCTTAATAATCTTTTCAAAGACTTTTCCAAGGATAGAGGTGAGACTGACTGTCCTATAATTACTCAGATCCTCTTTCCTCCCCTTCTTGCCAGTTAGCACAATTCCCATACCAGACTGGTATGAGATTGTGAAGAATTGACTGGAATTTCAGTCCCTCCCTTGGCATTGCGAAGTTGTCCCAGTTGGACTGGACTGATCCACAGGGATGATCAAATGATTTTTTAAAGAGCAGTGATTTTTAATTTTGAAATTCAGTTCATTGTAACAATCACTAGAATATTTCCTGGGGTGGAGGGAAAGGGGGAGAATTTAGGCTCCCCTGAAAAAAACTTAATTGCAAGCCACACAGGTTGTGGCAGGGGACACACCTTGAAAGTAACACTGGGGGCCTCTCCTGCCTCACGTCTGGGCTCAGTGGGTGCAGAGAGCAAGTGGGCAAGCCTGCTCTCAGCTGTGGGACAGACAGCTAAACCCAGTCCTCTCCCCGCATAGTAACCACATGCCCTTCAAGAACAAAGAAAGATCTGCAGCAGGCTCCTTTCTTGGTTATGAGTAAGAAAAAATATCTTTCTTTAAAATAGAAAAAAACCCTAGGCAAACACACTGCCCCATCCCCCACCCTTCTCTTAGTGAACATAATCACCCCTCAGTCACTGCAGTTATCGTATGCTACCATGTAGCTGTTTATTCTGGGAGTGCCTGTTATATTGGCAAACACATCAGCACCTAAATTAGCATGCCTCCTAGCAACTTTTTTTTTTACTAGCCCTAACTGGTCAGAAACATCACTCGCAACAAGGGAAAGCAGGCTAGCACTATGTGGCTTATATTTTCCCCTCTGTCATTGAATCCAAAAGCACTAACCAACTTTCCCCCTCCCACACAAATTGAAAAGCTCTCCAAAAGCTCAGACCTACCTGTTGTTATATATAGTTCAGAACACCTGGTAACCAATTATTAGTTGAAAACAATTAGCTGTCAATTATCAGCACACACAAGGTCACCTGTACCATTTACAAATCCCTGAGAGCTCCAGCTTGTCCTGCCCTATTGCCCAAAACAACATGGAATAGGAAAGCAGCTTTTCACCTGGAGAATTAACCATTTACCTGCCACATTAGCTGGCATCAAATGCCAATAGGAAAATGACAAGGTTGCCCCACTGTTGAGTAGTAGCAAATGTCTGGGTGCTGGGCAGTTTTTCTGGGAAAGACAAATTAGTGACAGAGAGTCTGGAGGCATTCTGAATGTAACTTTTATATATATATGGTAACATGTCTTCAAGGGCTAAACTTTTGCTTGCAGACTAGGGCCCCTGGCAGACCTCACACTTAAGTCATGATTGACCAGTTAATAGTAACCTGGATGCATGTTCATACAGTTAGTGGCACGATAAAACAGGAAATAAGCCACAAAGTTATCATACAAAAATGTGTGTAATAACTTAGAGGCTAGTTCCCGTTGCACTATAAACTGAACATGTGGAGAGCATCAATCATCTGACTGGTGCTCCCAGCTATGGGAGTACACCAGGCACCCAGCTTCCTACTTGCCAGTTCAGGGAAGCCTCGGATCAGGATCTCGGGCTCTCCCTGCACCAGGAATAGGGCTTGAATCCCCAATCCAATCATGCCTCCTGTCATGCAGGCGGCATGGCAGGAGGCGGGATTGTTGGGACCATGGATCAGATCCCATTGTGCCTTTAACTGACCATCTCTTCAGCAGCCTAAGGAACAAAATTTTGGAATGTGTATCTGCTTCAGCTGATGACACCTGCCAGAGGAAACCCTGTAAGCATGTTGTTGTGGGTTGAGTGAAACAGCATTGAAGCTAGTGGGATTACCTACTGTCCTCCATCTAAGATGGCTGCTAGAAACAGTGCCATTTCATTATTAAACATTTGCAGATGCAAAGCAAACAATCCAGCAAAGGCACAAGCGGTCAAGGGCATTTGCTAGGCATTGTTTGAGAAGAGGTGTGATTATGCGGGAGAGAAAGCAGCAGCAAAAACAGAACAAGAAGTGGAGACAGGAAAGGATCAGACACACGGCATGAGCAGCTGACCGCACAGTCTGGCATCATTTCCATCAGTTTTGGACACCAATGTAAATTACACCTGGGTATGTAATGGATTAACAAACAGCTTCTCCTGGGGTAGCTCAGATTGTGGGCTGCTATCATTGTGCCATGCTGCTGGGTGGCAGGGGAGCAGGTAGCATTCTGATTGCCTTCAGCAACACTCACCCTGGGATAAGCTACTCATTCAGAGACAAAAAAAAAGAAATCAGAGAGAACTTTGGGAGCAAAAATCCAAGCTTTAGGTCCAGTAAAGCAGGGTGTGGGATGCACAGCTCCTGAGCTGGATCTGGCCCACAGATGGCAGGCCAGGGAATTTTAAGATGGTGCCAGCAAAGGTGGGACCTGCTGTGAAATCCAGTGCTCCTGGACTCTGTAGGATATGACCATCCATGGAAGGGGGTGAGTGAGGGCTGTGCTGACACAACCCCACAGCTGCTTGGGGCTCCTGCCACTTGCCCCACCACAGCTGCCACTTGCTTCTGAGGGTCTGGCCCTTGAAGAGTTAACCCTCTCTGCAACTGCACACTTTGTCCCAGCAAGACTCTGTTTCTGCTGGCTGC
The DNA here is from genome assembly GCF_030867095.1 of Alligator mississippiensis. Taxonomy (NCBI): domain Eukaryota; kingdom Metazoa; phylum Chordata; order Crocodylia; family Alligatoridae; genus Alligator; species Alligator mississippiensis. The sequence continues at coordinate 133,195,504 of NC_081826.1, read as the reverse complement.
TAATGCTGCACCAGGGTAATCAAAATGACCAGGGAGCTGGACTGCAGTTGCCATGCCAAGAGAGACTGGAAAGACTAGCATTCTTAGTTTGGAAAGAAGGCTGAGGAGATATGATAGAGGTCCAGAAAATCATGAAGGGTGTGAACCAAGAGAACAGGGAACTGTTGTTCACCAAGTCCCAGCATACTGAAATTAGTAGGAGGCAGATTTAAAATTAACAAAAGAAATTACTTCTTATACATAACATGTAGTTAACTTGTGGAATTGATTGCCACAGGAGGTGGTGGAGGCACATAGCACAGCCGGGTTTAAAAAGGGACTAGTTAAATACATGGACAATATAATTAATTCTATTAATTCTACTAATGGCTATTAAACAGAGTGGTTGGAGATGTTTCCTCTGGCATCTCTAAACCAATAATGGAGATGGCCAAGGAGGATACTGAATAGGGGATAGAACACTTTAGATATATCCAGTGTAGTGCTCTCCTTCTCTAGCCTCCATTTCTGCTCCATTGGTCTAAGTCAGTGTGGTCTTTCTGTTCTTATGCATCATATGCTGTTTCCACCCAGGCACTGCCAGCCCTGTCACTGCAGCTCTGCTCTCTTTACTGCCAGAGGTAGAGGTGCTGCGTGGAGGGTTCAGGACATGGTGGGGAGGGTGCTGATGGCCAGGAGGGTGAGGTGCTCCATTCTGATACCCACACCCCACTTGCTTAAGCAACACCTGGAGCTGCCTATGTCCCACTTACCTGCCTCTTACTACATTATTGTTATAGACACCTGGCCTCCAGAGTAGAATACAGATCCCAAAGCTGCCATGCTCCCTCTACAGTGTATAGGGAGGGTTCAGTGTTGCAGAGCAGGATTCAAAACACCTTCACACTGAGCAAGAAGCCACCTGGAGCTAGTCAGGAGAGAGCTCGGCAAGGGGGCAGGATGTTTCTGAAATCTCAACTTCCTCAGAGGTTCGGCACCTCTGTCCACTTGGGATTCACAGCCCAGAATCCTCTCTCAAGGGTAGGCATGTGCATCTATTCTTTCAAGGAACTGAAGTGGTCTAATTGCATAAAACCCAATCAGGGAAGAAAGTATTGTCATCTACACTGTATATAGTAACCTATCAGTTAGAGCACTTGCCCGGGAAGTGGCAGACTTTCATTTATTGTCTTCCTCAGGTTGAGGGGGGAGCTCCAATTTTTATTCCCCATATCCCAGGAGGGTGCCTAATCACCAAGCTATAGGCCAGGCTAGGTGGGAGCTTTTTATCCATGGAATTAAACCCAGGTCCCCCATTTCCTGTGGAAGTGCTCTAACTGTAGGGGAATCATATAACAAGTAATTGCCACCAGCAGTTCATAGATTTCATAGCTGTCATAGACATTAGGGCTGGAAGGGACCTCGGAAGATCATCGAGTCCAGCCTCCTGCCCCAAGGGCAGAAAGTCTGCTGGGGTCAAAGGATCCCAGCAAGGAGAGTGTCCAAATGCTTCTTAAAGGAGTCCAGAGCAGGTGCTTGCACCACCTCTTGGGGGAGCCTATTCCAGGCCTTGGGGGCTCGGACTGTAAAGAAGTTTTTCCTTATGTCCAGCCTAAAAGGGTCTTGGAGTTCAAAAGCAAATCTGCACAACTACATTTTGTGAGGGTCCTGTTCCTTCGGACCCTGTATGTGTTAGGCATGCTCTGAGGATCCCAGTTGGCTTGGCCCCTTAGGTGGGGAACACCTAGTTTCACAATTCTGATTAGGGTTAGCTGTAGAGGGACACCAAACAACTCAGACTGGGCATAAACAAAAACAAACTCCTTGGGGAATTTTGAAGTCAAGGAGGGAGCTGTCTAGTGAGATCAGCCACTTCCAGGGTGGGGCAGCAGCTGAGCCAAGATTTTTTTTAATTGCAGGTTTGGACTTAAGTGCCTCCATTCCACTTCAGTTCTCCTTTAGGCATCTCATTCCTTTATTGGCTCTAGGCCCAGAGGTGTCAAGATACTTAAGCATGCAACTCCTATTGAAATCAAAGCACGTAAAAAACTTCAGACCTCTGGGCCTAGGTGCTGACTGACAGAAAGGGGCCTGGGACTGAAGAAAGAGACTACTATCACTATTTCCTTATCCATGAAATGGGGATGGTACTACTGTACCTCCCAGAGGTCCTGTGAGCAAATAATTTGTGTGGTAAATGTAGGCCTTTTTCTGGGAGCATTTTATGGTTTTCTTTCTGAGTATTTGGTTTTAAAACAGCCACATAACATCAGTGAGTAAAAATCACTTTTTCACCTCTTCCTATTGCTATTAATATCACTGGGGCTGGCCCCAGACCCATAATGAGAGCCTGGTTCTCCTCTATCCATTGGCTAGAGCGTAGTCTAACTAATGTTAATATAAAGCAATCCTCTGAGCACTCAGTGTGCCTAAGATTGCAAAAGATGGTTTCATAAAATGCTATCTTACCAATATGCATGCTAAGTGGTTCCTGTTGCTGCATCCTGTAAGAGTAGTGGTTTTTGCGATTAAACACACAACAGTTTGTGCATGTGGAAAAGTTCATGCTGAAGAACACAGACTTCAGAGGAGAAGAAGAAGCACCCTGCAGTCCCTGACTACCTGAAGACAGATGGGCCACTCGACTAAAAGAGGTACTGGTCACTTATGGTAACCATTTAGGTCACTCTTATTCTGGGTCTTTAGATCCAATGCTTGCTCTGCTGGTAAATTCTTTGCTTTAAAAGATGGGTTATAGTCTGACCTCTCTTGAAACTGAAAGGATCTTAAGCCTCTAAGCCAGAAAAATATATTTTACGTCAAGAGTCACTTCCCTGAACAAAATGCAGTAATGTGTGCTCAGTTGGTGTATGTGAAATGACAATTAGGACTAGCGACCATAAGCAGGTTCCCTTTCTAGAAGAGTTTTAATCTTAGTGATTCTTCTTACTGACGTTTCACTGCACACTATTTCAGGGACTAGACTCCATTAAAACTTCTGGGGAAAGGTTTTTCAGACAGGGAATTCCCTGCTTCCTTTTTTTTCCCCTCTTCCTTTCAGGCCCTGATCAGAACCCATCTTAAGTCAATAGGAATTATTCCATGTTGGCCTCTGCTATTCTCATTGGAAGAATTGTCAGTGATATCCCCACCAGAATTAGTTTGCTCACACAAGCTAGTGGCTTGGGGATTGATTGTTTGGGGTGGATTGTCCTTTGCCTCGAGTGCCTGGCCAGAGGCATAAGGAATAGGAACATATCCCACATGATTGTATTGGTTTCCTGGACATTGGGTTTGGATGTGAAGGTGTTAACAAGTGTTGAGCACCCGCTTCTCTTTTCTTTCTTTGATGTTACTTTATACATTAATTAATAATACTGTCACTCCTTTTCAACCCAGGCACTTAGTCAAATTTGGGGTACAGTGGTACCAGTTGCTTCCATTTAGATAAATCAATGATGATATCAGGTGCTTTTGTGATGAAAGCCTGTTTATCTATAAAGAATGTCTAAAGCACTATTTCCCTGAGCACAACAGAAATCAAACAGCAGGAAGCAGATCCTTCTCTCAGTTATCGGTTCCTAGGTATGTCTACATGTGCCATTAGTGCTCAGCAGTAAACAGTTTATTGATCCTAGGAAGGTCCTAGGTGTGCAGTTTACACATACACCCAGACTGTAGCACATTGAACTGGGTTGCAGCAGCCGCAGCTGGTAGGGGGTCTGAGGGGTCAGCCTGCCAGCCTGGGGCTACACTGACCAGGCTAGGTGTGCTGTGGAAGGCCAGGCTGGGGTATGAAGGTGCTTCACCATGGGACTAGCTGGCAGGCAGTCCTGTGCTGAAGGGCTTGTGCCCCAGCCAGCTGGCTCAGCATCTATACATGCTGCACATGAAAAAAACTCTGCAGCAGGCTTGGACTGCTGCATATGAAAAAAACTCTGCAGCAGGCTTGGACTTTTATTTTCAAGTCTGACCCTGCTGCAGAGTTTATTAATTTCATGCACCCTAATAGGGGTGCATGTGTAGACACTGAGATGTTTATTAAGCAGTTAATTAGGCAACTCAAAAAATCCCTAACTCTGGGCTTTTCCCAAGAGTATGCTCTCCATGCCTGGTTAGGCTGTATCTGCTGTTTCCTTTCTAATACACACAACCATTTTCTGTCAGACAGCTTCCCCACTTGTTCTAAGCAGGGAGTCATAGAAAAAGTAGGATCCTAGATCCTCAAATGCAGAACCTGCCAACACATCTCCACCACTCCTACAATAACCACATCCCACAACAGAACCATCACCATTCCCAGATCTTACACCTGCACTTCCAAAAATGTAATACATCTCATCCAGTGCACTAAATGACCTGATGGAAAATATGTAAGAGAAACCAAACAGAAGTGCGCACTAGAATGAAGGCACACCGGAAATCTATCAAAGACAAGAATACTTAATTACCTGTGGGGGCACATTTCTCACAGGACAATCACTCCCTCTCCAACCTCACACTTCTAATCCTCAAAAGGAACTTTACCAAACACCTTTTGTAGATGAGTCTACAAACTTCCCTTCATAAATCTACTGGATACAAAAAATCATGGACTCAGTATAGACAAACATTGGATTTATGACACATTACAACCTACCTAACATCTGATTCACCAGGTACCTGCCATACTTGACCTGTTACTTCCCCCCGTACCTTCCTCCCCTCCTTTTCCGACCTTTGCCTTCCTAATTTCTAGCTATTTACTTTTTCACAGACAGCCTCTTTTCTACCTTGAAAGTCTACTGCTGTAGAATCTCCCTTATTCATCTTTGGCTTTTTCCCCACTCATTTTCCTCCTTCCTTCCCTGCTCTACCTTTTGTTTTCCCAATTTCCACCTATTTACATTCTCACTGACATCCTGTCACACTTTTAGCTTCTTTCATTCCTTGGAGTCTCAGAACAGCAGAGACTTCTTATGCCTTAAGAAGGGTGATTGCACCTGAAAGCTTGCAAAGAACTTTTTTCCAACTACTCAGCTGGTCTAATAAAAGATATCACATCTACTCAAAGAACCTTATCTGGCTAGTTCCTCCATAACGCACTCATCAGTGCAACTGGGCTCACCCAAGGGGAGAGGTAAGTTGTTATTAAGGTAGGTCAGGTGCCAGTTAGAACCTCCCTTTTCTCCTAGGGCTAAAGGAAAGTCAGGAGCGATAAATATCTTCAGAAGACATGATACATTTCACATGCTGCTGTTGGTGTGGTGAAACTTTCCACAGACCTATCTGTAGGGTCTGTGCAAAGCCAATATCTGTCCTATGCAAAAAAAATACTGATGAAAGTTTTTTTTCCTGTATTATAGTTTGCAAGCACAGGAATATTTAGAATCAACAGTGACCATTGTCTGTCCCAGCCTCTATAAACAACTGTGTTTAGAGGCATCCATGAGGAAATTACTTAACTTCCCTCCCCTCCCTTCCCCTGGTGAACTAGGATTTAATTTTGAATCAGTCAATGTTTGAGCTCACGGTATTCATTTTTAACAGACACAAGACCCTTTGAAAAAGGTCTCTTGGAGCCCACTCCCATAAGCACTTGTTAGTTTTATATAGGAGAGCAGTAACGCTGGCTTCATCACTGGCTAAGCACCAGTGCATGGCTTTACAAGATTAAGATCTTTATTCAGTGGAGTAACATTATTCCTTTTGGGCACTACCACAATGCAAATAATTATAATTTCTTTATTTAGCAAATGCGAATCCACAGAGGCAAGCAATAGCCTCCTCCTTAACTGAGTTCAAAGTTGAATACAAATAATGAAGGCACATGTCATTACAATAATTTGCAGTGATAAAAAAGGTTTTTTCTTTTAATGATCCTACTACAGTATAATTTATAAACTCCAATCAGATGCAATACATTTTTTAAAAAGGAAGCTGAATCTTTCAGCAGTTCTGAATGTTATGTGTTGACAAAGCATGGCTGGGATGATCTAATTGGGGATGGTCCTGCTTTGAGCAGAGGGTTGGACTAGATGACGTCCTAAGGTCCCTTCCAACACAAACTTTCTATGATTCTATGATATTGCAGTAACTGTTTGGGTTTGCTTTTACTCAGACAAGGAATTATCTCTATTTTCCACTTCAAATGAATGTGTGAGATAGAGAGAGGTGGAGTACATTCTTGTGTAACTGGAAAGCTGGCTTTACAAAATGTGGTCAGGCAGTGACTGAAAAGCTCACTTTGATCCAGCTTTTATGTATCTTTTTTAATCTGAAGGTCTACTGAGGAATCAAATAAAGAGAAATCTGTCTCTTGTTTGAAATCAACTTGTCTGAGGGATATATGAATATTAAGAAAGGAAAAAACAAAAACTGGTCTCTGATGTCTATTTAAACATGCCTTTCTTGGACTGTGGATGTCTCTATCATTTTAATTGTTTTAGCAGATCATGTGAGTTGAGCTGAGCAAGCATTTTTACTAATGCGTCATTCCATTCTTCCTCCCGTTTGTCAGAATTGTTTCTGGATCTCTGCAGTGTTGTGCTAACACGTATGTCTGTGCAGCTCCTCAGCCAGGTAGGGGGTTTTTTTTCTTCTTTTTTGACAGATAGCCTGGTTATTGCTGGCCGGAATATGTAGGTGAGACAAGATAGAGAATCAGACTGAAGTTTTTGATGGTGACTGATGTCAACCTCAGAAGCAGCAGATAGCAGAGTAGCTAAGAATAAACTGCCACTCTGAGACTTCATTTAATCAATCATAGTACACTAATAGCTTTTTTGAAGGACTGTTACGCTGTTGATTTATATTCATCTTTTGATTTACTATATTCCCCACGGCTTTTCTATAGTACTGCAGTCTAACCAGTATTTTCTCAAATGTAGCATTGGACACGTCTACAGGAGATGCTACATCACTGTAGAGATGAGTTATGGTGATGTCGCACTGGCGGGCACTAACTAGGTTGCCACCACTGCTACTTGTGCAGTAGCAATAAGCAACAAGTAGCAAGTAGCATATTGCTACTGTGCAGTGGGGTTGGAAATGACCCATGTGCCATCAGGACTGCGCAGTACTCGTAGTACTGCACAGTGGGGCACACGTGTAGATGCTCCTACTTTGTACTTGCCCTTATTGACTGTTATCCTATTTCAGATGATTTTTTCCAATGTATTAGGTAAGGGGTTTTCAACCTTTTTTAGTAAGTGTAGCCTCGGTGGCTGGATGTGGAGCAGGGGGAAGTGGGGAGGGAGGCTGGACACAAAGCAGTGGTGGATGGTGGCTGCAACTGCCACTGCATGCAAGTCCCCCCACCCCCAACCCACATCCAGCTGGCTGGGCAGTGCCTGTATGGCCCCTAGAGAGGCACCGCTGCCCTCACCACACCCCAGCCCTACTCCTGGGAGGCAGCAGCACAGGGTCATGAGTGGTGGGGCTCCGTCCCTGCCTGCCCGCGCGTACCCACTAGGGCCTTCCCAAGTACCCCTGGCATACCCCTGGTTGACAACCCCTGTATTAGCTCATTCTGAATCCTAAACTCATCCACTGATCTTATTTACATCCCCACCCGCTTTAGTGTCAACCACAAATTTACTAAGTGTGCACTCCATTCTACACTCAAAATCAAAACCGTTACTAAAGTTACTAAAGAGTACCAGACTCTTTTCAATTTTATAATTTTATTGGATAGGATATTACACTATATAATTTAATTTATATAGGAAGAGAGTTACATTTATATTTTATTTCTATACATTTATACCTTGAGACATAGAAGGCTACACACCTTAGAGAATTTATATAGGAACACAGATACATTTACATATTTGTATAAAAGCAAGACACTATGAAACACACCATGATGGAAGGGCAGGTGGCAAGCCTTCAGGAAGGGGCGGAAGAAGGAGTAAAGGGAGAGGTATAAGTTCCTCCCTCCCTCCCCACAAACTGAGATGCAGCCTTTTTCCTACAATAGCAGGGACAAGGCTTCCACAAGCAGCAAGGAGAGGAGAGCAGTGCCACTGCCTGTGCCTGAGACTGCATCCTCTCCAAGGGCACCAGCGATAAACCCCCCCCACACCACCACCATGACAATAAGCAGCAGCACTAGCACCAGCATGACAGTCTGCTTCATCCCCATTTCACTTTCCATGCTGAGTCTTCCAGTGCCAGAGGAAGAGCTGGAGCTGGATCTGAGTGCCCTAGCAAAGGAAATTATGGGGAAGGAGGGGGGATCATCTGAGTTTGTGATCCACACCCCTCAAGTTTCCCAGGTCTCCTTTCCTAGAAAGCACTTCAGAGGAGGCTGAGGTAGAGGTTGTGGAGGCAAGCTGCTCAGCTGAGTCCGCTCCTCCTGTTACTGTGCCTCTACTTGCTGAGGAAGGGGAAATTGCAGCATCCACACATGCACCTGCACCCCAGAAGCGAGCGGGTAGTGTGGTCTGGGATCATTTTGAGCTGGCAGATGGTCCCACATATGCTATCTGCCTGCAGTGCCAAGCCAAAACCAGTCAGGGCAAGGGAACAAAACACATGAGCACCATGGGGATGCTGATGCATCTCCGCAGGCACCACCCCCTTGCCTTGCTCCTCCTCAGCCTGGCACCAATGGGAGCATGCCCAAAGGGAAGCCCCCCCTCACTCCAAAGTCCCCATTCCCCCACAGCAGAGGTAGGCTATCCTGGAACAGTGGAGGAAAGGTGGACAGAAAGTGGGGTGCATTGCAAGGGCGAGCAAGATCACCCAGAGCATTGGGGAGATTCTTGCTGTTGATGACCAGCCCTTCTCCTTAGTTGAGCAGCCACAGTTCAGGTGGCTCATGGTGCTCATGGCCCCATCCTACCAAGTGCCGGCATGAACCACCTTCAGCAGGACAGTGGTGCCATCCCTGTATGAGGCATGCAGGGAGTACTTCAGGGAGGAGCTGTGCAAGGCAGGTCCACAGGTGGCCTTACACTTCACCTCGGACATCTGGAGTAACCAGGGTGGAGATCACGTCTATCATGTTCTTGGCTGGGGCAAGCCGGTGTCACCAGACAAGCAGGCACTGGTGAGGCAGTTGAAGGAGGGCATCAGGAAATGATCCTTTGTAGTCCAGTATGATCCACATGCTGGCCACCATGTGTGACCCAAGGGTGAAGGGCAGCGTGTGCAGCAGCCAAAGCCTGAAACAGTGGACGGAGGTGCTGGTGTACAGAGTCAGGGAGGCAGAATGGCAGAGGTGGGGGGACGTGGAAGACCCCACCATCAGGCAGGTAGCACTCAGGCCTTGGTGGCTGCCTATCTTGCAAGGACATGGAACCATTGCTGTGCGACCCCTTGGCCTACTGGGCAAGCCACAGCCAGATGTGGCCGGATCTGTCCATGGTTGCCCACGAACATCTGTCCTGTCTACCGACCAGTATTCCAAGCAAGGTGTTCAGCATTGCTGGGGACGTAGTGACACCCCACCACACCTGCTTGGATCCTGGCTTGGTGGAACAGCTGGTGTTCCTCAAGGTGAACCTCCTGTTGCTGGGCTTCCCCAAGCTCCAGGTACAGATGGAGTAAATGCCACTCTCTTCACTCCGTCCATACCTATTTCCTTTCTTCATTTTTAAAAAGCCAGTTAATGCCCCATTCTCAGAGCTGGTGGGAACTCACTGCATCACTATCCAGCAGGAGAAGAACGTGTCCCTGCTGAGCTTCTGTGCCAGGACGAACTTGGAGGTATGGGCTGGGGCTATGGAGGAGAAGGCCCCAGGTCCTGGGCACGACCACTAAAACTGCACTTTGCCAGGGTCGGGGGAGGCCTGGTGGGACTACTGGCAGCACAGCAACCCCAGGAAATGCCAGGACTGAGGATCCCCCTGGTGAAAGGTGGGTAGGTGCCATAACCTCCAGCTACCACATGCATGCAAACATCCTGGCTGGGGAAAGCCCAGACCCATCACATCTTTGACAGGCCTGAGGCTTGCTGGTTGCAGTGGAGTTGTGAAGCTCCAGGTGAGCTCAGCTTAGCTGCCTGGATGCCAGCTTTCAGATTGAAAACACTTTGTCAGGCTGAGGAAGCACCTGCAGTTGGGGTGTGTGTGTGTGTGTGTGTGTGTGTGTGTGTGCTGTTCCTGGATGGAAGGACTAGTAAAGAAAAAGCCAGAGGCTGGCGTGCAATGCAGGCAAGAAAGCCAGTCAGTGAAAATGGAAATGGAGGCATCAGGGGGTGAAGGACAGGCTGGGGGTGGGGGTGGGGAAGGCGGATATAGCAGGTAAAAGTGCAGGCGTACCTGGGGAGTCAAATATCCGGCAGGTTGTAGTGTGTCAGAATTCCAGTGTCTATATTGAGTCCATGAGTTTCTGTACCTACTACCTAGGAGGCTGATGAAGTGAAGTTTATGGGCCTGGCTGTGAAAAGTGGTTTGTAAATTCCCTTTCAGGATCAGGCCTGAGAGACTGGAGACAGAGTGTTTTTTTGTGAGAAATGGGCCCCCACAGGTAGTTGGGTTTTCTGGTCTTTGATAGATTCTGGTGTTCAGTTTGTGGGGGTACTGGAGACTGTTGGCAGGTTTTGTGTGTTGAGCTGTAGGAAGTTGGTTTCTGGTGATGATGTTAGGTTAGCAAGGTTCGGTGCTTGTTTGAATTTACAAACCACTTTTCACAGCTGGGTCTATGAACTTCACTTCATCAGCCGCCTAGGTACAGAAAGTCATGGACTCAATATAGACATTGGATTTAGCAGGACATCTGACTCCCCAGGTACCTCTCCACTTTTACCTGCACTGCTACAACCCTCTTTCCCCAACACTCCCCCTCTACCCCAGCCTGTGCCTCACCCCCATGATGCCTCCATTTCCATTTTCACTGACTGACTTTCTTGCCTGCATTGCATGCCAGCCTCTGGCTTCTTTACTATTCCTTCCATCCAGGACCAGCACACACATACCCCACAACTGCAGGTGCTTCCTCAGCCTGCCAAAGGGTTTTTTCAATCTGAAAGCTTGCTAAGATATATTTTTGTAACTAACTATTCAGTTGGTCTGCTAATACATACCAGATTAGATTGAGCCAAAGGAAAAGACCTTGTCTGCCAGTGTCATGTCCTTAGACCAACACCCCTAACACCTGACCGGAAGAAGGCAGGACGGGGCACATCTAAGCCCCAGGGCTGGAGCTGGCAGGGAGACTTCTCTGGCAGGTGCTGAAGAAGAAGCTCCTGCAGGAAAGGAAAGAAAGGCTCTGGTTTGACTGCCTGAGATGCTGCTGGTGCTACTGTGCTGCTTACTAAGTTATTACCTGTTGTCATTTAAAGTGGTGGACTGAACTGAGGATGTAGGGGAGGAGGAGACCTCACTGGGGCACACTGCCATGTCATGTAGAGGCCCCAGTGCCAGTGAGGGTGCACCTTAACACACACACAGTCACACAGTGAGGGCACACCTTAAGACACATGCTGGAGAAGAAGCTCCTACAAGAAAGGAAAGAAAGGCTGTCTGAGATACAGTTTGGCTGCCTGAGATACTGCTGGTGCTACTGTGCTTGTGCTCACTAAGTTATTTTATTATCTGTTGTCATTTAATATGGTGAACCAGACTGAGGCTGTAGGGGAGGAGGAGACCTCATTGGGGCACACTGCCGTGTTGTGTAGAGGCCCCACTGCCAGTAAGGGCGCGCCTTAACACACACATAGTGTCACCCATGTCACGAGTTTTGCTTGTCAGCAGCTTGAGGTGCAGTTTCCCAGAAACTCCTGCATGCATCTTCTTGAAAGCTGGCAGGCTTCATGGCCTCAGCAGGGGCTAGCATGCCTGCAGTTTTCACCCTGCTGTGCCTTAACATACACGTGACATGAGTTTTGCTTGTCAGCAGTTTGAGGTGCATTTTCCCAGAAACCCGTGTACCTATCTCCTTGAAACTTGGCAGGCTTTGTGGCCTCAGATGGGGCTACCATGCCTGCTGTTTTCACCCTGCTGTGCCTTCATACTTACAAGTGACATGAGTTTTACTTTCAAGACTTTGAGGTGCAGTTTTCCAGAAACCTCTCCACCTATCTTCTTGAAGCTTGGCAGACCTCATGGTGTCAGAAGGAGCTACCATCTCTGCAAATTTTATATAAATCAGGCAAGAAAGGAAAAAGTTATAGGTTGTTTCATGCTTCCCCATTATAGCCTATGGGCGAAATGTCAAAACAGCGCTGAAACAGCGAAACAGTTTCGACGAAACAAAACTGAACAGCAGTTTCAAAATAAAATGAAACTCAAAACAAAACACTGTTCCATCGAAACAGAAGTCGAAACAGAACGGTGCTGTTTTGCACAGCCCTACCATCTGCAGGAAGAGAGGGGGAATAGGGGAGGGGAAGTGAGCTGATGTCTGGGGTTTGCCCCACCTGAGCTGGAGGGGGCACAGATGGATTGGAGCCCCCCTGCCTTGCAGCTTTCCCCAAGCAGGGCAAACCCCAGCCGGCAGATTGCTCCCTTCCTGCAGACAGCCCCAGAGCTGGAGAGGGGTGGGGAGAGGCAGATCCTCAGCTACAGGTAGGATCCTCAGGCTCCTGCAAGCAGGCTCATTCTCCCCCGCCCCCCTTTCCACCATCTGTTGTAGGGGGGAAGTCTACTCATGGTGTTTTATCTAAGTTAGGGCTGGGGCCTGCATGTGTGTCAGCACCTAATAGCCAATGACTGTACAAAAACCTCAGCCAATTCCTTGATTACTGTGAGGATCAAAACAGTTTATCTCAGGATGGATGTCTTGGATTAGTCTGCAATTGTCCTGGGGAAAAAGTGTTATCTCAGATACTTCACAGGTAGTTAAAGTGGGACAATGGGTTTGTAGCCTATAGAATCCCAGAATAAAAAGCTTTGTTCAAGGAAAAATCCAAAATCTGTTTTTAGCCTAAAATTACTTTCTCATCAGGCCCTGCTAATCTGAAAACAGTCTGCTTATTTTATCATAATGTGTAAATAATGTCCTAGCCATGAGGGTCTAGGGGGGCAACCTTTTTGGCAGATGTGACACAAATTAGGCCCACACCCTCCCTGAGTGCCAGCTCCCATTGCCTTCCCCTGCCCAATCTGCTGCTCTGCTTTCTGTTCCCTGATCTGTGTTCTCTGCCTGATTTGTTGCTCTGTTTCCTAAGTACTAGTTAGAACAATTGCTTTAGTTTAACCTTGAGAGGCTGTGGAGTCTTCATCATTAGAAGATTTTAAAAGCAGTTTAAATGAGTACTTGGCTGAGATGGCTTAAACAGGGATGATCCTGACCTGAATAGGGGTTGGACTTGATGACCTCCTGAGGTCCCTTCCAGCCCCATCGTTTTGCAACTATGTTAATGAATTTGAACTTTTACTTAGCTTGTAGTGGGACTGTCTTGTCAGGTCTAAGTTTCAAGAATCCCTAGGTGCCACATCCAAATAGTTCTCATTGGTGCCTTAATTTGGGTGCTTACCCAAGGAGGATGAGACAAGTCACTAGGGTTACAGGCCTAGGATCCTCCCACAGGAAATGGAAGTTGTTAGCCACATCTAAAAGATGATCCAGAGCACCAAGGTATTGGACGGGGAGTGTCTAGAGCTAGGCAATAAGAAATGCATCTGAACTTACCTCCCACCAGACTTATACCCCTGTTTCAGGACTGCACATTAGATGTTTCATCATCTGAGCCCAGAGCATGAGGGCAAGCATCTAACTTAGACTGACAGAAGCATTGTGTTGAATGCAAAGCTCAGCACCATAAGACAATTTTCACTCCCAAGCATGACTGATAAAAGTGGCAGTGGCAGCAGCAGCCATCTTTTACACAATAAACTAGTGATTTGAGCACTCAAAGTGAGACCTGCGTTGTAAGCCATTCTCACAGAAATGGGATTTAAACTCACACTTCCCACTTCTCAGAAGAGTGCCCTAGCCAGCAGGGTATAAGCTAGTATAGGAATGAGGGCACCCTCCACCCCTTTGGTTGAAGTGGGACTATGGGCAGTGAAGAGTACAGGACTCTTGGAGGCAAAAGGAGAACAAAAAGAGGAAACTAAACTTTGTAGGCCATTAAGAATAATAAAAAGTCCCTTTTCAAATATATAGGGAGGATGAAAAAGGCACCAGGAAATGTGGGGTCCTAGCAAGATGCGCTGGGCAATCTGGTGGTTGCACCAGAGGTGGTTGCGCTCTTTAACAAATTCTTCACCTCCGTTTTCTTGTGCAGGGACCGGGACTCCCCCACCGTGTTTCAAGACAGACTCGAGGGGAATGCCTCAAGACCTAAGGTTGAGGAGGACCGGGTTAGAGTGCTTCTGGAGTGGCTGGACGTGTTCAAGCCAGCAGGTCCAGATGCTCTCCACCCCAGGGTGTTGAGGGAGCTAGCAGGGGTTATTGCAGGGCCCTTGGCACAGCTTTACGAGCAGGATGCAGGTGTTGCCGTGGATGTAGTCTTTCTGGACTTCAGCAAGGCATTTGACACTGTCGACCACCCCATCCTCATTAAAAAACTAGGCAACTGTGGCATCGATGTCTACACAGTCAGGTGGATTGCAAGTTGGCTGAAGGGTCGTACTCAGAGGGTGGTGGTGGATGGGTCATATTTGACCTGGGGGGAAGTGGGCAGCGGAGTCCCCCAGGGCTCGGTCCTTGGGCCCGCGCTGTTCAATTTCTTTATCAGCGATTTGGACGATGGGGTGAAAAGCAACCTGTTCAAATTTGCTGATGATACCAAAATTTGGGGTGAGGTGGGCATGCTAGTAGGGAGGGAAAGACTGCAGAAAGACCTGGATAGGTTGCAGGGGTGGGCTAACAAAAACAGGATGCATTTCAATATGGACAAGTGCAGGGTGCTGCACTTGGGCAGTAGTAACCAGCAGCACACTTGTAAGATGGGAAACTCCCTTCTTGAGAGCACGGAGGCAGAAAGGGATCTTGGAGTCATCATTGACTCCAAGATGAACATGGGCCAACAATGCGAGGTCACAGTCGGCAGGGCCAACCGGACCTTATCGTGCATCCACAGGTGCATCTCAAGTAGGGCCAAGGAGGTGATCCTCCCCCTCTATGCAACACTGGTCAGGCCACAGCTGGAGGACTGTGTCCAGTTCTGGGCACCCCACTTCAAGAGGGATGTGGACAACATTGAGAGGGTCCAGAGGAGGGCCACCCACATGATCAGGAGTCAGCAGGGCAGACCCTACAATGAGAGGCTACGGGACCTGAACCTGTTCAGCCTTCACAAGAGAAGGCTGAAGGGGGACCTGGTGACCATCTATAAACTCACTAGAGGGGACCAGAAGGGTTTGGGGGAGACCTTGTTCCCCCTAGTGCCCCCCAGCAAAACAAGGAATAACGGCCGCAAGTTGTTGGAGAGTAGGTTTAGATTAGACATCCGTAAGAACTACTTCAACGTCAGGGCGGCTAGGATCTGGAACCAACTTCCAAGGGAAGTGGTGCTGGCTCCTACCCTGGGGGTCTTTAAGAAGAGGCTTGATGCCTACCTGGCTGGGGTCATATGAGCCCAGTTTTCCTCCTGCCCAGACAGGGGGTCGGACTTAAAGATCTACAAGGTCCCTTCCGACCCTACTTCTATGATTCTATGAAGAAAGATATCTCCCTGCAGGGGAGTGGGTACGGGGGCAGAATGGGAGGGGGAGGCCCTAGATTCTGACCCGTTCTGTTTTTTAATAAATTAGTCTTAGTTACTTCTGTTTTTTAATAAATTGTAAAACACGCACACAGCCCTGGCCTTCCTTTTGTCCTCAGTCCTCTCCTATTTGCTTCAATGGGACTGCACAGGGAAGTAACAGGTAAAGGAGGAGGTGTTCACAGGAAGTCACTAGTATCTAAAATAGCTAAGAATACCAACTGGAAAGCAGGTGATATATTGTCCCTGCCTGCCTAGAAGCATAAAGCGTGCCCTGATTAAAACCATTAGCAAGTCCTTCAGCTCAGCGGTCACTGCACCTGTATTATTTTTATATTTTGGGCCAGGACAATAGGACTTTTTTTTCCAGCTTACATTTTTAAAACTCAAATCACAACCATGCTGTGACATGGCAGCAGTTCTGCATAACTGAGTTCACGCCTCTGTAGGGCAATAATCAACAGCAGCCTGCTTCCTGAAGAACAAGGTTACCCAATGGGTTAATCTGCGCAGAGCCACGCTACAATTTGCCATGGAGTCAGTTAGTTACCATATCCAGCATTGGTGCAGTTCTTATCAACAAGGGGCCCCAGCGCAGGAAAGCATACATAGTCAGGGCGGCTCATTAATGCTTAAATGCTGTTTTGAACGGAGACTATAATGAACCTACAGAGTGGCTCTTATTTTTTCTTTAATGGTCATTTGAAGTGAAATACTGAGGGCCCTGTAATATGAGACTGTCCTATAATACAGTCTCCATTTACCCGCAGAACACTTACAAAACAAGTGGCAGCAACAGAGACTTCTTCCACATTGAAATGAAGCTCCTCTGAACCAGCCCCAGAACAAACGAGCTACTTATGATTCCTTTATGACTCTCCCATTTTAACCCTGCTTGCTCAGTGAAAACTGTTGCAGCTCCAAATGTACTTGTACCAGAAAAAAATACCACTTCTTATTCTGACAGACAGATCTAGGTAGACATGTTAAAAGAGATGCCAGTGAAGGAAGGATTTGAAATGCTTTAATTTTTATTCCATCGATAGCATGCTGCCATATAGCCCCCCCGCCAAAACTGGCTTAGATTTTGCTGAATCTGATGCTATTGTACTGCCACACTGCTGCAGGTGGTCACAGGGATCCTATTGTCCATTTTGGACAGCAGTCCCTAGAGTCTTCTGCAGAGCTTCTGGGGGAAGCTAAGGACTATGGCAAGCCATTGGGCTGGCAAACTCCCTATTCAAGTTGGTAAACCTGCTGAAGCGCCTTCGTGACTCAGCCACTGAAGCACCCTCATGACCCAGCCTGCCCCGTCAGCATCTACATGTGCATTGCTGCAGAATAAGGATAGTACTTGTGTTTACTGAGGAGTTAATGAGTTTACTCCATTCTAGTAGGAATGCAGGTCTAGACACTGAGACATTTACTGCACAACTAATTAGGCTACTCAGCAGTAAATGTCTTGTGTAGACACACCCATTATGTTTGTCTACACTCTTCATTGACATTAGTTTTCAAGGAACCAGGCAAGAGATGATGCAAAGTGCCAGGAGAGCTTCAGGGAATTCTAATTGTCATTAGTGACCAAAACATTTGGCAAACCTTCTGAGATGCTTCTCTTTTTTCTGCCTCTCAGTTTCCAATCCTTCTCTCATCCAATTAGAACTCTTTCCCCTTAACTCGCCCATCTCATCCTCTAAAGCCTCCCTTCTTGGACAACACAAATGTTATGTCTTCATGGCAGAGTTTTCCTGAGTCTGGACACCCAAATATAGACACTTAGGTAAGCCTAGCCCACCTGTAAACGTGTAGAATGGAGCCATGCTCAACTCCCATACAACTAGCCACATCCACTTTTGCACTGCAATAGGCTGGGTTAGGCATTAGGATTTGAAGAGTGCAAGCTACCTTAGGGTTCTTTGCACCTGAATATACTGAGCCACTTGGGGAAGTTTGAAAAAGGCAGTGGAAGAACACCATGTGGAAGAGCTCTTAGCCTGATGATACATTTAACTGAGGCACATTCAGCTCCCGCCATGCTCCTTGCTTCTGTCTGCATCAGCTGCCAACCCATGGATTCAGACTATGGCTAGCAGCTGGATGACAATAGAAGAGTAGGGTAGAGGGCATTGCAGGAATGGTTTTTAGTCCTCAGGGTGTTGTGGTGGGTCACAGGGAGGAGATCAGGCAGGCCAGATGCTGACATAGCAGTGCAGAGACATCTAATAACTGATGTAGATTCTCCATGCACAAACTAGCAATTCTTGTGCAGGCTAACTAACCTAAAACAATGGAGTTATATTAGTACAGAGGGAGCTTGTCTTTACCATCCAGGACCACATAAGGCATGTAAACGTGTCAAATATAAAAGGCACTACTGTACTCAATTGTTATCATGGCTTTAGATCACAAAAGCAAATACATGAGAACACCACCATGGAAAACACTGGCAAAACACATGATACCAGGGTGTTAAGGATATCTCTAGTATTTACCTACTTGTACAAGGGACCGCATTGTCTCTAATAATACACTTATAAAATTAAGCATTATTTCTCACTGCTATTCAAATTACCTTAGCTAACCTTTACCATAACTCATGAAACCATGCCATGAAGTCACAATGTGTGTCAGAAAAAAGTTTTTATAACATAGAACCCTAGCAGAACAGTGGGAAGCGTGCATTTGGTTGGTTTATGATAATCTGGCACTACCCACAAAAGCTATTCAAATATGTGTGGCCAGTGCTGTGTTCTGCACATCTAGACTAATAAGAGTGAGTGTGTTCTTTCAGACTGAGTTAAAGACACTGCTGGTTGGCAGGCCTTATGCAAGCAGTTTGAAAGTGTACCTGTTATCACTGGGGCTGTGTCCAGACAAACCAGGGAGGAGGGGGAGGAAGCTTTGAATGCCTACATACTTGTCTTACAAAGTGACATGCCTGAGAAAAGGTCATCCTGGGTAGTATTGTAACATGCCTTTCAACATATGTGCTAATGCTTTTATGTAATTATAGAAGAGCTTTACATTCCTTTAAAAAACTTTAGTAAACTTCCAGGGTCTGATTAGTCACACATATTGCAAAACTAACCCATTTATTAACAAATAAAAAAGAATTAAAATTACAAATACTGTATGAAAACATTTTCAAGCATCCCTGCTGCTGCTAGTTAGTCAAAAAGCCCCACATGCAGTGTGAAAGGGCACCAGGGAACCACAAAATCTCATCTTGTAGATAGTGAAACTGGAGACTACAGCAGATACAGCTTCATATCAACAGAGACAGAGCAAGAACTAGACAAGCCAAGAGATATGGTGCCTCTGAGGAGGTGTAGAGCATTGAAAAAAACAGTGCTAAGACCAGCAGAATATTATGAAAGAGGAAAGGAGGCATACAAGGAAACAGAGCAAGTGCAAGGACAAAAAAATGGAAACATGCAGGAAGGCTAGATGTTGAAGTTGCTTCCAGGGTAGGAAACCACGCAGCTATTATTAAGCAACTGAACATTTACAGGGGAAATTCCAAAACAAGAGATGAGCCGTTTAAAGCAAGAGCAGGGAAGTGCTCACAGCTGGGGCTGAACAGAAAAGCATTTAAAAAAAAATCCTCAAGAGCCCAAACTTCTCTTCAATGCTACATTTCAGTGAAACATGAGCTGGTGTAACTTGAATTGAATACCAGCCCAACACAGATGTCAGAAGTACAGGCTGCAATCAAGAAACTGAAAAATGAGCAATGATGGAGGGATGGATGGACAAGTAGAGTCATTACTGTGCAGTCATTTAGTATTTGTATAAACAAGGACTAAATGACAGAGCGGTAATCGGAGTTCCTGTGCAGTAGCAGCCCCTAGGCTCATTACCATCATGCTTCCTGCCACGCGATGCTACTGCGCAGTAGTAACCAGCTTCTCATGTAGATGCAGCCAGTGTAAAGGAGACAGCAGATGCAAAGCTTAAAGAAAAACAGGATGAATTCATGCCCCAGAATTCCTTTGTAGACCAGATCCTGCTGATTCCAGAAAGTCATAGAAGAATGCATAGAATGGTAAGCTCCCTCAGATTTCATTTATTTTCAAAAGGCACTTGACAGCTTGAATGGACATACACTATGAAATATCTTTCTGTCCTAAGGAACTCCCACGAAAATTGTCCACTTCAGCAAGGCCATGCACAAAAATGCACAAAAATGCAAGACAAGGTTCTTTGGGTGAATCTGATATCTTTTATCAGACGAACTTAAATAGTTGGAAAACAATTATTAAGCAAGCTTTTGGGTTCAAAAACCCTTCATCAGGCTAAGGAAGTTTCAGCAGTTGGTGTGTGCTCTTCCTGGATGGAATGAAAAGTAAAGAAGCCAGCGGCTGGGCTAGTATGCATACAAGACAGGTAGTCAGTGAAAATGTAGATTGAGGAGTCAATGGGTGAGAGACAGGTGGGGGGGAAAGGGGGGGGATGAAAGTGGAGAGATACCTGGGGAGTCAGATGTCAGGCAGGTTATAACATGTCATAAATCCAATGTCTGTATTTAGTCCATGATTTTTAGTATCCAGGAGGTTGATGAAGTGGAGTTCATAGGCTCGTCTCTGAGAAGTGTTGTGTAAGTTTCCTTTGAGGATCAGGACTGAGAGGTTGGAGAGAGAGTGGTTTTCTTGTGAGAAATGTGCCCCCACCGGTAACCGGGTATTTCTGTCTTTGATAGATTTCCGGTGTGCATTCATTCTGGTGCGCAGTTGTTGTTTGGTCTCTCCCTCTCCTCCGTATTTTCCATCAAGGTATTTGGTGCATTGGATGAGATATGTTACATTTCTGGAGGTACAGCTGTAAGATCCTGGGATGCTGATGGCTCTGTTGTGGGGTGTAGTAATAGTGGGGGTGGTGGAGATGTGTTGGCAGGTTTTGCATTTCTTGTCATGGCACGGTCTGGATCCTTTTGGTGTGCTCTGGGCTTAAGGAAGTTTGCTTCTGGTGATGAGGTTAGTGAGGTTCGGTGCTTGTTTGAAGGCTAGGATGGGTGGCTCTGGGAAGATCTTTTTAAGAATAGGGTCTCTTTCTAGTATGGGTTGCAATTGTTTGAGGATTTTCCATACGGGTTCCAGGGAGGGGTGATACGTCATAACCAGCGGTGTGTGATTTGTGGGGGGTTTTCTTCTGTACCGCAGCAGTTCTTCACGTGGTATCCAGGTGGCTCTTTCAAACGTGCAATCTATCTCTCTGGAGGAGTGTCCTTGTTGGGTGAAAGCCTTTTTAAGACTTTCACTCACAAAGACACTCTCATGGACCCAGAGGGACAGACTTTCATCTTCAGCTCCCTCTGTGCAAAAATGAAGTTTATTTCTGACCTATGGGGGCTTTTTACCATCTTGTACCATCTACACTTTTCCCAAAGCCTGACGAAGAGACTTTGATTCCTGAACGCTTGCAGAAAAGGACAATTTTCTTGCCATTTTCCAGTTGGTCTAATAAAAGGTATAATTTTGGAACCAAGAGTTCTAGTTTTTTGTATGTCTTTTTAAGATTGGTGAGGTGGCAATCCCAGGTGCTCTCTTCAGTACAAATGTGGTGGTATCTGAGGGCTTGGCTGTATATCACGGCTTTTTTGGTGTGTTTAGGGTGATTGCTGGTTCTGTGCAGATATGTATGTTGGTCTGTGGGTTTCTTGTATAATGTGGTCTGTAATTTATCATTCTGGATACTGATCATCGTGTCTAAAAAGGACATGTTGGTGTTGGAGTATTCTAGAGAAAGCTGGATGGAGGGGTGATGATTGTTGAATTTCTGATGAAACTCAATCAGAGATTGTAGTTTTTCAGTCCAAATGATGAAGATGTCATTGATATATCTTAAGTATAACAAGGGTTTGATGGTGCAGTTCTTGAGGAAGTCTTCTTCCAGGTGGCTCATAAATAGGTTGGCATACTGTGGGGCCATTTTAGTGCCCATAGTGTTACCAGATTTGCCCATTACTTTGGGGTGTGCTCATTTATTAGGGATAGTTTCTAGGGTCTTAGTAATTCTGTCAATGTGCTGCTTGTGTTACTATACGGAGCTCTATCTCTCCCTTCTGCAAGCCCTCACCCCCAATGGAGCTATCTTGCAGGACTCAATCTCAGTGGGGCTGGGTTCCTCCAGTCCCCAAATCAGTCATACAAGCAAACACACACAAATTAACGTGACACGCCTGACCCGGCTGGGCTGATCAGCATGGACAGGCTGACACCCTCATATGCCAAGAATCAGTTCATCAGAGCAACAATACACTGCAGTCAGACACAAGCACACGGGTAAACAGAATCCCTCTGAATCTGGCTGGGTGTCCAGCTGATACCCTCATGGGCCAGCATTCAGTTCATAAGGGCACGTCTGAGTCAAACTGGGTCAATCAGCCTGTACAAGCTGATCCCCTTATGTGTTTCAAACTCAGCACATCCCAATCTTTGGCTTCTTGATGAGCAGACCCCACAGTATTTCTGGGCTTCACAGGGATCTTTAGCTTAGGTAAAAGAAGCGTTGCTGCAGAGCACAGAAGGAAAGAGAAGCAGAGAAGGAAAAATATACCCAGTTACTACCAGTTTGACTATAAAAGTTATTTATTGCTAAGCATATGAAAAATATAATGGTACTAGTAGTAATTGACATGCAAAAGAAAAACAAACACAAACAACTACAATACTACCCTGGTTTCACTAAGTATTTGGGGAAACTTAGCTCAAGCTTAACTAATACAGTTCAGGTTCAGAAATTTATGCCTAGAGTGAAAAGAGAGAGAGAGCGAGAGCTGGGATCTCACCAGTCCAGGGTACTCGGGCTGCAAAGCTGACAGGCACAGTCCTTGAAGGGAGATGATCTGTTCTTCCTGCGTCCCAAGAACAACAGGGGATGGTGTCAGCACAGGAGTTTTTCTTCTTTCTTTCTCTCCTTCCTTCTTCTTCTTCTAGAAGCACACACACTTTTTACAGATTTTTATACCCTCAGTTCAGCTGCTTCAAAGCATCCTTAATTGTGTAAATCATTGTCTTTTCTATTGACAAGGGGTTATCTGGTTTGGAACATCTCAAGAAACTGACTGATAATCAGGAAACACTTAAGATTAGGGAGTAACCAAATACTTGGGAGCCAGCTTGAGATTCCTATGGATGGCAGATATACTGATGGGATATCTCATGGTTTCTTCAGAAACAATAGATAGCTTGCAGCATCAGGATTTTGGATTTTTACTTGTTGTGCACAAGGCTCAGCTTAGCATGACTTTTCCAGATCTTACTATAGTCTTTTAACAGACTTAAAGCAATTATTGGGGTGTTCATAACCTTTTGTGGAGAGGACTCCCACCAGTCGTCTTGGGAAAAGTATGACAACACTTGTGATTAGGGTTCCAACGGGCTGGACGTTGTGATGAACCCTTAACCATTGTTCAAATGTTGCCCATACCCACTCTGACTCGGTCTCTTGCCTCAGCATTCCCTAACCCGGAAACTGAGTTTTAGTCAATCAAGTTTAAATAGGCCTCCCATAGTGGGACTGGGGAATGTATGGCCTGAGATGCCTATTAAACTTAGAGGTGCGTGTGTGTCTTGGGGGGGAAAAGTCCTTAGTAAATCCAGATTAAAACTGGTCTGATAAATGCTGAGCTGAGTGTGTGTGAACATGGGTTGATTAACATTTGGAGCACAGATTCCCCATCATGCAGTGCTCCCCTGCTTCTCTGGTCCCAGAATTCACTGCAGTCTCTGCTTCAGGCTTTCTGTTCTCCATCTCTCATGTAAATGAATGGTCATCTGGTTCCGTCTCGGATGCAAATGAGACCTAGAGCAGTTGGTTCACTCTTGTCACCCTTATCTTGAGGGTCTTAGGTGTGTCTCTCACTGCATCTTAATCAGTTTCATTTAGGTAGAGGAGGGGAGGGAGGGGAGGTGAGTCCTTTGTGAGTCAGACAGACTGCATCCTGTGCCAGGGTTGCCCAAGAACACACAGCTGAGACGTAACAATAGCTGTTCCCATCATCTAGAGGAAGTGTTGATTATTAAAAGTGAAATTGTTGTGTGTGAGGATGAGGTGTATAAGGTCAGTAATATCTTTGGGCCTGTATTCTGAGTGGTAATCTTGTTCCTGTAGATATGTAAGGCAGGCTTGGATGCCATCCTGGTGTGGGATGTTGGTATATAGGCTGGTAACGTCCATGGTGGCTAGGACTGTGTTGCTGGGAAGGTGGTCTATGTTTTTAAGTTTCCATAGCAAGTCTGTAGTGTCTTGTACAAAACTTGCTCTGTGGGTGACAAGCGGTTTTAGGATTGATTCAACGAAACCTGATATTTCCTCAGTTAGGGTCCCATGATTGGATATGATAAGTCTGCCAGGGTTCCCTTGTTCGTGGATTTTAGGGAGCATGTAAAAAGTCCCTGGGTTAGGTAGTAGGGAGATCAAGGTCTGTAGTTTTTCTTGTAGTCTTGAGGGAAATGATTTGATGGTATTGTTGAGTTTCTTGGTGAAAAGGGGAGTAGGATCTTCTTGTACTTCTTTGTAGTAGGTGGTGCCAGGGAGCTGTCTGTTGGCTTCTTTTATGTAGTCTTCACAGTTTAGGATGACTATGGCTCCTCCTTTGTCTGCTGGTTTTATTACTATTTGGTGGTTAGATCTTAGAGATTCTATGGCCTTCCTCTCTGGTAGAGAGAGGTTGTTATGGTGGCGTGTGTTGCTGATTATTTCATTGCTCATTCTTACCCTGAAGCAGTCAATGTACAGTCAAGGTTAGGGTTTCGTCCACTGTGAGGTGTCCAATCTGATTTTTGGGGGGTTTTTTGGTGTTGATCTTTTCCTGAATGTTGTCAGAGGATGAGTTGTTGGGAGTGGGTTCAGTTTGGTCATGGAAATATTCCTTGAGGTGGAGGCGTCAGAAGAATTCTTCTAGTTCTCCACATTGAAGTATTTTATTAGGGTATTTTTCTGGACAGAAATTTAAGCCTTTAGAAAGGACAGATTTTTCAGTTTTGGTAAGCGTGTGTGTGGAGAGATTGATAATATTTGTGGGTTGGTCGCTGCTTGCAGTTTTATCAAGTCTGAGGTTGGAATGTTGTAAGGTGTTGGTGTTGTTCCTCTGATGGTTGTTTTGTGTCTGGGGAGCTTGTTCTTGGAGTAATTGTTCCATTTCTTCTTTTTATGTAGGATGAATGTTGTAGAAAGTTTTTTGTAGTCTCTTTGTATCCATTGTATATTGTTAGGGAAGATGATTGGATTTCTGTCTTTTAAGTTGTTGTAGTATGTGGTGATTTCCTTCCTGAGTTGGTCTCTTTTGGAGTACAGTAGGTAAGTAGATGATTTCTAATTTTCTCTGAAGTTCTTCTGCATAGCTGTGAAGTATATTTGGAGTTGTGTGTAGTAGTCAGAGGATTGTAGATGTTTAGTCCTCGGGGAATGAAGCTGTGTTTCTTGCAAAGGCTTAGAAAATATATGTAGCTGTTGAGTTTGGCTTCTTTCTTTTTCATGTTGTT
The DNA here is from genome assembly GCF_030867095.1 of Alligator mississippiensis. Lineage (NCBI taxonomy): Eukaryota > Metazoa > Chordata > Crocodylia > Alligatoridae > Alligator > Alligator mississippiensis. The sequence continues at coordinate 133,170,457 of NC_081826.1, read as the reverse complement.
ACAAAAATGCAAAATATTCTCTAATGGTGAAAAACAGACAATAGGTTTCAGTATAGATACTGGTGCAAAACAGGGCAGTGTTTTCACTCTGCTGCTGTTTGGGACTGCCATGAATTGACTGATGGAAAAAATATATAAGCAATGCAAGCAGTGGCAAAATACATGTGTATGGCAAATACCTAGAAGGCCTAGATGCTGCTGCTGACATAGTGCTAGTGAGGAACACCTCAGAAAAAGCTACAGAGACAGGCAACGTGGCAGAAGTTCCAGGCCAAGCAGGGCTCAAAGTCAGTTATGCCAGAGTAAAAATCCTTGAAAGGCAAATGCTGAGCAGTAACCACCCACCAAAAGAAAAAATTGTCAAGCGTGGAACAATTACCTTGCCTAGTTAAATCCATTCTAGCCAGTGGAGAACACAGAAAGTGACATCAAGGATGAGATAGGCATCTATAGTATTTTTAATGATGAGACATGTGATGCAGATAACTCAACATTATTTTGGACAGGAGCTTGAAATAAAACACTAGGCATTAATATAACTCTGTAGCAATTGCTCTGGAGCCCACTGATCAGCCCTTGTTCCCATTCAGTCACACCAGGAAATACAAATTGGCTCTGTTGGCTCTGGATTTAGGATCCAGATACCTTGTTGCGGGAGGATGGACCCACCCTCAGACTGACTATGACCTTTCCATTCGATAACAGGCAAATTTATTGATACACATGATAACAAAAAAGAAGCAATACAAACAATCAAGCAATTTTATATATTTACCAAATCCTAGGGCTGTTATCAAAGTCAAAGTACATCTGGCCAGGATGTAGTCTCTACTCTGAGGCTCTTTCTTAGGTGTCAGATGTCAGCACGTTAGCAGTCTGGAGGTGGGACGCTGAGGGCCACACCAGTAGGGTGGATGAGACGGGCTGGTAGTATGCCCTCCATCCATGGTGGCCTCGGGGGCCCTTCCCAGGAGACAGGGATGGGAACCCCTCTCACGGACCTTCTCAGAGAGGAGGATGGGGAGGAGGAGAAACCAGGGATGGGACCCAGGAGGAACCTGGGCAGAGGACGAGGAAAATGAGATGGACCCTTTGTTACTCTCAAGTTCTCTGCTTTTGTATTCTCCTTCCCTCCTGATGACTCCTGATGACTCTTGATCTGTGGCTACCTCTGGTTGGTTGTCTCTGTGTGGTTGTCACAGTCCATGTAGTTTATCACATGCACACATACTAATTTGGTCCTTCCAGGCCTTCTCCTAATTTGGTCTGTTCCCCCAAAACCGGGACTCCGGTACAAAGTCAGTGTACAAAGTCAGTAATATCTTTGGGTCTGTATTCTGAGTTGTAATCTTGTTCCTGTAGATACGTAAGGCAAGCTTGGATGCCATCCTGGTGTGGGATGTTGGCATATAGGCTGGTAACATCCATGGTGGCCAGGAGGGTGTTGCTGGGAAGGTGGTCTATGTTTTTAAGTTTCGGTAGAAAGTCTGTAGTGTCTTGTACAAAACTTGCTCTGTGGGTGACTAGAGGTTTTAGGATTGATTCAACAAAACCTGATATTTCCTCAGTTAGGGTCCCATGGTTGGATATGCTTAATACTTTTGAACAGGTAGTCAAGCATCAACACAATAAACACATCTGAGCATCAACTTAGATAACCCAGGTAAGTTGAGGTAGCAATACCATAGACATACACAGGCAACAATACAGATAAGTTCCGATAATAGGCAATAAACACATATAGTCAATAAAGACAGATAAACCCATATATACTCCCTTAAGGAGTACCCATAACTATATTAATTTGTACTGTACAAAACAGCAACAATCACAAAATATGGGGATGCGCTCAGCACCCCACAGGGTATTCCCTGGAGCCCCTCCCCTTTAGGGCCCCAGGATGTGGACATGCTCCCTCCCACAATGGAGGAGGGTGGAGGCTGCAGACCCTCCTCTCCCAAACCTGCCTCCCCTGTGAGACCCGCTTCCCTAGCAACTCCTGTTCCCGCTCTGAAGCAGCTAAGGCTCATCCCCTGGCGGCCAGTCCTGCAAGGGCCTCTCTCCGGTGGCACCTCTGGCTCCTCTCAATGGCCTGGTGCCCTGTACTGGGCACGCAGAACACTCCTATGGGAGCTAAGCCCTTACTGGCTCCGCCCTTCTCTTTCACGGGCCCTTCTCTGGGCTCTGGGCCTAGAGCTGGGGCTAACTTGAGCAGCCTTGAACTGCTCCCAGGGCCAGCTCTCCGTGCACCAACTTGCGCACTATGTGGGGCCTGCCTTGAGCTGCTCCCAGGGCCGGCTCTCTGTGTACCGGTCTGCACAGTGGGTGGGGACCAAGCAGCCTTGAGCTGCTCCCAAGCCCAGCTCTCCGTGTGCTGATCCATGCACCGCCTACCCAGCTGCTTGCTGGGTTTGCAGTCTCAAGCCACCTTGAGCAGCTCCTAGGGCCTGATCACAATGCGCCGATCCATGCACCACTGAGGTTTAGGCAGGGTGCCAAGGACGATCATCTCTGGAGCTCCTCTCTCCTCACTGTATCTCTCTCTCCCAGCGTGCTGAGCATGCTCTCCTTTTATATGCTTCAGGGGCTCTACCCCAAAGTTCTCTGGGCCGGGCAGGGCGCAGTCTCAAACCAGGTCCAGACTGCTCCTTGCTCCCTCCCTTTGGGAAAAGGACGTGGGCTTGCTTACCCTGGCTTACTTCTGATTGGTGGATGGGCTCCACCAATCAGAATTACAGAATCACGAGTCCAGGACTCATCCAGAGCTCAAAAGGTAAGTCTGCTACACTATATACTGGGCAATGCTTGTTTGTTGTTCCAACCAGATGCTTGGTGCTATTGTAGCACTACCAGTGCCCCTTCATACTGTAAAAAGCTGGAAATATGCCACGGGGTAGGGCTTACCCAGCTGGCCATGGAAACCAGACATGCTGTCTGCACAGGAAGGGCCTGGTCTTCCTGAGGATCCCATAATTTTACTCTGTGTTCCCAATCTCTGCACAAATTCTGGCAATTAATATAACTGCATTGCATTACTATTTCTACTATAAAAAACTAAAATACAAATCAAATACAAGCAAAGCAAGAAAGAAAGGAAGGAAGGGAAAAAACAAAAAGGATAACAAAATGAACAATCAGTCCAGCCTTCTCAATTTTTGGCATGGCTGAACTCTGTGAGACCTTGGAGGCGATGCTCTGCATGATGCACCATTTCTTGTAGCCACTCTGCATGTATTTCATAGCCTATCAAGAAGCTTTGCTTTACATTTCGTAGTCTAGCCCAGTTGATATCATAATTACTTATAGCAATAGCATTTTACAAACACAGAGCACAATCACTACACATAACACAGCCAAGCTCGATTCCTTTCTGTTCCAAGCTTAGGTCATGATACTTCAGTGGTGATTCACACATCCTGCAAAGCACAAAGACAAAAAGAGAGTGGCTCACCCCTCTTGGTTAATTCACTCTCAGCTTGTACAATGTGGCTGACTTTGCTTGACCTATAGTTAGGCTGCACTTAACCAAAAAAATCCCCCTTCTTGCTCCTTGTAGAGGCTGCTTTTACAGCACTGCTCTCTTTCCAAAGTGTCAGGTTTCAAGGTGTATCCTGCCACACATCTCTTTTCCTTGGCCTTCACAAAGGGTTTTTCTGTTGGGGTATGTTCCCCACAGCCTTTTCCCAATACAGGGTAACCCGCAAGGCAGTGGGAGCTAGGTTCCCTATCCTCGCCCCTGCCCTTTCCCCAGGGTGGTTATTATGCGGCATTTTGCAGAGACTACCCCCCTACAAGTAGTTCCACCACCCTAACCACATCCAGGAGGGTGGCAATTTCAGGTCATACCCAGAACCAATCTCTCCACTCTCCTCCTCTGGTCTTTTTCACTCCTCATAGGCACAATCTCTCACTTCGGGGCTTCTTGGCCCCTCCTTGGGCCAGCTGAAATCTCAGGCTCCTGGTTCTGGCAGCTTTAACAGTGGACTTCCCTCTGTGCCCCTTCTCTGAACTACCAGACCATTTGGTCTTCTAGGGCACTGCAGACCCTTCATCAGATCTCTCTCTCTCTCTCTCTCTCTCTCTCTCTCCCCCGGCTCCTCTCAGCCTCTGGACCCATCCCGCTCTATTCTCTCCTAACCTGACCACACCTGGGCTCCAAGTCACTAACTCCTGCTCACACACCTTCCATCCAGACTGTGAGTTTCTGGCTTTCCATGCTCTTACAAATTTTCCCTGAGCTCTGCTCCTTAGCACCCACTCTCAATTCCTCCCTGTGCTCTGTGAGTCTGTTCTCAAACCCCTCTCCATAGATCTTTCACGTTCCAGCAGGTCTCTCTGGAGTCTCTTAACTCTGATGGCAATACTTTCTCCTGCAGACCTTTCTTTCTAGCAGCTTTCTGGAATTCCCACACTTCCCTCTAGGTCTTACCTAACTTCCAGCTTTCCTTTCCTTGACAGATTAATCATATCCTTCCTGAGCTGCAGGCTTCACAATTCATTCTCATCAGTGGCCCCTTCTTGCCTTGCTCTTTGCAAACCAATCCATCCAGAAAATCTTGGTCTCTCTCTTTCTCTCTGTCTGACAGCTGTACAATCTGTGCTGGCCTTGCTTTCTACAAACCAAAAACAATCTCTGTCTATAATAACCCGCCTAATATCTGACTCCCCATGTAAACCCTCCACTTCTTACCAGCTATTCTCATTCCCTTCCTCCCCACTCCTATCTCTCATCCTTTGACTACAACTACTTTCATTCCCCCTTCCCCCTCCCCCCTGCCCCACCTGTCTCACCTATTGACCAACCCAATTTACATTTTAACTGACTGGCTTTCTTGCATACCTCCTGGCCTCTGACAGCACAGACCATCTGCAGATGCGTCCTCAGCCTCACGAAGGGTGTTTCTGCTCAAAAGCTTGCTAAGAAGAATTTTTCCAACTATTTGATTTGGTCTAATAAAAGATATTGGATTTACCCAAAGAACCTTGTCTTCCTATGTCCTTAGACCAACACGGCTACAACCTACACCTCTGAAAACTGTTGCTGCAGTGTCTTCAAGTGGCAGTACTTATGCAAAATTAGTATAGTAGTCCACTAGAATCCTTAGGTGATTGTGTCTTCCTAAATATATGTATGTAATTTCCAATTTTTTGCCCACAGAATTGCAGTTTATGGTGTTATTGGTTCTTATTGCTGGGCATCCTTATGCTTCTGCCATGTTTTACACCCCCTCACCATTTCTTCAATATCACTATTCATCTGTGGCCAGAAAAAAAAACCATCCCCAGGTCTACTTTTTTATTTGGTTATTCCTGAGTGCCTTTCTTGTATCTTTCCAATATTTTTCTTCTTATCACTGTGAGAACCATGATCTGTGTATTTTCATGAATACGTCCAAGAGCTGATGTTTATAATGAGAATATGCTGGTGAGAAATGCTGACTTTTTTCTTGTTTGTGAATAACTTGTATCACTGCTTTCAATATTTCATCTTTAGTTTTCTGTCCCTCCTTCAGCTCATATATCTGGAGATATAGTTCATCATGATTTTATCATTTTCACATGTATGTTTACTGTTTGTTTCAGATCATCAAGCTGTGTACTGTCTGGTAAGCTCTTGAGAGTGTGTCTGCTGTCACCAATTGGGGTCCAAATGGCTGGAACTCCAAAGTCATATTATACTTCTGTAATTTGAGAAGCAGGCACTGTGTTCTTGGGAATGCTTCTCATATTCCTTTTCTGTATATTTGCAGTGGTGGTTTGTGATCTTTTCCTGCTGTGAATCTACACCTATATAATAAGTTGTGAAATGTTGTACACATATAGGCCAAATCTAGTGCCTCATTTTCAATTTGTGCATATCTCTTCTCTGTGTCTGTCTCAGTTCTTGATGTATATGATACTGTCAGCCTATCAGTTCCATGATGCTATGGGCACTGACAGAAGTGACATTTGTCACGTGATTGGCTCCTTGAAAGCACTCTACAGCTGTGCCTGACAAGTTATGGCTGCAGAGCACTTTTAAAGTGTCCAATTGCATGACAGAGTAACCTCCATATAATGAGGGTTCAGATGAAAGTGCCTTCATTAACTTCTGTCTGTTCAAGTGTTCAAGGCTGGGCTGCATTAGCCCAGCCCCACCCCCAGTACTGTCTGTAGGATGGGAGTAGGGAGAAGGGAGGAGAGGGAACTGTAGGCCTGGGTTTACCCAGCCTGTACTAGAGGGGGTGTTAGATTAGAGCTCCCCAGTACCAGAGCTGAGAGCAGGTGGGGGGTGAGGCAGGGGAGAGAGGCTGTAGACACGCAACTCCTCCTGGATCAGCTCCAAGGTAGAGCTTGAGTCCCCACACCCTGACCCAACAGTAAATATCTGTGGGGTTGAGGAGGTCACTGTGACTCCTGGTGCTGTCTGTGAATCACTATGAGTTACAGCGGGGAGCTGCGTGTCTGTCAGTGCCCTGACAGATGACAAGTGAACTGAGTCTGTGACCCCGCAAGCAGGGTGGGGGATGAAAGAAAGGGGTTGTCTGGTCTGAGAGACCAGAGTTTGTTAGCAAGTGTATAGCGCATGAGGCAGATATTGTAAAGGGTCTGAGTGGCCAGTGGGCCTTTGTACAGGTGTACGGGCTGCATGGGTGTGGTTTTTGTAAAGGTTATAGTTTTCTTTGTAGAGTGATACTCAGAGTGTAGATGTATATAACCTTATATATAGATATAGATATAGATATATATTTTTCCAAAAAAATAAAAATGTCTGTCAGTGCCCTATAACAGTATTGCTCCCAGAAGTTCATTTGAGGTATCTAGTAGAGCTTTTAATGTCTTTTAAATGGGTCAAAAAATGTCAACCAGATTGATTTAAGTCAGTTTTAAGTCTTTAAACTCTTTGAATGCTCTCCCTGCCAAACCCATTTTATGCTCTTGTAAAAGACATGTCTTAGGTGTGTCTTGTAGTGTTATATATTATTCTGCTTGCATAATTCAACAGGCCTAGCAATCTTTGAATTCCAGTTTTATCTTCTGGTCTTGGCATATTCAGTATTGCCTGAATCTTTGATCCATCAGGCAAGATTCCCTTTGTAGTCAGTCTCTCCCCCAAACATGTTGTTTCATGTTTGAAGACAACATTTGTCCTCAGTTGATTTGAGGTTGTTAGCTCTTGCAATTTCCAGTGCTTTTCTCAGTCCCTCCTAATGTTCAGTGGTAATATTACCTCAAACAGTTATGTCTTCAATGTATATTCTTCACATCTGCTAAGCCTTCTCATATATGTCTTATTTAGGAGCTGAACATATTCTTAAAAGGAGTCTTTGAAAGCAGTATCTCCCAAATAGTGTGTTGAAGGTGAGGATCTTGGAGCTATCATGGTACAAGGAGATCTGCCAAAATCCTATGAAGCATTCTCATTTAATGTAAAATTTGGCTTCAGCCACTTCTGACAATCATCCCTTTCTTGTAAGTAAATGAAAGTGTTCTCTTTTTATTTCTCTGTTCAGCTCCCTTGAGCTTATTGCCAGCTGTAGTTCTCCCCCTTTTTTCTATAATTATTAAAAAGTAAACTCAATCCATTGGTTGTTCTGTTCTCCAAAGGATACTGTGTATGGTCACATTTTGCAGCTTCTCTTTTGGTCTCTCTCTTAAAGCATGTGGACCTGTTATCTTTGTCCAAGGCATTCATAAATTAATGACAGCAACCGTAAGTGTGGGAAAGAATGCTGCCAAGCTGGCAAGCACAGAATATATTGTAAACTTAAAATAAAAGTATACATTCATTGCTATTAGCAGATTCAACAGAAAGTAACTGTAGATTCACACATACAGATTCAACATATTTCCCATACCCTATAGGAGCATGTGTGTGTCATGTACCACTGGTTTTTCATTTCCTGTTAACTGTATCTTTCATGTTAATGGCAGAATCAAGTTTCCTGTGAATACCACATGTGAATACCAGATGATACTATTAATAGTTTTAAATGTGGTTCCATACTATTTTTCTGCTTCTCTTTGGCAAACATTCTCTCAAGTACACTGAATGCTTCACACGTGTACAGGCCCAAGGCAGACAGTGTACCTTTGCATACCATCACACACTTTTTTTTTGTCACTCTCCTTTTCTATTATAGGGTCGGTGCAGACTCTCCTACTGTTGGGACTGCCACTCCTTTATAATCCGACACAGACACTTTTGATAGTCTCACCTTTATGTGTTCCATACTCCTCTCTGAGTTTCTGTTACTGCATTTACTTATGCCCTATTGTCTATCCTGTAGGTCACATAAGTGCCATTTGCATGTGTTTTAATTAGTTAGTCTTTTAAATCTGGGAATCCAAACTTAAAAAACTTAAGATAGGAGCTTAAGAACAGCTCCTATTCTTCACTGGAGGAGCCAGTTTCTGCACTTACTGCGTGCACTTCCCTCCTTTCTCTGCACAATGTCAGGTTTATTACAGTTTCTGCAGAGCTGTGTGCCAATTATCACATAGTCTGCATTGTTTGCTGCAACCTCTAGTTCTGTCCCTGCCCAGTTTACTTCCTATTAACTTTTCCCATGAACTGTACTTAGCAGTCAAGTTTTGTGTGAAGTATTCTTCTAGGGTTTGTATTTGCTTGTGATTAATCCATCACTAGGCATATATACATTGCCCTTTCTAGTATCAGAACCTGCTCCCTCAGTAATTGCTCACGGATTTTTTTAATCCTTACATCCCAGGACAATATGGTAATCTGCTACGCTATAAGAGAGTTGCTTAGTGTTCCATAGTCACACGATCGATTTTCAGTTTCAGGTCAGTAATAAACTCCTCCGCTTTTTTCCTTTTCTTCTGTGTTCTCATCCTGAGCATTTACCTCTCCTAAATGATATTTTTTCTAGGAGCACAATGATCCTCAAGCATTTTCATTATTCCTGCAAGACTTTTCTCTCTCCCTTTTCACTTCTGCATAGATGGCATTATACACATCCAGTGTTTCATTGCCTCCTCCTCTTAAGAGAAGAGCAATCTTTTCCTTATCCTTTAATTGATCTGCCCCAGCAGCTTTCATAGACAGCTCAAACTGTTGTTTGAACTTTTTTCCAGGCATATGCCACAGTCTCCTTGATGGTCGGAGAGCATGGGAGATATGTCTGTGAGGGAGGGGGAGGGTGGAGAGGGGGAAGTGTCACTTATAGTGTCACAGATCCTGCTGCAACCATTCTGGAAAGAAGCAGACAGAAGTGACAATTTTCACCCAATCTGGCCCCTGAAAGTGCTCTACAGCCATAAGCAAACACAAGTGCATGGCTGAAGAGCACTTTAAAAGGGATCCCACAAAAATATGAACCCTCATTACAGGAGGGTTCAGATGAAGGCACTCACAAGTGGAACATCCTTAGTAACCTTTGTCTTGCTGGAAGCAGGGCTTATCTGGCACAGCCCAGTACTGCTCCCTGCGCTGTTTTCAGAATGGGAGGTAGGGAAGGAGCATCTCTGCATCCTCTTTTGTCGGCTCATATCAAGCATAGCCCTATGCTTGCCTGGCACGATAAATACCATGATCACCATGGTGGCTTCCTAGTCACACCCAGGGAAGACTGCTCTGCTGGCATGGGATAGTACCTGCATAGGTAATGCATAGTTAACCTTGGCTTTTTCTCCATTGTATGGGAATGGGAGACTCCTCCCTAGCTTGCTCCTGGGGCCTTATGGCTAAGGGCAAGCAAAACTCAGGGGCACACAAACCCGACGTCTCTGGGCTTGGGTCTGCAAGTAGGATGCCCACCAAAGGATTTGGGAACATCTAAAGCCCCAGATTGGGGTGGAGGATGTTTGCCGGTAGTAGGGCCACATATGGTTCTGGACTGACTCATGGTTTTGGAATTTGTTTTGGCTAATTTGGCTTGGAATATGGGAAAAAAAAAAATGTTTAAGTCTCTGCTGCCTCTTTCCCCTCTCTCCCAACTCCCATGCTGACTCAGGATGGGAGGGAGGTCTGTTCTAGAGTTTCCCCAGGAGTGCTGAAGTGGGGAGGGGGGTGGATTGGACCCCCCACCTTGGAGGGGCTCCAATCCACTTGCTCCACCCTCTAGCACCGGCTGGGCAACCCTAGAACAGACCGCCCTCCCATCCTGAGCAAGCATGGGAGCTGGGAGAGTGGGCTAGGGGAAGAGGCTGCAGAGATGCAGCCTCTCTTCCTGGATCAGCTACAAGTTGGAGCTCAGTCTCCCACTTTTCCAACCCAACAGCTAATGTCTGTTGGATTGGGAAGATCAATCTAGCTCACAGGTGAGCAATTATTTCACTTCACTTGCTGAGTTTTGGCGAGCTGTCAAAGGCCATACATATAAAATCTTTCAGAAGAAATAATTTTAACAAATTATAGATAGCAAACAAATCATATACTAAAAATCAAACATCTCCTATAATATTTTAATTTTATTTCAAAAAATATTTTTTTCTTGATTTGTGTATTTTTGAGTAGTATATATAGAGGCAATTGCATAAGAGCTCAAAATAAAGTTTTACTCTTGTATATTGTGTGTGGGAGCCATGTGGGGAGGTGGGCATGTGGGTGGTAGATATAAGGAGTGGGTAAAGGGGTACATGTAGGAGGGATGGGAGTGCATGTGTGTGTCGGGGCAGCATGTGTGTGTGGGGATATGTGTCGTGCAGCAGATGCCCAGCCAGGTGAGGGGGAAGCTACAGCCAGACAGCTCCTGCCCCAGCACATGGGGCTCCAGCTTCATCTCCCAGCCACTTTCTACCCACTCCACCCACCCAGTATGATGACCAGTCACCTGCAGGCAGTCAAGTGGATGGAAGATGGCTGGGAGCTGGCATCAGCTGGTCCTGGCTGGGCATCTGTTGCCCAGTGTGTGTCCCCATGGCTTCCCTGCACTACCTGCTGCCCAGAGCAGCACAGTAGGGGCAGGAAGAGAAGAAGGAGCCTCTGGAAGCGCAGGGAGCTGAGCAGTACCCAGACAGCTATGGCACCAGTCCTGCCAGGAAGCTGTGCACACTGTCAGGGGCTGAGGCGGTGCTGCCTAGTGGTCATGGGGAAGATGCAGGCAGGAGTGTGGCACAGGCTGTCAGGTAGAAGCAGGCTGGGGTTAGCCCCATGTGGAGATCCATGAGGCTGGATCCAATCTGTTGCCAGGCTGGAACTGGCCCATGGACTGTATTTTGCCCATCCCTGGTCTAACTCATGACACTTTCTGCAAAGTGCCATGAGTTGGACCCGGAAGCTGCACTTTTGTGTGCACTTTCAGCTCTTGCACTTGGTCACCAGTACATGGTCCCTGCCACTCTTGGTACCATGTGATATTTCTAAAGGTGAACCATGTGGTGCAGATAAGTTTTTATTATGGACAGGAACTTTATATACAGAACTATATACAGAGAGGAGGACACTCCACAGAGCACTCCACAGAGGACCCTGGTGATGAGCCTTTGTTTAACCATACCAGGCAATACAAGCTAGCCCAATCCTAAGACTCCTTCTAGAGATGTTACATTGCCTGGATCCTCTGTATATCCAGCAGGAATATCCAATTACTCAAAAGTACAGCATACATAGCATTCACTACACATAGCACTGTGTGGAAATCAAAGACATGTTCAAGTTAAATTAGTTTAGTTTACCCCAGTGAAGTAATATACAGCTGTGAACACTGGAGACTGACCAAAATGTTATGCACAAAATTATATGTTTTTGAAAATGCATTCCTACAAAAGATGCTGGGAACGGGATAGAAAGACTTCGTCACTAATGAAGTGACCTTACAAATTATCAACCAGCAGTTTGTCTCTGCCAAAACTGAGGGTAAATGCATTTAAAGTGTTCACTCTAGATGTTCATTCCTTTGAAAGAGCTTCCCATCAGTTTAGTCTGTGTTTGTACAGCACCTAGCATGAAGGTGTCCTGTCTCTGAGATATTACTATGGCCATGGCTCTGAGACTATGCAGAGAGATAGTTAGGCATGTAAGTCTGAAGTCAGTCAGAAGTCAGAGTAGATGTGCAGCTTTATAGACTAACTAAATAATTTTATATATAATAATAATATTTATAATATAATGATATATATGGGGAAGTGGGGAGAGAGAGAGAGCATGCACAAGCCTACAGATCTTAACCCCTGACTTAAGTTTTGCATTTTTCCCCTCAAGTATCACAAGCCAAGCATGGGGAAAAATCGGGGTAAACTTTAACTGGATGCTGAAGCAGGACACAATCTTGCCAATGAGAAAATACCTTTCCTTTCCTCACCACCGCCTGCCCTCTTGCCTGTGAACAGGGAACAACAGAGGCCAAAAATCTCCTTCGCCAGATACCCTTTCCCTTTGTATACATTATTAGCCTCTAGAACTAATAATATGAGATGTTTGGGAGAATGCTTAATGCTGGTTCCAGTATAACTGGGTAATAGTGTAGCTGACTAACCCGATTAGAATGAGAACAGTATATGAGGAAATAGGCATGCAAATTTGCTAATGTTGTAATTCCAATGTTAATGTGTTTCTGTTAGTAATCAATATAAAAACAACTAAAATTAAACAGTAGCTACATGTTTAAATCAATGCCTCCTTCCCCCTCCCCCCACAACCCCTTCCTGCTCTCCTGGAATCTTTCTTGGAACAAAAGGAGGCGGGAGAAGAGTGGAAATGAGTATTCTCTCAGTCTGTCTGGCTAAAATGCTTCCATTTGTGTAAAATACTTAAATATTTACTGGGACAGAGACAGAATGAGAATGATCAACTGCTTTGTGGTACAGGTACTCGCCTGTCAGACCAAAGTTCTAGTCTCTGCCTCAATCCTTGAGTATTTAAGTGCTGGCACACCTAACCTAACCTATTCCTGCTAGTGACTTTTGACTCAACGTCATTATATCATGAACAAATCCTTCATAGTTATAAAAGTTACTAATGAGGAACTGAAAAATCTGGATGGGTTAAAAGAAATATCTTCCTGGGATATCAAGTGAAATAACTGCATTGTTTATAGGACATTTTTACAGGCACGTGAGGCATTCTGAACTATCTAACCCTATATTTTCTTTTTCCAACCAGTCACTTGAATGATGTCTCGTTAACTGGAGAGCCCAGTACAACAGCTTTGACCTGTTCACTAGCCACCGTTGATGCCAATTTAGAAAAGATGATGTGCAGCATAAAGAGAACAACCACGTATCAGAATTAGCAGCACTTCTGCAGCAAGCATCAAGAAGCGATGACTCTAAAACAATAAGCCAGCAGAGCAAGTTGTCAGATGACTTTGGGTTTGCAGTAATTTAAGTAGGAAAAACATCTTTAAGGAACAATGCATTCAAAATTGCACTTGTTCTTTGCTGTTCTTGTTCTTACTGTTGCAGTTTCTGTCATTGTTTATATTGTTAATTTACATAAGCACAGATCCCTTAGGAGGTTAGACCTCTCAGAAAGTCCTGTTTTAGCCAGAGCCTGTGATGCCCTTATTGACGAGAAGGCATTTTTTGTACAAAAAAATACTTTAATTACATCATTTGGGAAATCTAACTGCAGTGAGTATTTGATCCAAAATCACTATATAACGCACCCTCTCTCTGCAGAGGAAGCTGTATTTCCTTTAGCTTATATCATGACTTTACATAAAGAATTTGAGACTTTTGAGAGGCTCTTCAGGGCTATTTATATGCCCCAAAATGTGTACTGTATCCATGTGGACAAGAAGGCACCAGCTCAGTTTAAGCAAGATGTGGAGAAGTTAGTGAGCTGTTTCCCTAATGCTTTTCTTGCCTCCCAAATGGAGCTAGTGGTTTATGCTGGCGTATCTCGACTTCAGGCTGATCTGAACTGCATGAAAGACCTCCTGGAATCAAGGGTGCAGTGGAAATATGTTCTCAATGTGTGCGGGCAAGATTTCCCCTTAAAGACCAACAGAGAAATAGTTCAGTATCTGAAAGGATGTAAAGGGAAAAACATCACCCCTGGAAGATTGCCTCCTCCTCACGTTATCAGAAGGACCAAATATGTCTACAGAGAACAAATATACAGTGTCTTTTCTTTTATGCTGTGGACCTTTGTACGGAAAGCACCACCTCCACACAGTCTGACCATTTACTTTGGCTCTGCTTATATCGCTGTCACAAGGGAATTTACTGAGTTTGTTCTGAAAGACCAACAAGCCATTGATTTACTCGCCTGGTCCAAGGACACATACAGCCCAGATGAGCATTTCTGGGTGACACTCAATAGGATACCAGGTATGTCTGCTGTCTCTGCCCTCCTAAGTAAGTGCTTTTTATTAACAGACCTGCCACACAGTGAACAAAATGGCTTATTTTCTTTTCAGTCACTTTAAATACAAATGGGGGATGGGGGATTGGGGATGGCGGGAGAAAGATTTCCTTATACTTTCTGGCAATCATAGAAATTATTCCTGCAAGTTGGGTGCTGAGTATTAAAAAAGAAGAGGTACAAATTGATCCAGTTTACATTACAGATTAAGCTAATATAAACATTTTTAGAAAGTGCATTTCCCAGTTCCTGCAGTTGGATAGGCAGAAGCAGACATTTGCAACTTCATAGCGTCACTTTGATTCAATGGGGCCTTTATGGAGATGTAAAAGTCAGGTCATGCATATACAGTAAGAGCAGATCCAGAAATGTAACATGAAAAGAGTATGCCAAGGGAAGTCCTCTCTCACCCTTCTCCCCCTGCCTCTGGATTTCACACAACACCATGCACAGCAGCAGAAGTAACCAGCAGATGTGGACACTGACAGTGTGTGTCATGGAGTACAAAGTGTTCTCGAAATTGTAGTTTTCTAGAGTGGGAGTGGAGTTCACTACTGCTGGGAGGACACTTTCACCCCATTTTTTGCTGTCAAGACCCATGTTGGGAGGGCAAAGAAATGCTGATTTCAGTGGCAAAATATAGGGTCCATTATTTTCCCACCAACAGCAAACTCTACTGCTGCTCTACAAAACTGAAGATTCTAGAATGCCTTGTGTTCCATGATGCATGCTACCTGTTCCAGCTGTTTCCTACAGCCAAAAAGTGTAGGTAGAGCACGGGACAGGAGGATGAGGCACCACCACCCTGTCCTAATTTAGGCCAGAGGTGGGCAAAATATGGCCTTTGGGCTGAATCCAACCCACAGAGGAACTTTGTCTGGCCCACAGTGGGTTCCTTGATCCCACCTGGGAAACTAAGCCCGCTGGGGGACGGGGGCACGACCGCCACTGCTGGCCCGCTGAGCAAATCTTGCAAAGCCAGCGGATCATGGCACTCAAGGGAGCCCGCCCCAGCCCCAGCCCTGGTAAAATCTGTGGGCAAGGAAGGAGCCCCCCAGGGAGCGCTTGCCTGCCTCTACACAAATGCCAGGAGCTTGGGGAATAAGCAGGAGGAGCTCATCCTCCTGCTCAGTGCAAACAATTACGATGTCATAGGGATCACGGAGACCTGGTGGGACTCCACCCATGACTGGACCACGGGGATAGATGGCTATACCCTGTACAGGAGGGATCGTGTAGAGAAAAGGGGCGGGGGTGTAGCTCTCTATGTTAAGGAAAGCTACGCGTCCCTGCAAGCCAATATTGGCGACCAGGGTGGATGGCTGGAGACCCTCTGGGTTAAAATCCGTGGGGAACACGGCACAGGGGACACAATGGTGGGAGTCTATTACAGACCTCCCACCCAAAGTCCTGAGCTAGACCAGGAGTTTGCCCAGGAACTGGCTGAGGCAGCTTGCTCCAGGACCATGGTTGTCATGGGTGACTTCAATTACCCAGACATCTCGTGGGAGGATCGCTCAGCAAAATCTGAGCGGTCGCAGAGCTTCCTCTCGTGCGTGGATGACCTCTACCTGACTCAAGAAGTCTATGGGCCAACGAGAGGCAAAGCGCTGCTCGACCTGGTGCTGGCTACTGGGGAGGACCTAGTTGGCGACCTAGTGATCGATGGGAAGCTGGGTGACAGCGACCACGAGCTGATCACCTTCACCATCTGCCGAAAAGCTGGCAAGTCAGTCAGCAACACGCAAGTCCTTGACTTCAGGAAAGCCGACTTTGACGAGCTCAGGAGGCTTGTCAGTGAGGCCCTAAGGGACTGTGACCGCAGGGAGAGGGGAGTTCAAGAAGAGTGGTTGCTCCTCAAGGGAGCGATCCTCAATGCACAAACTAAGTCTATTCCATCTCAGAGGAAAGGCAGCAAGAGGGCACAGCAGCCCCCCTGGCTCTCCAGGGACCTAGCAGACCTCCTGAGGCTAAAAAGAAAGGCCTACAAAGGATGGAGGATGGGAGTCACCTCCAAGGAGGATTATTCTGCACTGGTCCGGTCCTGTAGGGAGCAGACCAGGAAAGCCAAGGCTGCAACTGAACTCCAGCTAGCTTTGAGCATCAAGGACAATAAAAAGTCCTTTTTCAGATATGTGGGGAGCCGGAGGAAAAGCAGGGGCAACGTTGGACCCCTGCTGAACCAGATGGGGCAACTGACAACTGACGCCCAGGAAAAAGCCAACCTATTAAATAGGTACTTTGCGTCGGTCTTTCATCAGCCCCATGGGACGCCTGTGCCTGCTACAGGGCCGGGAAGTCCGGGTGAGGGTGATCCCCTGCCCTCCATTAATGCTGACTTTGTGAAGGAACATCTTGAGAAGCTGGACACCTTCAAGTCAGCCGGCCCTGACAATCTTCACCCCAGGGTACTCAAGGAGCTGGCGAGCATCATAGCCCAGCCTCTAGCGCGGATCTTTGAAAACTCTTGGCGCTCTGGTGTAGTGCCCGAAGACTGGAAGAAGGCCAACGTGGTGCCTATCTTCAAGAAAGGGAGGAAAGTGGATCCGGCTAACTATAGGCCCATCAGCCTGACTTCTATCCCGGGGAAGATCTTAGAAAAGTTTATTAAGGAGGCCATCCTTAATGGACTGGTCGACGCCAACATCTTAAGGGATAGCCAGCACGGGTTTGTTGCGGGTAGGTCTTGCTTGACCAATCTCATTTCCTTCTACGACCAGGTGACCTATCACCTGGACAAGGGAGATGAGATTGATGTCATATATCTTGACTTCAAAAAAGCCTTCGATCTGGTGTCCCATGATCGTCTCTTGGAGAAACTGGCCAATTGTCGCCTTGGGTCCCCCACGATCCACTGGCTGGAAAATTGGCTCCGGGGTCGGACCCAGAGGGTAGTAATTGATGGAAGTCACTCATCGTGGTGTCCTGTGACCAGTGGGGTCCCCCAGGGCTCTGTCCTTGGACCCATACTGTTCAACATCTTCATTAACGATGTGGACACTGGAGTCAGAAGCGGACTGGCCAAGTTCGCCGATGACACCAAACTTTGGGGCAAAGCATCCACGCCAGAAGACAGGCGGGTGATCCAGGCTGACCTGGACAGGCTCAGCAAGTGGGCGGATGAAAATCTGATGGTGTTCAATGCCGATAAATGCAAGGTTCTCCACCTTGGGAAGAAAAACCCGCAGCATCCTTATAGGCTCGGCAGTGCTATGTTGGTTAGCACTATGGAAGAAAGAGACTTGGGGGTCATCATTGACCACAAGATGAACATGAGCCTGCAATGCGATGCTGCGGCTAGTAAAGCGACCAAAACGCTGGCTTGCATCCATAGATGCTTCTCAAGCAAATCCCGGGACGTCATTCTCCCCCTGTACTCGGCCTTAGTGAGGCCGCAGCTGGAGTACTGCGTCCAGTTTTGGGCTCCACAATTCAAAAAGGATGTGGAGAAGCTTGAGAGAGTCCAGAGAAGAGCCACGCGCATGATCAGGGGTCAGGGAAGCAGACCCTACGATGACAGGCTGAGAGCCCTGGGGCTCTTTAGCCTGGAAAAGCACAGGCTCAGGGGTGATCTGATGGCCACCTACAAGTTTATCAGGGGTGATCACCAGTATCTGGGGGAACGTTTGTTCACCAGAGCGCCCCAAGGGATGACGAGGACGAATGGTCACAAACTACTACAAGATCGTTTCAGGCTGGACATAAGGAAGAATTTCTTTACTGTCCGAGCCCCCAAGGTCTGGAACGGCCTGCCGCCGGAGGTTGTTCAAGCGCCTTCATTGAACACCTTCAAGATGAAACTGGATGCTTATCTTGCTGGGATCCTATGACCCCAGCTGACGTCCTGCCCTTTGGGCGGGGGGCTGGACTCGATGATCTTCCGAGGTCCCTTCCAGCCCTAATGTCTATGAAATCTATGAAATCTATGAAACCTGGTCAAGCACCATCTGGCCCATGGCACATCCTACTGTCCCCAGGCATGCAGCAGGGCTGGGGCAGCTCTACGGCCAGACTCCATTTCCCAGCAGTGGTGGCTCTTTCCAGCTGCCACCACTGCCACCCCGGCCCAATGGACACCAGTGGGACCTGAGCAAGAAAGGCCCAAGCCCCAGGCTGAGCACACAGCCCTGGCCCTAGCCCCAGATTTGGCCCCAGCTTTGACCCCAGCCCATGTTGGGGGTCAGGGTACCTGCAGCACCTGCTCCAGACCCACCCATCACAGTCACAATGAGTGGCAGTGGCAACAGCTGGGATGAAGCTGCTGCTGGGCGCAAGAAAAAAGTGGGGCCTGGCATGGCCACTTCCCATTTGCTGCTGTTCGGGCCTTCTCACTGTGGCCACTTGCAGCCCATGTCAGGGCTGCCCTGCAGCAGCTACCCGCTGCTACCACTGCCACCCGTGTCACCTCCAGGCCCCCACACCTGGCAGGGTGGTGGTGGCAGCAGTGGCAGGGAGGAGCTGCAGGGCAGCCCCAGCATGGGTTGTGAGCAGCAGCAGCAAGAAGGCCCTGGCAGTGGCAAGGGTGAGGTGACCATGCCCACCACCAGATCCCACTCTTTCTCAGCGCCCAGTAGCAGGTTCTGCGCAGCCGCTGCTGCATCTGTGCCCAAAGCTGGGCAGCGGCTCCAGATCCTTCTCAGGGTAGGAGGGAGACCCAAAGGTGGTGCTGGTGGTGTCCCTGCTGACGTTGGCACCCAACCATGCCCATACCAGCTCCGCACCCACCCCATAAAGGGATGTTTAGTAAGCTGTTATGGGGAAGGGGGTGCTGACCTGGCCCACAACAGCTCCACAAAACTCCCTATGTGGCCCATGGACCCAAATAATTGCCTACCCCTGCCTTAGTCTGTGTCCAGGGCATGTACTCTGCCCACCTACCTTGTGTTACACTACTGAGTAGACCTAATGCTAGGTTATCAGTCTTGCTGAAGAAGTTAAATATATTTTTTTTTATCCATTATGGATTATCATTGCCTGTTACTGTCAGCAGAAACTATTTACCAACACTATTTGGTCATCACAAGCATTGATGAGCTTTATTTGTCTCAAGAAATCTATAGACCAACAAGGGGCAAGGTGCTGCTGGACCTGGTACTGGCCAAAGGGGATGATCTAGTTAGCAACCCAAGAATCAAAGGGAAGCTGGGAGACAGTGACCATGAGTTGATCACTTCCTCTATTAACCACAAAGCTGGCAAGTCAGTCAGCAATATGGAAGTCCTTAACTTTAGGAAGGCTGATTTTCACAAGCTTAGGAGGCTAGTTGTTCAGGCCCTGAGAAACCACAATCTGGCAGGGAGGAATGTCCATGATAAATGGTCGCTCTAAGCACAAGGGAAGTCCATTCCAACCCACAGAAGGGCTGGATAATACCCCTTGGCTCAACAGGGAACTCAAGGACCTCCTGCACCTAAAAAAAGAAGCTTATAAAGGATGGAAGACCACTAAGGAGAAGTACTCAGCACTAGCCTGCACCTGTAGGTAGCAAACTAGGAAAGCCAAGACTGAAATTGAGCTCAAACTGGCCACTCAAATCAAGGACAATAAAAAGTCCTTCTTCAAATATGTGGGAAGTCAGAAACAGAACAAGGGTAACATTGGACCCTTACTAAACCAAGTGGTACAGCTGGTAACTAACACCCAGAAAAAAGGCAATCTGAAGTACCTGAAGATTGGAAGAGGGCCAATATGGTGCCCATCTTCAAGAAAGGGAGGAAAGAAGACCTGGGAAACTACAGGCCAATCAGTTTGACCTCAATCCCTGGGAAGATTTTGGGAAAAAATATCAAAGAAACCATTCCTGAGAGGCTAACAGAAGGCAGCATTCTGAGGGATAGTCAGCACAGGTTTGTTGCGGGTAGGTCTTGCTTGACCAATCTCATTTCCTTCTATAACCAGGTGACGTGTCACCTGGACAAAAGGAAATAGGTTGATGTCATATATTTGGACTTTAAAAAAGCTTTTCACCTGGTGTCCCATGATGTCTTCACGGAAAAATTGGGCAACTGCGGCCTCGACTACTCCACAGTCCGATGGCTGGGGAACTGGCTCTGAGGTCAGACCCAGAGAGTAGCAGTTGATGTAACTGAACCAACATGGCACTTGGTGATTAGTGGTGTCCCCCAAGGCTCTGTTCTGAGACCTGTACTCTTTAATATCTTCATAAATGATCTGGACACTGGAGTCAAAAGCGGACTGGCCAAGTTCGCTGACGACACCAAACTTTGGGGAAGAGTCTCCACACTTGAGGATAGGCTGGTGATCCAGGCTGACCTTGATTGGCTTGCAAGGTGGGTGGATGAAAACTTGGTAGCATTCAATATGGAGAAATGCAAGCTGCCCCACCTTGGGAATAAAAACCCGCATCACACTTACAGGCTCAGCAATGCTACACTTGCTAGCACCATGACGGAAAGAGACTTGGGGGTCATGATTGACCACAAGATGAATATGAGCCACCAGTGCAATACCACAGCTGGCAAAATGAACAAAACTCTGGCTTGCATCTATCACTGCAGTTGAAGCAAGACCCAGGATGTCATCCTCCCATTGTACTCGGCTTTGGTGAGGCCACAGCTGGAGTACTGCATCCAATTCTGGGCTCCAAAATTTAGGAAGCTCATGGAGAAGCTTGAAAGAGTCCAAAAGAGATCCATGTGCATAAAAAGAGGGCAAGAGAATAGGTCTTATGAAGAGAGGCTGCGAGCTATGGGACTCTTCAGTCTGGAGAAGCACAGGCTCAGGGATGACTTGGTGGCAGCCTATAAGGGGTGTGCATCAGGATCTGGGGAAACATCTGCTCACCAGAGCACCCCACGGGATGACAAGGTCCAATGGTCACAAACTCCTGCAAGACTTTTTTAGGCTGGACATAAGGAAAAACTTCTTTACTGTCCAAGCCCCAAAGGCCTGGAACAAACTCCCCCCAGAGGTGGTGCAAGCACCTACTCTGGACACTTTCAAGAAACATTTGTCATTTACTTTGCTGGGATCCTTTGACCCTAGCTGACTTCCTGCCCCTTGGGCAGGGAGCTGGGCCTGATGATCTTATGAGGTCCCTTCCAGCCCTGATGTCTATGAAATCTATGAAATGTCCTTAATGACTACTTCATGTCGGTCTCCCATCAACCCAGTGGGATCACCTTGCCTGATCAGAGGCAGGATCACCAGGGGAAGGGCGAACCTGGACCCACCCTTACCACTGATCTTGTGAGGGAACACCATGAGAGAGCTGGACATCTACAAATGAGGCGGCTCAGATGGAATGTGCCCCAGAGTGCTAAAGGAACTAGCTGACATTATAGCACAACCTATGGTGAGGATATTAAAGAACATGTGGCACTTGGATGAGGTGCCTGATGACTGGAAAAGGGCTAATGTGGTGGCTATCTTCAAGAAAGGGAGAAGGGAAGATCCAGGGAACTACAGGGCAATTAGCTTGACCTCAATCCCTGCAAAGATCGTGGAGAAAATCATCAAGGAAAACATTACGAACAACCTAACAGAAGATAATATTCTGAGGGATAGCCAACACAATGTTGTGGCGGGTAGATCTTGTCTGACCAACCTGATTTCCTTCTATGACCAGGTGACCTATCACCATGACAAAGGAGAAGAGGTGGATATCATATTTTTGGACTTCAAGCAAGCCTTTGACCTGATGTCCCATGATGTCCTCATGAAAAAATTGAGGAATTGTGGCCTAGACAATTTCATCGTCCGATGACTGGGGAACTGGCTCCGTGAATGGACCCAGAGAGTGATAGTCGATGGAACCGAATCAACTTGGTGCACTGTAACCAGTGGCGTCCCCCAGAGCTCCGTTCTCAGACCCATATTCTTCAATGTGTTTATAAATGATCTGGACTCTGGTGTCAAAAGCAGACTAGCTAAATTTGCTTACAACACCAAACTATGGGGAAGTGTGGTCACCCTAGAGGACAGGCTGGCAATCCAGGCTGACCTAGACAGGCTTACAAGGTGGGTGAATCAAAACCTTATGGTATTCAATGCCAAGAAATGCAAAGTGCTCCACCCTGAGAGAAAGAACCCACACCACACTTATAGGTTTAGCGGTGCCATGCTTGCTAGCACCACGTCTGAAAGAGATTTGGGGGTCATGACTGACCACAAAACGAGCATGAGCCACCAGTGCGATGCCACAGCTGGCAAGGCAAACAAAACTCTGGCCTGCATCTTCTGATGCATCTCAAACAGGACCCAAGAAGTCATCCTCCCACTTTACTCAGCCTTGGTGAGACCACAGCTGGAATACTGTATCCAATTCTGGGCTCCACAATTCAGAAAGGATGTGGAGAAGCTTGAGAGAGTCCTGAGGAGAGCCACACAAATGATTAGAGGACAAGAGACCAGGCCTTATGAAGAGAGGCTGAGAGACATGGGACTCTTCAGCCTGGAAGAGTGTAGGCTCAGGGGTGAGTTGGTGGCTGCCTATAAGTACATAAGGGGTGTGCACCAGAAACTGGGAGAATGTCTGTTCACCAGGGCACCCCATGGGAAGACTAGGTTCAACGGTCACAAAGTCTTGCAAGACAACTTTAGGCTGGACATAAGGAAAAACTTCTTTACTGTCCGAGTCCCCAGGGCCTGGAATAGACTCCCCCCAGAGGTGGCGCAGGCACCTACTCTGGATCCCTTTAAGAAACACTTGGATGCCTATCTTGCTGGGGTCATTTTGCCCTTGCTGACTGCCTGCCCTTTGGAAATCTATTACTTTATTTGTAAAGTAATCTATTACTTTATTTGTAGTATGGATGGGACAATGTGATTATAGAACTTTGTGAAGGAATCATATTACAGGTGAGGTCTTGATCCCATGTGCTTCCCTAACAAGTTCCTAGCATAATGTTCTCATGCCCATACTCTAAATCAAAAACTGTGTTGGGATGGAAAAGTAGCAAGTATTTTTTGCTGTTGTATGTTTGCAAAGCATCTGTAAGCCAGTGAGGCCCCTTTCTTGGTTGGCTCTTACATTCTATTATAATAAATATAATAAATAATGCTGCTAAGCAGGCCAGGTACCATGGCATCACCATTAAACTTGTAGAGCAGGGATTTGACTACATCATGACAGCAGAGAGCTTAGTCATGCCATCAAAGCAATAAGTCCCACCCACCCATTCCCACTCCCTGAACTGAGCATCAAACTTCAAAGGATGAGGAGACTCAGGGGGGAACGGAGGATAGTGCCCTTGAGCATGCCAGAAACTCAGGTAATCAGATACCATGAATTAATCTTCCAGTATCCAAGCTATACTTTTTAATGAATCATTCATTAAATTTGTTTATTACATTTCTGATTTATCTTGCTCAGTACCAACACAACCAGACACAGAGAGATAAGCCTTTGATTATTTTAGACAATTCCCAGGCCAGCCTACTGCCAAGCCATCCTGATTTCATCAAGACCTTATCTCTGCTGCCGGGTTCAATAATGTGATGCAGCTATTGTCTAAGGTGTAAGTACTTTCAGAACTGTTAACTGTTTTTACCATCCTAAACTTCTAGTTTAGCCAACTCCTAGCTCCTCATTCAGACTACCCGCCCTCCAGACCAGTGCTTTCTACTATTTTATACTCTCTCAGGTCCAGTCTCATTGCCCTTTTTCGCTTGTTTTCTGGTCTCCTTGCCCAGCTAGTTCCAGACTAACTCAGCTCTTAGTCCTAGCCTCTTTGCCTTGCCAGACCCTGTCTCCATATTTGGCTTTCCATCATCTCACCAGGCAGTCTCCTCTGCCCATCTACTCTCAGCCCCGATTTCCCTCTACCCTGCCAAGTCTCCAGTTCCATTCTCTTAATGCCACTCCATCTCTTCTCCTCTGAACTGGGATCAGGCAATTCTTCCCTCCGTGTGGCCTGGAGCCAGCAGAAGGAGACATTAACGACACAGATGAGAGGTGGTCTCCTTCCTCTCAGTTCTGGCATCCAGACTTGCCTATAGCATTCACAGTGCACTTGCAGATTGTCCTGCTCAACCCAAGCCTGGAGCATGCCCAGCAGGGATGGAATCTTTGTAGATAGTATCATGAAGCTCCACCAAGTTTCTACTGAACATGCATGAACTCCAGTTTTTCAAAAGCTTTTAACTTAGCCAAATGAGAAAAAAAATGGAATCCCTCTGACAAAAAGACCACCCTGCCACCAAATTTGAATCTATGCTGTAAAATGTAGGGGCACTACAGTTTCTCCAAAGAAAAGATTGTCAGAATTGTTAAATGTGGGCAAAATAAAGTATTTTCATTTGAACCATTTCAGCAGAAACTTTCCAAACAGGTTCAGACTGAAGCAGAAATCCAGCAGAGAAAATGCCTGCCCAAATAGTTGAAGTCCGATAAAGTTATAAGCAATGAAAAATAGTTGTGAAGTATCAGACAATCTTTAAAAAAATAGGTGGAGCTACCAGTCCTGCCTATAATAAATCAATGCAGTATACTACTGTACTATGTACAGACTCATCTACCAGCTCTAAAATATGTTCCAGGGCTGGTCATGCACATATTAAAGTTAAATGGGACGATCTTTAGGGTATCTTTCAGGGAACTGACTTAATTTATAAATAGTAATGGCAATGACTCAAGCTTATCTCATCTGTGGTAGTATTATCATCAATGTTGCTTAACCTGGAAACATTCAGCTTGTGTCAACTGGTTTAACAGCTTGAAAAAAGCAAGAAAGGAAGAACTAGGATTTTTTTTTTTTTAATCTAGGTATTGGATAAGATATCCACAAGAAGTTAAAGTTTTAGCAAATTTAGTAGTAATGAAATGAAGTTATGTTTTTCATTCAGCATGGAATATCATGAGAATATTATTATTTATACAGTAGTTTGTTGTTGTTTTTTGTGGGGGGGGGGGGGTGTTGGAGTGGGGGGTTAATTTTCATTGCTTAAATACATGCCTGATCATTTCCTCAGGCAAAATTCTCATTGCAGTCAGCAGAGCATAAGGTCTGTATGATCCGCTGCTTAATTAAAACATACTAATTTGGTGTGATGGGCTGTGCTTGGGCTGTACAAATCTGTTTCTGGGGTGCTTGTCCTCCACTCTCTACAGACTTCTGACCTCAGTCTGTCAGTGTATAGAAGAAACAGTGACACTGACTGCTCACTGTATGGAAAGTACTGCAAAAGACATAAACAAAACGAAATGTTTTCCTGATAACCTCACCAGCCTTTCTAACCACAGTTCAAACTAAACAAAGTCATTTACAAGGCTATATCTACACCTTTGTTTGTTTATCATAATAACCTGCTCCATCTCTTTTTCTTCCTACCCTCCACCCCAGAATTGTCACGTGTTGTTCTTGGATTTGAGAAAGGTATAGCTCTACAGGGATTTCTTTCCTGCACAATGCTTACAAAAATGTGGTTTCTTAAGTAAGGATAGGCTGGGTCGGTCTGCACTGCTTGAATCTCACACACACACACACACACACACACACACACCCCTTATATAGTGCAGTGCAAGTCCTTCACAGGAAATGGTAAAGCAAGCTTTCTTATTCAAATGAACCCGGCTTCCCAGAAGTGTATGTCACAATATGATGACAAAAGTCTGAGTTCAAGAAAATGTAGGCAGAGAGGATGTACTGTAAGGAAATATCATTCTATTACATCAACAGAGAGAGCCTGTGAGTGAATTAACTTGCAACTGGAACTCGGGGAGAGGCAAAAAGGGAGAAATTGATGAAGAAGAGAACAAGGAGGACAGAAGGAATCAATAGACTGTGAACCAGACTATAAATACTGCTGACTTGTTTCTTGGCAGAAAAAAACCCATAGCTGAATATGATTAGGATTTAACCAAGAAGGAAATCCAGGCTGACAGATAGCATTATTCTGTCTTCGTTATATATCTTTGAAAGACAAGGATTTTTTTTAAAGAGCATGTATTTATACTTGCGCTTTCTTTATGTCATTCTGGTTCTTAGCATTGCAGGCTTTCTTATATTTTATCTTCTTAATTTAAAAGAGCAAAACAGCCTTCACAGGCTCAATGTGGCAAACAGTTCTACCTTAGCAAAGGTGTGCAATGGAATTGTAGAAGGAAAGGCATCTTCTCTATGGAAAATATCAGGCTCGTCATTATCATCATCCCTGTGGAGATTTGCTTGCGAAGAATATTTTATTCAGAATCACTATGTAACAAGCTCTCTCTCTGCAGAGGAAGCTGTATTTCCGTTAGCTTACGTCATGACTCTACATAAAGAATTTGAGACCTTTGAGAGACTCTTCAGGGCTATTTATATGCCCCAAAATGTGTACTGCATCCATGTGGATAAGAAGGCACCAGCTCAGTTTAAGCAAGATGTGGAGAAGTTAGTGAGCTGTTTCCCTAACGCTTTTCTTGCCTCCCAAATGGAGCTAGTGGTTTATGCTGGCGTATCTCGACTTCAGGCTGATCTGAACTGCATGAAAGACCTCCTGGAATCAAGGGTGCAGTGGAAGTACCTTCTCAATGTGTGCGGGCAAGATTTCCCCTTAAAGACCAACAGAGAAATAGTTCAGTACCTGAAAGGCTTTAAAGGGAAAAACATCACCCCTGGAGGATTGCCTCCCATTCATGTTATTGGAAGGACCAAATACATCCACAGGGAACACATAGGAAGTGACTCATCATATATGATAAACACCCAAAGCTTGAAAATGCTGCCACCCTACAATCTAACCATCTACTTTGGCTCTGCTTATATTGCTTTGACAAGGAAATTTATCACATTTGTTCTCAAAGATCAACGTGCTACTGACTTGCTTGCTTGGTCCAGAGATACCTACAGTCCAGATGAACATTTTTGGGTGACACTCAATAGGATACCAGGTAGGATGGACTTCACTTCTCTTCAAATATAGATTAGCCTGATTTTAACAGAATGTAGATTTAAAAAGGAACTGTAAATGCCCAATCCTCAGCCTGCACAGGATAAATTTGTTTCAGTGGTTTGAACACAGTTACATTGTCTTAAAACTGTGCCTGCAATGCAAGGCTCCTTGTGCCTGATTTTCAGATGTGCCAAGAGTCCTTAGTTCCTATTGAAATTGGTCAGCATTTTACCTGATCAAAAACTTTAGTCTGCAGAGTTTTGGATTAAGAAGTGCTTAAGAATTCCAATGAACTGTTTTTTACTACAGTGAAAAGCATGCCCTGCTGTTTATGTAGTCTTCATTTTTTTTTTTTTTTATGGGAAGTGATTTTTTTTTTCAGGAATAACAGCCTGTTTGAACTTACTGAGAGAAGTTCAGCTCTAATTATGGCATTAGTATGATCTCATCACCATAGTATTTGAAGCTCAAGTCCTTGAAAGGGATTTCAGGAACTAGGTGCTTAAATGTCTTGAAGGATGCAGGCATGAGAATCTCTAAATATTTTTAGTGTATTTATCTTTGCACTGTACTTGTAAAGTAGAAAGCTAAGGCATTAACATGCTAATACCCCAATTTTTTTAAATATTGAGGTATCCATGTCACATTCATATCAGTGGAAATTTGGCACCTAAATACTTAGAAAAAAGATCCTGGACTAAGGGACTTGTCCAGGGTCACGCTGGAAATCTCCAGCAGAGCAGGGAATTGAAACCTGGAGCATTTATACACATGCTTTTTTTCCAGCGACGTGCTGGAGATTCACCGCTTTTGAGCAGACTCGATTAATTGAGTCTGCCCCGCACATGAGCTGAGGCGAACCGCGCTGCACTGCATGCAGTTGTATAAGTGGTGAAATGCAGGTCAGAGCGCAGAAAATGGCGGCAACATGCTTGTAAACTAAAACACCTCTAAGGTGTTTTAGTTCAAAAGTGTGCCGCCGCCGTTTTCTCAGCACTGACATGCATTTCACCACTTATACAACTGCAAGTGGCGCAGTTTGAAAAGCACCTGGTGCTCTGACGCATGCATGTGTAAAAATGCCCCAGGAGGCTGAGTTCTACTGTAGTGTCACAAGTGCTAAAGCATCCTTCCTCTCCTGATCTGTGATACTAATGTAAAACCTGAATAATTCTATTGCCTTCTTTGGAATTACTAGAGATTTGTACTCACTGAGGGACAGATCCAGAGAGGGTGCAGTGGTGCAGTTGTACTCCACTTTGATTCCAGGTTCACCCAGAGTTGAAAACCAACTACGTAGCAGTGGCAGCAGTATTTCTAGTCAGACAGCAGGGATGGAGTCACTTGGCTTCATGGCTCAATATAAATCTACCTGATTCCTTCTAAACACTTCACTCCAAAGGTATTAATGGCCCTCTCCCCTTTTTAATGGTCTTGATGTTCCATTAATGAAACTATCCTTTCTC
The DNA here is from genome assembly GCF_030867095.1 of Alligator mississippiensis. Classification (NCBI taxonomy): domain Eukaryota; kingdom Metazoa; phylum Chordata; order Crocodylia; family Alligatoridae; genus Alligator; species Alligator mississippiensis. The sequence continues at coordinate 133,141,903 of NC_081826.1, read as the reverse complement.
CTGCAGTTCTGCTGTCTGTTAGCTGCTCCTGATAACCTAGCTCCTATTTCACAACTCTGCAAACTGTTTTTAACTTTAGCTAAAAACATTATCTCAGGTGCGGAAATGTTAACTCAGGTGAACATTGACTCAGGAGTGGAAATAACTTTCAGTGAATCACTGAAGAGCGCTGTCAAGGTGCTCAAGAAGGCTAGACTTTGTTTTATGAATCTGAAAACGAGATATAATTTTATTCTAATTGTCATAGAGCACTAAGGTGTGCTTGCTCCTTCAAGAGCAGAGGCAGCTTAGCTAGGGAGCCCTGAGAGCTAGGCAGGGCTCCACAGCTTCAGGTTGCCTTGGCAGTAAGCTAATTAGGGTATTAGCTGGCACCTGCACCCGGTCAGCTGACCTGAAGGAAACAGGGACCTGGGCATATATAAGCCCCAGGGCTGGGAGGAGGTTAGTTCTCTATCAGCAGCCAGGAGGAAGGAGCTTTTGCAGAAATGCCACTTTGAGATGCTTGGTTGCCTATTCTGCTGCTGATAAATCTAATAAACTCTAGGAGCTCCTAAAGTATCTGGGGCTAGGAGGCAGATATTGTTGAAGGAGAAGCTTGCCTCCTTAAAGGGGCAGGATGTGACCTCCAACGTTATTGTTGTTGTTATGTTATAGCCCAGGGGCTTGTATTTACATTGTTATTTGAATCCGGTGGACTGGGCTGAGGTTATTCGGGAGGGGAAGGCTTCATTGGGGGCATACTACTGTGTGGAGAGCCCAGCACCAGTGAGGGTGTGCAGACAGGGCACGGAGAGCTCAGCACCAGTGAGGGCACACAGACAGGGCTGCGGAGAGCTCAGCACCAGTGAAGGCACATAGACAGGGGCCAAGGGCCCAGTGATGACAGGAGGCTGAGCTAGATCAAGGCCTCAGAGGGACAACGTTTGAATACCACCTGCAAGGCGTGGGACGTGGTTTGGAGCCACACATCTAGCCATAAGGCTTAGGGTGTCTTGAGAGGTACTGAGTGAGACCCAGCAAGGGATCCAAGATCAGCAGGATCTAGTGGGGTTCAGCAGGACCATGACCACACAAACTCGTGGGCAACCTCCCAACTTATTATTTCAACCAACAAGACATGGCAGAAGAGATTAGAAGGTGCCCACAGGGTGGAGCAGGCACGGTCATGAAGCCCTAGAGTCATCACGGTCATTCCTGGGGACCCCCTACCGTGACACTAATGGGTACAGAACTAATGAAACAACATCTTTGGATTATTTTTGCCTAGTTTCTTGTGGGGTTTTTTAATACCCTGTATATGATATAAAAAATTAATGCACATTCCACTACAGCTATATTTGTTTTTGCTTCAATTTAAAATAGAATAATATAGCCTTAGGTATATTAGTAAAGTCTCTAGTTTCTTTTCAACTGGAGAAAAATGTGTTGTGTTTGTGATGATGTATCACACCATCTCATCTGCACCCCCTGTTTCAGAATCCTAGTTCCCCCCTGCCATTTACTTGCCTCTTGAGTCAGTAAGTCTCAGAGAGTCAGTAAGTCCTCTGACTCTCTGAAACTCAGGCACAAAATGGGCAGCCAAATCCTGAGACATACAAAATTAGTGAAGACTGAAAATTATGGCCCCTTGTCAGAGCACAATACATACATATTTAAAATTATGGCTTCTTTGGGCTGTGTATTTTATGATGCATACCTGTGTAACTGAATGGTTTATTTAAAACTAAAACTAAGCAAGGGGAATTCAATAAATTGTTTTTTTTTTCTTTTTTTTTTTTTTTCATTCCATGGAGTCAAAGCCTAAGAACATTTATATAGGTAAGAGAAAATTAAGCACATCTGGGTTGTGATGCATGGTTTGTGTGGTGTTCTCAAAAGACCAAGGAGTTAAGTTTATAAACTGATAAAGCTTGTTTATTCAGAGAGCAGTACCCTGCCTACAGCTCTGCTGTTCCCTCCTGCAATCCAGGGACCAATGTAACAACTTATACATAACACTCTTAAAGGTATCCACACATCTCCCCCCTTTACATGTAACATATCCTCATATAGTGCTAACATTGAAGTTTAGTTCAACCCATAGTTAAAGTACATTTTAACAGGTCTCTATTAGTCTTTGTGTTAGCTTTTTAGCTCTAAGCGGTCTTCTCAGTTTCTCTTCATTCTCAGTCTTCGTTGGTTCAGCTCTAGTTTCGTTTCCTTGTTCAGATTTCTCTACTTCTGAGTCATTTTCAATCTCCTCTCACATTTCTTGTTGCTTTGATGTCATCTCTGTTTCCTTTGGTGAATCTCCTGATGCTGCTTCTCTCCCCTTTATGAGCTGCAAGTGTTGTCTGTTCCTTCTTAACACCTGTCCTTCCTGTGTAACTACTTTATAGGATCTGGGAGCTACTTGAGAAACGAATGCTTTTTGTTTCCACATTTATCCATCTGAAATTAGCACCGTATCTTTGTTGTGCACTTATGGTAACTCCCTGGAACACCTGTCATAGTACCATTTTTGTTTGAATTTTTTTTAATGTTTTCATTTCTTCCTTTTCGTTCTGATGAGCATCATACACAAGACTGGCTGCCTGGTTTTGAGTTTCCTGTTAAACAGCATTTCTGCTGAGGACAATCCATGTTTCATGGGTGTTGCCCCTGTTATTTAAGAGGGACAGGTAAACATCAGTGTGTGAATCTGTAGCTATTTTCAACAATTTCGTTACTATTTGTACTCCATTTTCCACCAGACCATTGGATTGTGGGTATTTAGGACTTGCAGTGTTGTGACAGAATCCATATTTGTTTGCAAACTCTTTAAAATCAAGACAGTTGAAATGAGGTCCGCTGTCTATTCTTACAATTTGTGGAATCCTTTGTATAGCAAAAATCAATTTGATGTGAGTTATGACATGGTTTGCTGTTGTGCTTCCAAGCAATGCAATTTCAGGATAGTGCGAATAATAATCCAGCACTAATACATATTTTTTCCTGCATGCATGAGTAAGTCAATGCCCACTTGATACCACCGAGTTACCAGCTTCTCCATGATGTGCGGGCCGGGAGCGATCCGGGGCCCTTTTGTGCGCGCGGGCTGTGGCCAGCAGCCCGGGCACGCGGGGTCGGAGAAAACAGGTGGCGAGCTAGAATTAGGCACAGACGCTTAGTGGTTAATTCAAGATTGTTTACTTACACTGAAGATGGTCGCGGTGTAGGCTGGACAGTTTTCCAGGCACAGCTCCACTTAAATCCTCGTTTGAGGACTACGACAAGCTCGATTCTCTCCCACGGAGTTGTTGAAGCTCCGTGGGTCCGTCTCTTTTGCGCGCAGGGAGGGATACGTCTAGGAATCAATCGGCGACGGGGAGAGGCTAGAGGCTGATCAGACCTCTGTTGCCTGCTTGCAATGTGCTGGGTCCGATAGGCTCCGCAGCGATTAGAGATCTTCACACAGCGTGAAGATCCCTCCTCCTGGTGTTCGTGGAGTCCTCCAACTTGGGCGGAAACCACTCAAGCTTTTTATACAGCTAGCAAGCCAATCACTAGCCGCCACGTGTGCATATTTTAGAACTAGCCCATAATGTGGCTCAAATTCTAATACAAATGGCGGGAACTCTTTGCAAAGAGCATTTCTCAGATGCAAAAAGAAATGCACACTGCAAAGAAAGCTACAAATTTGGCGGGAAAATAATTTAGCAGTGCCAAAGCACACACAAAACAAAAATCACAACTTTGGGTTGTGACACATGACTACCATGGGCTCTTTTTCTTTGCATTGATCTGTACTTTAGACACATTGTACAAGCCTTTACAGCATTTTCTATGTCATTATTTATGTTGGGCAATATAGAACACCCCTTGTTCTCCTTTTGCTTTTTTCAGTGCCTAGATGCCCCTCATGTATTCTGTTTAACATGTCTTGCCTTAGCACTGTTGGAACAGGTTGTGAGCCTTTGAACAAAATGCTAGCCAGTACTGACAGCTCTTCTTTGAACTGAGAGTAGGGGCTAGGTATATGTTTTCCAGGCCAACCAGCACAAATAACTCTTACCACGTTTTGCAATGCGGTGCCCTGGAGCAGTAGCTTCTGCAATTAGTGCCCACATTTTATCTGTGACAGGGATCACTCTTTTAATTAGATTTACATATACTATGTCTGCTCTGTTAAATTAGATAGATATTTGCCTACAAAACTGATCATTCCCAGTAATCATTGCACTCCTTTCTTATCTGTATGGAGTGGCATGTTTGTAATGGCTTTAACCCTTGCAGGATCAATTTGCACCATTTTCTCAGAGAGTTTTTCTCTCAGATATGTTATTTCTTTGACCCTGAATTTGCATTTTTGTTTGTTCAGTTTCAAACCTGCTCTGCAAGCCCTTTCTAGTGCCTTTCTTAGCCTCAGGTCATGTTCTTCCATAGTATTTCCCCAAACTAATAAATCATCAGTATAAACCATAATTCCATCAAAACCTTCAAAAATTTGTTGCGCCTTTCTGTGAAAGACGTCAAATGTAGAATGCAACCCAAAAGGAAGCCTATGAACACAATATCTTCTGAAGGCCATACTGAAGGTATTTAATCTAGTGCTATTCTTCTGTAGGGGAACTTGCCAAAACCCAGAAGAGGCATCCAAAGTGGAGAAATACTTAGCTTCTGCCACATTGCCAAAAACCTCTTCCCTGTTGGGATTGGGAAAATGCTCCCTTTTGATGTACCTGTTCATTTGCTTAGGATCCAGACACAATCTCAAGGATCCATCTTTTTTTTCTATTATGACCAGTGAATGAACCCAAGCAGTTGGTTGCTCTACTTTTTCTATTATGTCCGTGTTAATTAATCTATCTAATTTCTTTTTCAGGTTCCCCCTTAGTACAAGGGGAACATTTCTTGGAGCATGTATGGTGTGAGTTGAGTATTTGGTTCTCTTAATTCTATCTTGTACTCAATTTACAGTTTCCCTATGCCTTGAAGCACATCATAAAACTCTTCTTCAATGTTCTTGTTTTCTAGTCCCTCAATGACATCCAATCTCTTAATCAAACCTAGAGTTTTACACATTCTCAACCCAGTAATTGGCACTAGTTTTTCTGGGATTGTTACAAACTGAATGTTGACTTTATTACCCTTGTGTCTAACATGCAGTGCACAAACACCCTTGGGTGCAATCATGTTCCTATTATATGCTCTAAGTCTCACTTTCTTATTCTCATAGTACATACACAGCTTTAGTTTTCATTTTTCCTTTTACAACCAGGTCACAAAGTCCTTGGATACGGGCATTGTGGTAGATGTTATCTACCTGGACTTCAAGAAGGCCTTTGACACTGTTTCTCACCCCATTCTCATAAATAAACTAGGCGACTGCGGCACTGATGCCTACACAGTCAGAGGGGTGGCAAATTGGCTGGATGGTTGTGCCCAGAGAGCGGTGGTGAACGGGTTGTTTTCAACCTGGAGAGATGTGGGCAGTGGAGTTCCCCAGGGCTCAGTCCCCGGCCTGTGCTATTCAACATCTTTATCAGTGACTTGAAAGTGGGCATGGAAAGCACGCTGTCCAAATTCACTGATTACACAAAGATGTGGGGAGACGTGGGGACACTGGAGGGGAGGGACAGAATCCAACTAGATCTAGACAGGTTACAGAGGTGGGCAGATGAGAATAGAATGGAATTCAATACAGACAAGTGCAAGGTACTGCATCTAGGGAGAAGGAACCAGCAACATACCTACAGGCTGGGGAACACCCTTCTCAACAACACAATGGTTGAAAGAGATCTTGGAGTCGTTGTTGACTCCAGGATGGACATGAGCTGCTCAGTAAGGCTAACTGCACCTTGTTGTGCATCTACAGATGCATCACAAACAGATCCAGGGAGGTGATCCTTCCCCTCTATGCGGCGCTGGTCAGGCCACAGTTGGAGTACACAGTTGGAATACTGTGTCCACTGTTGGGCACCACACTTCAAGAGGGATGTGGCTAACCTTGAGAGGGTCCAGAAGAGGGTCACTCACAAGGGGCAGCAGGCCAGGCCCTATAAGGATAAACTAAAGAGCCTGAATCTATTTAGCCTCCACAAGAGAAGACTGAGAGGGGATCTGGTAGCTGTCTATAAACTCACCAGGGGGGACCAGTGGAAAATAGGTGAGGCTCTGTTCCCCCCGGGCACCACCTGGGATAACAAGGAATAACAGCCACAAATTGATTGAGAGCAGGTTCAGGCTAGATATCAGGAAGCATTACTTTACGATTAGGGCTGCCAGGCTCTGGAATGGACTCCCAAGGGAGGTGGTGCTCTCCCCTACCTTGGGTCTTCAAAAGAAGGTTAGATAAATATCTGGCTGGGGTATTATGATCCCAGCACTCGTTCCTGCCCAGGTATTTAAACAGTGGGCATGTCTACACTTGTATTAATGCACTTCTCCTAGTGAGCATTAAATTTAGTACCTCTAATATGAGGTACTAAATAAATGCACATTCGGCTGCACTAATGTGCAGTAGTAGTGCAAGCGCACACTTTTTAGGTGATGCTTAACATGCAATAACCTATTCTACTGCACATTAGTGTATTGGCACTTTTCTTTACACTTTGCTTTAATGTGCAGTGGAATAAGCTACTGCACGTTAAAATGCACATGTAAACATGCCCACTGTCTCCCATAGCCAAGCTATTCTGGTCTCTTATCTTCTTGTTTCTCTCCAGCAGAGCCTAGATACTTCATAGGATTAGATTTCTAACCCCGCACTGGAAGAAGAAGGGTTTGCAGTCTGTCTAGGGGTGTATTTATAGCTGAGCTGGGTTTCTGATGTGCTCCAGCTGTTTGCTTCCGCTTCTGTTTCAAAGGGCACAGCTTCTTGGATCACGTGTACAGGACTGCTGATGAGCTCTATCTGATTGGAGAAGGGTGTCCTACCAAGGAAAAACCACACAGACAGCTGAGAGGCTCATGCTTAGTCAAAAGTGTGCTGCACTAATTAAATGGGCTACAAACTCAAATACAAATTATTTCGGTTTTCCTGTCATTTGAAAGATCTCCATTTCGTTCTGCTACATGACAAAAACAAATTGTGATATGTCATCATTTTTTTCTGAAACAGAAATTTTTTACCTGCTGGTCCTCGAGATAGCAGTGTAGTTCACTTTCTCCATTGTCCCATTCATAAATGAGATGTATGGGTGAAAAGTTGGATTCTCCATTGTTTTGAACCATTTGGAGTCATCTGTGCTTGTGTGACATCAGCATAAAATGCTACAAAATTAAACAGGAAGCCTTTTATTCCCACATCTCATAGATACAAAAAGCTACATCAGGTCACAAATAATGCAGCACAAGGTCCTGTATTTATAGATGTGACTGGCTAAAATTAACATTAAACCAGGGATTAACATTTTGGCCAATAATGTTTATTTGGCTCCATCAGCTGTGAGGTTAAGTATTTACTATTGGTAAACAGTAAATATTTTAAGTGGAAACTAATGAGGGGAAATTTAGTAAAAGGGTGAAACATAGATAATGCATTTCCAGTTAGTTGAATTGCCAAAGCGAATAAATCTATAATATATTTGTATAAAATAAAGGTAGATTAGATTAGATTAGATTAGATTAGATTAGATTAGATTAGATTCACTGCATCATGTGGTTGCCTTAAAAGCATGAATGCAGACCATTTACAAAATACAGATGGGAAAGTGCAAAGCCGGGCCAGCACCTATGTGGAATTACTGCTCAAACATGTGGTGTTATAGCCAACAGAGGACAGTGTTTCTGTGTTTAAATTTGTGTACATACACCTGTATACATATGATTACAAACACATACCAACCCCACTTTATTAGAGTATTGCATGGAGGGTCAAATCCTTAAATGATGCAAACTGGAGTTAATGGAACTATTGTGGTTTCATACCATAATTTTCATACCAGTCACAAGCCCTTTTTGAGACATTACTTTCACCTATGGTATATTAACCCTGTGACTGAAGATACCATTTTATAAATAACTTGCACTTCTCTCTAGGGAGGGTTTTTTGCCACAATGAAACATAAAGGACAACTAAAAGGTGGAGCCAGGAAAGCCTAGCAAAGGGACCAAACAAATCCCACCCCTTACATTCAGAGAGCAAAATGATTATCAAGTTAAAGCCTGTAGGGCAGGGATTGGCAATATGTGGCCTGTGGGCTGGATCCAGCCCATGGAGCCACTGGGCCTGGCCCCTGGAGCTGGAAGTCTTTGCCTTTGCCTATGCTCATGCCTCTGCTGGGGTGGGTAGTGAGGAGCTGCACTGAGGCCAGAGCCAGTTGGGAGCTGTACGCACACTGCTGCTGCAGTTTCTCCCCATCTCCTGCTCCTCCGCTGCAGTGCAAATGCAACCTTCCAGCAGGTAGAGAACTGAGTGAAGACTTAGCAGCTTCCAGTTACACCTGTGCTGCAGCAGAGGGTGGTGCAGGTCACACCTAGTTAGACTCAAGGCATGCCTCTGAAAATGCCATTTCTTAACTTACATTCATTTCTTGACTACAGAAAAATACTAGAGCCGTTCTTCTGTTCCAAAGAACTCAGAAATGCCACAATGAATCAGAATATTTTGACACTTTGGATTCCTGTTGGAAATCTCTTGATTTGTCTTGTGAATTATGGGTAGATGTTCACATCTAACAGTGCTAGTACTGCACGGACCCTCATGGCATCCAAAGGTGCCACAGCAACCTGGCTGAGAGTCACTGCTGTAGGGACAGTACTAAGATAGAAAGTGTGGCAGCAGAATCCTGTTTCCTCTCTCTTCTCCTCCCCTCCCCATCCACTAACTAGCTAGTAGAGCTAACTTCAAACAAAGGCAAAGCTCTGCAGCCTTCTTAAGGAGTGTAGCAATGGCAGTGCTGCCATTGGTCTGCATTCTCAACTTCCTAGAGACCCTTGTGGAGTCTTTTGTGCCTGTGCAAAATGAGGTAAATGAACCCATTGGTTAAAGCAGGTAGTTAAATAGCTGGCCTGATTTTCAGAAACGCTGAGCACTTGTGATATCCACTGAGTTTGATAGGAAGGATGAGTGCTCAGCATCTCTGATAACCAGGTCACAGAACAAAAAAGTAATAGCAAAAAAGTGCTGGAAGCAGCCTCAATAGATCATCTTTCACAACCCCACTTTGTAGCCAGGATCCTTATATTTATGAGCTGATAAGCTTGATTTTGATACCTGAACTTTAATTATATAATTGTGCCACATGCATTTATATTAGCATTAAAAATATAATGATAATTTCCATATAGTTTTCATTTCAGTGCAGCAGAGTAAGTTTATTTGGAAAAATATAACACAGATAAGTTTATTACAACAATCATGGTGGGGTGCTAAAATAATTTTTAAGGCATGCTTTTAGTGTATGAGGAGATGGATGTTGAAATGCCAGTTTTAAAAGCATTACACAGGCAGGCAAGAGTGCCATTTGAATTGTCTCATTTTTGTAGAAGTTTTGATTATTCTAGGTTGTATGTATGGCTCTTAGTGATACTTTTTTTTTTCAAAAAGGAAGCATTCTTATGATATTAATCTTAAAGAGATTAAGTCACTTAAGTTTACACAAGTGATAAATCTTGAAAGACTATATCAAAGAAGTTGTCAAAATACTGAACAAGTTAGAAGGAAGTAAGCATAGAGAATATCCTCAAAGCCAAAAGAGACATGTTAATGGGACACATTTGTATTTGAATCAGTCATGCAAGAAAAAGTAATGCACAGGACAAACATCAGTTGTGGACGACGTGTGCTTTTCCTTTAAGACTGTATTGAAAAGGTGCATTTTTACTTTAGTAACTTTTCTGTCTTTGGTTGCAAACTGCAGGAAAGGGCCAGATTCAGTTCCTCAGAGGTTCCTTCTGGAAAGCTAGCACCAGCCTAAGCAACCACTCAGAAACTTGGGAAACTGAATTACCTCAACTGGGTGCCCTTGTTGATCAATACTTGTTGCAACGATTGAAGTCAAGGTCGTAAAACCAAGAGAGCTTTGTTGGGCACAAGGAAGAAAAGGAAAGGCGGAACAAACTTTGGAAAATCACAATTAATAAATCAATTATGCCTGTTGCACAAAGCTCCCATGACTCAGGGTGTCTTGGCAATAGTGCTAAACCTACTCCTCTCACCATTATGACTAGGGACAGAAGTTACACATAAACTGGTTTAAGTGATCGGAAACTGGTTTAAACCTGTAACAGAACAGAAGTTCAGTGCACATGTTAGCTACCACTCAGTTGCTATCCAGGGCTGCCAGAGTCCAAAAACGTGGGCATGTCTAGGACATGCTGCTGTAGGGGCTCCATCACCTATCTCTGTTGAAGTTTCATAAACTGGTTTGACCTGAATCAGTTAAATCTGATACTATATCCAGCCAGCTTTATCTTAACCCAGTTTTGGCCATTTTGAAAGCAGCTTATGTGTGCTGAACTTCTGTTCTGTTACAGGTTTAAACTAGTTTCCAATCACTTAAGCCAGTTTATGTGTAACTTCCGTCCCTAGTCATAATGGTGAGAGGAGTAGGTTTAGCACTATTGCCAAGACACCCCAGGTCATGGGAGCTTTGTGTAATAGGCATAGTTGATTTATTAATTGCTGATTTTCCAAAGTTTGTTCCGCCTTTCCTTTTCTTCCTTGTGCCCAACAAAGCTTTCTTGGTTTTAAGACCTTGAATTCAATCATTGCAATAAGTATTGATCCAGAAGGGCACACAGCTGAAGTAATTCAGTTTCCCAGGTTTGCTGGAAGCCAGCAAAGTGTTCATCTAGCAGGAAATGCTAGGCTATCTCTATCCCATTTTGATGGCTACAGCTTGGTGATAAATCTGAATGGTACCAAATAAAAATAGAAATGCTAAAGGAATGCAGAATATTTCATCTGATGTCAGACAAGAGAGAGGTTAGATTGTGGTTTAAACTAATACTTTGCCCACAATATAAGCATAAGATTGTTCTGTGAGTGTTCACTGCAACTTCCTCCACGTGACCTCCAAACCTTAGCCACACTGCTGCTACTGGCCATACAGTTATGTCTTGCTCAGGCACTCTCACAGGTGTAGTTACAAGATAGAGAGGAACACTGAAAAATTCTGAGGTGCATTATTATTGTACTACTGAGCCAACTGAATTACTCAGCCAGTTGCACTAGTCAGTCTTTCATTTTCCCCTGGGCATCAGCCCAAGTAGGGAGAGGACTACACCACTTATATAAGCTGTATTTAAGCACTTTCACTGGTCTCCTCTATGCAGCTCCCCTGTATCATTTCTCTGGATATATTTCCCTCCGTTCTTGCTATGAAAGGGAATACAAAAGCTTTGGTAATTGGGCCCAATAATTCAGGAAGGCATTTCAGCATAAGGATAACGTTCAGTGCATGAACAGTCCCCTTGATTTTAATGTATTTACTGATTACTCGTGTTTAAGTACATTGCTGGACTTGAGTGCACATCATTTATTTGTTCTATATCCTTTTCTATCTCATTTCACAGCCAAGTTTTTGTTATCAGCAGCAATCAGCCTACACAGTAACAGTTACCAAGTTTTGCTGCTTATAAAAAATGAATACTATAATTTGATCAGGTTATCCAAGTGATTATTGTATGCAGATGTTTAAGTCTAGGTACACTCAGTCCTAGTCCAGAGCAGCTGGGCTTGATTAGATGATCTCCTGAGGTTCCTGCCACCCCTACATTTCTATGACTGGCTTGAATTAATTTTGCATCAGGGTTGGCATTAAAGGGGTAATGGACCCAGATAGAAATGTTGTAGAAAATACTTGAGGAGTTATATAAGGAGTTCACTGCACTGCGTCAATTCTCCTATAAAACAAGCCCTGCTCACTCCTGCTTTGCATGCTCTAGCTCCTGAAAATGAGGCCTTATATATCTGCCTTACAGCAGCTTTGACCATGTGCCATGTAAAAGAGAGATGGTCAGAGTAGCTCTGAGCACATATTCAGGGCTGTTCTAAAGTGGCTCCATTGCCTTAAGTCTGCATTTGTCTTGGCATCCTTGTCCAGCCTGGCTGGGTCTGCCATACAAGATTTTTTCAGAAGGAACCTGGTTCATGTGTGTAGGGAGCAGAGAGAAATCAAACACCTGTTTTAAAATAGATCTTTACCTTTTAAAATGACAAAGAAGGAAATAAAAAAATAGAAAAATATAAAACCTTGTGTCTAAATCAATTTCTCAAAAGGTATTGGTCTGGATTAAGGCATCAGATGGTGTCACCTTGAGCAGACAGCCATACTGACAAGTTTAATTAGAAGAGATGTGTTGTATCTCATGTTTTAGGTTATTTGTTCACGATACTAAGGAGGTAGTAGACCTGCAGCTCCCTTTCTTAATGCATGAAGAGGGATTTCCTGATAAGGGTGCCTTAACTTTATACTGATTAAGTCAGTAAGTAATCTGTCCCCAAGAGCTTGCCCATGTCTTAAACAGGTAAAAGGTTGTGGTTCTACTGCAAATGTAATGGGGCTTGATTCTAGATTTGTGCAAGGTATACCCAGTGACAGGCAGAACATGGTCATTTCACTCAAGGAACCTCTGTGGAATGACATCAGAAATACACAACTGGCTTAGAGGGAAGAATCCTAGCATTTCCTCATACTCTTTCGTAACTAGTACAGCTACTGGGTGCTGGCTTGATGACTTATCTCTTAAAAGGTAGAGCATACATTGAGGGCAACCGAGCTAAACTGCTCCTATAGCAGTAAGGTAATGACCAATTCTGTGGGCCCAATTCTTTCCTCATTTATATGGAATTTTCTCCTAACGAAAGCAAGAGCTAAAAATAATTCAGCATCTCTTAAGCCCTGACACTACTCTTCACTTAGAAGTTATTCCAATTAATTTGAGGACAGAATCTGACCTAAAACTTTTAAAAATATCATACTGTCACACTGCTATAAATCAGGAGTTGCCTCTAAGTCAGAGTTACACCAGTGGAGAGCCAGAGTAAGTGTGAAGAGTGACAGGCCTGGAACCTAGGCAAAGCACTTCAGTGCAATTCTTCCCTGTGCTCCTTCAAAAAGTCATCCTTAACTCTGTACTGTAGCCACCAGGTCATGTTCACTGTCAGTGGCCACGTCTACATGAGTGGCAGACTGAGCAGTTGTTAAGCACTACGCATACATAAGTAATAAATGACTGCGCAGTATCCAGCATTACTGTGCAGTACTATCGCCACACTTTTTTTCCCAATGCACAGTATGCACAGTAGCAATGACCTACTAAATAATTATTTAAAATTAAAATAAATAAATAAAATAATTTGTTTCCAAATATCTATTTGGAATAATAAAAGATATCACCTCTTCCATGGGTTTTGATTCCTTTTACATTTTAGGGAAACACTTTTATGTCATTAGGACAATTCTAAACAGTCTTTAGATTATTGAACAAAACTGCTTGTACAATTCTAGATAAATTTTGGAAAACAAAAGCTTGGTAAAAGATGTAAAGGAGAAGTTTTAATATAATATAAAAATCATGCAATTATAACAATTTTAAATTCTTGAAAACACTCGTACAGAGTCTTAATGATAGGAGGATTAAAGGAGAGGTTGATATTTATTATTGTGATTTTTAGAGGAAAATATTTTACACAGTTAGCATATTCATAATAATGTCCATTAAAATTGCATAGTGTTATAACTGTAGAAAATACTGTTCTCTAAAATGGGGGAAAACACAACTATATAATAGCTGTAATGACTTCTTTATTTCTGTCATTACAACCTGGTACAACTGTTTAGTGCCTTTATTTAGAATTCACTAACTGCATAAAACACATAGATTTCTCTAAAAGTGCCTAAAATAGATTTAGCTAAGAATCTAAAAATAAGTCTCCTTATATGCATGTACAACATTTTTTTATTTTGGTCATCATGGATTCACTGAAACATATGCTAACTGCATGCAAAGCATATTTTTCTCCTAGAAATGCTTGTTTTCTCCAGGTATTTTGTTATTCTATCATCAAGGCTTTATTTGGAAGGAGATTAATTTCTCAAAGTCCCTTAACATGAAAGGAGGTATGAAATTATATTCATTTTATTTTTAATGCTTCATAATATGAATACATTATTTTAAAGGATTTTTTCCCAAAATAGTCAACTGTATCAAATATAAACATGTCCAAACATGATACCAAGAACTTGTCAGAAAGAGGAGAAAGTGACAGGAAAAAGGCAAAAATGGAATACTACAATGTATCCAAAAATTCATGGGGACCAAATGTTCTGTAGCTTCTCTCCACCTTCTTTACTTGGCTCAAGAGGGAAACACAGCTGAGGATTTGATCCTGAATGTCCAGATGCCCAAGTGGAGACAATGAGGCTGAGAGAACTGTGAGAGGAATGTATTAGAACTGGTTGGACCAGGTCACCTGCTGGTATCTCTAGAAGTAACTTTCCATACCAATTAGAGTTTCACCTCAATGCCCCAGTTGAGAGTGACCCCTCTCAACCTCCTTATGAATTCAAGCAAGAAAATAATGCAAAAAGAGGCGGAAACTAAATAGATTTTGGGAAATGGTAACATAAGAAGTCCAGAGAGGAAATCTATGACACAAATTCTGCACGGGAATTCATTTAGAGCAGTATCTTGCTTGATGACCATGTCATGGCTTGTTGCCTACCCATGGAGTAGGCAGACTCATTTCCAATTCCGGTAGGGTGGCAAAATCTGTTTCAGAGGTTCTTAATTGTTTTAGACACAAGGCACCCTTGGAAAATGCCAGTTCTTTGCTTTCACTTGTTTTTTGCTATGGAAAATGGAGCAATTCTTCTGCTGCAAAGAATTCAGAAAGAACAAAACAGGTCAGAATGCCTTTGACACTAAGGATTCCTTCTTGAAATCTCTGGGTTTCTCTTTGAATCTTTGCAGAGCAAATATTGCGTGGCACCCTTAAAAAGTATTTCCTGGCACCCCAGAGTGCTGCAACACCCTGAGTGTTGGCTCCAGTCTTATGAGTGTCAATTTGCAAACGGTTAAACATCTAATTTCTTATTTTGGTAAGCTTTCTTTTCTGACTGGGACGCGGCCCATGCCAGATGTCATTATATTTCTTTCTGAAGGTGCTCTGCCCTGTGTCAGGGAAAAACCACAGCAAAGATCTCAAATGGAAGAAAGGTCCTGCTGTACTGGATTGAGCCCCAAGGCCATCTGATCTGCCTTTCGGTCTCCCCACTGCTTAACTCACAGGAAACAGATTGGGGAAAAACCATCACTACCTGTGACAATCTGTACCCATGCTTTGCCATAACCTTTTGGACACCTCCTGTTTTGTTTTTACTCCTTTTCTGCCATGAATGTTGGACACTCCTGCCATCCCTATCCCTACTAAACCTGCTAAACTGGTTTAGCAGGGATAGGGATATCCCCCTGTCCTCCTGCCCCCCTTCTCAACCTTTTAAAACTTGGGATTCTCCTCATTAGACTTGGGAACCACCTCAGAAGATGCCATCGCTTAGTTTTCTCTCATTTTTTTGACTACAGAAAAATACTAGAGCCCTACTTTGGTTGCAAAAAGTTCATCAAGCCCACAGGAGGGTGGATGGGTTTTTTAACCCTCTGGGTTTCTATTGGAAATCTCTGGGTTTGTCTGGTGAACCTGCTTGCACACCTAGCCATGCTTACACTGCATGGGACCATGCAGCACCCTTGAAAGGAACTTGAGATGCCCCAGGGTGCCCCAAATACCCTGCCTGAGAACCGCTGCGCTAAAGCCAACGCTTTCAACCTGGCTGGAGTAGCTTACTCCTTGTGGCACCCTTCCCATGGATATATATGTGGGGAGGGGGGTATATGGGTGTGTGTGTGGGAGGGGGTGCGCATATTTGTGAGGGTGTAGGTGTATGTGTGTGTGAGCTGTGTATGTATGGGGGTGTCTGTATATGTGGGAGGGTATGGGTGGGTATATGTGGAGGGGTGTGAGTGTATGTGTGTGTGGGATTAGTGGTGAGGTGGGGGTATGTGTGAGGGGGTGTCAGGGTGTGTATATGTGGGGGGTGGGGGTGTACGTGGGTGGGTGGGTGAGGGTGTGAGTGTATATGTGTGCAGGGGGTGTGTAAGGGAGGGATGTATGTGTGAGGGTGCAAGTGTATCCATGCGGGGGGTGATATGTATGTGGAGGATGTATGTGTGTAGGTGGATGCATGGGGGTGTGAATGTATATCTGTGTGGGGGTGCGTATGTGGTGAGGTGGTGGATGTATGGTGTGGATGGGTGTGGGAGGGTGTGAGTGTATACGTGTGGGAGGCTGCATATGTGTGGGGCGTATGTTTGTGTGGCTGCTTATATGAAGGAGTGGGTATCTTGGAGGGTGTGGGTATCTGTGAGTGCAGGGAGTGCATGTGTGTGTGTGTGAGGGTGTGGGTGTCTGTGAGTTCGGGGCAGTGTGTGTGTGGGTGCATGCGTGTGTGTGAAGGTGTGGGTGTCTGTGAGTGTGGGGCAGTGTGGGTGTGGATGCGTGTGTGTGAGGGTGTGGGTGTCTGAGTGTGGTAGAGTGTGTGTGTGGGTGCATGTGTGTGTCTGAATGCAGAGCAGTGTGTGTGTGAGGGTGTGGGTGTCTGTGAGCTGGTGGGAGTGCGTGTGTGTGTGTGTGTGAGGGTGTGGGTGTCTGAGTGTGGTAGAGTGCATGTGTGAGGGTGTAGGTGTCTGTGAGCCGGTGGGAGTGCGTGTGTGTGAGGGTGTGGGTGTCTGAGTGTGGTAGAGTGTGTGTGGGTGCGTGTGTGAGTGTCTGAATGCAGGGCAGTGCATGTGTGAGGGTGTGGGTGTCTGTGAGCTGGTGGGAGTGTGTGTGTGTGTGAGGGTGTGGGTGTCTGAGTGTGGTAGAGTGCATGTGTGAGGGTGTAGGTGTCTGTGAGCCGGTGGGAGTGCGTGTGTGTGAGGGTGTGGGTGTCTGAGTGTGGTAGAGTGTGTGTGGGTGCGTGTGTGAGTGTCTGAATGCAGGGCAGTGCATGTGTGAGGGTGTGGGTGTCTGTGAGCTGGTGGGTGTGTGTGTGTGTGTGTGTGTGTGAGGGTGTGGGTGTCTGTGAGCTGGTGGGAGTGTGTGTGTGTGAGTGAGGGTGTGGGTGTCTGAGTGTGGTGGAGTGCGTGTGTGAGGGTGTGGGTGTCTGAGTGTGGTAGAGTGCTTGTGTGAGGGTGTAGGTGTCTGTGAGCCGGTGGGAGTGCGTGTGTGTGAGGGTGTGGGTGTCTGAGTGTGGTAGAGTGTGTGTGGGTGCGTGTGTGAGTGTCTGAATGCAGGGCAGTGCATGTGTGAGGGTGTGGGTGTCTGTGAGCTGGTGGGAGTGTGTGTGTGTGTGTGTGAGGGTGTGGGTGTCTGTGAGCTGGTGGGAGTGTGTGTGTGTGAGTGAGGGTGTGGGTGTCTGAGTGTGGTGGAGTGCGTGTGTGAGGGTGTGGGTGTCTGCGAGCCGGTGGGAGTTCGCGTGTGAGGCGGGGAGAGCGGCTGTGGCTGTGTGATAGGCGGGGTCCCGCACGCCCCCGGGCGGGCGCTGGGCGGGCGCAGACACCTGCTGGGGGCGGGGCGAGCGGGGGTCGCTCCCCGCCGCGCAGACACACACTCGCTCAGACACGCAGACGCGCGCCTCAGGCCCCGCCATGCAGGTGCGGCGCCGCCGCCTGCCGCTGCCGCCGGTGCTGGCGCTGTGCGCGCTGTGCGCGGGGCTGGTGCTGATGCTGCGGCCGTGGGGGCCGGGGCCGGGGCGGGCGGCGGGGCCGCGGCGGGAGGGCCGGCGCCTGGCGGCCACGTGCGCGGCGCTGGCGCGGGGCGACCCCGCCTTCGTGTGGGGCCCGGCGCTGCGGCCCGCCGCGCTGCCCGGGGCCGGGGCTGAGGCCGGGGGCAGCTGCGGGGACTACGTGTCCCACAGCCGCTATGTGACCCGGGCGCTGTCGGCTGAGGAGGCCACCTTTCCGCTGGCCTATGCGCTGGCGCTGCACAAGGACTTCGCCACCTTCGAGCGCCTCTTCCGCGCCATCTATGCGCCCCAGAACCTATACTGCCTGCACGTGGACCGCAAGGCGCCCACCGCCTTCCAGCGGGCCGTGGCCAGCCTGGCCGCCTGCTTCCCCAATGTCTTTGTGGCCTCGCGGCCGGAGCGCGTGGTCTACGCCGGTATCTCCCGCCTGCATGCCGACCTGCGCTGCCTGCGGGACCTGGAGGGCTCCTCCGTGCCCTGGCGCTACCTGCTCAACGCCTGCGGGCAGGACTTCCCGCTGCGCACCAACCTGGAGGTGGTGCGCTACCTGCGGAGCTGGCAGGGCCACAGCCTGACCCCCGGCGACCTCCCGCCCGCCCACGCCCAGGCCCGCACCCGCTACGTGTACCAGGAGCACCTGGGCAATGCCACTGACGCTGATGCTGCCTGGGTGGTGGTGCGCACCCCACGCCGCAAGGCCCCGCCACCCCGCAACCTCACCATCTACTTTGGTTCTGCCTACGTGGCCCTGGCACGGCCCTTTGTGGAGTTCGTACTGCGCGACCCGCAGGCCATTGAGCTGCTTTCCTGGTCTCAGGACACCTATAGCCCCGACGAGCATTTCTGGGTGACGCTCAATAGGATCCCAGGTAGGCAGCAGGAAGGAAGGTCAGGGGGAGCCTGAGGTCAAGCAAAGGGCCCCGGCGAGCGGCGCTCCACCTCGTGACTCCGCCAGCTGGATGGGGGCAGGAGTCTGAACCTCCTACACGGGGTCAGTCTGCTGGTCTGAGCCAGCATGGAGTCGGCCTGTGGGTGCAATGCTGGGTGCTGGTCCAGCAGGTCATGTCAGATACATCCACAGAGCAGTCCCACACCCTGATGTACTGCGTGTGAGCCACAGCATCCAGCCTATGGGGCTCCCCTGGGCCTTTGGCAGGAGGGGAGCTGCAGGTAACACTGCCGCTGCTTTCCCCGCTGCCAGATTTTCGGACCAGTGGAGAGAGCCATGAGTCCAATGACACAGCCTTGCAAGTCATATCTGGCCCAGAGGTCAAACACTGCTTTCATAGATTAAATCAGAGATGCTTTAACTTCTGTAAAGTTTTGTAAAGTTAAGTTTTGTAAAGTTCTGTATTGGATGCTGAGATGGTGAAGGGAAAACCAGACCAGAGCCACAAGCTAGGCTGTGTTTAGGCCTTTGTAGTGAGGTGCCTTCCAGGTAAGCTCTTGGCTTCTTTCCTAAGGAAGGAAAGAGCAAAACCAAAGCCAGGGCCACACATTTGCAGGCTGACACATTCTGTACATTGTCAGGTCATACGAAACCCTTACACAGAGGCACAGTGCAAAGGAGATGTCATCATCTCTGCTTTTACAGGCAAGGAAACTGAGTCACAGTTAAGTGATGGCCCGCTGGCCCCCCACCTGGCTGACCAGTGGCAAAGCTCAATAAGACTCAGGTCTCCTGGTTCCAAATCAAGAATTGTTTTACTCAGGAAGCCTCACATTTTACATTTTATTCCCCATGTAAAGTCCCAGAGGAAAAGAAAATGAAGACTCCATGGTAGTGTGGTTTATGCTTACATGGCCACTGTACACTGATGCTGGAAGCCACTGTGGGGATGCCATTGTGCATCTCCTTTTCTGCCCCTCCACCCCCTCAAATCTATCTTGAACAACAGCAAAACAGTTTTGTTGGCATGGATGCTCCAGAGCAAGGTCTGGATTTGTCCTACTGTACAAAGCTCCCCAGATGTGGCTTCACACATACAGAGGCCAGGTCCTGAAGCCAGGCAAAAAGATCTTACTAGGTCTCAGGACAGAAGAATAGATCCCATATTTTGAAATGACTTGAATGCTGTTTGACAATGACATTCTGTTCTCTGTACAGTAAATGAGACAGAGAAGGAAAAAAGCCTAGCTTAGTTGCATTGAGTACATACTCCTTAAGGAATATACACTATACAATATATACTTTTTCCTTATGTGAGGAAATGATCCTGTGAAACACACTAGGCTAATAAAGGGTGGTGCAGACAACTAGTCTGTGGGTAGCTTGCTCTTACACTATGGGAAGTTTTGAATGCAGAACCAAGATACTGATTTGAAACTGAAAAGACATCAGCTTTGCTTGTGCTGCAGCATCTTCACATGATGACATATACCTAGCGTGAGCCTATCCATCACAAGTGCAAACAGGTCAATTTTGGGCACTCAGTGTCTGGCTTGGAGTTGAATAAATGGGCATGAGTAGGAACCCTCTCAGGTCTTGGGAATGCGATCAGGGATCATTGAACTTTAGATGAAGAAAAAACAAGAAAAGAAAAAAAACGGAGTCTGACTAAGCAGAGGCAGGACAACACAGTGCCTTCTAGCATGACCCCAGTCTGTGTCAGAGTCCACTGCCTTCATTTTCAAGTCTCTTTTTTTAGCCAGTCTACCTCCAGGGCTGTGCAGACTAGAAGGAAATGCTTGTAGCCCAGGGGGCAGGGAGGCCTCATACTTCTCAAAGAATGCTCAGCAGCAGACACAGGAATGGAATTTGAGAACCACACTTGAATGGACAGACAGGTTGCTCATCCCCAAGAACTTCGTTTCTTCTCTCAGTTGGTTTCCAAGTTCCCATCCAGTGTCAAGTACTTTCCAAATAAGTCATATCACAAGTAGAAAGAAACCGCCTTAATTTTATAGAGTCAAAGACTATTATAGGATCCCTGTTGGAACAAACTAATCCATTTAAATCAGGGGTGTCAAAGACAAGGCATGCAGGCCAGACCTGGCCCCATCATCCATCACCTGAGTCTTGGAGCTGACTTGCATGCTACATCTGTGCATGCCTGATGAGAACTGAGCACAGGGCCTGAGACATGCACTGCATACAGAGCCCACTCCAGCCAGTCCAGGATTCATGTGCTCTGCTATAAACTGGCAGAGCTCTGCCCAAGTTGATCTGTGTAAATTGTTACTGCAGGGAATTTGGTACAACTTTCTCTTCATAAATAGACCTTTGCATCCTAGTCCAACATTTGTTCCTGTTAAAGTATTCTGTCCCACAGTCTCTGAAGCAGCCTTTGAGTCTACAAAAGCTCTTCATTTTCTCATCCATCCATCATCAGTTTTCTGCTTCCCCAGACATTTGTCATTTCCACTTCCATTCTTTCTCCTCATACCACGTTGGTCGTTTGTGGTTAACATTTTAATTGGGATTCATTGAAAAATGAAAATGCTTAAGCCAAGAAGTCTAAATCATCCACCTGTTTAGTATTAGCAAATCTAAAGATTATCCTTTTTTTCTAGTGCCCTTCCTCTAGGCTTCAGTGACCACAGTATCTCAGTAGATAAACCACAGTTTATGGTGCCCAGATTGCTTAGATTTTTGTTTTAACATGTAAATCATTGATTATTGGAGAAGGGTAGGATAGGAATGGGTGGGGTAGGAGATGTTCTTTAGCATCCTGAATACCTCAATCTGAAGTCCATCCAGGGCTCCTGGGTATGGTCATATGAGAATGGGAGATCAGATAGTTTTTTTATGGAGTGTAGTGCATTCTCTTCTCAGAGCAGACTAACTGCTGGTCAGTGGGACAGGACTGCAAAGCCTTGCCATGAGCCCTTTCCTCTCATATCACACCCTTTTTTCATCTCCCCTCCTTACTCTCCAAAGTAGTATAGGGTCATTAGCAGTGACAGAACAATGCATGTTTTCCTCCCCCAGTTACAGCTGATCTTCTCACAGAGCTACGGGCTTGTTCTGTTCTCTCTGAAGCCAGAGCCACGCTTTTCCATATTATTTGATGAAAGACCCAACACGAGTAGTATTTATGAAATATAACCCATTTTAAGCTCTAACTGCTGTCCTATATAGTTTTATACCGGAGCCCCAGTGAGATTTTGCTGCTGTACCATTCCATCTCTTTGTGCTGTTAAAAGGTCATTGACTACTACTTTTCTCCAAAAATATTCAAAAATCATGTTTTTCAGGAAAAACTTGAAGATTTCTCTCTGATATGCTGCTTTTTCAGTTTGAAAGTGTTAACAGTACAGTTGTTATAATCCGCTGCAAGGAAGGTATATTCCGCCTGTTTCTGCCTAAGGAAGGAAGTGAGACAATAGTACTTTTCTGTTTAGTCCATTTGCTAGTCCATTCATGTTCATGTTTGGCTTTGCGAAAGAAACTCATACTGAGGCTAGTCACAAACAAAACTTTCTTTTAAATGCCAGTTCACTAGTTTGCCACTCAACATCAAAGGCAGTTTAGAATAGCAAAACTCTCATATAATAGATAAAGATTTAAGGGTTGCTGTACAGTATCCAAATTGTCCGATTTATAAAGTTTGACTTAAAATGAAATATGGTCAGTCAGTCACTAGACTAACTTGTCACTATAGTTATACTAATGCGCTGAATTCCTGGCAGGATCTGTTGTTTTGTGTACAAAACACTTTAGCTAATCCATCATCTGTTAGAGTAATGCTTGTGCATACTAAATCACAATGGAATTTGCTTTTGGTAATTAGCTCACCAAACGTACTGACATGCCCTCAATAGCATTCCTCAAGTCCAGGAGGGCTGTGGGTCTGTGCCCGTCACCTAGGGGTTCAGGCCCCTGGATCTGTGCGTGGGATGACAGGAGGCTGCCACTTGGGACCAGTGCTGGGTGCAGCCCACACCCAGCGCTGGAAAAACTGCTGCTGCTGGCCCCAGGCAGCAGTGGCAACCTCCTGTCATCCCCCACGCAGAGCCTGGTGCCACCCCTGCTGCACCCCAGAAGCAGCGGATGCCACCTGCCTCCAGCCGCTGGGCTGCGCTAGGGGGTTCAGGACACAATGCAGCCCAGCAGCTGCAGGCAGGTGGCATCCACTGCTCCTGGGTCTGCAGCAGGGGTGGCACCAGGCTCTTCCTGGCGCTCGGTGGCAGTGCTGGGAGGGCAGGTTGAGCTCTGGGACTGGCAGAGCCGCTTGAAGTGCAGCCCTGGCTCTCCCCGCCTCCTGCAGCTAGGCTGCACTCTGAGCTGCTGGGCTGCACTCCAAGCAGCTCCTCCAGCCCCATAGAGCGGAGCCTGGTGGTGGAAGGTCAGGGAGAGCCACTGGTTAGGGCTGTGTTCAGAGCCAGTGCTGCGCTCCAAGTGGCTCTGCCACTGGCTGTCCCCTGCCTCCTGCCACTGTGCTGCACTTTGAGCAGCTCCGCCAGCCCCACGGAGCTGAGCCTGACAGCAGGAGGCTGGGGAGAGCCTTTAGCCAGGGCTGCACTCAGAGCCAGGGCTGCACTCTGAGGAGCTCTACCACTGGCTCTCCCACTGCCAGGCTCAGCTCCATAGGGAAGATCCCAGCACAGCCCCACAGCCCTCCTGTTGCAGCTGGTGCTGGTGGCTCCCTGGGAAGAGCTGGGGGGAAGCGATCAGAGAGCTGGGAAATCAAACGTGGAGCTAGATGTTAGTATCAGAGAGCAGTCCTTTCCCCCCTCCCTCTCCTTAGTTTCTGTTTAGCTCTAGGCCCAGCTTTGAAACTCGAAATGTTTTGTTTTGAAGCTGTTTCGAAGTCTTTTGTTTCATTTCGATTTCACTGTTTTGAGCTTGAAATGCATCGAAACAGCTTCAAAACGAAACACCTGTCAAAATTTTGCATAGCCCTATCAGCTTCCTGCCTGGCTGCAGCAGTAGAGTCCAGTGAATAACACAAAGCACCCTGGGATACCGGAGGGCTGTACTTTGGCATTTCTCAGAACCTAACGTATACAGGCATTCACTGTCGCAGGAGAAACTCTACCTGTAGTGATTTAACCCTTGTTCCCAAGTTATTTTATTCTCGGAGTAGCCATTTTCACTCTGGGGAAAAACTCCTGAACAGCTGTTCATGCTTTACCTGCTTTACCTGCTGCTACAGAAAAGCAGCCGTCTCTTAAAGCAGGATTTCCTCTGGAAATATTTTCCATGTCACATAATCAGATCACACTATTGATGACAGCAACAGCTTTTTCAGAGGAGCAAGATGGCACCAGGGCACAAGCATTTTGTTAATAGGCTGGAGGGAGGAAGGCTTTAAGAGGTGAAAAATAATCAGTACGGCCTGTGTTTGAAGTTCAGATTTAAATATATAGCATCCTTGTGGAAGAGAAAAAAAAAGGAAATGTTTGTTGTAACTGGTATATCTCAGAGATTAGTCACTGACCAAGCAGATCAGACTGGGAGCAAAGCATCCAAACTAATTATAGTTGTTGTTGCCCGACATTACTACAGTCTATCCTGGACTAATACAAATTTCTCTAAGGCTCAAGGAGATTCAATCGGTGGTGGTCTGCCACTTTCTAATATTAGCTATGCACTAGATCAAAAAATGTTTGTGCTGAGGACAGGGGGATGACCTATGCACAATTAAAAGGCAGAGTCACATAAAACCAAGCTGAAGTTTGTTGTTAGAGCCAAAACACTGGGAGTTCTGAGCCACTGGGCAAAACATTCAGCTAATATGAACTTTTTTGGGTAACTGCAAATCCAGCAACTTTGTTTTATTCTTGAACGTAACAGACACTTCCTCACCCTGACTGTTACTTCCACATCAGGAGGGCAATATAACCCATCTTTCTGGAATGCTTTAAGCACAAATACTGTTGGAATGATGAAAGGCAGTTTCATTCTTTGGGTTTGGACACACTGGTTCTTTCCTTGTTTACATTTTCACTCCAAGATGACAAGTCCTAGTCTGTATATTTTTTGTGACTTTCAGTTTACATATTGGCTCCACACACATTGTTGGTTCTGCCACAGAGTAACTTTGGCTTTAACGTAATAAGTTGCATACTTGGAAAAGACAAGGATTCCTTAGGGTGATATCTTTTATTGGACCAACTATTTAGTACTGTGTAGTAGTAGTCCATAAAAGGCATCACCCTAAGAAATTCTTGCTCCTCGGAGTTTCTGGACCATTATGGCTACAGCAGCACTCTTACACTACCATACTTGGGAAATGCACTGAACATTGCTATTGCCACAAGTTTACTAGTTAGACTAAGAATGTTGGAGGGTTTACAACCACCTCCTATATATGCAAAGAGGTGCTACGCAAGTGTTTTTATTGTATTTCTCATATTCTAAGTGATAATTTTAAATGAAGACAAGTTGATAATAAGCTATTTAGAATGCTGTTGAGCAGTAAATGAGTTAGCTAAAACCTGGCTAAAATTGGACTTCCTTATTAACAGGTGAATAGAAGCTCTTCCACCAACTAGTAGCCTGGACATATTTACCTGTTCATACCATGTAAGGATTTTCTCTGCTGTGCTGCAGTTCCCCATCTCTATGGCTTAAAGATTCTATTTTCTGCTACCTCACAAGGTGGTAGCATAGATCAAATAAGCTAGCATTTGAACAGCGTTTTTGACTATGGTAATTGTTACATAAGCACTAGCTAGTATCTGTTATTGTGATTATTGCAAAAGAAGGTTCTCATTTGTCTTGGGCTGTACACCCAAAAGGAACGATAAACTGGTTCATGCTTTAAACGCTACTTTCTGCTTGGAGATCCAGAGTTTAGTTTCTTGAAAATTAATGACATTTCTGGAATCCATTGATTTCATTCCAGTTCTGTTGGCTCTGCTGAGAAGTCTGCTCAGAGCTCCCAGAGGGAGAGGTGCTGTGCATCAACTTAATGTTGAACTCACAAACTTTAAGACTAACATTTTTTGTTCTCTTATTGAATTGCAGGTGTCCCTGGCTCCATGCCCAATGCATCATGGGAAGGTGACCTGAGAGCTATAAAGTGGAAAGATATGAAAAAGAAACATGGAGGTTGTCATGGTAGTATACATATTTATACTTTTTTCCTGTGCTACCATTGAAAGCTATTTAAAAATGGGTTGAAGGTCTCCACCTTCTAACCCCCAATTCCACCTGGGCTGTGGTCCATTTGTCTCCATTTTAAGAATCTCAAATTATGGCCAGTTGCTAGAGAGGGTTATAGCCCTGGAGCACTAAACAATTCTCTTTGTTAACAGTAGCCACCCCAGAACAGGTGGCTCCATCACAGACCTAAACATTGGGCAACTTGAGGCAACATGATTCTTAGAGCTCTGTACCCCCTCTAAAGTGTGAGTCCAGGTTACCACCCCACAGGCCATAGCTAAAAAGGCAGTCAAGGGATAGTTAGTTAAGCTACATGATTGAGATTCAGGGTATCTAGGCTAAACACCTGATTATACTGCAGATTTCATGGGTGATTTGGGCAAGTCACTCTTCATGTGTTTGTTGCTGACCTGTAAAACAAGGATTATGCTTAATTCCTGAGGGGAGTGAGAAACTAAATTCAAACTGATTTAAGCTGCATTGAGTTGTTCCACTCCACTGAGCTGCAGAGTTGCTATAGTAATTTAGCTTCACATCTCTTCTCCATAGAATGCCTATGTTCTGATGTCGCTATCATCATCTTCCTTTGCAGGCCATTATGTCAGAGACATTTGTATATACGGAACAGGTGACCTCAAGTGGCTATATAACTCGACATGTTTGTTTGCCAATAAGTTTGAGCTCAAAACCTATCCGCTCACTGTTGAATGCCTGGAATTGAGACTGCGAGAGAGAGCCCTCTCACAGAGTGAAATTCAGGTGGACCCAAACTGGTACTTTTAGATTAAAGCCCAGAAATGGAAATAAGTTCAGTTGCTGAAGTTGTGGAAGAAGAACCTCCCTCAAAAGACATCTGATGTTCATCACTGGCAGTTCAAAGAGAAGACTGGACTCCATATCTCACAACTCATCATCACAGGGCCAGAGACCAAAGGAGAAAGATTTGAAGTGAAGGCTGGGGTAAAGAGAGTCTTGGGCCTGCTGTATTTGCACTTTTGCCACTTTTGTGGCTAGCTTGTTTCACGGTGCTGACTTTTGCTTTACTGTGTTACTGTCTTGTTCTATACCCACATAGAATCATGCGTCTCTAGAGTTTTATAGACCTAAACAATATCCAGAACATGCTGCTTAATTCTTACCTTTCTTTGTAAGGTAGAAACAATCAACAAGATCTTAAAAATAATCCAGATACAGAAAGTAAAATATTTGGCCAAATCTCCCACAAGCAAATGGTTGACATGGTGGATAGATGGCACAGTATTGGAAGTTGGAAATAAGAGGACCACTTCCAGATTTCCTCAAACATTTCTAAAATATTCTTGAGAGTCTGGGGAGGAGGAGATGTTTTCTACTGGATGGGTGGTAGCTGAACTTAGGAGATACATCCACAACTACATCCTTTTTGAGATAATGCTGGTAGTCTCCCCAAGTTTTATTACTCTGGACTAATGTACTGCACAGAAAATCCTCTTTAGCTGTTGGTCACACTATCTTGCAGAAATGAGCCACTACAGCATAACACATTTTAGCTGGTCTAATATTCCAGTTATGTAATAAAAATCTTGTTCCAAAGCCCACTGAAGATAAGTCACAATTGATTAGGTCGGGGCATTACCGGGTATGTGACAAAAAAATGTATTTCTGAAAGTTCTGGGCATTAAAGTCTGTCACACATACAGTACATTGGACCCATAGTGTTTACCTTAGAATTCTTCCAAATGGGAATAGGATACTTTTCTTTCTGAAAAAAGAAAAGTGGAGTAAGAGAAGAACAGGTATATGCCATTTCCTTTAGTTCTCCCAGGTGGGATATGGCACAGGATTAGAAAAACTTCATCTGCCAAAGGAAGTCAGGGAAGACACTTGGATAAATTCTTGTTCAAGTTCTCCAGGGGAACATCTCAAGTTCTCTCTGGGCACCAGAGGTACTGCAGCTAGCAAGGTAAGGAGGCCACTAAAGAGAAAGGTATCAAAGGTGACAATTCAGAAAATCACTGGTGATTTCAGAGTCTATTTTATGGAGTATTTTTGAGATAACATGCTAAGGAGTGTAATAGTCAAAAGACGGATGCTTGGCTTTTTCTGAAAAAGAGGCCTCAACATGTCAAGCGAGCATCCAGAAAAGTGAACATGAAGTGAAACGAAGTCTAGACTAAGGCTGCCTAACTAGCAGTGCATGGGCTGCATGTAGTCCCCAAGGGTTCTGTGGTCCCCAGATTCCAGTCTGGGTGCCACCCCCTCCCATTACTCTCCTGCTGCTGCTGCCCCTGGCTTTCAGGTTCCCCCTCCCTTCTTCAGCTTCCACTTGATTCTGCACCTGGGAGTCAGGATGGCAGGGCCTACAAGGCTGAGAGAACCTGTGCCCAGGAGGCTCGGGGACTTGGAGACTGGTGTAGCACAGCAGTGGTTGTCCAAAGTACTGCGGGGGTGGGGGGGCACACAGCATAGTGTGCATCCCATACAACGAGCAGCCCAGGGAGTTTGTGGCACACAAGGCATGTGGCTGGGGAGTCTAGCCCCTGACCATTCAGAAGTTTGACAGCCCTGGTCTAGACCAAGAAATAAAGGAAAAGGAAGGCAGTCCCAGCAATGACCTCAATAGGGAGAACAAAGTGAAGAGACTAACTTTCAACTGTTCCAGGCTCTGAAAGCCAGAAGATACATTAGGGCAGAGGCAACAATTGAGTTATTTAAACAAAAGGATTATTTTGCACTGAAGCTTCCTTCAAGGAACTAGAACAAGTGGAGAACTCTCAGGATTGGATCATGTTTACCCATTTCAGTTAGTCAATACACTGCATAATCTTGAAAAACCTAAAGAAAGCGTTTTACTTATAAATACCACAATCCAAAAAGCTGGCATAGTCCAAACCACTGGGTTTTTTTTGTTTTTGTTTTACTTTGTTATTCAATAAATTGTCCTGGAAATAAATTGTTACATGATACAGATTTCTTTATTGCAACCAGGAGACAGTCATGTTATTCTTTTAAAGAGAAGGTTATTACAGTAAGCATCGCTGCTAAATGGCACAGACAAGGGTGGAAATTAGAGAAGAAATAACATTGGCTTCTAAATGCAAGATTTAGATCAGTAGTTCTCAGCTGTTTTGGTTTGAGGCACCCCTTGTTAGGCTTGAGGTATCCCTCGAAAAATGCTAGGTCCTAAGTTTTCAGTTTGTGACTGGAAAAATAATAGAGAGGCTTTTCTGTTACAGAGGACTCGGAAAGACAACAGGTCAGCATGCATTTAACACTATGGATTCCTATTTGAAGTCTCTGGATTTATCATGTGAATCATTGTTTGCACACCTAAGCGTGCTAACATTGCTCGAGTCCCGTGGCGCTCTTGAAAGGATCTAAAGGCATCCGAGGGTGCTGTGACACATTTGTTGAGAACCACCGATTTAGATTATCAACCCCTCTGGAATTTTGTCACCCTATTTAGTCTTGATTTGTGTTTCAATATCACTAGTAATATTAGGTCCCTTGTATTGCATCACCTCGCATATCCTGTATTTGCTTGCCAGAGAGCTTGTGGACTCTCCATCCTTGGAGGTTGTTAAGAGCTAGCTAGACAGAGCCTTGGTTGGAATGATTTAGCTGGGAATGGTCCTGCTTTGAGCAGGGGATTGGACTAGATGTGACTTCCTGAGGTCTCTTTCAACCCTAATATTCTATGATTCTATGAGCAGAGACAGCAATAGCACCTGCGACTCCCAGCCTCCTCCCTTTCTCCCCACCGGGATCAGCAGGGAGAAGCAGCAAGGGACTAAGTTCTAAAAAAGGTAAGCAATCATATCCCTTCTCCCTTCCCCTCTGTGCTCAGAAGTATGCCCTCTCCTCTCCCCTGGCAGCTGCTGCCAGGATCCCCGCTGTCTGAACTGTTCTGAGGGCAAGGGGAGCTCCTGTCTTGCTTCAGCCTGTTTTTGTTGCAGCTGGGCTCAACCCAGGTCGTCAGGAGGTGGGTGGGTTCCTGTGCCTGCTCCTGGGCTTATAGGGAGCACCCAAGGGGAGCAGGCAGAGAAAGGGAACCTATCTGCCTGATCTTGCCAGTGTCCTGGGCCGAGCCCAGCCCTTGAGAAAGTGAGGACACTGGCAGTGGCAGGAATGTGCCTCTAAGTATGGAGGGAAAGGGAAGGGGGGGGATTCTTACATTTTCAAGGACTTGAAGTCCACAACTGCTGCTTCTGCTACGTGGTCAAAGGGGTGTGTCATATTGCAGCCACACCACTGGATCCATCCCTGGACATAAAGTGTTTTCTAAGCTAGGGAATTTTCCCCTCTCCTTCTCCTGCTACAATCCCAGTGCTGTTTACGATCGACTTTCCTGGGTGTCATCTCTGGGCACAATTTTCAGAAGTACTTGGGTCATTTAGACTCTTGAGTTTCTTTGTCAGAAACACTTTTGTCTACATGTCAATTGTACAACTTTGCACTTCTGCCGAGAGAGATTGAGGTGCTAACAATATGGTTAGAACTCAAATGCCACTGGAGACCTAGACAGTTGTTTAGGCACCTAAATACCTGGGTTAATCTGGCCACAGGAGTATAAGTCCCATTAAAATTCTAGGAGACTTGGTATGTCAAGACTGCAATCCTGATCAGCCATGGCAACATATGAACAGGGCTAAACTAGCTTTAAACTAGACAGATCGTGTAACAAAGCATTCAGTCGCTGGCAGCAAGGGATTCCATGCAGGTTGCAAAATCCACTTGGCTCCTTGGATTACAGGTCCACAAACAGGTTGAGCTTCAGGCTACTGCACCTTATCCATTACCAGCACATGAACTACCTCAAGAATGTCTATACAAGCTATGATCTCATAGTGAGACACACTCACAGGCTTCTAAGTCATACGAGTGCTGAAAGTTATCTACTTCCAAGAATAGCAAGGTGTTATGTACTGTGGGCAACATGCATTCAATTATATGATCTTGGAAAATTGTGCTAGTTTGGATTGGTAAATATCCTCACTGCTTATCTCAGGAATTAAAATATAAAGCAAAATGGTATAATTCTACTCTCCGTAGCTTTTTCTATTCTCCCGTGTTCTAATGGTAGAGATGCAGACAGGTAGCAGTAGTACAGAAATACAAATAGGTCACTGAGGAAAGAGAGAAAGCTTTACATTTTACTATTTGAGGATCATGAGCAACAGTAACCCACTGCTGTTGCTAGATCAGCGGTGTACATTTCTGCATTTTCACCCAGAGCAGAGAAACTTCTTTTTAGAGCTAGGGAATTCCTGGATCTACTGTAATTGCCTGCAGCTAACAGGAAAGTTTTGCCACTCCCCATCTGACTATGAAAGCAGAAAAATGCTTGGGATAGTTCAGAATAAGCGTAGTGAGAGTTACCTAGACGAACACTACCTCTGAGAATTGCACTGTCAAAATGGCTTCTTATAGGTGGCCATTCTCTTACCCTCCTTATCTTGAACTCGCCTTGCTGTAGCCATAGTGTTGGCTGCACAGGTGACTTGACAAAAGCCCAGTGAGGATGCCAGGAACTTTTCCATTGTTTTTAGCTTTTGGGTAACGAACCTGGAGAGCATTAACTTGTCAGATGCTTAGAAAATGTACCTTAAAAAGGCTTACATCAGCTGTGTATGGCATATAGTTGAAGCATTTGAGTTGACAATAAAGAAATGATATGGAAAAGAGTTCCTAACTATGACTTGAACAGGCACTTGAAGCAAATCCCTGGGTGAAATGCCTGCTCCATTTTGAATACTCTTATTTTTAGCAAGAGTCAGAGCTACAAAATTAGGGGGTTACACTGTAAACATATATACCAGCTTATAACACTGAATGGCAGAGTACTGTACTGCTTGTATACTTACCTAGTCAGGGGAGAGGCATAGTAATAAAATCACAAGAACAAAATGACCCCCTTCCATATATATGAAGTCTCCCAGTGAATGCGGAATTGTCCTGGTGGCAAAGTGAGGGCAAAGCCGAGGCTGATGTCATCTTCCTGGAATTTAGGACTTCAACACAGTTTCGCACCCTACCCTCATTGGGAAACTAGCAGACTGTGGAGTGAACGCCTACACGGTCAGGTGGGTGGCCAACTGGCTTAGGGACCACACCCAGAGAGCGGTGGTGGATGGTTGCTTCTCGGCCTGGAGGGAGGTGGGCAGTGGGGTCCCGCAGGGTTCGGTCCTCGGACCAATATTATTCAATATCTTCATCAGCAATTTGGACGAGGGCGTGGAGAGCACCCTCTCCAAGCTCACTGATGATACCAAGTTATGGGGCAAAGTTAGTAAACCAGAGGGCAAGGAGCAGATTCAGGTTGACCTGGACAGGTTGGATCAATGGGCAGAGAGAAATAGGATGCAATTTAATAAAGAAAAATGTAAGGTACTCCACCTGGGAAGGAGGAACCCCCAGCACACCTATAGGTTGGGGAGTGTCCTTCTCAGCAGCTCGGAGGCAGAGAGGGATTTTGGAGTCATAACTGACTCCAAGATGAAAATGAGCCGGCCACTCGCATGATTAGTGGCTTTCGTGATAGACCCTACAGGGGGAGGTTGAGAGAAGGCTGAGACATCTTGTGGCCGCCTATACATTTGTTAGGGGAGGTCAATGGGGAATAGGGGAAGCACTGTTTACTAAGGCGCCCCAGGGAGTGACTAGGAATAACGGGTGTAAACTAGTTGAGAGTGGATTTAGGTTAGATATTAGGAAGAAGTTTTTCACAGAAAGGGTGGCCAGGATCTGGAATGGGCTTCCAAGAGAGGTGGTGCTATCACTTAGCTTGGAGGTCTTCAAGAGGAGGCTAGACAGTCACCTGGCTGGGGTCATCTGACTTTGGTTCTCTTTCCCGCCAAGGGCAGGGGGTCAGACATGATGATCCATTGTGGTCCCTTCCGACTCTGCAATCTATGAATCTATGAACCCTAGGATTCAAGGGAGAAGCCCTGCACGGTATGGTGAAGAACTAGTCAAATATTTCAAAGTAGGCTTTGCTACATTTCAACTGGCTCCCACCTGGCCTTGCTAAGCATTATAGTTAAAAAGCAGGCACAGTTCTCACTGGGTGTAAGCAGTTAAAGTTTGGGTTCCACAAATCACCCCAGAATTAAATGAGTACAAGAGAAGTCAGGCTTGTACAATCAAGGCTTTCCCAATGGGGCCTTTAGCAGAAGCACCCACTCACATCTTTGAGTATGGTTCCCAGTTGTGATATCGATTTAGTACAAGGCACGTTATTCCTGGCATTACATGATGGTTTGTGAAGTTTGAACAAGGCCAGACATTTTCACTAGCAAATCACCTGCAAAGCATGCAACACACTTAGCTTGGAAACATCCTTGTCAAGAAGTTGAGGCCGGAAAAATGTGTTTTACTCACATTTGTCCCCTCAGTGGAGTTATTTTTGTTGTGAAGATCTCTCCCAGGAGCACATTTACATTTTTGTCCAACACTCCAAAAGGTAAATTGTTTATTGTCTGCTCTCTACCAAAATATCCATGATAAAAGCTCTCTCCTCATATAATCAAGCCATGTTCACTAGTGAAGTACTAATTGTGCCATCATTTGTATATACAGTAGACTAATAATTCTCAGCCTTTTTAGACTCAAGGCACCCCTCCATAGCTTTACCAAATTTAGCAGCACTGCATTTCAAACACTAATTTCAATCATTTTGACTGTGGAAAAAATAATAGAAAAATTCTTCTGTTGCAAAGAACTCAGAAACACCACAGCAGGTCAGCATATTTTTGACATTAAGGATGCTGATTTGCAATCTCTGTGTTTATCTCATAAATCATGCATAGTTATTTGCATACCTAAGGGTGCCATACAATATTAGCACTGTTTAAAGGATCTTGTTGTACCCTGGTTGAAAAACAGGATGATAGGAAAGATGGGGCTGGAAAGGAACTTACAGCCATCTAATGTCCAGCCCCTTGCTCAAGGAAGGATCATTCCCACCTAAACCATCCCAGCCAAGTCTAACCTGCTTTTGAAAATTTCTTGAAAAATTCCACAATTTTTCTAAGAAGACTGTTCCAATGTTTAATCACCATCATAGAAAGTTGTTCTAACTCTCCAACCTAAATTTCTTCTGCAATAGACTATGGTCTATGACCAACAGAGAGAGTCAAAGACTCCCTCAAGCCCAAGTCTGCTCATTATCTACACAATAAATCCCAAAGTCAACCCCCTTATCAGCAGTCCAGCCTAGTCCTGGAAGCTCAACTTTATGGTTTCCCCTGCCACAGATTTGGAGCTCACCTAGATTTATAGGTCAAACACAGGAAGTTGCCATCAGCAATCCCAAATGCCCTATTTCTGACTTCTGTATCCAACTTCTAGTCACTAATTTCCCTTAATTGACTGCCAGGCACTCCACAAGCCAGCTCCTAGAAAGCCTCTGCTCTATTTCCGAGGCAATGTAGGCCAGTTTACTAATACCATTTCCAAGAGCAAAACTTAACACTTAAAGATAATTGGCTGGCATTAGGCTATTTTTTTAAAGTACCACCCTCCAAAAGGCTTTATTTCTGAAAAGGATGTTGGATCGCTGTCATGTATGGGAGCCAACAAGTGATAACTGAATTGCTTTATTAAATATAGGCTGAAATTCTAGCAGGGCAACAAGTTAATCCCCATTTTTAAAGAAGGGTTTTATATGAAATGAAGAGCTGATAAATATAGGCACTAACATGGTTAAATACTCTCTGTGCCTTTGCAGGTAGTATTACATGGCTAAGGGTCACAATTGCAGCTGCACTTCAGATGTGATGCAAGAATGTAGGTCAGTTGTTTCTGCAAGTTGTCAGATTCTTGAAAATGTAGTTTATGTTCTCAAAAGCTCAAAGCCACTAGCCACTAAGTGGACTGAAAAGAGATTGGGAAGGAGCCAGGAGGGATGAATGTTGGAGAAATATGGGGACTGAAAAAGAGTGGTGTAAACAGAAACCGAGAAAACAATGTGGGAAGGAGGGAAAAAATAAGAGAATATTAAGGGAAGCACACCAAGAGAAGCATGAGGATAAGGGGCCTGTTCAGGACTGGTCCAACCATTAGGCAAACTAGGCAGTCACCCAGGATGCCAAAATTTGGGGGAAGCTACAATTATGTGCAGAACAAAGTAACAGGAACATCATTCTAAATAACAGCCTTGGCCAGCTACGGCTCCACCTTGGTCTAAGATTTTTGGTTCAGTAAGGGGAGAAAGACGTCTGAAAAGATCTGAGGAAAGATCACTAGAATCGTGACTCCTACCTTTTCAACTCTCAAGCGGACTTATGACAAGAGCATACTGCTGGCAACGTCATCCTAAAAGATGAACCTCTAAGTCCTATATCATCTTACAGCTTATGACACTGATTTCTCACATCTTCCTTCTCCCTTTCAACCACGCCTTTTTTAAATCTAAAGCACCCTAGATTTCATCAGTTGCGTTTAAGATTTCATCAAGAGTAAGACGACCAAAATACGCCGACTCCAGGTACAGATATTTATTGTGCCCATAATTCAGGAAACAGGCTTCAAGGTAGGAATTTCTTGGTTCGATTTTGTAGATCACATTTAACTTAAATGATGTAGAACTGATGTACAAATGTAGTTATTACTGTAGGTACACCTGAGTGGTCATGTTTAATATTCTCAATTTTATAATGTCTAGAAATGGTCGGAGTAGGATTGCTGAATCATTACATTTAATTCTTGTAAGAACAAATTAGATTTTTTAAAGTAATTCGAATTAGGGGTAAGCTTGTGTGTACATATTATGGTTGGATACTCATGTGAGAGAGACGTAGGCATTTAGAATGTGTGTGTTAATGCGGAATGAGTACTAATTAATTGCTAGCAAGCTCAAGAGATATTCTTTAATTAGTTGGTTATATAACACCTGTATCATTGTCGTGTAAGGAAACAGTTGTATGACTGTGTGTACAAACCATGTTTACGCCCTTAGTCATACATCCTAACTAATACCTTCCTGATTGCAGAGGCAGTTTGCCCATTAAGGCACTTTAGGCAGTGCCTAGCCATATTTCTTCCATGATAATCAATTGTCCACATTAATAAGGTCACCACAGTCAGAATTTTCTTTGAAATTGTACTTAGATTGATTGTTCTCTATATTGATAATTCATTTCAAAACAGTTTAAAACTGTTTCAGGGGAATGGTACCATGGCAGACAGAAAAAAACTGTCTGGAGCTCAGTATCATAAATGAAAAGCTGAACAGGCAAAAGAACAAGCAAAGCAAGAGGTTCCTTCCTGAAATACCTTCAATTTCACCCACATCAGGATGGAAGCAGTTCACGACAACATCAAGATGAAGGCAGCTCATGGGAGAGTCAAACTGATGCCTTGAAGCCACTCTGCTATGAGCTTGGCTATATCTATGATGCATCAATCGAAATTTCTGATGATATTACCCTCACAGGACTACCTGGCAATATGACACGTGTTGATGTAGAAGCTCTTGCAAATGGCCTTTCCAAGTTCAAATCTGTGGTTTCATTCATTTTGTGATATAACATCCTTTTTGCGATCAACCTTACTAGTAAGCAACTTCAGGCAAAGGACTTTGACATACACTCTGCTATCCAACACCTGAAACAAACCGAAAAGTTTCTGGAGGAATGCAGGAATGATAAAGGGTTTGAAAAGACACTGGTAGATGCTTGTGAGCTTGCTGAAGAGTTAGAGCTCCCAACAAACTTTGAAGCAGAACCAGTATGCATTCGGAGAAAGAAGAGGCAGTTCGCGTATGAAGCAAAAGATGAGTCAGAATAGTGGCAGGCGGCTTAAGCCTCTGGTGATACAGACTGGTATGAGGGTAGGACACTGCCTTAAGATGAAGCTGCCTCTGCCAAATGCAACCTTATAAAACGGTGAGTTGCTTGGCCAGGGACAGGTTAACCTGGCTTCATGTTGACACCTGATGCCTCTTGCCGCAGCCTCTGTGCTGCCCCACCTCCCCTAAGCTCCATACTACCATCGGCTTCAGCCCCTCTACCTCCATTCCAGCAGTGTGTGGGCACCAAACACACAAGAGCTGCATATGCCACAAGTTAGCCACCCCTGATCTATGCCGTGAGCAAGTGTTCGCCCAGTAAAGCCTTTTGTATGTTGTGTGTGTACAGTAAGAGGTATGACAACACACACATGCATGTTTCATGGTTCTTTGTGTGGAGCTCTTACTGGTAACTGATGGGAGCAATTTTCTGTTCTTTAGGGAAAATGCGGACAGAACATGAGAGGGCTAGCAGCACCAGTGACTTTCCTCATAGCTTCACTGAAGAAGTACTGGGTTCCAGCCCAAACTCGAACCAAGGCAGCTACTTCCAGATCAGAACACCTTCAAACAGGGTTTGCTAAATAATGGGATTCAAGATCAAACGAATGCAAGACCCAGCATTAACCATGAAGTGAAGACATCTCATAGATTTCATGGATTTTTAGGGTCGGAAGGGACCTCAGTAGATCTGCCCTGGGCCTTTGAGCTCTGCAACTTACTGCCACTTATTTTGAGAAATGGGGTTTTTTCCCTCAAAGGAAGGCAGCCTGAGCACCTGTTCAGACAAGCATTTGCTTACTGCATGCTAATAGAAACCATTAATTTACACTATATATAGGTGAAGGATATATTGGTTATGGTTAAGGATTGACTTTTATTAGTAGATGGTAAGGATGGTAAATCCCCCCCCAAAAAGATGACAAAGCCGATAGGGAAATACAGAACGCCCGG
This sequence comes from Alligator mississippiensis, assembly GCF_030867095.1. Taxonomy (NCBI): domain Eukaryota; kingdom Metazoa; phylum Chordata; order Crocodylia; family Alligatoridae; genus Alligator; species Alligator mississippiensis. The sequence continues at coordinate 133,104,432 of NC_081826.1, read as the reverse complement.
GCTAGGGACTAACAATAGAAGGATGGGGGTGAGGTTGGGAATGCAACTAGGTTACATGCGATACAAAGTTAGCCAACTAAGCCTGGGGGGAAGGGGAGAGGGGAGTGGGGAAGGGAAGGGAGGGGGGGGTTTCGCGACGCTGAGAGAAAAAGAGGATAGAAACACAAATACCCGTGACAATGGTCCGCAATGGTGGAAGAAGTGGTCCGAAGATGAAGTGTCTCAGTCTAGATATAGTCTATCGCGGGGGTCCTCTTCGGGTGGCGCTGGGTCGTCGTCCGTTGTTGGTGAGTCCTCTTGAAGCAAAGGTCCGTCTGTTGCAGAGGGGGGCAGTTCAGGTGGTCCCCTCTGGGTCCGGTCCGGCGGCTGTTCTCCTGGTGGGGTCCGTGTACTGGCGGTGGCCCGTGATGTGCTCCACGTAAATGTCGTGGGACCACCGGATGGTGTCGGACACCATGAGGCAGTGCATCAGCTTGGCGTAGCAGTGGGAGACGTGGCAGGCACGCAGGACGCTCTCGTTACTGGGGTCCCAGGCTCCGATGAAATTAACTACATTTTAAACTATACCCGCCATCAGGCTCTGTTTACCTAACAACTTGTGCGAGACTGCCAGGAAATATGGTGGAGAAAGCCCCTTCATGCTTTCCTTCTGCTAATTTGGTAGGCAGGTACTACAATGGGAAAGGGCTCTTCCTCTCCTCACAGTCGTGTCCCAGCCCCCTCGACGTTTTTGTTGCCCTCTGCTGGACTCTCTCCAACTCGTCCACATCCTTTCAGCAGTGCGGGGCCCAAAGCTGGACACAGGACTCCGGATGTGGCCCACCCTGTTCCTGTCACATCACACTAGGGACTGCGTGACCCCTGGCACTAGGCTGGGCCCTCCCTCCGAGGAGATGAGGGGATGCAGGCACAAGCCCCCTGCTCTCTCCTTCCGAGCGGGCAGCAAGGAGGGGGCGGGGAAGCACGCTGCAGCGAGCCCCACGCCATCCCCGCCCCGGGGGCAGGGGAATGCTGGGAAACACGCTGTTCCGCCTGCCTCTGGCTTGGGGCCACTCCGCGCGGAGCCCTGATTGGCCACTTTCCCGGAGCGTTCGATTTCGGAACCCCGGTGGTCGCCACGTTCAGAGCGAGCAAGGTCAGTGCGGGCGCGGCGCGGCGCAGCGATCGCGCCTGGGCCGGGCGGGGCAGTGTGGGGGCTCGGCCTCGCTCGGTGCCTCCGCTTCGGCGGGTCGCTGCTGCCCCCCCCCCCGGTGGTGGCAGCCCCCCGCCGCCCCGGCCGGCCGCGATCTCTGCCCCGTGTGCGGGCTGCTTTCTGGCAGGGGGAGCCGCAGCGGCGTCGCGCCCGCGGAGAGGATGGAGCGTCTGAAGTCGGCCAGGCCTTGGGGAAGTTTGAGGCTGGATTTGCGGCCTGTGGCTGACTCCAGATCCGGGCCCGCTGGAAGTCGGGGAGAGTTGCGATCCAGCTGTGTTGGGACAGCTTGGAGGATCAGCTGTGCCGAGTCCTATTGCAGCATATCTGTTGGGTAGTTAGTCCTAATGGCCTGTCCTGAGTGAACAGCTTCAGAGCAGCCCCCTCAAACACCATTAGTCAAGGAGAGACTTTGAGGGCATGTGGAAGCTACTAAGCACTTGCCCTGGGGGTGGGGTATAGCCACAACCCTGCTTCAGTTCCCATCCTGCCAGTCTGCTTCTGTACAGTCCATTGCCAACGGCTCTACGTGCCCATGGTCTGCGCCCTCTGCCCTCCTATCCTCCCATCCCACCTGGACACCAAGTGTCAAGACACCCTCAATGAGGACAAGCCGCTAGGGACCTCAGCTGGTGGCTCCTCTATGAGCTGTCACCATGGGCATGTATCTGACGTACTTCACGACTCCCTTGACAACTGCCCCTGTGAAGCTGGTTGCTAATTAGTACATATGCACAGCTAATGAAATTCTTTCTCTTTAGGTCGTGTACATTTGTTAACAAGGTTTTATTAAGTATAGATTAGCTTTGAAAAAAGAACTGGGAATAAGCAACCAACTTCAGCCTTATCCTGCCCCTTCTGAGAGCAGAGGGAGATCCTGATGTGCCGACCTGGAGTGTACCAGGCTGCAGCCCCTTCAGTGCCTCCTCCAGAAACTCCTCCTGGGGTGCTGGCTGCATTTCTCCCCACATCTTTTTGTTTATGCACTCCCTATCCATGACCCCACCATGTCCTAGGACCTCCTGGTCAACCTCCTCCTGGCTGTAGCCAAACAAGTAATTTACCTGACCAGGAAGGAGCCTGTGGCCAGGGGGACTCCTAAGGACTGCAGGCCAGTTTTCCTGTCCCTGGTCTATTCATATGTCTAGGCTGAGTTTCACTGGGCAGTGTCCGCTGGCTCCTTGGATGTGTTTGAGAGCCAGTGGATGCTGTGTGGTGTGCTTTGCTCAGAGTCCCTTCATGGCACGCTTATTTTGAACCTGTGATCTTACTTCTGTCCGTTTTCTCTTTAGTTGTCCCCCAGAATCAGTTGCTGTGTCCCCAGTGGCCTCCCTGCTAAGGGAGACTTATAGCTGTTCCTTGAGGGCCCAAACCCATGATCCACAAGGCTCATCTCAGGGCAGAGTTTCACTGTTCGGTGGCCACGCACTCCCTCGACTCATTCAGGGAGCTGTGGGCACTGCCTGGTGTGCTCCACTCAGTGTCCCCTTCTGGATCCCTTGTTAACCTATGACCCTCACTCCCTTCCCTGTTTTATTTGTCCCAAGCCATTCATTGTTGTGTTCCCTCTGGTCTCCCTTTTTAAGAGAGGCTTATAGTTTTTCTTGCTGGACCTAGGCCCATAGTGCCCCTTAGTGCAACAAGTGGGCCTATCTTACTGCAAGTTAGTTCACAGCTAGTCCCTTTCCTTCCACCCATACATGCTGGTAATATGCTATATTCCTTCATGCAGTTGGGATTTCAAGCTTGGAGTGACTGTTCATCTGATTGCATAGTGGCATTGAAGCAACTGTGTCTTTATGGGAATCAAGACAGGGAATTAGATGTGTTAGTCTGAAATCAGACTGGGTAGAGTTGAACCTTGCAGATTAACCAAACCAGAGATGTATAGCATGAGCTTTCATGAAACTGAACTCACTTCATCAGATGCTGTGAAAGGAGGTGCACAGAGTGGTGTATCAAATGGAAAGAGTGGTTTGTATACAGAAGGGGAAGGTGGGGGGACAACGACACACAGGGAGAATAGGGCTGGAAAAGTCAAGCTTGTGGGAGTCAACATTGTTGCTTAACATTTGCATATCTTGGTGCCTCATTGAGAGTTTCCCTAGATCGGTGATTCTCAACCTCACCCTGGGGCACCATTGAGATCCTTTCAAGTGTCCCAGGGTGTTGCAAAGTGTTAGCACTGTTAAGTCTGCAAACAAGATTTACAGGATAAACCCAGAGTTTTCCCACAGGAATCCATAGCGTTAAAATCATTCCTGTTGGGATCTTTCTGAGTTCTTTGCAACAGAAGAATTGCTTTATTATTTTTTGTAGTCAAAAAATGATTAAAAGTGAAGAGCTGGCATTTTCCACAACATTTCCACAGCATGGAGTTGTGCTGTGGTCCCTGAGGTGTCTCTTGTAGCACTCTTCATAAATATTCAAGTAAGCAAATAGAAACATACAGTGGGAATGGAACTAAAACAATGAATTATGCCTAATTTCACTTTATGTTCCTAGGATGAGTTGGGACTGGATTGGCTTTAGCTATGCCGCCCTGATTGCTTCGGGTGGAGTAATTGGTTATACAAAAGCAGGTATAGTATTGGTAAATTCCTATCCTTTTTGTTTTATGACTGGATTAAAGGATGGGGCCTGGGATCATCCATTCTGATTATGAACATGGGCAAACATTGGAACAAGCCGCATCTCCATCCCTGGAAATTTTCAAAAGCAAGTTAGAAAGATGTTTGGCTGGGATGGTTTACTCAAGCATGAACCTGCCTTGAGCAAGGGTCTGAGTAGATGACCCCATTACGTCCTATTTCCAGTCCTATCCTCCTATGAAAATAGGCCAAAATATTACATTTTTTACTAATGAATTGGGTGCAGTGGAGATAGGGTATTTACATTTTCACATTGAGTCCTGAAGTGCATGCATGATTTGTTATGATAGGCAGGGGAGCCACAGACACTGAGTTGGTTGGTGTCACCCCAGGAGTGGGGAGCCTCGATTGTGGGGTAGCCTGCAAAGGAGGTGAGCCTACCTGGGACGCATGTTTAGGGTTGGAAAAATGTAAAACAGCATAAAACCTTGTGGGGCAGCCCAGACCCTTGTTTCCAAAATGAAATACTTTAGTCCCTTTGAGTTCTTAATCTCCAGTCTCAACTTGGAATGGAAAAAAATTGTAATTTCTATCCCATGAAAAAACCTTCAATTATCTATAGGTACATATGTTATATTCATTCTAGCTGTACCATTTGGATTATTAAGAGACAGTAGTCAATCTGTAGTTAAACTTGCAACCGAGTTTCCAGCATAAGCCCAGTCTCCATTATATATCTTCTTTGCCTATACTATAAATGTGAACTCAATATAAAGTCATACCTGTGTGCATTCACCGTTATGTGAATTTCCACTGTAGGAGGTTTAATTCTGAAGTGCTTTAGACATATTGACTCATAGTAGAGACAATATCTTTTAATAAACCAACAAGATTTTTGCAAAAAAATGCCTTTAATTGCAAGGTTTCGGGCACAAAAGCCCTTCATCAGGCGTTGGAGAAAGATTGTATAAGTTCTCCTGGGTAGAAATGAAAGTTCATATTTTATAGGATTTCACAGAGGAGTCAATAGATGGAAAAACTCCTCTGGGCAGTCAGTTCATAGCTGGTATGGAGCCTCTCACCTCCAGTGAGGATCTCTGATAATGCAAATTACCTTGAAACAGGCAGGGGCAGGATCTCGGGTTTCAGGTGGTCACAGTTGCTTCCTGCTTGGGAAAATATGAAAATTTCATTTTAAAAAATCAGCTAAAATTCAATATCTTCCATGTGTCAGGTATCCAGGTTGTAGCCATATTGGACTAGACCAAGACAGCTACAACCTGGATACCTTAGGCATACTGATACACGCCTAAACCTATAGGGGGTGTTAACTAAACTTTTATATGGGACTGTTTCTTATTGATCAATGTCTAATGTTTATATTGCCAGGTAAGTACAACAATATTGGACCGGCAGCTATTCCAAATCTATTTATTTGATAATGGTGCTTTTTTAGGATCTGCCTAATAGCCATGTGAGTGAAAACTGACTAAACCAATGTTTGTTGATGATCTTAAGCACTAATGTCTTCCTCTGTTGCTTAGTGAAAAATGTAATTTTGGGGTTGCTTTGTTTATGGACTGGGTTATCAGCTCTTCTATTCATGAGTGTGTGTCTTTGATTTATTCAAGGTAGTGTCCCATCTCTAGCTGCTGGCCTTCTCTTTGGGGGGTTAGCTGGGCTGGGTGCTTACCAGCAGTCCAAGGACCCAAAGAATGTGTGGCTTTCCCTGAGTAAGTACACTTAAAAATGTCTATTAAATGGACCTGACACATGCATATTCAATGTTTATCATAAACTTGATAATATTCATTACTGACTTGTTTCACACAGCTGGCCTACAGGGTTTTGCTTTATTTATGGATCTCAGCAAGGCTGCTTGCCAGTTCTGCTTCCAAAGGAAGTGTTCCCATAAAAACAGCACCTAATTCTAAAAACCATGTTCATGTGGATAACTCTTATTCACTCCTGGATTTCCAAAGGGGCTGTATTTGGTTAAAAAATCAGTGTCTTGTGCATTACACATATCTGCTCCAACATAGATCTCATGTCAGCTGGAGACAGGGACGCAGAAGAATATATGTGGCTGTGAAAAATGCATCACTATTACATGATGATGGAATAAATATTCACTCCCTCATGATAAGGATTAATATTATTTATGGGGCCTGATAGTGCAAGAGGCTGAGAGCCCTTGTCTGCCAGACTAGAAGTAACTGGCACCATTGAAAATCAGGACCACTTATCAGTATGAGCCCAAACTGGGCACAGTTCACATGCATCCAACTTTGTGAGCCCCTCCATGGCTTGATAGGCAGCAGGAATGTTGTCTCAGAGAGCGGATAGATCATGCAGGGGCTTTCAGACACCTTTGCCTAATGCTTTGTGGTAACACTTGTTATGAGGACCAAAAGGGTGGAGTGTTGAGGATAGTGCCTTGGAGGGTCAGAGTGTAATGTGCAGACACATTTTTCAGTGCAAATATACTGATACATGTGGCACTTTGGGTGCTTTAATTAAAGCGCGCCCCCCCGCGCCTGCCCCCCCCCTCCCCCCCCCGCATTCCTGGAGCATGTGTATAAAGGCCCTTTCAGATTAACTGGTTCAGAGAGGTATAAACTTTCAGAAGTGACAGCCCACTTCATTAGATGCTATGATGAAGATAACGTCTAAAGAACCAGGCTTTTGTCTATGAAACCTTATGCCTCTCTCAATCAGTTAGTCTCTAAGGGCATATGTAGACTAAATGGGGGCCCTAACTTGAAGCAGTGGGCTTTTAAAAACACCGCTTCAATTTAGGGCCAATAAAATTCCCGTGTCACGTACACACCTGGCTTACCTGCCTCTCCGGTGGCAGGGAGAGGGGGGTGAGCTGCCAGCAGGCGGAGCAGTCCCTGGACTGCGGGAGGCATTGGGTGCTTCCCTCTGCGGCAGCCCCCACCCCGCAGGCGGCACCCACCCACAGGCACCTGGCTCAGGCAGTCCTGGGGGGCAGCACAGGTGCAGAGGGAAGCACCGGGCCCCCGCGCAGCTCAGGCAGGCAGGCTGGCTCTGCGGGGTGGGGAAAGGAAGATTGGGCTTGCCACTTTTTTTTTCCCCTCTCTTAGGCGGAGCCTGCTTTCCTGAGCTGCTGCCAGGTTCCCTGTAGGGCTTCCTGTAGAGCCCCTGTGCTGCATGGAGCCCGGTGCTTCGCTCCACAGCTGGTAGGGCACCAAACTAAAACTCCTTAGAGTCATTGAGGATAGTGCCTTGGAGGGTCAGAGTGTAACATGCAGACGCATTTTTCAGTGCAAATATACTGATACATGTGGCACTTTGGGCCCCAAGTCATTGAAGGCGCATTATGCTGCTGAATTTGCTACAGTGGCTGTAATTAATGCACAGTACGCCACTGAAGCGTGCAAATACCGACATCATTAAAGCGGTGCAAAAGCATTTAGCCTGCTTTGAAGTGTCGCGCACACATACCCCTCGTTTCATCTACACACAGCCTAAGATGCCACCCTGCCCTACTTTCTGCTTGGATAATGGAAGGTTACAAAACATATTACTAATACGTAGCCCTTGTATGACATGCTTCAATTTCAAAGCACTTTACAAACTCCCTCACAACACTTCTGGGACGTAGCTAAGGAAATCCATGTTCTACTGATGGGGATAAAATGAGAAATACAGTTTTTATGATATGTCCAAGAACTTAGGGGGACTCAGACTCCAAGTTCTGGTTAGAATGACCTATTTCTGATCAACAGGAGAGAGTACTTGTGGCAGGGGGACTTGAGTTTAAAGAATGTCTGTGCTTTGTAAAATCGAAGGGTAAAATATTGATTTGGAGGCTAGTTTGTATACAGAAGTATATGCAGGTCTGCTGTAGGTTTTTCCCCTTCTGCCTATAGAAGCAGTCCTATCTCAGTTACTTATTGATTACTTTCTGCTAACTCAGTGCTCTCACCTCAGACTCCTTTACAATACTTGACTTGGTTTCTTGTCTTTCTCTTAGTTGCATCTGGAACCTTGACTGCAGTTATGGGGATGAGATTTTACAACTCCAGAAAATTCATGCCTGCAGGGTTAATAGCTGGTGCCAGGTACTACACACCGTGTTTCTGTTCATACCTATATTTTGAATAACCTTTATAATTATGTCTTTATAATAGTTTAATCTACATATATTTGGAGAATATGCTTCATGTATCAGAGTAAATTAAACCAAACCATTTCAATTATTTTCTAGCTCTTGGTTTTATTCTGAATTTGTTATTTGGTTTTATGTTTTACCTTCAGTGAGCTCACAGCATTTTCCTTTCAACAGCATCTTAATGGTTGGGCGCCTTGGACTGAAGATGATGGAGAAGCCTCTTGAGCCATAATTCTGTGACTGGAAGGTGTGTGGATGAGAAGTCTGAAAATGCAGCTGCCTGAATGTACTTTGCAAGAGAAGCAGAAGACACAGCCGTTTTGCTTAATTTTTTTCTTATCCTAACGTGTGTCTTTTTTACAGGAAAGGAAATCAACAGTCTTCATCTTCTAAAATGGCATTTTATCTTCACATTTCCCACATGGTGGAGCAAAAAATGGGGTATACCATTAATTTATGTTCTGATCCTGTAGCTAGTTGTACTTTGATATCTCAGACCCTACGTACAGGCAGTCACAGGATTGAGGTGTTCAGTGCGTCTGGACTTGTTATTCCCTGAAGCGTGTCCGCTTCCAAATTTGGACACACAAAATACTTTATTTTTGGTAACTGGTGTGGTTGCGGGGGAGAAACAGCCAACCTGCTACCAATACTAATTATACAAAATGTGCTCAGTCTGTTGTAACCTTGGGTCTTCACTTCCTGCCATCATTTTTGTCTGCTTCATCCTGTCACAAACCTACAGTATGAGCTAGCTTGAGCAGGGAATTTCTTAATACTTATTTGTATGAAGCCTGACATGGAGATCACAGATCAAGGGTCAGAGCCTCTAGGTGTATTGTATAAGGTAAGAGTATCTATAGCGAGTATCTGGCTACACACCATGAAATTCACTCAGATAATACTTGTTGAGCTTTCAAAAATATGCTTGATCTGAAAATGCTTGAAGCATTGGCATATGCTCTTTTGAAGTCCGAAGAATGTTTCTTTCACTTCTTAAAATTAAGCAAGAGGTCACTCCGATGAAACAAATAGATGACTGTTATGCTCGTGAAGATCAAATAGGGTACAAGTATCACTCTTCTGGATTGAGTCAGTTTCATGCCAGCCTTGTAGTATGCTTGGGTTAATTTGTGAAAATGAGTCAATTTTAAGATGTTAGTATGTATACATAGTCAATGAATTACAGCCTCTTACGTGGAAGGGGCAAAAAGAGTGAACAAATACCAATGACTTATTCTACTGTACTTGCACTGTGTGCCCGACTCCTCTCAAGAAGGTGCTCTCGGGCAACTCTTGCGCGGGCGGCTAACCGGATCTGCCCCGGTCTCACTGGAAGGTCCCTGGAGTGTGCCCCGGGAGCCGGTGGCAGATCCCCGGAACTCGCTGATCGAGGTCTCGGCTGGGTCCGCAGCAGGGGGGTCCCCTCCTATACGGCCTCCAGTGCCAAAGCGCCCCTGGGGGGGTTCTCACGGGGCTCCGACCTCCCCTACACCCCGGCCAACGCCACCTTTGCTCGCGGAATTTCTGTTCCGCGTCCCTGGCCTGAGGACTGCGCGTCGTGGGCCCTCTTGCCCTTGCGGGCTTCTTTCCCAACGCACTCGTAGGCGTCTCTGCCGGCGCTTCCCCGGTTCCCTCACCAGAATTCCTGCCTGCTCTTCCCCGGTTCCCTCACTGGTGGTTCCTGCCGGTCCTTCCCCGGTTCCCTCACCGGTGGTTCCTGCCGGTCCTTCCCCGGTTCCCTCACCGGTGGTTCCTGCCGGTCCTTCCCCGGTTCCCTCACCGGTGGTTCCTGCCGGTCCTTCCCCGGTTCCCTCACCGGTGGTTCCTGCCGGGCCTTCCCTGGTTCCCTCACCGGTGGTTCCTGCCGGTCCTTCCCCGGTTCCCTCACCGGTGGTTCCTGCCGGTCCTTCCCCGGTTCCCTCACCGGTGGTTCCTGCCGGTCCTTCCCCGGTTCCCTCACCGGTGGTTCCTGCCGGCTCTACCCTGGTTCCCTCACCGGTGGTTCCTGCCGGCTCTATCCTGGTTCCCGCACTGCTGGTTCCTGCCGGCTCTTCCCCGGTTCCCTCACCGGTGGTTCCTGCCGGTCCTTCCCCGGTTCCCTCACCGGTGGTTCCTGCCGGTCCTTCCCTGGTTCCCTCACCGGTGGTTCCTGCCGGTCCTTCCCCGGTTCCCTCACCGGTGGTTCCTGCCGGTCCTTCCCCGGTTCCCTCACCGGTGGTTCCTGCCGGTCCTTCCCCGGTTCCCTCACCGGTGGTTCCTGCCGGCTCTACCCTGGTTCCCTCACCGGTGGTTCCTGCCGGCTCTATCCTGGTTCCCGCACTGCTGGTTCCTGCCGGCTCTTCCCCGGTTACCTCACCGGTGGTTCCAGCTGGCCCTCTCTCCGGGTTGTTCCTCGGCGCATCTACCGGCTCCCTCGTCAATTTCGCCGCTCTTCCTCGGCACCGCGGCTCTCCCAGTCTCCGCCGCTCCTGGCGCTGCTGCAGCCTATTCGGCCCACGGCAAAGACCCCGTGAGGGTGTCCAGTTCCAGTCTCGGGCTTCCCTCCGGGCCTCCCGTCCTCCCGCAGTGCGCCCCCTCTGCTTTCGGGGCCGCATTTTATTTCCGCCGAGCAGCGCCTCTCTCTGATGTCACTCCGCTCCAGCTGTATGAAAGCGCGGCTAATGAGCCGCGCGGGTGGTTCCCCGGCCTGCATGCCGCTACCGCTCTCACCTCCTGCGGAGCATAAGCGAGCGTTTCCTCTGGCTCTGGGCCGGGGCTTCCCTCTAGCCCCGTTGCCCCTGGGACATAACCCCTGCCTTAAGATGCCTTGGGGCGCTGCTTTGTCTCCCCTCCAGGTCGTACCTGTGGGGTTGGTCCGTCCTTGCATTGGATCCTTTTGGTCCCCGGTCTGGTCTTCATTCCCACACCTAGATAAGAAGTCCGCCACGGTATTGGTTTTCCCGGGTCGGTATATGACGCGGAATTTATGCGGTTGGAGTGCTAATGCCCACCGGGTGATCTGAGCATTATCAGACTTGGCTGTACTTAGCCACTTCAGCGGGGCGTGGTCCGTCACTAGTGTAAACTCCCTGCCCATCAGGTAGTACCTGAAGTAGTCCACCACCCACCGAACTGCTAGGCACTCACGCTCGATAGCGGCATACCTTTTCTCCGCTGGTAGTAGCTTGCGGCTCGCGTATGCCACGGGTCTCCCCACTCCCCCCCCCCCCCTTTCCTGGGTGAGGACTGCACCCACCGCAGTCTCTGAGGCATCTGTCTGCAAAATAAAGGGTTTTCAGAAGTCAGGGGTATGAATTATGACGTCTTTGCATAATGCCCTCTTCAACTTTTCAAAACTTTGTATCATTTCCTTAGACCACCTGACTACCGTTTTCCGCCCTTTGAGGGCTCCCGACAGGGGTGCTGCCAACTCTGCGAAATGGGGTACAAATCGCCTATAATAGTTGGTTAGTCCTAGGAAGGACCGTAACTGGCGACAATCTTGCGGGGCCGTGAAGTTTCGGATGATTTCCACTTTGTCGGCCAAAGGTTTAATTGTGCCCCTGCCAACCAAGAATCCCAAATATTTGGTTTCTTTCTGCGCTAAGGCACACTTCTGAGGGTTTGCAGTTAGGCCGGCGTGCCTCAATTCTGTGAGGATGGCCCGAAGGGCACTCTTGTGTTGCTCCCAAGTTCGGGTGTATATGATGATATCATCTACATACGCCGCTGCATATTCGGCGTGGGGCGCCAGGATCCGGTCCATCAGACGTTGGAATGTTACAGCGGCGCCGTGCAATCCGAAGGGCATCCTAACAAATTCGTACAGCCCCCACGGGGTGCCGAATGCCGTCTTCAGCCAGTCTCTCTTGGTTACCGGAATCTGCCAATATCCCTTGGCCATGTCAAGGTTCGATATATATCGTGTGTCCCCTATCCTTTCTATCAGCTCTGCCACATGGGGCATGGGGAACGCATCGAAAACTGCCATGGCATTCAAGCACCGGTAGTCCGCACAAAGTCTTAACGATCCATCCGGCTTACGCACTGGTACCAGTGGGCTTCTCCAGGGACTTCTAGAAGGCCGAATAACTCCTAGTCGCAACATGGACTCAACTTCTTTACGGACGGTTTCTAGATGGTGGGGAATGGGTCACCACACAGTTCGCAGGGGGATTGCTTCCCGGTATCGGGTGGCATAGTCCACGATAACTAGGATATATTGGTGACCCGAGCTACTGAGGGGCACTGGGCCTACGACGTCTAAGGCGATCCTTGAGAACGGGGTGGTGATAACAGGCATGGATTGGAGGGGGGCCTGAGGAGGGCGTTCGGTTCTTGTCTTTTGGCAAATGGGGCAGGCCACACACCGGTGGGCTACTTCCTCCCCCATCCCGGGCCAAAAAAACCATCTGCTCACCTTTGCGAGAGTTTTGTCCCGGCCCAGATGCCCCCCTACGGGGCTCGCATGTGCCAACTGCGAAATCGCCTGGCGGAATTGGGCGGGCACCACTAGCTGTGTACCCTCGGCCTCCTCCCCCCTGCCCCCTTGTAGGCGGTACAGGAGTCGGTCCCTTACCTCGAAGTGGGCCCGTCCTTCTGGCAGTGACGTAGAAGCCTCTGGGTACCCTGGGCCTGCTCTCAAAGCGCCTCGATCTCCGGATCCTTCTCTTGGGCGTTGCGGAACAGGAGACTACTCATAAGGTTGTTGAGGTCCAACATATTCGCCTCATCGGCTGACCCTTCGCCTCCTTCTAGCTCGCCCAACCAGCCGTCTTGGCTCTGGATCCTTTTACGGGCCACTTCTGCATCCCTCACCCTGTTTAGGACATCGTATATCGGCGCCCAGTCGCACCCCAGGAGCATTTCCCATGCTAACCGGGGCACCACGCCCACCAGGAGTTCTCCCTCTTGCTCCATTACTCGTAGGCGGACCCATTGGCACTCGGTCTGCTTCACGTCCCCACGGAGGCAGGCTATTCTCACGGGGGGAGCCGTCCCACGATCATGCGGTGGTATCAAATCTTCCCTGACGAGGGATTGAACACACCCCGAATCCAGGGTAGCTCGCACGGGGCGGCCCTCCACCCACGCTGTAACAACTGGGCGCTTCCAAGCCACGTTCTCTCCGCCGACCACATAACTGCAGTCCATAGGCTCGCCGAGCCCTTGGCCTCGCCACCGCTCTGCTGGGGCTTTTGTTCTGTTATCCGGGACCCATCGTTCCGTGGACTGCCGCGGGCATTCCCTGGAAAAATGGCCCTTCTGCCTGCACCGGAAACATACCGTATCAGCCCCTCGGTCGGGCAGACGCCTGCGTTCCGGTTCTCGTGGGGTTGCCACCGAGGGTCCCTGGTTCTTCCTCTCCCTAGGGTAGTACGCCTCTGAGGCAGTGAAAGCCTCGGCCAACCTTAGGGCTTCCTCACAGTTCTGTGGGGTATGCTGTCGGACCCATCGTTACGTCCGCTCTTCTAAATCGTTCTGGAACTGCTCTAGGACGATCTGGTCGGCTAATTCCTCTTGGTCCTGCCCCGCTGGACTCACCCACTTATCCAGCAAGTCGCGCAACAGTTGTAACAGCACTCTCGGCTGTCTTGTCTCGTGGCCCTTCTTAGCTCGGAATCGGCACCGGTAGTGCTCGGGGTTGATCTCCAAACGGTATAAGATGGCTTCCTTTACTGGCTCGTAGTCCAGGGCATCCTCCCTCGATAGGGCCCGGTACGCGGCTTGGGCCTTGCCCACTACTAAGGCCCCCAACTGGCTGGCCCAGTATCTCTTATCCAGCCCCGTCACAAGGGCATGCCGTTCAAAGGCCTCAATGTACGCCTCCGGGTCATCCTCCTTAGTCATCTTAGGCATCTTAAATGATGCCAGGCTATGCTGGCACCAATCTTGTTGTCGGTCCATCATCTGTTGCTGGGAGCTCAGAATCTGGGTCAACAGTTGCAGGTTCTGCCCAAGGACATCAGCGGGGCCAATGGCCGGGGCTTGCATGTTGGCATAGGTCGCCAGATCGGGGTTCTCCATCATCCCACCTCTGCCACCACGTTGTGCCCGACTCCGCTCAAGGCACTCTTGGGCAACTCTTGTGCGGGCGGCTAACCGGATCTGCCCCAGTCTCGCTGGAAGGTCCCCGGAGTGTGCCCCAGGAGCTGGTGGCAGATCCCCGGAACTCGCTGATCGAGGTCTCGGCTGGGCCCACAGCAGGGGGGTCCCCTCCTATACGGCCTCCAGTGCCAAAGCGCCCCTGGGCGGGTTCTCACGGGGCTCCGACCTCCCCTACACCCTGGCCAACGCCACCTTTGGTCGTGGAATTCCTGTTCCGCGTCCCCGGCCTGAGGACTGCGCGTTGTGGGCCCTCTTGCCCTTGCAGGCTTCTTTCCCGACGCACTCGCCGGCATCTCTGCCAGCGCTTCCCCGGTTCCCTCACCGGAATTCCTGCCGGCTCTTCCCCAGTTCCCTCACTGGTGGTTCCTGCCGGCTCTTCCCCGGTTCCCTCACTGGTGGTTCCTGCCGGCTCTTCCCCGGTTCCCTCACTGGTGGTTCCTGCCAGTCCTTCCCCGGTTCCCTCACCAATGGTTCCTGCCGGCTCTATCCCCGGTTCCCTCACCGGTGGTTCCTGTCGGCTCTACCCCGTTTCCCTCACCGGTGGTTCCTGCCGGCTCTATCCCGGTTCCCTCACCGGAGTTCCAGCTGGCTCTTCCCAGTTCCCTCACCGGTGGTTCCTGCCGGCTCTTCCCCGCTTACCTCACCGGTGGTTCCAGCTGGCCCTCTCTCCGGGTTCCTCCCCGGTGGTTCCAGCTGGCCCTCTCTCCGGGTTCCTCCTCGGTGCCTCTACCAGCTCCCTCATCAATTTCGCCGCTCTTCCTCGGCGCCGCGGCTCTCCCAGCCTCCGGCGCTGCTGCAGCCTATTCGGCCCACGGCAAAGACCCTGTGCGGGTGCCCGGTTCCAGTCTTGGGCTTCCCTCTGAGCCTCGCGTCCTCCCGCAGCGTGCCCCCTCTGCCTTCGTGGCCGCGTTTTATTTACGCCGAGCGGCGCCTCTCTCTGACGTCACTCCGCTCCAGCTGTATGAAAGCGTGGCTAACGAGCCACGTGGGTGGTTCCCCGGCCTGCACGCCGCTACCGCTCTCACCTCCTGCGGAGCATAAGCGAGTGTTTCCTCTGGCTCTGGGCCGGGGCTTCCCTCTAGCCCCATTGTCCCTGGGACACACTGCATTAAAGCTTGACAATTTTCAAAGAAAAATGTGTGTTGGAGATTATTTGAACAAGCAACATGTTGGGGGGGGTAAGGCAAGTATAGTTTTTGTACATAGCTCTGCTTAAGGACTGGAGGTGAGATCTAAAAAAGGACTTGGATATTTTCAACAGGAGGTAGTAGATATGAGGGGTTTTAAGTCCATAATTGTAATTTAAAAGCAACAAGCCTATTTACTGTCTACCTAACCCTGAGGCACCTAAACTTGGCAGGCATCTCCCCATGACCTGAAAGTGCTGTAGTCCCTTATTTCACACATACCCAGCACTGCCCAGACGTAAGCAACTGGCAACTGACTTTGTAGTATGGGGTACAGCATCCATTCTTCTGAATACTAAGGATACATAGGAATTACTTAACCTGTTGGTTTGAGTACTTGACAAAGGGAGTGGAAATTGTGGGCTGTTGTCCCTGCTCCCAGGTCCATTTGTGCTTTTTACATTAAACAGTCACTGGATTAAAAAAAACAGAAACAGTCCAGGGAACATGGACCACAGCACAGGACACCCTAAGTGCTTCCCAGCTGAGTACCTTAACTAGACTGCTGTAGTGTCATGCTCCCTCTTGCTGTCTCTACTAGCCTATAAATCTTTGAAGGAGTAGGGATTTCAGAGACACAATTGTATTCAATGCTTCCTATTGGCTAGCTCTAGGTTTGTGGGGTTTTTTGGATTGCCTTTCTGAGATGCTGGACTCCCCAAGCACTGTACAGAGGTTCTAGATTCCACTTCAGGGGCCAGCAGGATGCTGGAGGCACCTAGGTTTTTCAGTGGATCTACCCCTAAAGGGTTAACAAAACTAAATATCCTAGGCAAATGCCCTGCCTCTTTACATTACTGCTGTGGAATTAAAATACAAAGACACATATGTGTCTACAAAAAAACAGACTGGTGAGGTAAGGCAGTTTTCAGATAGTAAAGCATCTATCTCTAACTCCTTAACAAGCCATTAACTACAGTTGTGTGTAATTAGAATCCAGGGAAAACAAGACCTCAGTCAGATGGGGCTTATTCTGACCTGCCTTCTGAAATTTGGTCCAAAGATTATTGTTAAATGTTACTTGTATTAAACATCCCAGTTGTCCCACAGAAGGGGAAAATATATATATATTTTATCTCTGTGAGTTTTACTAACTTCTGTAGTGACCTCTTGTGTCCTGGAGAAGCAGCAGCTACCCAAAGCAAGTGGAAGAAATGTTGCGCTTTTTCCAAATTCTTCAGATTGTTTTTAAACTACTGAGAGCTACTTTTAGAGTTTTTAAATTCAGTAAATGTTAAAAAAAAAAATCTAATGAACTAGATAACAGTATATTTTAACCTCTTCTGACTAAATACGCTGCATCAGGCCTGTAAGCACTGCAAAAACAGATGGTTATGTTTGGGTTATAAGTGATCAGAGGTCAGCTCTTGCTGGATACATGTCTTTACTCTAAATAGAGTAACAGATGGCATATATTCATGTTTACAACACAACAGCTATTTTAGTTTTCTGGAATTTCTTTCCCAAGTGACTTCCTAGTGAGTTATACAGTACACACGCTATTTACCATTAAATAGTTCTTTGACCAGACTGTTTTAAAGGAAAAGACCGTTAAATCAGCAGCATCTTATTGTCCTGAGAAGTGATCTTTTATTATGAAGTCAGTGCCTTTCAATTCACATTGCAGTCATGAATGAACCTCTTTTGTAAAGTCTGAGTCTCTGTCCTCTAATAAGTCACTACTGCTACCCTAAAAACCCCTGCTTTTAAATAATAGAAGGAAGGTACTGTGGAGAACAAAAAATAGAAAAGTTACTTAATAAATGGGGCTTAATTAAAATCTATATGACATTGTTACATGAAGAGTTGCATTCAATATAGACCTTATGACCTTGCCAAAATACTTGATTCTTGGTAAAATCAAGCTCCTTTATATTGCATAGCTACTGGATTGTGGTAGAATATGTCTGCAACACAAATTTAAATATCTTACACAAAAACAAATCGTACCAAATATTCCCACCCTGCCTTTTAAAACACATGGATCCATCTAAGAGCTTTATACCTCTAAATAAGATATAGTACATAGTCACCGTGTACTTTTAAATTGGCAAGTTTAATGTAGCTATCAAGTCTACGATGTCTGCTCTAACTGCAGGTTTTAACAGCAAGTTTCCCAGACTGGAATTCTGAGAAAATTCATTGGAAGGGGTGAAGTGCTTCAATTTATTAAAACATAAAGGAGGAACAAAGCATATTAAAGTACAGTTAATAGATGCTGGGATATTATGTAACCTGTATTGGCATTAATGGAGCCTGTGTTCATGTTAAAGACCAGAAGGTGGTTCCTTATCTACACTCCAAAAGTGTGTTTATATTGCTTTTCTTTTGCCGGTTTCCTGGGTTTTACAGGTTTTTGTTTTTTTAATGGATTTTTGTATGCAGTGGGGATTTCTGTAGTTCAACTTCACCTCTTCTTGGTAATCACAAAAACTGTAATCATACAGCTAATGGGAGATAGCTAAGCCTTTTGCCAATGTACCATGTTGCAGTGATGTTGACTCCCAGTAATGTCACTGTGAGTTCCCCAGGGCAGACTAGGTTCACTGTGGACATAGATTATAGGAGAACAGAATCTATCAAATATTACTTGGCCCTATGACTAATGATCAGTACTTGGTAAGCCATTTTGCAGAACTGCCATTACTACACTTCACTGTTTTAGTCTAGAATATGCAGCCTTTTCTTATGTTGGTAGAAGTGGTCCCAGCAATGGCTATATTTGTTGGAGTAAGTGTTCAAACAGGTTTGCACAGTCCAACCTTAAATAATCACTAAACACGCACAGCTTGATTCTAGGAACTGTTGTTGAACTAGCAGTATAGCATTGGCTTCTGCTCTGAATAGTGCCTGTTTGCCTTGAGCACTGAAACTGCGCAAGAAAGCAACATTGGTACCCTAGTGCTGCTACATCTCAGCTTATCACTTGCTGCTTACCTACATGAAAGCACAGATCACCCACGCAGGATTACTCCCAGAAGAAATTACTCTGTAGTTAAGTTATTTTAGGAATATGCAGGATAGCAATAGGTCTATAGAAAGGGTTCTCCTCCCTGCCCCACCCTAGTGCAACATACCTTTTATTAATTGTTTTAAATACTCAGCAGTTTTGGCAAGATGCTTTATACAATATTTTATAAAATCCTACCTTAATAGCCGATGTGTTAAACAATATTTCTATATAAAACGTATTACATTTTCTACAGCTCATAAAGAAGTCTTTTTTTGTTCTATTTTTGCATAGTCTTCAGAGAGTAAAGGGCAGAGGAGCATTCCTAGCATCCCAGGGTGGAAAGACAGAAAGCCACAAGCACAGCAAGGGCACTCTGAGATAATGCTTCTATCGATGTCCTCCGTACTTAGCTGTCCAGTCTGTTCTGCCATGCACTGGCTGAACTGGGGGAGGGCGGGTTAAGATGCTCATGTTTTTTGCTGCTGGAGTGTAAGTAGGTCCTGATAACTGAGCACGGGCAGCTTTTGTTTTCCAAGAATAATCTAAAAGAAATCAACAAGGAAGGCAGAATTAAAAAAGTGACTAGGTGTTAATCTTGCCAGTTCAGAAAGCAAGAAAATTGAAAGCTTATAACACTTTTGTGGAGATGAATTATGCTAATAGTTCTCTTATGTTCTCAACTGTGTGAGGCTTCACTGCTTCAACATGAAACACTGATTACAGGATCTGTACAGCAGCAGATTAACTGAACTGTGCAGTAGTTTCTGTATCTAAAAAAGTGGAAGTAGTTTATTGATAAGTTTCCCCTGCCAAGCACTTGTTTTGCCATGGTCCTTGCTACAATGCTTTCAGGTAGAAATTTGGTTCAAGGTTGGATTTGTACAGTATTTAACAACTGATTCTCTTAGTCGGTGTGAAAACATTAACTTTGTAGGGGGCTGGTTCTTCATATGCATATTCTGAGATCAGGGAGGCAGGCCCCATCCACCAAGAAGAGATTCAGTTCAGAACTTGAACCTTCACCCACCCTTGGGGATTTTTCACCTCTTTTGCTTTCAAGTAATCTGGATTTTTTGGAAGATGCACCCTTAAAATATTTCCCTGGGAAATATTTCATCTGAACATCTTTGTGGTGGTAGGCTAGTTTTTCTTTACCTTTTTTAGGATCACTGACAGTAGAAAGATCTGATAGGCAGGGAAAAAAACAAAAACAAATGAGTGCCCAACTTATTTCAGAAAACAAAAGGAAGCAAGAACCGAACTCCACATTGTAAGAAAGCAATGGACTACATGAAAGTATGTATTAGCACGCTATTAGAGAAGTGAGTGAGGAAAACTGTTGGGGCATCCTGTTCATTATTACCCTGCCAAGTAAGAACAGTCTCTTGCAATTGTTTTCAATTTTACTTGAAATAGCTGTAGCAGAGGGATTCTGCTACCTCTTCAAGGAAACTATTCCATATCCATATCTTATTCCATATCTTAACTGTTAACTGACATTTTTCTTCATATTTAAAACACATTTTTCGTTAATTAATTTCATTCTATTACTTCTAACAATGTCCCCTTGTATCACCATAAATGACTCCTTTCTATTCTTGATGCTCACAACAGACTCAGCATATTTGAAAGTTATGTGCTCCTGGTAGCAGACTTTTTGAATCCTGTCCATCTGCTGTAGCAAATCAAAACTTACTCTTGTTGTCTGGCTTTATTAATAAGAAATTAACAGTAAGATAATTAAGTTTAGCTCAACCCTGGTCACCAGAAGTCACTGTCTGTAAGACTTCTACCTCAGGACTGATCATCCTGCACCCTATGCCCTCTGTCTATCTAAAAAGCCATTCCCATGTCCCTTATATCTAGGTTCGGTAACAGGCCATCTGCAACAGTTATTTAGTAAAGCACACTTAATGCCAAGCAGCAACATAACTTGCCAGTTGATGGGGTTTTGCAGGCCAGTACTATCTGCCTATGGGGTACGGGGTCAAAGCAGTTCAGGCATCTCGTTACAGGTCCAGAGGCATGAGTTTCAGCCTGCTTTACACTTGTGCCAAAGGCTGTGCCCAGTTGACCCAGTTATGAATGGGTGCCCAGGCACTTGGGCTGGGGAATCAAATGCGCTCAGATGTGATGGTAGCTACCTTACTTCCCTGTGTCCCATTGGCTACAGAAACTCCTATAGGATGCTAGGCACAGGAAGACTTGACTATCAGCTTGTTACAGCTCCTTTAATGATTCATACTTAGTTCATAGATCCTGAGCCAGCTTCCACTGAGATAATTAAGGTCTTTCTGTTAATTTCATTAGGAGCTGGATTAGGGTCTAAATCATTCCTCACAAGCCTGTTACTTCCGCCTCCTGAACCTGAACATTCAGGTCGATTTTTGCTCAGCTCCTTCCAATTTGTCAGCATCTGGCTGGTAATAAGGTGCCCTGAATATGAGGTCTATTACACAGGACAAAAGGGAAGACTTGCATGCAACAGATGTTTTAAAAATACTGTATGATGAAATATAATGGTTCTTATCACATGCTTCAGCACAATCTTTAACTATACTGAGAGTTAGTCACTGGCTTTTATTTTCTGTAAGATAAAATAAGAAAGCCTAGCAGCTTTGACATTTTTTGCTTACAAAGCCACTATGCTTTATAATATTTCACTCATCCAAAAGTATGTTCTTCTTTCAAAGTCTAAGGATTTGCATAGCTAATTACCCACAGAGATGAAAATACAGTGACCAACCATCTTATATGGGGACTAGTTAAAACAGCTTGCCTAGCAAAGTAATTTTTAAATAAAATTAAGTGCAATAGTATTGGAAACCTTGTGATTTGATTACTTTAAAACAGAAGTTGAATATAAATTGGAATTTATTACTGTTAACTGTACTTCTGACCTTGTTGGGGGTTTTAACAGGTCCCTGGTAGAAGACCCATGCCATTATGCTGTGTCAGTTTATTTATCCTAAGCAAGGATCTGTCCCAGCATTTCAACATACAGGGAAAAATAACTCTTAAAATGCCATCTTTGAAAACTGAACATTATTCTCGGTTTATGGTGCTGTCCATTACAGAACTATCAAGACATTTCTTACCTGATGTTGATGCACCCAGAGGGGCTAGCTGTATCCTTTGTCCTGCTGATCCAACTTCTTTTTCCTGAAAGGAAGGGATATATCCTCCAGAGGGACTGCAAGTAGCACCTACAAAGCCAAGATTTTTTGTTGACATGCAGTTTCAGCTGTATTTTGCAGTTATTTCAAGACATAATTATGTTTGTACAACATGCCTGCTAAGTACCATTCGGCTTGATAAGATATTGATGTGTATTTGTTTAGGAAATGTGTGCATTTGCTTCTTTACTTTCTATACTAGCATTGCTTTTCCAAACATACATACAATACCCCTTATACCACAATTTAGTAGGAGCAAAGAAAGCAGGGCAGGGAGACCAAATCATCAGTATTTGGATTAAACTCAGACCTCAAGGAAGGAATTTAAGTCAACCTTAGCAAAGGAAAATCTTACCTTTGGACAGAAAGATTTTTAAAGGGCTTGATTTTTCATCTTTTAAAAGAGTTTGGGGACAGGGGTAGATTAATGCACCGGGCATGGGGCCCTGGCCAACCAGGGGCCCCCTGGGAAAAATCTCTAACACTAGGGGAGGTGAGTAGGGTGCTTGTCCCGGGAGCTGGTGCTAGATGGGGACAGTGAAGTGAGACCAGCATCTGCCAGGTGGGCAGCCCCACCGTGTTGCTCTGGGGGTCCTGCCAGGGGGTCTCTGCCAGCTGACCAGAGCACACAGAAGCTTCTAGGCCATGAGCAAGTGCTTTCCCTACTCAGTGCTGTCCTTTTCAGGGCCCTGCCAGGCTTGTTTGTTGCAGAGCCGGGCTCCCACAACCCCAGTGCAGGCCTCAGCTGAACCCTCTCTGTGGCTCTGCTCCCAGGACCCAGCTCTCTGGGGAAGAAAGAGCCTGGCCTCACCACAGCAAGTCCTTCCCCTAGGCCAAAGCTCCCCAAGCAGCTGCACAAATGGAGGGAGCTGCTGGCAGGTCCTGCCTGGCACCTCCCCTGGGACCCAAACCAGAACTGCCCACAGTCATGAGGCCAGGAGAGGCTGGAGACAGTCTCCAGAATCTGCACCCTCTCCCTGCAGGATTTGCAAGCACAATCATTTAAAAGGTAAGACACATTCTCATGAGATTTTATATGTTTGTATTTTTTCACATTTTGGTTATAATTTAATTACATTAAAACAGGTGTAATGGGTAATAAAAAAGACAGTTTTTAAGTATACGAAGTTTAGCACCTTTTAAACGTTTCAGGAATGATTAAAAAAACCCATTGAGATGTACTGTGCAGGCCTACTGCTTTATTTTAATTGCGAGAATTTCTATTGGTATTCTTAGACTCATACTCAAGGCTATCCGTATGGCCTGTATTTTTCTTGTAGTAGTTTACTGTAGTGTAGGTACAATGTAAAATGTGTATTTAAAAATACAGTCAAACAAGAGTCTACATGACCACTAAACTAAAATATCGTTCCTTTTGTATTATTATACATTTATGGCAATCCCACACATCTGAGTCATTTTCCAAAGGCAGTTTTATTCAATTTTGTGTGGCAGAATTGAGTAGTTAATTTCAATATTGCATGTTGTGCTTTATTTATTAATGCACTGTGTAAACATTTAATGGGTCTATTTTGTAATGCTTTTTGATATATTCATGTTTATAGTGGGGGGTGGGGGGCCTCCAATTTTCTGTTTGCCCAGGTCCCCAATAAATCTTAATCTGCCACTGTTTGGGAAACAGTGTTGTTTGAAGTTTAAGATGAATGAAGACACCGAACAACAGTTGTTGCATAATATTTGGCCTGTTTTTTCTTTTGATGGTTAGTGGTTCAGGGACTGTGGGGTACTGAGATGTAGCTGGGGACACTAAAGATCAGATCTTCAGAAGCACTTAGGTGCATAACTCACAACAACTAAGTTCTCAGACAAGCTCACCTCTCATTCAGGAATCAAAACAAGGCGCCAGTTTTGAAGGAGCTGAGCACTGCCTCAATGGCAACTGCTTGGTGCTGAACACTTTTTAAAACTGACTCTCATTTAGCTGCCTGAATGGGAACTACACTCTTCTAAAAATCTGGCCCCAGTTGTCTAGTCAGGATAAAACTGCTAATCTAGAGCTTTTTTGACATCTGCATACATCAGACTTAAGTGTAGGTGACATAAATTAAAACAGGATTGCATGGTAATGAACGGGGATGTGTGAAAGGGTTAGAATGACTGACTGGAGGAGGGAAAGAGAGAAAGTGAATTCTGGTTTTGCTGAAGTCTTTAATACTTCTGTAGTACTAGGATTCCACTCATGCTTTTAAACCATTCTCATCCCATAGTGCCATGCTGCCCTTTCAGTAGTTTAACTGTTGCCCACCAAGGCTTTTAACTCATGTTTATTCTAAAAGCTAGTTTGGAAATTATAAAATATTGAAAATGTATCCTTATAAATCAAAAGTGGAATTGATCTTAAGCCACAAATTACACGTAGACCCAAATGTCCTCAATGGTTGGAAGTTTGAGAGCTGAGGCTTCTGATTTTGCCCGGTGCAGAATTAACTGCTAGCTATAAGGTTCAGGCTATCATACTCTCTCAAGCTCTAGTCATTGTATCCAGGTTAAGTTCAGGCCTTTCTCTACAGCTCTGTCTATAGTTGAAAAATCCAATTAACCACCATTCAGAGTCCTCAACATATACACAAGACACCATGTATCAACACACCAAACAAGCACAGACATTTGGTACATCATTTGGACTGCTCCAGCTCTGAGCATGATTAACTACTGTGTGGCCTCCACCATGTCAGCCTCCTCTAGTGCTGCATTAGAACAGATAGCAAAGACAATGCCACACATGCTACAGTGAAACTGGTCCTCCCAATGCAATCCCAGAATGTTCCTTTTCCTCTCCTTCCCCCAATCATGTTACAGTTTGAAGTGTTGGATCTATTGGCTGTAAACCTGGCTGCATGCACCCCAGACCAGTCTTGACTGACTTCAGCTCTTCTGAGCCTGCCCACATCTTCCTGCATGGGAACCTCAATGAAGGTAGCACTGAGCCAACCTCAGGTATTCTAGCCTCAAACCTCCATCTGGAGCAGGACTGAAAGCAGATGAGACAGTACTTGGCTTCCCTGACTCTCCATCCTACATCAACAAAACAATAAAGAATGACTAAGAAGTCTAGATGAAAAAAACAGCTTTAATAGAACATTCAGAAAAATAACTCTTCTGGGGTTTTTTTTAATATTTGCTTCTTCCCTTTTAAGGATTTGCCTGAAAATCAAGAAGAACAAAATCAACTGTTGGTTAGTGCAAAAAAACCCACGCTGGATTGGAAGGGATGCACCTTCCATGCTGGATTGCACCTTGATGGGGTTGGTCACCATTTGCTAGCTGACAGCTTAGTAGCATTTCCCATAACTCTGAGTTCTGAAAGAGAGAATATGACAAGGTAATTCATTAACAGATCCACAGCACGACTGCCTTCATACTGCATCATCTATATCCCTTGAAAAAGTCACCTACCTCTTCAGAATGCTCAGTCACCCATTTGACTGCCTCCTGCCCCTAGTTTTCTGATAAGTCCTCTGGTGGTTCTCTGGCAGTAGACTAAGGGGAATGGATAAGAGAAACTGATTGGATCACATGGCGAGGTCTGGAGAAATGGTCTTTTGCTAAACACGAGCCATTTCTGCTGCTGGAAGCTAAAGGGAAACACAAAGAAGAAATAAAAGGTTAGTTCCGCTTCAAATCAAAATACAGAAAACTAAACCTAGAAATATATTGAAAAGATGAACAAACAGAAAGTTAATTCCCTTACCTCTTTGACCACTGCCATATACGGAGGGTTGTGCTCACTACAATACACATCAGGCCTCCAGGCTCACTGGTGGTCTAGTAGCTGGTGATCAGGAAGCTGTTGACTCTGTCACAGTAGCAACAAATGGAAGTGTGCAGCAGGGTATAGCCCATGCCACTCGCAATACATGCCTTGTTCCTCATGTAGGACATAGCCATTGAAGTATTTGAAGCAAGCAATGGATTAATCCCAGAACGTGAACTACTGCAAATTGCTTTTATTATAAATGGTAGGTTATATGCACTTGTTATGTCAGGTACTGTGGGATAGACGGAAGAATCGATACGGTCTGTGATACTGGCAGTGAGTACTAAATAACCGTGCAGTAACCGGAGTTACTGTGTAGCAGCACGGTTGAACGGCTTTTTCATGATGCTGACTGAGCAGCAGTGATGAACTACTGCGCAGAAGCACTGCATCACGCTTCCTACCATGTGACGTTACTGTGCAGTAGTAACAAGCTACTGTGCAGTCAGTGTCTTGTGTAGACACAATTTGTGTGAAGCAGGACGCCTAGGGAACCCCTTCTCCACACTTGAGTGACGGACTCTAGTCAGTTTCAGTTCTTGAGTTTAATGGTTCAGGATAGTAACCAAGCTTGCTTACTTTGGCTTGATAAGGATGCAAAGATATGGTTGAGTTTTTCCAGTCTGAAACACTACAGCAGTGATTTTCAACCAAGGTGCCAGGGTTCCACGAAATCACGAACTGAGTAGACCCCTAGTTATAGGTGAAATTCACTCCGCTCTCTGCCCAAATAAACAGTCATTGACTGACTAGTCCCACCTATATTCCTACTTCCACCTGCCACTAGAAAAGTTTGTGTGGCACCGTTCAGTGGCAAACAAACCCTGTGCCTTGTTTCTTTTCATCCTGGCCCTCAGCCCCTGGAAAGCAGAATCAAAATGATCTTATTGCAGTCAGGATCCCTTATGCTCATAAGGAAGGGAAGAACAGGATTGGGCCCTATGTAGAATAAGAGGAATTGCAACTCAAACAAAATTATATGATTAATTGGAATCCTCTGTACAGGAGCAATTGCAATAAGAAAGGTAAGATCACAAAACGTACAACAGCAAAACATGGAACCTGCAAAGAATAAACTAATCCAGGCTACAATTGCTAAGTTACCTTTTGGCTCCTCTAATTTTTCATTCAACCTTTCTTTGCATGATAGTTTTTCAATTGGTTTAATTATGTTTTCTTCTGTAGAGAAGGGAGATGAAAGAAAAGGGTGAAAAGACAGGCCTTTTAAAACAGTGAGATGAAGAACTGTTTAGGTGACTTAGAAGCAGGGAAAGTATCTGAAAGCAAAGCAAGTCAGAGTGAATGAACAGTATTCTTACTGATATAATAGGTTTGCTAAAGTAACAAATTCTGCTACTTAACTTACTATCAGGTTTCTAATTAGGGGAAGAAGAATATAATTTAGTATCAAAATGCTCATAGGAAATATAGTAAACTTCACTATGGCTAATGCTGTTTATAGCAAACCCCTACTTTTAGCAATCCCAACTACAAAACTGTTTTTCATTATTATGATTCAGTAAAGTAATTAACAGTATTACAGCAGACACCTCCTGTTAAACTTTTCCCCACCTCCTTGGAGATTTTGTTACAGCAAGACTGTGCTGTATAGTATCAGCTGCAGGGCTGACTGGACCTAAACCTGTCATTCTGTCTGAAGAGTGTTTCATAATTATTGAACAGTTAGTTCCTGTATTAGGGTCATACTGGGCACATTTACAAGACACTAACTGCACAATAGCCTAATAACACTGTGCAGTAGTGTGCTGGGCAAAACCCATGCTAATACACTACTGCGCAGTAGTGTCAGGTTACTGCACAGTAAGCATCACTAAAAACTCATGCTCCAGCATTACTGCACAGTAGCGTGAGTTACTATGCATTGATTTAGTACTTGGTTATCCAAGTACTAAACTTAATGTGCAATAACTATGGTGCATTAATGAACATGTAGATGTGCCCACTGAGGGAGAAAACAAATTCAAAGTGAGAAGCTTAACTGATAAAAGGACTAAACTAAAAGGAGAACAGCAGCTTTACACCAAGTCAGCTTGAAAACCCAAGTATAGTTGCTATTTCTGTTTGCCTTTCTGACCTTGTCCCCTTCTCCCTCACCCTTCTCTGCCCACTAGTGTAAGTGCTTAACAATCCTATTTTACTCCATCTTGCTTAAATGTTTTTCTTTCCATTGCTGTTGTGTGACAGACCAACACACAACTTGTAGGAAATGTACAAACTATAAAGAGGAAAGAGTGGAAATAACTATCAGGTGCTGTCAAACACAAACGGTGTATCTAGACATGCACTTTACTATAAAGTAGATTAGCTGCCCAGTAAAGTGTCACCATCCAAACATGCACCGGTATTAGGGTGCAGTAAACTAATTAACTCTGCTGTAAGATAGTAACATCAGGGAAATGCATGTATAGATACACGTGTAGATTAAATCGATTTGTAGATGGTGACAGTGGGTGTAAATTACTCACAGTCAGCCCAGCCAGCTGGGGGCCTGCTCTGCCCCAGCTCAAATTGCTGCTGTCCAGGGTACATGTGTAGACACTGCACCTAGGAGCAGTTAACTCCAGCTCAAACTGCTCCAGAGTTTATTGCTTCACACTAATTGAATGTGTAGATGCACCCAAAGTAAACACACTGAAAATAAATATAATTTTTTCCTTTATACATTTACAGATGCACTAAGCAGAAATAAACTGTTCCACTGAAGTGGGATTTTTAATTTCACTGTGGGCACATCTACATGAAATTTACCGTACAGTTGACTAATTAACTGTGCAGTAAACATCTCAGTGCCTACACATGCATCCCTATTCGGAGTCGCAAAACTAATAAATTGCAGCAGGGTAGGACTTGTAAATACAAGTAGTATTTACAGGCCCTACCCTCCTGCAGAGATTTTTCATGCACAGCAGCACATGTAGACACTGAGTTGGCTGGCTGGGGCAAGAGGGTACTTCAGTGCAGAGGCTGCCAGCCAGCTAGCTCCACACTGAAGCACCCTCGTGACCCAGCCAGCATCTCTGCAGCACACTGAACCTGGTCGACGTAGCCCTGGGCTGGCATGCTGACCCCCCTGGATCCCCTGTCAATCGGGATTGTTGCGACCCAGTTCAATGTGCTCCCAATGCCCCAGAGCTTATTGCTCCACAGTTTATTGCTGCATGTTAATGGCTTGTGTAAGATGCACCCTAGGCACTTATACATATGCTTCGGGGGGGGGGGCGGGCGGTGGCGCGGCTCTTTAATTAGAGCGGCTGTTGGAGCTGCTCTAATTAAAGTGCTGCCATAACTCCTGTGTTGGTGTCCCCGCACTTAACAATGGTGGTGTGGGTGCTTGAACTAAAGCTCGTCAAACGTTTAATGAGCTTTATTTAGTTCAAGCGCCCCAATGCCATTTTTAAGCATGGGGATGTTGATACAAGAGACACAAGAGGCTGCTGGAGTATGGCAACTGCCACTGTCCAGCACGCTCAATTAACTGTGTCTGCTCTGACACACTGTAATTCTATTTTATTTGTTAGCATTACATTTTATATACTGTAGTACATCTTTTTGTAGTTCATTCGAAACAAAATTACTTGATTTCATTTCATGTCATGTTGTCATAACCTAAAACTATGTCTTAGCTTATGATGTCAGACAAGCTCAATCAGGCTGGTCACTATTAGGACTAGCAAGTTCATGTGTGCAAGGAACTGCACTTAAAGAACAGTACAGACATTTTAGGACCTGAAGTTTAGCTGATAAAATCAGTATAGCTCTGTTAAGTCAATGGAGCTACACTGACTTACCCCAGCTGAGAAATCGGTCTTAGGTTGTCCTACTGTGATCTCCTTCCACAGCTGGATTACAAAGATGAGCAGTTAGGAGGTTCTGATCTTTGCCCCTGACTAACTTGCTATGAAATCTCAGGCAAATCAAAAGATACATTAATCCAATGAGCACCTTTACTGAAGAAAACTGGACAACTCAAATACTAGGCACTATTCATTCTGTGTAAAGGCAGGAGGCTCTTAATATTTGAGAAGTGTATTGGAGATTCTTATGCAGAAAGCACTGTTTAAGTATTATACATTATTTTTATTATAAGACCTTGTAGCCACAATCTCCCTCCACACATCCAAGGATAGCTGGTCTTTTACATAATATTCCAGGGTCAGGTTGAGCAAGTTGTAATGAGGTCAAAGTACTTGCGTGAATTAAAACAGTAAATGGGTCTGAGAGGATTAAAATCAAAGATTTTCCTGACAGAGATTTATAATTAGAGTTAGCTTGTATATTTCTTTACACCTTTCAAGGAGAATAGTTACCTCCTAAAGAAGTATATTTTAAGAGTATAGGTATTATAGAGTGAAACTGCTAAAGTAGAAGACCTTACCTAACTTAACTTATTGTAAGAAGAATTAGCATAACATAATATACTTATGATTAATGTTTAATTGCACTTTTCACGAATTACCTGCATTATTTCTGCTGAAAGACACACCCCCTCCAATAGATCCTAGTGGTTTGGAAAGTAATGGATTGTTCCAGGTTCCATGAGATCCTTCTTTATTGGTGGATACTAAGGAGATGTTCTTAGGGTTTACACCTTAGAAAATACATTATTTTACACAGAGTGAATATCAACTTCAAGGAATAGCTTATAAAGCAGTTCAAATCTAGAGACTGGAACACTCCTTTACAGAATGTTAAATGTGTTTAACCTTTAAAACGAATCACAAAGAACTGAAACTTGTTTTACTGTAAATTAAAGAGTAATGTCAACTGCTTTGATCAGGTTATATAAGCAAACCCTGAAGAAGTCCAGCATATAGAGAACTGTAAAGATCAAGTGTTCACCAGTGTTATGATATGTAATAACTACACAGACTACATAGATCTTATCCTTGTATACAATACAGTAATAATGTGCTAACATAATTAATATGGGCTACTACATAAACTAAATGAAAGTCAAAGCATCAGAAATGAGAGATGTTTTTATGGAAATCAAGTGATTATTAGTAATATATGTAGTTAAATTATATGCTGCCAAGTGCAGCAATACCGTGATGAAGTATAACACTGTTAAGTAAAGTTACACCCAGCAAAGTGGTACATCAAATATTAGTTTTCATCCCTAGGAAGGCTAAACAGGTATTTCTTCAAAGGAAAAATTTAAAACTAGAATGGGGAAGTCCCAGTTAGTTCAGCATGATGGGTACACTGAAAGAGTTAGATAAAATTAAACATCATGAAAGCAGCTTCTAATTTATTTGCACAAAGATAATATAGATAAATGCATGGATGTCCAAAGTGTAGGACTAGAAAAAATATTAAGAACATATGAAGTACCATACTAGGTCAGACCAGCATTTCATCTAGACCAGCATACTGTCTCTGACGGCAAAAGAAGTGGTCACTATACAGCGAGAGCATTGAACTGAATATCTCTGGAGTGATCTATTGCCTAATTCAATACCTTTTGTGGCACCCACGATTATTGGTTTAGAGATGCGAGAGGGAACATCTCTAACTATTCTGGTCAAATAGTATGAATAGTGCTAAATAGTATTTAAAAAATACCCCTGAGGTGGTGCTAATATTTTCTTACATGATGCAATCATTACTCTTTGAATGAAGAGAGAAATTCTTCATATCAACAATGTGGCTGTGAACAACAGAATCTTTAGAAAAGTGGTTGGAAAAGCTGAGAAATGAAGAGTGCTTCATATCTTAGTTATTTGTAAGTAAAGAATCGTTTTGTAAAAACTTGACTCTTAGAGTTGCTACCTGATATTAAGGAACTGATTCACCTTTGTGCCCCAAGAGAGGAATTCATTAGGGAGACAGACAGTATATGTTGTCCAAAGTGTATGACTGAATGAATTGTTTGGTAACCAAGAACTCCTTTTCAGGGCAACTCTGTGTGTGTGTGTGTGTGTGTGTGTGTGTGTGTGTGTGTGTGTGTGTGTGTGTGTGTGTGTGTGTGTGTGTGTGGGTGTGTGTTGTGCTAACAGTCTAAATACATTCACAGTTCCTGTTTTAACACACTGGAGTAGTGAGGAAGAGATAGTGTGACATCAAGGAGATGATGGTGATGATTATAATAGAGTAACTTCAGATAACTGCTTATATATAAATATTTTCCCTTTCTAGTCTTCCTCATGACAATTTAAAAAGCTGACGAATTTTCATGTTAATTGTCAGAAGAAAATTTCCAGCATTAAACTTAGCTTTTTCTAGACTTTAGTGGGAGCAAAACAGTGATTTCAGGGGACAAGTACTAAGTTGCCTTCATGTCTGAATTCCAGATAAAGCAAAAATCATTCTCTGAGATTAAGTTGGTACAAAGGTGATTTTGAGAGGCAGCCTACGAATTAGAGGGAGTGGTGCAGGTCAGTGAGGACATAGTGAGTCCACACTAACTGAGACTGTCAATGGCTCTCTACAGAGGAAAGATATTAGTGGTTATTTCAGAAGCCATTGTGAGATCAATGATCAAGAAACTGTCAGCATCCAGAGTCAATCTGACAAGATATCAACAGTTTCTAGAGACTCCAAATTTCTTTAAACTTGGTCACAATTTAGAGATGAGGGAATTTGATAGAAAATGGACTAGTTAACAGATTATCTTCTCTTGCCAATGTACAAAGATGAAATGTCTGTGCTTATTTGGGTCTTTCATCAGGTTTGGACACTAGTGATCACGAGCAGGTACATGGAGTGAACTGCCACAGTACACAAATGGTGCTAGGAGCTCCCCTCCTCCATTCAGCCTGGCTCATCTCTGGGGTTCCTCAGCACTGCATGCCCAAAGAACTGGAACGGTGTTAGAATCCAACTCTGAAAACTTAGTTTAGTTCAGACCTATCCAACTTCTGCATATCACTTTCCCTGGGACACTTGAGTGCTGCTGCGCTCTCTCTCCCCCTACTACAGTGGCAGGCAACCCCCCCTGTTTCCCTCAGCCCCGTGGGCTACAGCTACAGCTCCCTTACAACTGGAGGGTGGAAGGGGAGCCTGGAGACCCAAACAACAGTAGCAGGAGATTGAGGGAGGGAGCGGTGCTAGACTAGAAGCCCAGGGGCCATGGGCTAGCCTCTCAAGGATTAGATGCACCCTACAAGCTGCCAGTTGAACAGCCCTTCTTAGTTGATGAAAAGTAATATTATCCAAACTAAAGACATGCTATCACTTATAGACACTTTACAACTTATATGATATAAACATTCTTCCCCTTACCAGGAAAATACCTTGCTTGTCTCAGGTAGTATTGTTTTGCTGATGTATTAGATATTCCAGAATCATTTCTCATCAGAACCTTGTTTTCCCCTCCTGACTGGATACAACATGAGGCCTTTGGCTCTGGCACACTGAAAATCAAGATAGTCAGATAACTTTATGCTTGGAATGATAGAAATTTACACTAGCAATGACTGAGGGAACCTGATTCTACTCCAATGGAAATAAATGGCAAAATTATCTGACTTAAGTGGGAGCCGCATCAAAGCATGTGTGAGAAAAACATATCCCGCTTCACTTCAAGAGTTGCCAGCACAATGTACCTGGGGATCTGCAAATGCTTAAATCGTGTCTCTGAAGCCCAACAGATACAAACAGGTTGCTAGTGACACAACAAGTGTGACATGCAAATATCTACTGACAAGGTAAAATAAATTGGAAATGGGTATGTTTTTTACAAGAATGGAGGAATACTCTAGATGAAGCCTAACTAGCCCCAAGCACTGGTACTTTTACATTGTAAGAGCTCTCCCCATAGACTCACTGCATACTACATTTTGCCCAATAAAGCACATGAAATAATGAAGACATGATCCCAAAATATACTAATTTGGGGTGAAATCCTGTAGTGGTTCCATGGAGGAGCCATATTATTGCCTTGCATTGATGCAACTCTACAGAAATTAGTAAGACTGGTACCAGTGTAAAGAAGAGACTGTGATTCTACCAATATTTTCATTGTATTCAACCACAAGCTACATTTCAGGTGTCAAACACACACAGGGAGTGTCCAGAGAAGTGCGAACGTGCCTCATGCAGTGTCTCAAACTCCCCCGAGCTGCCAGACAGTGCCTGGCACCGCAGAGCACCCTGCCGAGCCACGCTGCACCCACACAATGCAGCAGCGGCAGCACGGGTTCCAAGTGGCTGGGGCCAAGGCCCGCTGCCCTGTGCGGTGGCCTGTGCTATGAGGCCCTGAGCTCCTCAGTCGCTGCTGCTGGTAAACTGCAGGTGGTGCAGGATGGAGCCAGGTGGGCGAGCAATACGGGGAGGGTGGGGGGAGGCGCAAGAGCTGAGCAGGGGACCAATCAGGAGGCTGGAGCTGAGCAGGGGAATCCCTGAATCCGCTTCAGCTTTCTGCTCATCTCCAGCCTCCTGCTCCTTCCCCAGCTCATCTCCAGCCTCCTGCTTGTTCCCCTACTCGTCTCCAGCCTCCCAAAGCTGGAGAAGAGCAGGGGAATGAGCAGGAGGCTGGAGACGAGTAGAAGAATGAGTGGGGGCCTGAAGACGAGTAGGGAAGCTAGTGGGGGGGAAGAGCTCTGGGACCTGGGGAGGGCTGGGACCCTGTAGGCAGGGCAATCCATATGCTGTGGGGGGGGCTGTACCCTTTGGGAGACAGGGGACCCACCCTTCCTATGCACTCCCCTCCCAAACAGTCCCCCCACACCTACCCACACACTGACCCACATCCCCCCACAAGACTCCACAACCACCCTCACTCCTCCCCCCTGCAAACCCCACATCCCCCCATCACAGACCTACCATGTGATAAGCAGGGATCCCCCCCATCCCTGCTGATGACCCCAGTCATGACCTGCAACCCCCCAGCCCTGCTAGAGGCGGCTTCCAGCCCCCTGCAAGCCCCATTTACTGCACAAGCTCCAGGAGCAAAGAGTGAGAGTGAGCCTGAACCTGAGCCAAACCATGGCTGACAGAGCCTCAGGCCCTACCATTCCTCCTCTCCCTCCCTCTCTGGGCAGGGCTGGGGGTTTCCTGCCCTTTTTGCAATCAGCTCTTGCAGGTTGCAACTCAGCCAGCGTGCAGAGCTCTTTGCAAAAGAGAAATCTGTGGGTTTCTCTGATAAAAATGGGAAATCCGTGCTTTTCTCTGTGTTTCCGTGGGAAATGGAAAATCTGGATCCCTGGTGATAAGGAAACCAAAAGCAAACATTAAAACATACAGATATTTAGGATTTATTTTGTTATGATAACAGAGACACTGGTAGGCTTCCAAATTGCTTTAACATTTTAAATATAGCAATAAAACATTCCCCATCTGATCGATCTCTCTTTCTCTTTTGTTTTAACTGTGGAAGAACATGGATTTGGGGGTATTTTAAAAAATGAATTTGGGATGCTGCTTCAGCAGTCCATTTGGCACAAGGGGTAGTGTCCCCAGATACCAATTGCCCAGGCCCCAGAAGCTCCTGTCTATTTGTATTTTCCAGTTAACATCCCCAGAAGCTCCTGAGGGCAAGTAGCCCTGTCATGGGAGATATGTAAGGGAGGATAGGGGAGCACGCGCCCCCTCTGACAGCGAGCACTTTGGCTGGTAGGGGGGCACGGAGAGCGCTCGTGCCCACCCTGAAATTGGCTCCGTGCCGCTGGGACTCCCCCCCCCTCCACTGATCGCTGGTTGGCCACTGAGCCCCCCGCTCCCCAGTCGTGCCCTGCTGGTGCCCCCCCAGACTCGGATGGCACCAGTAGCCCATACCTGAGCTGCTGGCCAGAGCAGGTTTTTATACAGCAACTGTGCTGGCCCCAGGCTCTAGCTCCCCCTGGCAACTGTTTCATTTCAGTGGTGTTTCGGCTCATTTCAGTGCCCAAAACACCAAATCCAAGGAAGGCTCCGAAACACCTCTGAAACGAAACCAAACCATCTGAATTGTTTCAGATGTTTTGAAGCTGGGCTTAAAGGGAAACAGAAACTAAGAAGAGGGAGGAAGAAAGGGGGGGAAGGAGTGCTCTGATATTGACATCTGTAGCTGGCCAGTGTCTGTGATCTGTCCCTGAGGTCCCTTCTAATCCCAGTGCTCTGGGTTGAGGGATGGCAGCCTGCTGTCATCCCATGCACAGATCCGGGGGCCCACACCCCCCAGGAGGAGTCTGGAACAGACCCACAGCCCTCCTGGGGGGTGTAGGCTTCCAGATCTGCATGTGAGATGACAGCAGGCTGCCACTGCTGGTTGAAGCCAGCGTCAGCACCCAAATCTGTTTGGCACAGCCTGTGCCAAGCACAGCCAGAGGAGCCATGGGAGAAGCCCCCTTGGCTGCCCTGCCCAGCCCTTTCCCCCACCTGGCCCCAGCATAGCAGGGATCGCCCCCCACCACCTAGCACCTGCACAGCAGCTGCCCCATGGCGCAGGTGCAACGTGGCTCGGCAGGGTGCTGCACACTCTCTGGTAGCTGGGGCCACTGTGGCTGAGCAGTGCTGGGCTCTAGCTGACAGGTGGAGCTGTCCCAGCTCCCAGACAGTGCACAGTGCCCTGCCAAGTCACACTGCACCCACACCATGTGACAGCTGCCACGCAGGTGCCAGGCAGGGTGAAGTGGGGGGAATACCTGTTGCCCCCACTTCCCACTGCCCCACACTGCATAGGGGGGCTCTGTCACGAAACCTCAGAGGCCCTGATCACCACTGCCGCAGCCAGTGAATTAAGGGGGTTTTTTTGGGGAGTTTTTTTTTAGGTGCCGGGACTAGGCTGGGGCCAGGCGGGGGTTGGGGCCGAGCAGGGCAGCCATGGGGGCTTCTCCCATGGTGCCCCCCAGTGGGACAGACACAGGCACAACCAGAGGAGTCCCGTCCCTCCCCCTCCCCCCAATTGTGCCCTGCTGGTGTCCCTCCCCCAGACTCGGGAGGCACCAGGTCACCCATGCCTGAGCTGCTGGCCAGGGCAGGTTTTTATACAGCTGGGGCCAGCGCAGTGCTGGCCCTGGGCTCTAGCTCCCCCTGGCTGCAGATACAGGAGGAGCTGGGCAGGGTTATTCTGCCCCAAGTGGCACGATTTGCCCCACACCAAAGTGCATGTCTGGGCACATGCACCGAGGCAAAAAGCCCCGAGTCAAATTTATGCTGCTTCTATTTAAGCTGCTGCAAGCACACATGCTTGTATGTGTGGACACGCCCACAAAAGTTAATTAATGAACTACTCAACCTTACTGAATTACTGAGAATTAAAGTTCATGAAGAATTAGGGGCTATTATAATAGGGAACTATTAAGGGGGTGAGGGGGGAGAAAATGGGAATAATTTTTTATGGGAATTAAAAGCATTCCTGGCAATGCTTATCATTTTGTAACATTTTGTATCATTTTGTTAAGTAGCACCAAAGGAGAAAAGCGTGGCTAGAAAAAGATTTATGAACTGTAAATTATGTCAGACAAATCTGAGTATTAATGGAAAAAATGGTAGAGCCCCATTCTGCCATTCTTCTGATTTCAACAGGATTCCTTTAAGAGTGAGGAAATATTATCATTGAGAAAATTTGTCCCTAATTTAGTGGATAAAGAAAATGCTGTTAAATTTAAATGCCTCTGGATTTTAGTCAAGGCCAGAGGGCCTTAGACAAAACCCTCTTGACACCTGGGCCTCAAACCTGATGCTGTTCTGCATGCTAACACCTGGATAGCCCCACTAACCTTTTTTTCCCCAAGCTTAGCAAGCATGTTCTACTGAACAGTTAAATCAGCTGAAGAAGGTAAACTAAGAAGTGTAGTAAACTACTTGTTTAATACAATGACAGGACTTACATAAAGAGAGAATCCTTTGTTTTCTTTTCCTTTAAGAGTGCAATGCTGGGCTTCTTGGAATATGAAATTTCAAATTCTGAATCATCCAAGTCCTCCCAACTGTCTGTAGTCTTTAACAAAGTTTGCCCCCATCTTCTCCTACAATTTTTAAGACCCACTGCACTGTTTTGAGGGCCACTGGCTCCTTGGTTCTATTTTGAACAGAAAAAAAAGCTTTAAAATCATTCTCTAATTTTATATTTAAACTTCTAGTTAATTTCCTCCCAGAATGTACCAAAAGTGCTTGGAGAGCATTTTTATTCCTTGTGTGAATATAATCTGTGATCTAATCTTGGAATGCTTCTACCAGGCAGTAATGTCAATGTAATTTCTGTATGTGGCTTAATTCTGGGATCAAGCCTTAATTGACCAAATGTGCTTAAA
The DNA here is from genome assembly GCF_030867095.1 of Alligator mississippiensis. Lineage (NCBI taxonomy): Eukaryota > Metazoa > Chordata > Crocodylia > Alligatoridae > Alligator > Alligator mississippiensis. The sequence goes on along the minus strand of NC_081826.1, from coordinate 133,067,133 downwards.
GCAGTCCCATTTAGGAATCATACTGGGACCTTCCTGCTGGGCCCAATTCACTTCTTGGTGCAAGTCTGCATAACCTTATGCCTTAAACCCCTGGGAGATTCAAGTCTGTCAGAAGTGGAGGCAACACTAGTGTAGGTCACTCACAACAATCATAACATGAGGGGTCAAATGCCAAGTGAACAACTCCCAAAAGTAGTGAGGCCCATCTTGGGAAAGATGGTCAGGTCAAAGAATTCTTTCCACAATTCCCTCTACCACTGGATATCCTATGAAGTTCCAACCAGGTTTTAAAGCTACCCTCATTCCCCTGTAGATGAATCATCCCTTTGCTGAATTATGGAAACAACCCTTATCCCCATCCTTTAAAAATAAACCAACAACCAAACAATTGTCTTGCAGTCTTCAAATCATTGAGATATTAAAAGTTCAGGAATTAAGTTATCATTTACAGGTTGAAGAGTCTGACCCTGGGAAGTACTGCATTCAGTGACATTCAAAAGTATTCAAATATTACTTGGACAGTCAGTATAAGGTCTAATAGAAGCTCACAGACCATAGCTGGAATACCATGCCATAAATAACAGGGCTACAATGACCTTCTTAAATCTCTAATCCAGCTTCCCACTTCAACCAAAAAATGCAGAAGTTTACCTTTTCATGTGGTTATTTAACCTTTTCTGAAAACTCTTTATATTCATAGCTCCTTTACAAATAATTTATCAAGGACCAATAAATGATTAATAGATGTTACTGCTCACGTCTGTCACAAGTGCAACAAAAGTTACAAGTTACAAGAGGAGTTATAATGATGATTTATAAGCAACTTACTGTTCTGTCAGATACTATAACAATTAACCATTTATTAAAGTATTAATTACTTGTTAACCCTTGATAATCTATTTATTGATGGACTTAGAAAGTGTCACCCTTTTTTATTTAAAGATGTCTAGTCGTTATAGTATAGCTAACTCATCAATTTCATATGCAATTGCTTACATAGCTTATTCTATCATGTGCTCTGTTGATTGAAAACAACTTACTGGTGATGAGCATTTGTTGATGGTTGGAAGAAATGGCTGTGGCTGTAGGGGCTGCAGCTGTTTGGAGAGCTGTTGGTTGGTTGTATTCTGTTGTAGCTGAATTTGCTGGAGAGGCTGCTGATTAATCTTTGACAGAGGCTGTGGCTGAACACTGTCAGATGCATCAGGTGAAAGCAGAGATTCTGGCTTGGATACAGAATCTAGTTTTGATACAGGTTCTAATTTGGGTGGAATTGGCTTTGGCTCAGTTGACTGAAGTGGTTTAGCAGGACACTGTTTCTGTTCCAAATATTGTGCAGAGGGTCCTAAAACTTGGCCAACTTGAAAATAAGGATACCTTAATGCCTGTAAAAGAATGAAATCTATTGAATACATTGTACAGTAACAGAAATGCGTGCCTTCTTCACTCACTAGAGGCTTCTAAATTTTTATATGCCAAATCTATAGCACAGGTGCGAGGTGGACATAAAAAGTCCATATATGTCTAAAATGGGGTAAATGGAAGGGTATAAATTTGAGATTTGATCCAATGGGGAAAAGGGGTAATACAGGATGGGTCTGATAGTGAATGCTGTGCAAGAAAGGGTGCTGAAATCTAGCTGACAGTTTCTGCAGGGCTGCTGCAGGGGAGTGCATGTGTAGACATGTTCCCAAAGGCTGTGCAGTAAGCCTAAAGTGTATTAATAGCACATGTAGATGTGCCCAGTGCAGTGCAATGCCATGTGGAGATATGCAATCTAGTTGCATCAGTGCAGTACCTGAGCTAATTACTAGTTCTCTGGAGAAGCAAGGTTGATTAGCCTGGGTGGAGTGGAACATAAGTGCAGCTATACTGCTTCTGGTAACTGTACTAACACAATTTAGCTTGGATAATGGTACAAGACATTGCACTGTCCTATGAAGATATAATTTTATGATGATATTATACTCAAAATACTTTGTTAATAGAGTTTAAACTTCTGTGGTGCTAGGAAATACATATACTTAGGGGTTGTATTAATTATACAGTTAATTATACCAAGAAGCTTGTCCCTGGTTGTTTAGTAAGGTTTATTTTGCACTTAATAATGTAAATAAGGCTTAGCTCTGATATACCACTTTGCATTCATAGACCTAAAAGTAGTTTACAAAAGAAGCCTTTATTATTAACCTTTTAAAAATATAATGGAGTGGGAGAAAGGGAGCAAACACAAGGTAACTGACTTGCTCAAAGTTACAGCAACTTGGTGGCTAAAATAACCCATGTTCCCTGAATATGTGAGAACTTGCAAATTCAGCTATAGTATGAGCCACTATATTTGAATATACTGTCCTTGACCCCTCTCTGACTTATGTTTCTCAGATCTACAACATGAGGGGATGATGTTTATGCATATACAGTATTGTGATTATCAACTAGCATCAATATGTAAAATAATTCAAGAATGTAAAGTGCCATAAAAATGATTAGCTCAGTACCTGACTTGCTGTTGGTCGTTTCTTTGGATCCCAGTTCAGCATATCACTCATAAGCTTCAATGCCTCATTGCTAGCGTTTGGAATGAGAGTTTTTAGATGTACAGGGACACACTGTGGGAAGCGGAAATTCATGGTAGATGCAAGCTGGTATCCTTCTGGCCAGTCACTCTGTTAAAGAGAGGGTGGGAGGAATCAATCACAATAAGAAAGGGAGTTAAAACAGTATATTAATTTTTTTTTATATATTTTTTTAAATAATTGGTCTGAATTAAACCTTATCCAATGTGATGCATGCCTTAGGAGAGGTGCATAGCCCAAGTGGCTGAAATTCATCTTGTAGAAGACATTCACAATACTTGAAAATGTCCTAGGGGGAATGCATTAGTGACTACTGTGACACACACAGGCTTGACAGAATTCAATTTTTATTTATTTTTTACTTCTGACATAATATCTATGTTCTTGTTTAAGCATTTATTTAAATTTTTATTGATTTAAATTTTCAGGATTGTGCAAAATTAGGGGCATGGGGCAGAAAATTTATTAACAACACTATACTATTTTTATAGTGCAGTTTAAATGCTTGCCATGACAAATGTTTAACTGTAGGACTGCTGCATATGGCTACACATCTTTGACACATTTAAGCTTTTGCTGGGACAGGCAGCATATAAATCAAATAAATGAATAAATAAATGATTCCAAAAGCTAACTCTGTACAGGAGTCCCACTGAAACGCAGCCTCTCAGCCTGTTCAGTCTGTGCAGGATGCTACAAGCCACTAATCGTAATACTGCAACTGCTTTTAAAAAAATTTAAAAAATGGGAGTTATGACTCACTAATAGGTTAAAGTAAAGAAAAGAAAGGCTAATTAGAAAGGCGACTACTGTTACATGAAAAAATAACGAGTAATAATGCAAAATGGAGTGCATTAAAAAATGTGCATTTTTAAAAATTAAGATTTGTGGCAAACCTTGGCCACATGAGAAAACTGTCTAATGTAACTTTTGTGCCTCTTCATGAAGTAGTACATTTCATTGGTATCAAATATATCATTTACTATGCTAATTATGATAAGATCTAACAATCTCTTCGTTCAGTGCTACCAGCAATCAGATTTCCCACAAGAATATCATAGCATTGTCATAAAGGGACAGCCTCCCAGTTCCACCCAGAGGAAGAGACAGCCACAAAGGAAGGAGCCAATTTACAGTTTCCTAATCCTGGGGCGGGCTTAATAGCAACCTCAGTCCCTGGAGCACTTCAGAACAGCCTAGAAACTGTTCTCAAGAGGCTGGCTAGTAACGGCCCCCAGAAGGGACCACTTTTTAGCTTAGGACTATTGGAGCATAACATATTTTAGATTTGTCCCTACTCAGTCACTTACACTGATGGCTGCATGGAAAGCATGGGACAACTGCATACTAGGGGAATCCCTAAAAAAGGGAGACCACTGTTTCCTCTGGCTTCTTTGTATTGCCAAAGCAGCAGAAAAAACTTGGGATCACAGCTTAGCATCTAATCCCTCACCTGCTTTCACTCAGTACTGAAAATATTGCAAAAGTTAACGTTTGGCTCCATTACTTCTTTCAGCAGGATCTCACTGCATCACATCAAGTCTACCTCAGACATGCCTGTTTGTGTCCATTCCCATTGCTATGTCTGTCATCTTTAGGCTTAGCTACTGGAGTTTCCTTCTCTTTGGCATCCAGGTACTGTACATCATACAGCTGCTCTTCAGTCTATCCAAAATTCTTCAGGTAAAATTGTTTTCCTCCACTTGTCCCTCCCACCATCTCAAAACAATGCCCCAGGAATCCCTTCACTGATTTTTATTACCTTCTATACCAAGTTTTAACTCCTCACTTTCACCCTCAAGATTCCAGACATTTCACGCTGCTCTCTTGTTTAAACCCAGTGTGTTCTCTCATGTCTTACAGTCCTATTCAATTTTTCTTTGTGCTGCTTTGCTTTTCTCATCTTTTCTATTCCAGACTCTCTGTTATACTACCCTCAGTTATTTGTTTCCTATGCACTAAAAATCGTTCACCTTCACCCATTTGTTCAAGCAGTTTCTGGATTTGTGAGTTCATGCATGGGCACATGTGCAAATACCATTACACGTATGCAGATTTTTACAAGCACAACTCTAAACTTTATTTTTCAAATGTTGGTCTTTAAATAGCATCTTTTGCCTGAAGAACAATTTAACTTTATTATGCTGTCAACATTTTTCCTTCTTTGCTAAGAATATTTTATATGAAATCAGAACTTTTATATTTTAAGAATTCATGTGCTCCAGCTGCATTTTCCCCCACTTTATGGCATAATTTCTATGAGATTGAAATAATTTGTATACCAATAATTTGGGTTAACACCATGAGAGAATTATGACCTAAGTGAGAAAAAGGCAGCTGTGATAGATGAAATCTTAGAAAAGAATTTCTGCATGTTAATATTCGTAAAGCCCAGACCAGTCTGAATTTTACAATGATGAAGAGCAGAGGCATGTAGAAGTACACCACAAAGAAGGATGCTAATACATAAAAAAGCAATATTTCATACCCCAACAGAAGCAAACAAAACACTCCAGAAAGAATGAACACTATGGAGAAGCAATCATAAGAACACTCACTTCTACACATTCCTTGAAAGTAAAACGGAATCCAATACAATCCATTTATTTCATTCTCCATAATTCTTACTACTATATAAGTCTGCACAGCAACTTACCTTCTTTGGGGGCCCTAACACTTGGCAAATTTTGAATATTTCATCTACTTCACTTGTGCCTGGGAAGAGAGGTCTTAGTGTGTACAGTTCAGCCATGATGCTGCCAACTGCCCATATATCAATAGGAGAACTATAAACAGAAGATCTCAGCAAGACTTCAGGTGCTCGATACCTATGGAGATGGAAAGAAATAACAGGCCAAACTCAGAAGTAGAGGTATAAGAAAAGGATAAATTAAGATTGTGTTTATGTCACTTACCACCTTGTAGAAACATAGTCTGTGTATGGTGGTTGAGACCTAAGTTCTCTAGCCAAACCAAAATCAGCAATTTTCACAAGGTCTGGCCCCATACACAGAAGGTTTTCAGGCTTCATATCCCGATGGAAAAAACCTGTCAAAATATGTATGGAGGGAGAGGGAAAGGAGGAGGAAAATTATGGCATTGCTTTATTCAGAAACTCTCTAAGGCATGACATTTGCTTTGGGATTCATTAGAACAAAGCTTTTGGTTTCTTTTGTTTGTTTTAATGAACCCTCCTTCAAAATTAATGTGATTATGGAAAAAAAATAAATTACTAAAACTCTTTAAGTACATTTTAGCATTGATATGCTATCATTAAACACTAAAAAAAATGTATAGCTGCTTTCAAAAAATGGCTTTTTAATGTTGAACTCCAGGACTGGCAAAGCTCATTGATGGTAATAAATAGCTTAATGGGTTTCTTGGGATTTAAAAAAAAATATTTTAAAGTGACTGAAACCAATTTAAAAAATGCATCAAAGAGCAATCATATTTCATCTCTAATACAGTAAATTGCAAACAGTTCAGTCTGTAACTCCAGCTGCATAGGGTTTTTTTACAGTTATTGTGCATTGTCTTCGTCCTCAAAGGATAACACAATTAAACTATCAAGAAACCTACCGTGCTTATGTATAAAAGCTAGCCCTTGTAATATCTGATACATAATGTTTCTGATGACTGGCTCAGGGAACAACTTGTTCCTGCAAAGAAACAAATTAATTTCAAGTAATTTTTTAATCAAAGTTTTTATATAAGATAGCACATGCATTTTTGACATTTGGCAAAATATATTATGAAGCAAAAGAACTTCAAGGGCAAAAGAACAAAAGCAAACATGTATATTAACAGTATGGGGCCTAACATGGATCCCATTTTCAAGAAACCTGGTAACGGAGATATGCTTGCACAAGGGCTATAAAATCACATTTTGTGTGTGCATGAGATTCATTTGTGTCGCCATTCTTAAACCAAAATAAAGAGCATATGCAGTATGTGAAATGGTTTAATTTTTTATACAAAAAAATAAGAATTAAGAAAAACTAGTTTGGGTTGCTTTAAAAAAAATCCATCACAACTTAGTACACATTGAATGCATGCAATTACCTCATACTGGCTTATCTGGTTGTGTTATTTCAAATATACCAAAAGATGAACAACACCAAATTGTTCTCTGGGGATGCACAGGTATAACTTACATCCACTTTGATGGAAGCTCAGGAAACCCTAATGACAGCATGCAGTCCCATATTTTTAGCAATCTGAATCCATTATTGATGGAATGATATTTATACATTTACATATGCTCAAGATACCACTACTAGTCATTATTAAAACAGAAAACACCATAGCCTACCGCTTTACCAGACATACCTGTCTTTCATTAACTGATACAGATTTTCCTTCATGTATTCAAACACAAAATAAAGATAGTCATTTTCTCGGATAACTTCTTTCAGTTTTATTACATTGGCATGATTCAGTTTCTTCAAAGACTGCAATACAACAAATATATCATCAAAATATGACAGTGGATTTGGTTCTTTAACAGAACTAAAATGGAGCTATTCCTAAAAGAGAATTTATAAACTTGTATGTATAGCTCAATTTGCTAAATGCAGTGCATATACTTTCTGTGTTTTTTCTCCATGCCTTATTGCACTCCTTTATTTCAGTGTCCTTTATAAGAAAACAAATATTTAGGATCAAAATCAGTGTTCACTGTGTCTAGGAAATTAAATATTACACAAACACTCTCACACACACACACACACACACACTATACATGCACGAATCCAGTGATTCACAGCTAGACCCTCAATTATTCAGTTTGCATATATAAAAGTCAACTCCAATCACCAGAAAACTCTATAGAAAAAGGAGTCAGAATGTAGGGTCATTTTGACCTGAGGGTGAAAATGCTGCACTGAAACACTATATTGAGGTCACTGTTAAATTCATAACCATAATTCAAATCCATTTGTCTGAAGGAGGTGCAAATTACTTGCTTGTAAATATGAAATGTATGAAAACAGTGACCCCCATCTTGTAAGCTGTGACATTTATATGGCATCGAAATTTTCAGTTCTACCACTAATCAGTTCACTATGCTTTTTCATAAAGTATTTAATTTTAAAACATCAGTGCTATACTACTAGATATGAACCCTGAGAAAACAAATTTATCAGGTAAGAGACTAGTATCCCTCTTGCTTGTTGATGGCCTATTATGCAATATGGTATTGCACTGAAGACTAACCAAATGGAACACTTAAGCTAGAAGGTAAAGGTACAATATTCAGTGGTAGTAAATTAAAATAAGACAGTAAACACTATATTTAGTTGCATACCGCAGGCATCTTCCCCCAAAAATTAGCCATCCAAAATTGGGGTGCACGTCTTAAGTGAAGAAGTAGATTTCCATGCCAGAATGAAGGCAGGGGATACTGAAATGGCTGCCAGGGACTGTGCTCAGGGCTGGCCCATCCATGCCTGTGAAACCTGCAGCTGCAAGGACCCGGCAGCCAAGGGGCCCCGTGCAGCAAGCATGCTCCTTGGGCAGTATGGGGCGGTGTGGCCACGCCAGAAGATAGGTTGCAGATACAAGCGGACCTGGACAGGCGAGAGAGTTGGGCAGGCCGGAACCAGATGAAGTTTAACACTTCCAAGTGTAAGGTGCTCCACCCAGGGGCAAATAACCCTCAACATACATACAGGCTCGGAGGTGACAGCCTGACCTGGGGTAATGACTGACCATCGCATGAATATGAGCCATCAGTGCCAGGCGGTGGCCAGTAAGGCAAACAACACACTGGCATGCATCAACTGATACAACTCATGTAAAACTAAGGAGGAAGTGATACTCGCTCTGTACTCAGCACTGGTGAGACTGCAGTTGGAGGAGTGTGTCCAGTTCTGGGTGCCACACTTCAATAAGGACGTGGAAAAACTTGAGAGGGTCCAGAAAAGAGCTACCCGTATGATCAGGGACTTTCAAGGCAAGCCATACGAGGAAAGGCTGAGGGACCTGGGCCTCTTTAGCCTAAAGAGGAGAAGGTTGAGTGGGGACTCGATAGCAGCTTACTGCTATATCAGAGGAGTGCATCAGGAGCTCGGTGAACAACTGTTCACTAGTGCACCCCTGGGGAAGACCAGGACCAACGGATACAAACTCCTGGAAGGCCGCTTCAGGCTTAATACCAGGAAAACCTCCTTCATGGTCAGGGTGTCTAGACTGTGGAATAAACTCCCTCCAGAGGTAGTGGAGTCACTTACCCTAAAGGTGTTCAAGAGGAGACTGGACAGTCACCTTGCTGGGGTCACCTAACCCTAGTTGTCTTCCTGCCTAAAGTAGGGGGGATGGACCCAATGATCCGTGAGGTCCCTTCCAGCCCCTAACGATCGATGAATCCTCCCCAGCAGGGAAGTGAAAGCCACAGTTTTAAACTCGGCACCCATTTTTGGCGCCAAGTTTAAAATTGCAGCTTTCACATTTGCTTCCCTGGCAGCTGGAAGCAGCGCCCCTCCTCCACTGATAGGGCTGGGGGAGAGGGGACAGAGCTGGGGTCTTGCCTGAAAAGCCCCACCGCACCTGCCGGCCTGGTGGTGCTGGGCTGGGAGAGCTCTGCCTTACCTGCTCCCCGCCAGGCCCAACCCAGCCCAGCCCTCCCCTCTGCATCTGCAGGACTGCTCGGGACATGGGGCAGCAGCTCCCTACACGCGAATGTAACGGGTGGGAGGGAGTGAGACTGAGCTGCAGGCAGCTGTGGGGGGCTGTTTGTGTGTGTGTGTGGGGGGGGGGGAGGTCCGCGTGTGTGTGTGATATCTTTTATTAGACCAACTAAATAGTTAGAAACATTTTTCTTAGCAAGCTTTTGGGCTTAAAAGCCCTTGGTCAGGCTGGGGAAGCACCTGCTGTTGGTGTGCACTTTTCCTGGATGGAACAAATAGTAAAGAGGCCAGAGGCTGGGCTGCAGCAAGAAGGGCAGTCAGTGAAGATGTGAATGGAGGAGCCAGTGCATGAGAGACAGGCTGGAGGAGCTGGGAAAGGGGGATGAGTGTAGCAAGGAAAAGTGGACAGGTACCTGGGGAGTCAGATGTCAGGCAGCTTAGAGTACGTCATAAATCCAATGTCTATGTTTAGTCCAGGGATATACTTAGTAGCTGTGTTTTTGAGAATTGTGCTGAGTTGCTCTTTGGTATGTAGATTACGTAAAATTCCTTCCCTGGAGGTGTCAGATGGCAGGCACAAAGGTAAAAAAAAAAAAAATCTTCCTTCTTGTTCTGAAATGAAGTTTAAAATTCAAAATCGGCTAAATTTCAGCATCTTCCATGTTTCAGGGATGTACTTGGTAGCTGAGTTGGTCTAAGACAAGAATAAATACAAAAATGTAGAACTCTTGGTTCCAAAATGATACCTTTTATTAGACCAACTGGGAAATCACAAGAAAAAGCTAGACCCAGAGGGACAGCTTTCCATCTCCAGCTCCCTTGGTGCCAAAATGAAGTTTATTTCCTACCCATGGGGACTTTTTACCACCTATACTTTTCTCAGAGCCTGATGAAGGGGGCCTTTGAACCCAAAAGCTTGCAGAAAAGGACAATTTTCTTGTGATTTCTTAGTTGGTCTAAGAAAAGGCATCATTTTGGAACCAAGAGTTCTACATTTTTGTATTTCTTCTATGTTTAATCCATGATTTTTTGTATCCAGGAGGTTGATGAATTTCATAGGCTTGTCTGTGAAATGTGTTTTGTGAATTCCCTTTGAGGATTAATACTGAGAGATTGGAGAGAAAGCAGTTTTCTTGTGAGAAATGTGCCCCCACCAGTGATTGGGTATTCTGGTCTTTAATAGATTTCTGGTGTATGTTCATTCTGGTGTGCACATGTTGTTTGGTCTCTCCTACATAATTTTCCATCAGGGCATTTGGTGCACAGAGTGAGATATATAACGTTTCTGGAGGTGCAGGTGTAAGAACCAGGAACGGTGATGGTTCTGTTGTGGGCTGTAGCAATTGTGGGGGTGGTGGAGATATGTTGGCAGGTTTTGCATTTCTTTTCATGGCCTGGCCTGGACCCATTCGGTGTGTTTTGGGCCGTAGGAAGTGTGATTCTAGTGATGAGGTTAGCGAGGTTCAGTGCTTGTTTGAAGGCTAGGATGGGTGGATCTGGGAAGATCTGTTTAAGAATTGGGTCTTCTTCTAGTATGGGTTGCAATTGTTTGAGGATTTTCCATATAGGTTCGAGTGAGGGGTGATATTGTCATAACCAGCGGTGTGCGATTCGTGGGGGTTTTCCTTCTGCACTGCAATTCTTCACATGGTATCGGGGTGACTCTTTCAAATGTGCATCTCTCTCTCTCTGGAGGAGCGTCCTTGTTGTGTGAAAGCCTTTTTAAGATTTGTGAGGTAGCACTCGGTATTCTCCTTAGTGCCGATTTGGTGGTATCTGAGGGCTTGGCTGTATATCATAAGTTTCTTGGTGTGTTTAGGGCGATTGCTGGTTCTGCGCAGATATGTATAGTGGTATGCGGGTTTCTCGTACAACATGGTCTGTATTTTACCATTCTGGATGCTGCTCATCATGTCTAAAAAGGAGATGTTGGTGCTGGAGTACTCAAGAGATAGTCGGATGGAGGGGTGATGATGGAGTTCTATCCAGAAACTCAGCAATCAGAGATTGCAGGTTTTCAGTCCAAATGATGAAGATGTCATTGATATATCTTAACTATAGCAAGGGTTTGATGATGCAGTCTTTGAGGAATTCTTCTTCCAGGTGGCTCATAAATAGGTTGGCATACTGTGGGGCCATTTTGGTGCCCATAGCTGAGCCCATGGTCTGGAGGAAGTGTTGGTTATTAAAAGTGAAATTGTTGCATGTGAGGATGAAGCATATCATTTCAGTAATATCTTTGGGTCTGTACTCAGAGTCGTCATCTTGCTCTTGTAGGTATGTAAGGCAGGCTTGGATGCCATCCTGGTGTGGGATGTTGGTATATAAACTGGTATCATCCATGGTGGCTAGGAGGGTATAGCTACGAAGGTGATCTATGTTTTTAAGTTTTCACAGAAAGTCTGTAGTGTCTTGGACAAAACTTGCTCTTTCAGTAACAAGCGGTTTAAGGATTGATTCCACGAAACCCACTGACTCTCACCCACTGACTCCTCAATTTACTTTTCACTGACTAGCTTGAAAGCAGAAAAGCCTCTGGCTTCTATACTACTCATTCCATTCAGAAAGAGCACACACCAACTGCAGATACTTCCTCAGCCTGACAAAGGACTTTTAAACCCAAAAGCTTGCTAGAAAAATGTTTCCAACTACTTAGATGGTCTAATAAGATATCAGATTTACCCAAAGAACCTTGTCTGCCATGTGTATGCGTACGCGGGGGCGGGGAGCAGGGAGAAGTGGCGGGCATGTGTCCCCCAGCCCAGCTGGGTCCACCCAGCCTTCCCTGCCAGCACTAGGAAGGGAAGGGAAGGGAAGGGAAGGGAAGGGAAGGGAAGGGAAGGGAAGGGAAGGGAAGGGAAGGGGCCCCTCCCCCCACCCCCTGAAACCTAGTTAACCATGTGGGGGGGAGGGGGAAAAGCCTCCAGTTTTGTGCTTGCCCAGGGCCCCAGTGCACCTTAATTCACCCCTGCGCTCACCACCCCCACCACCGCCGATGCCTTCTTCATGTCAGGTTATGCCTTGCAGGGGGCCCCAAAAAACTGTGGGCCAGTCCTGGCTGTGTTGGTGTCTATGTTGCAAATAGGCAGGACAGAGTCCACTCTGCAGTGTCACTGCTCTCCCCTGCTGCTCAGTCAAAACCTGATGCCAATGTGGCAGCAACTGCGACAGGGCAAAACTTCTAGCTCTTGGCTGAGCAGCCGGGGGAAGGCAATGACGCTGAAGTATGGACACTGTCCCTGATCCATGTAGGGTGGCCCCTGATCCTGTTTTATACCCAACTTCCCTGCTGTTAACCCTTTTGTCCCCTGTCCATTTCTGAATGAGGAACAGATTGCAAAGTCCTGTTTTTCAGTTCATTGGTGGAAATACATGCCAATCATTTGTCCTCGCGATTCTACTGGCTGTACCTAGAGAAGGGAAGGTACACAGCCTGGAGGAGCAGGGTTCCAGGCCAGCCAGGGAGGAAGGGAGGTGGCGTTTTTGTGGTGGTCCCACCCCTCACTGCTGACTGGCAAAGGAGACAGTGGCTTTACTCCGCACCACTGATTGGCTATGAGGCCGGTTGTCCCGCCCTCACCAAGGGGATGTCCTGTACTCCGGGGATGCCTCAATGACTACCCTAGATCCAGGTGGCCAGCATTCACCCATGACTCTGGAAAGTCTTTGTTTCTTCATTCTGTTTTCCCGAAATAAGGGGCGTCTTATCTAGGAGACTGGTATGCAAAAAAAAATATGGAACTATAAAGAAATATACTTCAGTAGTACAACACAAGCTGAAATAATCTGTTTATACTGTTCATCTAAAATGTTTGCAGTTTAATGAAGCATCTTGCAAATGTGTGGTAATAAAAACCATCTTCATCTCTTAAAAACTAGTTAAGTGGAGAACAGCAGAATAAACCACATATGAAACCTCTCAGTCTAAGCAGCTGATAATGTACTTCCACATTATTTTACATAAACAAAAACAGTAAAGTAATAATTAAACTTAATTTCAAATGAAAAGGAGCAAGGCAATTACAAACAATGATTGTAAAGTTTCTCCCTTAAGAAACACAGCAGGCCTGGAAGGAAGAAGGTGGAAAAAAAGATGCCCAAAGCAAAAAGCTACAAACAAATACTCTGTCCAAGGAAATGCAATGAATTTTCTCTGCTTTAACATATTGTTGCTTAAGCGTTTTCCTGAACACAGATGCTTTCTTAGAGGCTAACTTTTTTTTCCAGAGATGCTGGCAGAGCATGGTGACTGCAGTGCCCTGACATTTAGATTTCCACTATAGGTAGCCCCTGGGCTAGGGCAACTAGGTGGGTCCTTTAGGGCCTCTCCATTCCTTCCACCTCTTGAAAACAACCAGGCTCATAGTATTCTTATCAAAATGGTATTTTCTGAACTTTACCTTGACTTCTCTCAGATTCATACACTCATCCCAAGAATAGAATTTCCTTTTCATTCTATAATAAAAAGAAAATACAGTGTAAGATCTGAGATATGCCATTTTCCAGTTGTTTAGCAGTCAGGCTTCATCTTCAATTTAAGTGTTTAAAAAATGTGTTTGTGTGTATGTATGAACACTGGTCTTGAGTTGAAATGTATTACCCTTTTGAAAGTATAATAGATGATGATTAGCCTCTACAAATGGACTTTTAGAAGAGTCGTTACCCATGCAGATCAGAATGTTCCTGAACACATCAGGGAAGTTATGCAATCTGAACTGTGACCTTACTAATATGGGAAGCAGTATGATTTATTTAGAATCACAGATTACAAACAACCACACTACAGTGAACTGTGTGGCAAGGAACAGGCATGAATATATTATTTACAGTAATCTACTAGAGCATCTAATGAGGCATGAAGTGCATCTGTTCTACCATTTCTAAATTATAATTAATAACTGAGAAAAAAAAAAAAATCAATGGAGTCAGACTTCATTCATCTGCAACAAATTTAACACCTTAAGAGAAAAAGAGACCAATCCATTATTGGCCAGATTAAGGTAATTTCTTCTTACATAGCCATAGGGAAAGCAGCTGCAGCAGTCAGGCTAGGCACAAGCCCTTGAACCTGGTTTGGGGTTTCAAGCCATGGGGAGTTTATACTCCACAGGTCCTCTGTAGCTGAAATGATGAAGAGGCCATGCTGGGGTAGGGGTCCATGGGCATACTCATTGTTTTAGTACACTCCTTCACCAGTCACAAACCTTTCTGACTGAACAATTTGTTTTTGGCCCTGGGTTCCACAATGGATTAGCTATCAAAAAAGCTGTTACCAAACTCTTGCAGGTTGCATTCTTGAAGCTAACTCAAGTACCTATGAGAAGGTGGTTCTTTGAAAGGGAAGGGGCATTTAAAATTTAAATATTTAAAATCAATTTCTCAAGTTCTGAACCTAGCAAAGAAAAACATATCGTGCCAACCTTTAAACTGCTGATATTACTACTACAGCTAATTATAATTACTAAGAAATTCATAACATTATTATAACTAACATTATTGCACGCACTGTAACATAACTGCAAGTACTACACCGCAAATTTTTCCTTAATTATAAACTGCAAATTCACTTCTACTCTATGACTTCCATCAGGCCGATAATGTTACTGCATTCTCCTCATGTTGTTTCAGGAATATGCATAGAAATGACTGAACAAAATGAGTGTGTGATTTAAAAAAAAAAATAAAAAAAATCAAGGACTATAAACTTTGGCTAGTGTAAACCAACGCTGCTCAGCTATGACTGAGAAACAGAGAACCTGGCCCAAGATCATCCAATTAGCATCTAGCAAAACTGCAGTTTCTGTCTTTTAAGGAAGGCTATGAACAGATGTCACATTTGTCCCAGAAGATTCAATTTTCTCCCATAACGAATTATGATAGCTTAGATGTCCTTTGCCACCATCCCAGGACTGACCCCAAAAAGGTTTGTGGGATAAGATCTGCTAATATTTTGTCCTAGGACACTGCAAAGTTCCCACCCATTAATTGCTCTGCATGGCAGCCTGCCAAACATTTCTTGCCCACCACCCACCCAAAAGCAGTATTGAAGCCTGTATGTATCCATCCATCCATATAGCCAACTATGGAGATATCAAACCACTAGGAATGTTCATCTATCGGAGACACCCTCAAATCCACCATCACCTACAATGTCAGACAACCATATCTCCACTCCCATCCATCCTTTCTCTACAATTGCCCCTCATCTCACATCATGAGCAAGCACAGCACCAACAGGGCCAGGTAGGAAGTAGTCAATCTCATCACCATTTGGAAGAGGTCAAGAATTAGTGGAGGCTCCAATAAAGCCAGCAAAAACCAGGCAGTCTTTGAACAGACTGCTGTGGAAACACTGACCTGGGGACATGACTGTGACTAGGCTCAAGGCTGCTCCATATGCAAGGTACTGAAGCTGCAGTTTGCAAGGACATGGAACACCAACCATGTGCCAGCAGACACAGGATCACATGCATCTTCTCTGTGGAACTAACTCAGGTCTTCACAATATCACAAAAAGTGATATTACTCACATTACCAATGTATCAGAGGACTCTGATGCCACTGTGTTTGAGGACATGCTGCCTTAAAGATCAACACAGCCACAACCCATCAGAGGAACCAGATTGAGGACTCCCCGGCTGTCCTGCTAAAAGGCATAGACATGGAAATGGACTTTGACTCAGACAGAAAAAGTGTCCAGAGTTTTGTGGTCACCTGCAGTCAGTAACATTCCAGCTATCCCTGCTTGCCTTATGAGATCCCTCTTTGTTGGTCCCCTCCCAACAGGGATCCAGCATACAGGGATCCCTAATGAAAGGACCCAGGCCACTTCTGGGGATGGCAAGTGGTAGCTCAGTACAAGTGGGGAGTAGGGCAAAGGCAGGGAATGTGGTGGGGTGTGTGAGGAGCTGGGGCACCCCCTGTGAAACTTCAGTGCCTTGCTTGGGGACTGCCCCAGCACCTCCCTCCCCAAGGCCACTATGGTATTACTTTATGGATTTGTGCTGAAACCACATGGTGTCACCTGGGGAACTGCCCCACTCACGTTACCCTCTCCCTCCCTCCTCCCCCATGCGAGTACAGTGTGCTATCAGGTTCTACTTCAGTAAAATTGCATAATTAAAAAAGTCTCACTGCAGTATAACTGATCAAAACCCCACATTTGTGTTGTAGAGTGCAGGTCCTCAATTATCAGTGTGGGTCCTCCTCAGTTTGACAGTGACTGATGCTGGTTAAGATAATGGCTCACTTACAGACTCAACCAGTTCCTCACTTAGCAGTACAATAGAGACCCTCCCTGCTGTACCTGGCTGCACACCCAAAGCTTGAGAGAAAGCACTGCTCCTAGCTTCAAGCCCAGAACTGAACTGGAGACAGTTCAATAATTTCTAACGGCTAGCTAGCTTTTAAGAGCTTAGTCTCTGCTACTGCAGAAACCTAGAGTGCACCACTTGACCAGAGGCTTGTCTGGGGTTGGAAACTTCCAAGCTGCAATGGCAACATGCTTTCCTACCAATAAGGGCACCCTTGTCTCCACAGTCTGACACTGGAGGCAGGGGGCAAGCTTAGCACAGATTTCCATGAAGGTACCCCAAAACATGTGGAAGTTCATACACCACTGCTGGTCATCCCAGGTGCCTGTAATGATCCATTCCTACCAGTTGCTGCTCATCTCCTTGGTCTATAGATGCTGCTCCACTGTTTGAAGGTACTCCCACATCTGCCTGGATACATCATACTCACCTGTGGTCAACACATTTCTGGGTCAGCAGCTGCCACCTCGAAGTAAGAGCTGGATGTAACCACATATCTCCTGCTGGTTGGCAGTGAGCAAATGCATGAGCTTTCCCTTCCCAAGCTGTCTTTCTTTACTCTTTGTGCAAATGGCAGTAGCCAAGTCAGCCATCAGAGTACTCCAACAGTGCCTTTCCCATGCAGTCTCAAGGGCAAGCTCACAACACTGGGACGGCCTGGTCTGTAGGGTGAGGACCACATAAGGATCCATTCTGCAGACTGGTTGATAGTAGCATGGTGGTGGTGGTAGCTGTGGGTCACAATGAGCAGACAGTCCAGGGCATAATTTGCTCAATGAATGCCACCAAAGTCCCTCCCACAACAATTATACCACCCACTGCTACTGGGTAAACACCCAATGGGCACTCTGAGTGGGGCTCAGGAATTCCCAGGAAGCTACAAACACTTAATTAGCTCAAGGCATGTTGGCCTATGTGCTCTCATCAGCTACCTGCTGCCAGAAAAGCAACAGTACATTCAGCCCCTCACTGAACTCCAACTGAAAGGGTGCTGGTATGTATGTGCCAATCCTGTACCTTTTCTGTTCTGGGAGAAACACAAATAAAATTGGTCCTGGGACAAACGAGACATCTGTTCGTACCATAAGATATAGGAGTTTACTTGTAAAAAAGAAAAAAAAGAAAAAAAAGAAAAAAAAATTACTTTCTCCTTGTATCCATAAATCCATAAGACAACTCTTACTCTTTAAACATGTAAAACTGTGTTTACTCAATCACACATACCTTTTGATAGCCACAAGCTCGCCTGACTCATTGCTCTTCCCCATCAGTACATTGCCATAGGTACCATCACCAAGTTGTTTCAAAGTTGTGTACCGTTTCATTTTGTAAGACCAGGCTAGTTGGAAGCCTTGAAAACTTTTAATTTTACCTCTTTTTATAAAGAACTTCTATACTCCTTATGTGTTTTAAAACGATTGTATGTTTTTTTCCACAATGCTGTAGTTATTCAATGATGAGAAACCACCCACTGGCATAAGACACTCAGTTGTCTTCCTCGAGTTTATAGCCAGCTTAGGATTCAGCAGCAAGGTACGGAATAGTGCAGCCATTCTTACAAGCATCCTTAAAAAATAAAATAAACATGGACACATTAAAAGTATTCTGTAGCTCTAATCCAGTATATGAATTGACTAATAGGAATAATAAATTGCCTTTATAGTGATGTGTTCTCTGTATAATAGAACATGCCAAAATGGATAGTTTCTTTATAATGCTGTCATGAGGTACAAGAAACAGATCTAATTTTATCCCATCTACAAGTATTAAGTACCATACTACACCTAAAGGATTTTTTTCCTGTAAAATGGGAGCATACCCTCCATATCACTAAAAAGAGTATTACCATGAATCCAACATACTGAAAGTAGCTGCTGTCCACTAATGAGAAGGTTTATCCAGACCTGCAACTGGCTACCACATATACAGCTGTCAGCAGGTTGTGCCTGCTTGAGCTGGCAGGCTCCTGACAGAAGCAGTAATGTATGCCTTATCGTTCACCGTTGCCTCTGCCTTTGGTGAGAAATCCTGATTGTCAGGCTGCCAGAAGCAAATTACTTCATAGGCAACAAATGTGAATTTTTTTTGGCTCTTGTACATCAACCAGTTTGGCCACAAAGGGAAGTCACTTTACACACTGCTGAAAAGCAACCACCTACATGTTGAAATGAAGTACAGTAATTGTTTAATAGTGAACAGGAATGATACACTGTAGATTTAGGCCACGAGGTAACATGATCTTAGCCAATTAAAAGTACAGCAAGAATTTTAAGTAGGCAAAAACACTAATGATCCCACAGTCTCCCATCTGTTGTCTTATAACAGAGTCTTAAACTCCAATCCTGAGGTCACTTACAAATATTCTTAACCTTACTACCATAAATAATCACATTAATTTCAACAGGACTGCTCACAGTGGTACAGTTAAACAGATACATAAAGGTTTACAAAAGCAGGGCCTTAACTAAGAAATGTACTAATAAGGCAGGTCTTATTACTGAGCTTATTTATCTTTTAAAAAAAAGCTGCAATTAAGTAAATTACGGTATCCTACTTTTGTATTAATGAACAGCATCACAAAACATATACTGACTGCATATTTTATTATGTTTATGTACATATATAATAAAAGAAATGGATTAATTATAGTGAGAATTGAGTGTTCAAATCCTTTAAACAACTTTGAAAATCTTATAAATAATTACATAAACTGTTAAAAATCAAGGCTTAAAAGGTTAATCGAGTATGATCTGTACTAAAGATAGACCTACATACACCTCAGCTTTAGGGATCTTCTGCTGTGTATCTGGGTGCATCTATATGAGAAGTGTACTGTGGAGCTAATTAGCTTTGCAGTAAATGCCTCGGTGTCTACATGCGTGGCCCTATTAGGCCACAGGAAACTAATAAACTCGACAGCAATGCACATGTAGATGCTGACACGGCTGGCCAGGGCACAAGGGTTCTTCAGTGCAAGTACTGCCTGTCAGCTAACCTAGTACTGAAGCAACCTTGTGCCCCAGCCAGCCAAATATACCATCAAATATCATAGTAAACAAAATGAAAAAAAGAGGACACTTCCTTTTCCAATGTCTTATTTCTGAGTCCATATACACATAACTGCATCTCCTTCTTTTAAGACAAAAACCAAAATGGCATAATTTTAACACCTTGCTTGTCCTATGCCCAATACACAGTTTAGTTAAGAGAAGACCCTGCATGATGCTCAGTGCCCTCTCACCATCACTGACATGGGGTTAAGATAAAGCCACTCAGCACTTCAAAATTATTAAGCCCCCCCCATACAAAAAAAATGTTGCATTTATTGGAAGTAATAATAATCCAGAAATTCTTTAGATCATGATAAAAATGCTGTATAGATTTACATTCCACTACAACAGACACTGACAGATAACAATTCATGTGTCAAATCACGTGCCCAGTTCAGATGTGCAAGCTTTTTTCCATAAACTCTGTACTGGCCTCACCCATCTTCAGGAGCAATACCTGGCTACCAACATAAAATTATTCTTGCCAAGCTGAATGTCTACTACACAAAAACAAAGAAATAATGCATGGAGTTCAAATGTGCTAAACCAGCACACCAATTTCTTTCTCCTCTGTAAAAAAATCTGTCTACAAATTTAGGGTCCATCTTCACCACAAATTTGGGGAACCAAAGGAATGCCCATAGAGTCCTCCACAGATCCCCGAGCAAGATCATGGCCATACAGTCTTCTATACACACGTATTTCCAAACGTTATGCAGATCCCCCACCACATGCTGGAGCAACCACTGTAAATACGCTGCTGAAGGGAGAAATCCTATTGCGAGTGACAGGCTGTTCCTTAGTCTAAGTGACATAATCCCATGTAAAGAGATTACTGGCAGTGAAGAAGGATTAAACTAAAGGACAAATAGAAGACATTGCAATTGCTCAAATCAGCCTGAAAGCTGGTAAATATTTACAGAATTTAAATAACCTGTAAACTTTCCAAGCATGTTTTCACATGCATGCAGCATCACAAACTGCATGTGCATATTTTATTCGAGCAACAGTAATGGTCACCACTGATTTTAAAAATACCCATCGGTAACTTTGAAAGAGCAAAACAAGTAACAGCAAATCATGAAAAGATGCATCAGATCTAATCCTGCCAACCTTACCCAGCCACATGAGTGTGAATAAGGGGCTAGTGAACTGACCCATACCGAATATTCACGTTTGGTTGCATTTTATTATAAAGCAATTATTATTATTTGAAATAAAAGTTCAATAGCCTTTTAAAAACTTTTATGTTGGCAATACTCCAGGTGGTGCTAAAGCTGGCCAAGAAACAGGGCTTCCAGTCTGTATGAATCAGATTTAAAAAAAAAACAAGAAACATTTTTGGGGGGAGGTAAAACAGGGGGGGGGGGGGGTTGGTTCCAGCACAAGGGAAGCAACTAAGGCCCTGCAGCTGCTGGGGAAATAATGTCCCTGCTGCTATCAAGGCTTCCTGAGGGCTGGGACGGCCCCACACACTTCCTGAGGCCAGGCGTTCGAAAGGCGAGCCCTGCCAAAGTGCGCACAGGCTCCCAGGCGCGTCTGTCAGCATCCCCAGGGGGCTGCTGGTTCAACGCAAGGCAGCGCCCCAAGAGCCCCTCGCCTCTAGCTTCCCCTCCGCCCTCAGGGCCACCAAAGCAGTACCGCATGCCTGGCATTCACTGCCCTGGCTGTCAGGGGGCCAAAAGCAAATGCCGACCAGGTTCTTTGGGAAAACCCGGTCTTAAATAGCTGCTCTGGGAAAAGAGATCGGATTTCCCCAAAGAGCCCTGTCTGCCTTAGTCCTCAGACCCACACGGCTACCACCTCCACCCCCGAAAGCAAGTGAGCGGCCCTTCTGCAGCAACCAGCCTGGCCACCGAGGGAAGCCGGGTTACAGATTGGAAAGCTGGGGAGCAGCCCCCAGCCCGCCTGCTAGCTTGAGCAGCTGCGGGGCGCCCGGACCCCTCTCCCGCGGCCCCCGTGCCGGACACCCCGCAGCCCGCCCCGCACTCACTGCCGCGCTCCAGGCCGCTGCGGGCGACGCCGCCCCCGCCGGGCCCCGCTCTCTCCCGGCGCATCCCAACGGCCCAGCCCCGCTACCGTAGGGTCTCCTAGGCGACGACGCTGGGAGGGGGGCGGGGCCACTCAGAAGGCGGGCGGGCGGACACGCCCCCTCCGATTCCCCGCCAATGAGACGGAGGGGGGGGGGTCACCGGACCACGTGACTCGGCCGGCGCCGCGTGCCAAGGGTGAGCGCGAAGCAGTTATTGCGTCAGAGCGGGCATAGCGCTGCGCATGCGCGGGAGGGGTGCAAGGGTGGGCCTAGCAAGTGGCGTGTGTACAGAGTGGCCGTTAAGTTGGGGGGCAGCGTTGGTCGGTGGATGATCATTATTGTATTTGTACCATCATTTCAGCCCTAGCACGAGGTACCATCAGTAGTAGTAAAAGCATTCAAAATGTGCATCATGTTTGAGGGAGCTCATTGAAGCAGGCTCTGCAAAGCCCCCAAGTTACGCTCAGGGAATCTTAATTTTCAGAAGTACTTGGGTCATTTAGACTCTTGAGTTTCTTTGTCAGAAACACTTTTGTCTACATGTCAATTGTACAACTTTGCACTTCTGCCGAGAGAGATTGAGGTGCTAACAATATGGTTAGGACTCAAATGCCACTGGAGACCTAGACAGTTGTTTAGGCACCTAAATACCTGGGTTAATCTGGCCACAGGAGTATAAGTCCCATTAAAATTCTAGGAGACTTGGTATGTCAAGACTGCAATCCTGATCAGCCATGGCAACATATGAACAGGGCTAAACTAGCTTTAAACTAGACAGATCGTGTAACAAAGCATTCAGTCGCTGGCAGCAAGGGATTCCATGCAGGTTGCAAAATCCACTTGGCTCCTTGGATTACAGGTCCACAAACAGGTTGAGCTTCAGGCTACTGCACCTTATCCATTACCAGCACATGAACTACCTCAAGAATGTCTATACAAG
Source organism: Alligator mississippiensis (assembly GCF_030867095.1). Classification (NCBI taxonomy): domain Eukaryota; kingdom Metazoa; phylum Chordata; order Crocodylia; family Alligatoridae; genus Alligator; species Alligator mississippiensis. The sequence continues at coordinate 133,044,596 of NC_081826.1, read as the reverse complement.
CTATGATCTCATAGTGAGACACACTCACAGGCTTCTAAGTCATACGAGTGCTGAAAGTTATCTACTTCCAAGAATAGCAAGGTGTTATGTACTGTGGGCAACATGCATTCAATTATATGATCTTGGAAAATTGTGCTAGTTTGGATTGGTAAATATCCTCACTGCTTATCTCAGGAATTAAAATATAAAGCAAAATGGTATAATTCTACTCTCCGTAGCTTTTTCTATTCTCCCGTGTTCTAATGGTAGAGATGCAGACAGGTAGCAGTAGTACAGAGATACAAATAGGTCACTGAGGAAAGAGAGAAAGCTTTACATTTTACTATTTGAGGATCATGAGCAACAGTAACCCACTGCTGTTGCTAGATCAGCGGTGTACATTTCTGCATTTTCACCCAGAGCAGAGAAACTTCTTTTTAGAGCTAGGGAATTCCTGGATCTACTGTAATTGCCTGCAGCTAACAGGAAAGTTTTGCCACTCCCCATCTGACTATGAAAGCAGAAAAATGCTTGGGATAGTTCAGAATAAGCATAGTGAGAGTTACCTAGACGAACACTACCTCTGAGAATTGCACTGTCAAAATGGCTTCTTATAGGTGGCCATTCTCTTACCCTCCTTATCTTGAACTCGCCTTGCTGTAGCCATAGTGTTGGCTGCACAGGTGACTTGACAAAAGCCCAGTGAGGATGCCAGGAACTTTTCCATTGTTTTTAGCTTTTGGGTAACGAACCTGGAGAGCATTAACTTGTCAGATGCTTAGAAAATGTACCTTAAAAAGGCTTACATCAGCTGTGTATGGCATATAGTTGAAGCATTTGAGTTGACAATAAAGAAATGATATGGAAAAGAGTTCCTAACTATGACTTGAACAGGCACTTGAAGCAAATCCCTGGGTGAAATGCCTGCTCCATTTTGAATACTCTTATTTTTAGCAAGAGTCAGAGCTACAAAATTAGGGGGTTACACTGTAAACATATATACCAGCTTATAACACTGAATGGCAGAGTACTGTACTGCTTGTATACTTACCTAGTCAGGGGAGAGGCATAGTAATAAAATCACAAGAACAAAATGACCCCCTTCCATATATATGAAGTCTCCCAGTGAATGCGGAATTGTCCTGGTGGAAAAGTGAGGGCAAAGCCGAGGCTGATGTCATCTTCCTGGAATTTAGGACTTCAACACAGTTTCGCACCCTACCCTCATTGGGAAACTAGCAGACTGTGGAGTGGACGCCTACACGGTCAGGTGGGTGGCCAACTGGCTTAGGGACCACACCCAGAGAGCGGTGGTGGATGGTTGCTTCTCGGCCTGGAGGGAGGTGGGCAGTGGGGTCCCGCAGGGTTCGGTCCTCGGACCAATATTATTCAATATCTTCATCAGCAATTTGGATGAGGGCGTGGAGAGCACCCTCTCCAAGCTCACTGATGATACCAAGTTATGGGGCAAAGTTAGTAAACCAGAGGGCAAGGAGCAGATTCAGGTTGACCTGGACAGGTTGGATCAATGGGCAGAGAGAAATAGGATGCAATTTAATAAAAAAAAATGTAAGGTACTCCACCTGGGAAGGAGGAACCCCCAGCACACCTATAGGTTGGGGAGTGTCCTTCTCAGCAGCTCGGAGACAGAGAGGGATTTTGGAGTCATAACTGACTCCAAGATGAAAATGAGCCGGCAGTGTAACAAAGCCATCAACAAGGCCAATCACACCTTGTTGTGCATTAGCAAGTGCATGACTAATAGATCAAAGGAGGTGATGCTCCCCCTCTATGCCGCCAGTGGCACATGCCCACCCCCATGCTCTCCCTACATGTCGCCTATGCTGAACCAGCTATAAAGTTAGTGCTTGAAAACATGTAACAACTCTATACCTTGTTTCTGTCCAGCTTTAATTAGAATATGTCACAGGGTCCTCAGATTCACCAAGGATTCCTGTTGGAAACCTTAAAGTCTGAACCTGGCCTGGACCTAGTGCATACAAGCTTCATGGCGTCAAGCTGGGTGGGGAGTGTTTAGTATCATTCCTCCATGTGTCTGATTTTCCTCAGGCTCCTGAGTAGTTTATGTAGCTGGGTACACCTGTTTTTAAACTGCAGCTGGTACTGGGGCTACAGATTGCCAAGACTCTTGTTGATGAAGCTGCTATTTTGCGATATAGCTGGGTGCAGCACATTCCAGGGAAAATACACCCCTCCTCTGAGAGATTTTACGTCTACTATTTACCTGTACTGCATCTGTCAACAGCCCAAGACTTCTTTGTGTGTAGAGTACTGAACAAATGACAGTTGTTTGTTTTGCTGGACTTAATCAGTGTTAAATTGAAAATACAGGGTTGCTTTTGGCAGAGAGAAAAAAATGGAATCCAACAGGTACCCACAGTGCTCAGTGTTTCACAGTATTGGGCCCATCATGTTCAAAATTGCTCACACCAGCGCTGTCATACAAGTCAAACAGGATTTGCACCTGAATTTGTAAGATGAGACTGTGGCAGAAGTGAACAATTTCCTTGATAATTTAGAAGGTAAAGTGAATGCTGTCTAGAATTTTCCCTCTGCTTTGTCCAACTAAAAAGTAAGAGGTGAACCATTCAAATCCAAAAGTCCCCCAAAACAAAAGTATGTTCTAAGCTGTCTCTGATTGGTATTAGTGATGCAATAATAAACACGAGCTCCACAAATAGAAAAGGTTCCTTTGGTCCACTTCACACTGCCAGTTGGCCCTAATTAACCACTATCAAAGATGTTTGTTAATAAGATCAGTCAATATTTATGTCTGACTCAGAAATAGCATCACCAGTGCTAAGCCCTATATACACTGGTATAAGTTAACCCTCCAAACACAGCTAAAATAGGTATTGTCATCTCAATTTTACAGGCAGAACAATAAAGATTAAAATTGCATATCTGGTGGGACTCCACTGAACTGCAACATAGATGACTTGGCTGTACTCAGTTTCCCCAGGTGTCTTAAGGAGACCATTTTTGACGAAGCATAGTTCAGGAATGTCTGAATCCTTGTCGTGGGCTGAGAGCACCAGGTTACCTCATTCTGCTTTTTATGTACAGTAATATTTATGCAAATACTACAGAACTATGCAAATAATCCCTTCAAAATTGATTGGATGACTCACATGAATAAGTTCTAAATTACATTTTTTGCTCTATCCTGGCCTCAATTTTTAGATGCTTGTTAATGACTGCAGCACAAATTAATTATTAGAATATTGATATTTGCTTTGAATCCACTCTGCCCTTATGAAAATACAAAGTCTCATCCTGTGGAAATGAATTTGAATAACAATGAAACTATTCACAGAAGTAAAGTCCTTCACATATAGAAGGACTGAGGGCAAAAGTAAAAGGACTAAGCTCATACCATAATATTTTTAAAGGGTTGTACCTGACACTGCCATAAATCCAATGCTTGTTCTTTTATTAAATTCCAAGGTGTTGCAATATATGGATTTAACCACCAGGAGGTGTAGGCTTCCATGTATACCAGCCTGTTGGACAGGAAGCATCAGGGACGTAAACAACAGCTTCATGGTCCATTATAATCTTCCTGATACTAGCTAGCCCCTGTACATCACTGATCATAATGACCCTATTTTACAAGATTGTATTCCATCTGTTATGTCTGCTTCTGTCTCAGAGGCCTGAGGAAAGGTATTGTGATCTCCAAAAGTCTGCCTATGTCTATAATCAATCATGCAGTTGGTCCAATAAAAGATATCACCCACAAGAATCCTTGCCTTTCACATTCAGTAATTATGACATTAAGTAATAAATTTACCCTGCAGATATTCATAGATTCATAGATTCATAGATGTTAGGGTCGGAAGGGACCTCAATAGATCATCAAGTCCGACCCCCTGCATAAGCAGGAAAGAGTGCTGGGTCTAAATGACCCCAGCTAGATACTCGTCTAACCTCCTCTTGAAGACCCCCAGGGTAGGGGAGAGCACCACCTCCCTTGGGAGCCCGTTCCAGACCTTGGCCACTCGAACTGTGAAGAAGTTCTTCCTAAGGTCCAGTCTAAATCTGCTCTCTGCTAGCTTGTGGCCATTGTTTCTTGTAACCCCCGGGGGCGCCTTGGTGAATAAATCCTCACCAATTCCCTTCTGTGCCCCCGTGATGAACTTATAGGCAGCCACAAGGTCACCTCTCAACCTTCTCTTGCGGAGGCTGAAAAGGTCCAGTTTCTCTAGTCTCTCCTCGTAGGGCTTGGTCTGCAGGCCCTTGACCATACGAGTTGCCCTTCGCTGTACCCTCTCCAGGTTATCCGCATCCTTCTTGAAGTGTGGCGCCCAGAATTGCACGCAGTACTCCAACTGCGGTCTGACCAACGCCCTATAGAGGGGAAGTATCACCTCCCTGGACCTATTTGTCATGCATCTGCTGATGCACGATAAAGTGCCATTGGCTTTTCTGATGGCTTCGTCACACTGCCGGCTCATGTTCAACTTGGAGTCCACTAGGACTCCAAGATCCCTTTCTACTTCTGTTCCACCAAGCAGGTCATTTCCTAGGCAGTAGGTATGCTGGACATTTTTCCTCCCTAGGTGCAGCACTTTGCATTTCTCCTTGTTGAACTGCATCCTGTTGTTTTCTGCCCACTTGTCCAGCCTATCCAGGTCTGCCTGCAGCTGTTCCCTGCCCTCCGACGTGTCCACTTCTCCCCATAGCTTTGTGTCATCTGCAAACTTGGACAGAGTACATTTCACTCCCACGTCCAAGTCGCTGATGAAGACATTAAAGAGTATCGGTCCAAGGACCGAACCCTGCGGGACCCCACTGCCCACACCCTTCCAGGTCGAGACCGACCCATCTACCACGACTCTTTGGGTGCGACCCTCTAGCCAATTCGCCACCCACCGGACTGTGCAGTCATCCACATCACAGCCTCTTAATTTGTTCACCAGTATGGGGTGGGATACCGTATCGAAGGCCTTCCTGAAGTCCAGGTATATGACATTCACCCCTCCTCCTGTGTCCAGGCGTTTCGTAACCTGGTCATAGAAAGAGACTAGGTTGGTCAGGCACGATCTGCCCGCCACAAACCCATGCTGGTTTCCCCTCAGCATAATTTGTCCTGCCGGGCTCTCACAAATGTGAGCCTTGATAATTTTTTCAAATACTTTACCAAGGATGGAGGTGAGACTGACCGGCCTATAGTTGCCCGGGTCCTCCTTCCTCCCCTTTTTGAAAATGGGGACCACGTTAGCCCTTTTCCAGTCCTCCGGGACTTGGCCTGTGCGCCACGAGCATTCGAATATTCCCGCCAGTGGCTCTGCAATGACGTCGGCCAGTGCCTTCAGCACCCTGGGATGGAGCCCATCCGGGCCTGCTGACTTAAAGGCATCCAGTTCTTCCAAGTGACTCTGCACCACCTCAGGATCTACGCATGGCAGTCTGGCGCCTTGCTGCTGCCTCTCTACAACCCCAGTGAGAGACTTGTCGTGCCCCTCGCTTAGGAACACTGAGGCAAAGAACTTGTTGAGGAGTTCAGCCTTGTCCCCTCTATCTGTCACCAATTGCTTCTGCCCATTTAGCAGGGGTCCTATTCCTCCCTGGGCCTTCCTTTTACTCCCTATGTATCTAAAAAACAATTTCTTGTTGTCCTTTACTTGGGTTGCCATCCTCAGCTCCATGGTAGCTTTGGCCCGCCTAACTGCCTCCCTACAAGCACGAGCAGAGGAGGTATATTCATCTTTAGTGATCTCACCCTGTTTCCACTTTTTATGTGCTCCCCTTTTGGCCCTTAGGCTGCCCTGGATTTCTCTGGTCAGCCATGGAAGCCTCCTGGCCCCTTTCCCTCTTTTGCCTCGCTCAGGGATCGTCTTGCTTTGTGCCCAAAGGATCGTTTCCTTTAGGCACAGCCACCCTTCTTGGGCACCCATCCCATCAAAACTCCTACTCTGCAGTGCTTCCTTGACTAATCGCCTGAGTGCAATGAGATCAGCTTTCCTAAAGTCTAGCACTTTCACCCTACTAGTTACCTTACCCACTCGCCGTCTTATGTTGAATTCTATCATAAGGTGATCGCTGTCTCCCAGATAGCTACCGATTTGGAGGTCCCCTATCATGTCATCTCCCGTTGCCAATACCAGATCCAGTATGGCATTCCCCCTAGTGGGACCATACACCTCCTGTGTCAGGTGGAGGTCCTGTACACAAGTTAGAAACCTGCGTGAGCGATGGGACCTTGCTGTCTGCGTCTCCCAGCAGATGTCCAGGTAGTTTAGGTCCCCCATATTGCTAAGTAGTTGACATTAAACCATTTTTACTGGGGGATAGCTAATGATTGCCCTCTGTCCCAGCATAAAGGGGTGTTTGAGACTGCCTTGCAACCACAGAAACAAAAACTACAGGACTTCAAAGCTGACCAAAAATCAATCTTACTGACCTTGCCTAGATTTTACAGTAAACACCACAAAGCCTTGGTTTTAAATGTTAAAGTACCACTCCGCGCTGCCTTCTGCTGTGTGTTAGCAAGTTACAGTAAAACTTCAGGAAGGTATGAAAGACTTATCTTGAACAATGCCTGTCTGCCCAAGGGTTTTGACACCATGTCTTCTCAAGGGTTTTGACATGGGTTAGTTAATGCAGGTTACCTTAACATAGGTTATAAATACAACTGCTTTGTCCTTCCTAGAATTTTAGGTTAAGTTAATGAACATAGGTTTGTTTAATACAGATTAAAATACACCTTTTTTCTGAGTAAGGATAAGATAAGGGTGTTGTTACATGTTACCCATAGGCTATACTAAGCATTGGGGATTGTTGAGCAGTGTGAATGTCAGAATGAGTTTAGAGTGACTGTGACCATTAAGGTTTAATGCCATCTCTGACCTGCACAACTGTTGCCACTAGAGGTCTGGCAAGCAGGGGTGTGCCTATGAGCCACATTCTCCTGCTCCTGTTTGGCAGCAAGCACCCACTAGAAGACTACTTCATCATCACCATTGCTGTCTTTTTCATCATTGTCATTGCCCTGTACTGGGCCTTTGAATGTGCAGTGCACAGTTTAGCGGGTAACAATGACGTGGTCCTTCTTGAGGAACTATCTGATCTACAATCTGCTCATAAATTGCCTAGTTCTGTCAGTTGACCTTCATGCCCTTAGCCGCAGTAGTAGCAATGATCCTCCCCTCGCCCCAGTTTGCAATGAGGTCCAGCACTTCACCGTGACTCCAGTTTGAGGTCTGCTTGATGGGGCTCAGGGGGAACATCCTTTGGTTCATTCTCTGCCTCTGGCTGACAAAGGTAGGTAGGTAGGTAGGTAGGTAGGTAGGTAATAACTGGCTTGCACTGCTGGCTGCTTGGGCTGATTGCAGGAGGTCGCACCCCTGAGTGTAAGAAGGCTGCAGCCCCCAGGGTGGAAGGGGAAGTTGGCTTGGTGCCAGTACTACTCCCCTGGGCAGTAGAGTTCCAGGGTTGGAAAGTTTGCCCAAACAAAGCAGGAGGTTGGGAGAGGTGACAGTGTATCCTGGGATTCTGAAGGACTGGCATTTGGTTGTTTTATCTCCACACAATGGTCACAACTTACTGAAATACAAGCTGGGTAACAGCTCAGATAAAGCTCACCCTAAGTTGTGTAACTTTAAGATGCCTAGTGGATGCTTAGCACTAATTTTTACATTTTAATGTGTGGACAATCAAGTATTAAGAGCTCTTAGTACAGCCTCAATTTCTTTAAGTCTCATTGCATGGAATATAAATTTAGGGAACTCAGTACTCCATTGTAGCCATTTCTTTTCAGACTAAACCTTTATTACATGTTTTGTAAAGCATGCTATGAATGAAGGAAGACTCTGTGGAAGGCTCTCTCTCTAATCACCACATCTTGTAAGATGAAATTTGCATATCTCTGAAGGTTCTAGTGTCAAACATTTTCTGCCTCAGACATATATTTTCTGCCTAAACTACACAGAGTTCCTTCCAGTGAAATGTAGGATATATATAGGATTATTTGCAGCTAATAACCTTGCAATATGAAATGTATTTTTCTTGGCTTATTCCCTAAGAAATATGGTGTTTGTGTGAGAAATAGTATATGATTGTGGAATTAGAGACTGTATCATAATTACAGCTGGGAAAATTTTGCAGTGACTATTTTATTCAACAAAAATGCAGTTGAGGGTGGGGGTCAACCAACATTATTTGCAATTTTTTTAATCAGATTCATCGATCAGCTTCAGGTAAAAAGAGTTTAAAATTTAAAAAATTAAAGTTAAAGAAGTAAACATATTTATATTTTTCATTTTGAAATGATGTTTCATTTAGAAATTTGCTTAAATAGACTTTTTAAAAGGTTAAAAGTCCTGAACATGCAACATTTTAGTTCAGGTTACATTTTCTAGTCACTTAAATTGGATTTTTTTTTTTTTTTACTTGACTGAGAAAATAGAAAATTTTAATTTAGACCTACCAGAATCATTGTTTTTATTTTCCCAGCTTGAACAGTAAACCAAAAAAAAATTGCAGTTTAAATCATAATGTATTAAATCCAGAGAATAGAGTTAAGGTTGTATTTGTAACCTTTGCTTTGTCAGTACCATGACTCCGAGTGTTTAATTATGTAGCCTTAGAGCTTTGTTAACATGTATAACATATGTAGTCTAGGTAGATAATGCTTCATGTCACTCTGGTGCTATATTATCTGTGTGAGGTGATATCCAGGCTGTAATGTGACTAAGCAGTTGCAAATTGTATCAGTGTGTAAAAGCCCACATAATACAAAACAAAGCCCAAGATAAAATAACAGAGTTCTGCTGCTCTCTGCTTTTTGGCCACCCTCTCCTAAAACTTAGTGTCAGAGACTCAGTAAGATTAACTGAATGACCCATAAAGTAAGAAAGAACATACTTTGGATATGTAGACTCCTTCCTCCTTTAGTGAAATATTGTATATAGAGAATATTTCAGTATCAAGAAATAGTATTCATAATCTAAAACTCTGAGGGTTCTGATCAGTGATTGGCAGCTCCAATCCTGCTTAGTAGGGGTGTGCAAAACAGGCCCTATTTGATTCGGATTCAGCCCAAATCGGGGACAGTAATTTGATTCATTGAGTTAGAAAACTGTCCCCGATTTGATTTGACTAAATCGAAATTTGAATTTTTGATGCTAATTTGGAGAATCAGCAATTTGACCATAGAAACAGCTTAAAACTTTTTTTTCTATGTACCTCCAGGTACCAGGTGCTGCTTGTGAATGCTGCAATGCTGAGGCAGATGGAGCGCCCCAAAGGGGTGCAGTGGGGTGCCCTGGAGAAAGTTAAAAGCTCCCAGAGAGGATGCTAGAGAAGGATATAAACTGAGAAGAAAAGCAATGCTGAAGCATTGTGGTGAAGCCCTTGCCCTTGGCGGTTTGTATTGATGTTTTGTTATTCTGTTTAGATTGAAATAGGAAAGGGGAAAGGCTTGCTTCTGGTCCTGGCAGAAGGAGTAACAATCTGCTACAAGCATGTAAATTAGAGCAGCTGTGCGTAATTTGAAGTTGATGGAGCTATGCTTATTTACATCAGCTGAGGATCTGATAGTTGTGTGTGAGTTTAGAAGTAGTATTGTTTTTTCTGTAAACACCTACTGTTTAAATATCAAACAAGAAAACCTGGGCTTAGAATATCAAAAATATAATGTTGTTAATGGCTTAGATGTGTGTTGTGCCTTTTTTCTACTTCTGCCTCAAGTGTGTAAAGGCTAGGGTACTACACAGAAACTTTTTTTTAAAGTAACTGCTGTTACACTGTGTATCTCAAGATAGCTCCTCTGAATGAAGAATAAGGTGGCCTTTTGTTTACTTCAATTACTGCTTTTTGTTTGTGAAATGAGGCTTTTAAAAATAGGTATTTAAATAGAAAGAATTTACCAGCAATCCTTTTATCCCATCCTTTGTTTTTCTTTCCTTTGTCTTCCAACTATCAAACTAGGAGCTCAAAGCTCAGCTATTTGTCAGGTGCTTGTTTTAATTTCCGAGACAATGGTGAATATCAACAGCCCACTTCTTTCCTTCAGTTCACTTAGATACTATGGCATGGAAGAGACATTGAATTAAATGTTCTTGCTACATCTCTAAGATGGTTGAGAATAGACCTTTGAAGTCATCTGGCCATTACATTTCCAGCTTTTTTTTTCTCTGTGATTGTAGAGAAGTATGGTTAAGACTTATGCCTAATACTCTAGAGCATGTATGCATGGTAGGCTTTTGTGTGGAAGGGTTGTTCTGTTTGTGTGGGTTTTGGACAGTATGTCAATCATTTTTTATTACATGGGAGGATATGGTGAGAAATGGTCAATTATATAGAAGGTTACTGAAGAGATTATTTCACTTAACCCTAATCTAGTTCATTTACATTTACCATATTTCCAGTTTCAAAAACAGACACCTGTCAGGGAGGTGGGGGGTAATATGATGGGGGGGGCAGTGATATGCCTGTGCCTTGCCTCTCCCCACCTTGCTGACGTCACAACCCAATGTTGTGACTTTCTGTTTGTGTGTGCTTCGGCATCACTAAATTATTTTTCCCGCTGAATTGCAGCTTCCTTGCACGGTGGAGTTCTCTGCTGCAGAAGAGAACCCCGGTGTAACGGAGAATTTCCCGCCAATTTGTAGCTTTCTTTGCATGGTGCATTTCTTTTGCATCTCAGAAATGCATGGTGCAAAGGAGTTACCGCCATTTGTATGAGGATTCGTGCCACATTATTGGCCAATTCTAAATTATGCACACATGGCGGCTAGCGATTGGCCTGCTAGCTGTATAAAGAGCTTGGGTGGTTTCCACCCAAGTTGGAGAGAGAGAAAAATTGGAGAGAAAAGGAGAAATTGGAGAACTCACCAGGAGGAAGATCTTCACGCTGTGTGAAGATCTCTAAGCGCTGCGGATCCTTACGGACCCAACGCATCTCTTAAGAAGGCAACAGAGATCTAAACAGCCTCTGGCCTCTCCCCGTCGCTGAGCACAATCCTAGACGTATCCCTTTTCCTGTATACTAAATATTTGAACCCACGGAGCTTTAACAACTCCGTGAGAGGGAACCGGACTGAGCCCACGGAGCTTCAGCAACTCCAGGGGAAAGAAATTACCGAACCCACGGAGCTTCACAACTCCGGGGCTAGAACGAATTTGTCGTAGTCCTCCAACGAGGATTTAAGCGGAGCTGCGCCTGGATGCTGACCAGCCTACACCACTACCACCACTGGTGTAAGTAAACAATCTTTGAATCAACCACTAAGCGTCCTTAACTAATTCTAGTTCGCCACCCGGTCTTCTCCAGCCCCGCGTGCCCGGGCTGCTGGCCACAGCCCGCGTGCGCAAAGACGGGCCCGGCTCGCCCCCGGCCCGCACAGCTGATACACCTTACTCCTGACCCACGGCCCCCCTGGCACTGCCTGTACCCTGTACTCCTGATGCACAATCCCTGGCCCCCACCCCAATCCACATCACCCCCACTCCCCAGCCTTCCTGGTGCACCTCACTCCTGACCCACAGCCCCCTGCTCCACCCAGCCCTGCAGCATCTCCTGTCTGCCCTGAACCTGAGAGCAAGGGCACTGGCCCAAGTACCACCAGCCTGACCACACAGCTCTCTGCTGCCGCTGAAGGGCCCCCCTGCTGAAGAGGCAGGCACCTCCCCAGGCCTACTGCAACCCCAGTGCCTGGACAGCTTTTCTCAGTGCTGGCAGGCACCTACCCCCATCACACACTCATTCCACACACTCATGCATGTGTGCACAAGTGTACGCACACCCCCAGTTAGTCCCCAAGCCCTGGCCCTCCAGTCCCTGCCCCCCACAGATTTACCTGCATCCAGCTGCTTGGGCTGCTCCCACCACCCTGCCTGGCTGCATGCCAGTCATGTGTGTGTGCCTTGCCATCTCAAGCAACTCTTTTCTAGGGCAAGCTGCAAAATTCTGGGGAAAACTGATGCTGAGCAGAGCAAAATCCCAGACATGTGTTGATTTTTATTTTAAAAACCAAATAATGGAGATGGGAGGATCCAAAAAGAGGACACATCCAGGAAAACCTGGATGTATGGTAACCCTACACTAGATCTGTACCTGGTGAAAGTTAACATAGGTCATTTGAAGCTATGTTAGTCGCTGCATTAATTCATACCTGCTCTGTATCTGGCCTTTTGGGTCTTTCTTATACTCTGATGCTGGTATAGATCTGGAGTAATGCCATAGAAATTAATTCTAGTATATTTGTGAGAGGTGACCAAACTTGTTTAAAACCATCTCGAATCTCTGATTGGCTCAAAGAGTTTTTCTATGTATTTTCTGGGAGGCTTGAGAGATTATTTATTGTAATTTGTTTTGCTTGTGTTTTGTATGTGATGGTTAACAGCCAAATACATAAGAGATTCCTCCAAAGTGTATAATAGGAAAAAAATGGTTTTATCCAATGAAGTTGTCTACCACCATGTTAGCGATGCAGCAAGGGTGCTCAGCCCCTAGCCTGCAGAGTAGATCCAGTTCCCAGCACCATGTCATCCAGCCCATGGGTGTAAGGGAATGGGGTGTAGGTGGTCTGACCTAGACCACTGAGGGAAAGCAGGGGCCTGGGGCTGAGTCAGTAGACTGGTGCCATATTACCAAAACCAGAAGAAAATCCAGGAGCAGAATCTACAACACAGTCCAAGGGTAGGATCCGGGAGTCGGATTACAAGTATCAATCCAAGGAATAATCCACAAGGCAAAGGCTAAGAATCAAATCGGCATCAGGAGCAAGGCAATGGATTCATAGGGAAATCCTAAACCAAAACCAGAGTGCAGGAACCAGGAGGCTTGCCGCTGCAGAACTGTCCACTGGCCTGCAAACCCACAGTCCCAGCTGTTGCTGATAGACCATACTCCCAGCAGCCAATCGGGATGCTTGCTGCTCCTAAACCAGGGTGGAGCTCATTAGTTGAGGCTCACTGCAGGTATGGCTGCTGAGGTATTTGGCCCAGGCTGGCCTGCCTGATCAGAGTCCTTGACAATGGGGCTTCCCATGGTTCTGAAAAATTGGTGGCGGGAGCAGTGACATTGTTCCCCTGCTGCCAAAGCTCCAGACCCATGGGGAACCCTGTGGGCTGGAGAGAGTAGCCCTGTGTGGGGCCTGATCCTGGCGTGCCGGAACAAGGGGAGTGCACGGGCACAATCCCCCATGAGTGCATAGGGCCCAATCCTAGTGTGCAGGTGCAAGGGCAGCACAGGACTCTGATACCCAGATATCAGTACATGAGGCTGGGCAGGGGCAGCACAGTGCCCCAAGACCCAATCCTAGTGTGTGAGGCCCAGTCATGGAACATGGAGCTGGGCAGGGTGGCATGGGGTCCCAGAGCCTAGTCTCAGCATCTGGGGGTGGCAGGGGGCCTGACCCTGGCATGCAGGGTCCAATTCAGCCCATGGACCAGCCCCATGCCATTCATGTGGCCCTTGGGGCCAAAAAATGGCAGGACCATAATGGTGGATGATCCTGCAGTAGAAGCTATCTCTTTTTGGGATGTGTAAGTCTCTTTGCTGCAAATGGTGGGCTACTCATCTCCAGTAGGCTTGATTTATTATGAACACATACCTACTTGGAACTGTATACGATTGAATCCTGTTGGAGAAAGGTGGAGACTTGGTTTTAAGACGCCAGCTTGCAAAGCAGTTAAAATTAAGTAGATACAGAAGTGCTTTGGACAAGAGCCTGAAAATAAAATTATAAACTGTCTCGGACGGCCGGAGCCGACTCGAGGTGATTTAGAAATTGTTCGTTCGTCAGGGTGGGCTGGTGAATGGAGAGGCAGACAAGGTTTAATGGTTGTAAAAAATTTACTTACATCGCTGGTGGTTGCAACGGAAACGGTCCGGTCATCTGAACAACAATGTAAGTTGTTCCAGTTGGCGAGGCCAAAGCCAGCAAATCCGTCCTTAACTTAAGCCGGCGGGAAAAGGGTACGTCCAGGATTGTGCTCGGCGATGGGAAGAAGGATCGATAGGTGATCAGTCTATCAATCAGCTAGCCGCAAGTCAGATCTCTTTAGAGGCACTCTGCAGCAAGCTCAAAGTTCTTCGACTTGGGCGGAAGTCGCGCGAATTTTTAAATGGCCAGCAAGCCAATTAACAGCCGCCATGTGTGAATAATTTAGCACTAGCCAATAGCAGGACACAAATTTGCATTCAAATAGCGGGAACTCTTTGCACCGTGCACTTCTGTGCTGCAAAGGGAAAATGCACCCTGCAAAGACAGCTGCAAATTGGCGGGAACTCTCTCCTGCACGCGGGTTCTTTATGCAGCACAAACCCTCGCTGTGCAAGAGGCTCTCATGTGACAAGAAAATTCCATCCTGCCGAGGCACCAAAATCACTGGGTTGTGACATGCCCCCTTGCCGACAGCACAACTGGAATTTTAGACACATGAGCACATTATACGGCATTTTTGTTAGAGGATTCACTGACTTGGCAAAGCCTTCACAACCAATATCTATCTATCTATCTATCTATCTATCTATCTATCTATCTATCTATCTATAAACACATAAACAAATAACTTGACAGACCGGTCTTTTTAACAAATTATAACATACAATAACTTTGAACACATAACAACAACTGTTGATCATCGTCTGATTGGAGAACATCTGCTTCGGTCCGTCTTCTCCTATAACAGACAATGTAAGTAAACACTTAACAAAATAAGAAAATAGTGTCATAACAGGTCCTGAGCAAATGGGCATTTGCCGTCTCAGTGCCTCCCTCACAACCATCATTCTTTGGCTTTGAATGGACTGCAGTCTCGTCCCATAATCAGGTGGTTGTGGATTACCGCTTTTGCTGGGGTCAAACCTGTGAAGAAAATGAAATAACAAGACAAAACAAAACAAGAAAGAATCATAATTGGTTTCACTGTAAGGATACTGAGTGAACGTCGGAACGGCGAGTCATCCAGTTGTGATGAACGATAATAGAAGGACGATCGGGCTTCTCTTCCAAATGGACAGAATAGGTATTGGGATATTGTCCCGACCGCTGAACGGTTCCTTTGTGAGCTTGTGGATGAGACTGATGAGGGTGAGGTATTGAGATCCATACTAACTCCTCTGGAAAGAACTTGGGTTTCCAAGGTGGGGGTTTCTGGACATTAGCTTCGTCGCACAACGGTTTAGCAGTGTTTAGTGAAATAAGGACATCATGATTAAATTTAGTCCAGTTTTTAAACGTCCCTCCTCCTCTGAGGCGAAGTTGCTCTTTGTATAGACCTATGTGTCTTTCCACAACACCGTTGGACTGCGGGTGGTACGGCAAATGAAGATGCCATGCTACATTGTGAAGACGAGCAAATTTATCCAGAGCATTAATGTTAAACGGAGGTCCTCCATCAGACTGAATTTCATGATGAGGTTGCCAGGTGGCAAATACAGCAGTTAAGGCAGTAATAACAGCAGTGGCATTTACTTTTCCGTAAGGGAATAACCTGCAACTGTCTGGTTCCCAAATCAACAACAACTAGTCCTTTATTTGGTGGTTTAGACCCTGGGAGGGGTCCTAGCAGATCTACCTGCCAAACTTTTCCTGCCTGAAACTGTGAAGAATCGAAAGCTCCGATCTGATGTTTGGTTTTATGACACCTCTCCTTAGCACATATCTCACAAGCCTGAGCTACCTTTTCCCAATCACGCCGAGCTCCATATGAGGCCGGCTCTGTAATGGTTCGGCACCAACGTTGATGACAAGCCCGTGGTCCTGGGTGACCCCAATTTTCGTGAAGCCACGCAAGGAACGGATTTATTTCAGGACCGGAGATAGATGTGATAGGCAAAACCACGTCGGTCCGGAGTGGATCCTCCAAAAGCCTGTCAATAACCTCATGCACTGGATCAGCACCCGGATGGTGGGACTTAGTGTGCCTAACTAATGGAAGGCGTACAAATCTAGTTAACGTCCTCCAGATGTTTTGCCAATCATCCAAGTTTTCGGTGGGAAAAGCTATACCAGTAAGAATTTTATAGATATACTGCGAATCAATGGCGATAATTGGAACGGGGAGTGTATCGTCATGATGTGTCAGACAATGCTCTAGTACCTTTAGGAATCCCAACAATTCACATCTCTGGGACGAATTATCATCTGGGTCGGCTTGGAATATTTCCTTATCGTGACAAGCTTTACAGTAGTATCCACAGCCTCCTTCATGTCAGGAGGTTCTATCTGAGGCCATCCATGCTGGGGCTGAAGTTCCATACAGTGTAAGAACCTTTTCCTCATCTTCTGGTCTTGGATCAGGTACCGTGTCTTCCAACCTCCAACAATGCCAGTTATAATGGTGGGTAAGTACTAGCGTATTCCAGGTCTTAGACTCCCCTTGAAAATGTGGGTCGATTCTTCCCGCATCCAGCAAAGGTAACAATGTGGCACCAGGAGCGCGTAACGTCCCATGCCCCCTTGCTAACGGCTCCACCAGTTGTTCAGCTAAGAGAATCTTTCCTATAGCTCCATATCGATGTTGTGCCGCTTGAAGCGTCTTATGGGCTGTGTATACTAGCTCATCGCGGGGGTTGTGCACGACAGCCCACACGTGGTTGGTGGTGAATCCAAGGGTTACGGTTAGTGACTCACCCAGATCGATGGCATGGAGTTGTGTACCTTTAACCGTGGTTAGCAGGCAAAGCAGATTCTGCTGATCCTTTTCCGTCCAAGGCGTGGACTTTCGGGACTTGTCACGAATCTGTCGCTGTAATTTAGCGAGGAGTGCCAAATTGCTGGGTTCAATATAATGTCGATACCAATTTAAATGACCCAAAAGCTGTTGAAAATGCCTCTTAGTGACAGGGTGGAATGTTTTTAGCGGATCGATGTTAGGACCCTCGTGCAAGACTCTGTGGCGGATGGAACCAGTGTATCGAGTGCCAAGGAACATAATGTCATCTACAGGATGTAGGCTTGACTTTTCCTCGTTGATTGTCCATCCCTCACTTTGAAGGTGAGCAACTAGTTAGTTTACTACACTGGCAGCTACAGAACTATCGCGACCCATGCTGGCAATATCATCAACATAACTCCAAATTTTTAATTCTTTTTCTGGGGGAAGAGAGTGCAAGGCTCGAAAATTCTTCAGGGTGTTATTCATGGCACCAGTGGCTAATGATGGAGCGTTGCGATATCCTTGCGGACAAACTGTCCACCTGTACATGATGCCATCAATACACACATTTAGTATTTCTTCCGGGTCAGTTATTGGGATGGAAAAGAACATATTTTTCAGATCCAATGTGACTCCGACCCACTGACTTTGCTGGAACTGTGCCATCTCAAACATACACTCTGGCAGAGTAGACGGATTAGGTTGTTGAAGTACCTGACACCTTTTGTTGACTTCTTTATAGTCCACAACCAACCGGGCTTCATTAGGCTTCCCAGGTTTCGCAACTCCCCATCCTGATGATAGGTAGGTGCTGGCTGTTACGGTCTTAATACAGCCTCGTCTCTCGAGTCGCTGCAGAAGGTCGGTAAGGGACTGTTTTAGAGAATCCTTAGTTGGGATTGGCCGATATTGCCAGGTGGAAGTGTTACGAAGCATTGGTCAATGCCAGTCCTGTTCTGGGATAATAATGGGTAATGCCTGTAGCACTTGTTCTTTAAGGTCAAGCGCTTTTATCCCCGGGATTCCTAAAATGTTGATGTCCCCTAGAACAGCTTCTAGGGGATATCGGTGATCCTGAACCCAAAACTTGACCTTTGTTGTGACGGCGATAGCGTTAAGCCCTTGTACCTTGATCATCTTGGTGGTCTTTTGATGAGGTATCATTGAGGTAATCACATTGGTCTGAGCTCCAGTATCGAGAAGGAAGAATACCTGTCGTTGGTCATCCGGATCGGTAGGGTTGTAAACAGTGAGTTCAGTGTATGGACGAGAATCAGTAGGATCGGGTTTGAATTGGTGAAGGCCGCCGGCAGAGCCGACGGCCGTCACTCATTTTTTGGCGAGTCCTCAAAATTAAATCCCAATGCTTCAGCCATACTGGCCTGGGCCTTGTCTCCCAAAAGTCTCAATTGAGCCTTTGTTAGTCCGGAGTAAGTGAGAAGAAATCCGAACATAGTTCTTTCCTTCAGAGTTCTTTCCTTTGGGGTCCTTTCTTTTGGGGTCCTTGGAGGTGACCCCCATGGCTCTCGCCGAGGGGTATACCGTTGACGCCTAGGCCTCAATGTTGCAGCTAGGTACGCTGAAGGTCGATCCCTTATATCATTAGAAGCTTCCTCACCTTGCTTCATGAGCGCCTGCAATCATGGGAGATGGCCTAAAAGATTTCCCACTGGTTGACCTGCCATCGGGTTCAAGAAGAGTCGGAGTATAACAGCATTCGCTCCTCCGTGTACCTCTACGCAGGCATCTATAGCTTCCAAGGGTGTTGGAATTGCCCCGGGGTCCGATAGGTGACGATGAGCCCATCTCTCTTTACGCTGGACTGCTGTTAGTCCCGTTGGATTTGTTCTTGGGCTCCATGAGAGATACGACACGCCAACTATAGCCAGGAGAAGTTGTTCTGCAGTAGCCTTCTGCGGGCAACCCTTGTGCCAGGTGTGAAATTTGTGGGTTACCTGTCCTACCACAAGCGCCGGGAGCGGGATGGGCCAGTGGGCACTGTCCGTGACCACATTCAAATCAGTAACGCGCCCTCCGCTCCACGCCGCTTGTCGTGTCAGGGCACTCGCTTCTTCCTTTTCCAGAGTGTCAGATCCAAATTCCACTATCAGTCTTCCTAACCATATGGCCAAGGTTTCTTCCGGCCTTATTTTAGATTCTTTGCAAAGCTCTTGTATCCCTGGTCGGGTGCGTGTGCGAGAGATAACAGTGGTACGCGTGGTACCTTCTTCATCCTCGACATGCTTCGTCACAGCTATCGGGTGAGCTGCGGCAGAGAGAGGGTTAAATTCTGTATCTGGGAGCGTTGGGTATATCCCTCCTCCCATTGCCCCCTCCCTGTGGTAAAGAGGCGTGGCCATTGGGAACGACATCACGTCAGGGGGTGGAGTCGCTAGGCGGATCCCCGCCGGGTCTTCCGAAACTCCGCCCCTCTTTTCCGGGTTCCCCGGATGGCTCGCGCTTCTTTCGGCGCCATTTTCTGCTAACAGCATCATGCGGCTGGCACTGTTAATAAACGCTGCTCCGGAGCCCTTTGCTGTCCGCTCCAGCGACTCCTTACCCGCAGTATGCATCTGAGCCTCCAGGTTCGCATATTCCCTTAGTAGGCCCGTTACTGCACGGAACAGCACATTTATCATCTTTCCCTTTTTCCATTTAATTAGACCCCACTTCGGCTTGTGACGGCCCTTAGTTTCCAAATCCTCCCGTAGCTGAACGAGGAGCTCATGGCCCCGCAACTCAGGCACCAAATCCGGACAGTTGAACCAGTCTGCAGGGGTGGGTTCCCCCCCTCCTTTAAGTATTGAGTGCATTGGGCAAACTCCTGAGCGGGGGTCAGCTTTTCTGCTTTCCGCACCTTCACCCCGGCTAGGGATATGGTTGATGTTTCCTCCGGGGGCCGATAATAAACCCGGTCGCTCCCCGTTATGCATCCGAACTCCCCAAGGGATAGCTTTGTTCTCCATTCTTTCACTATGGCTTCTTCTCTTTTTACAGAGAAGTAGCCATCAATATTTCTTTCATCCCCTTCTACCGCCTGGTGGTAAGCGATATGCGCCCATAGATCGTTAGCATTCTCTACGTGGCGGGTCCCGGTGCGTCGGGGCAGCACCTAATTAGGTTCTTCTCCATCACCGTGCCCTTTAATCCCATCCTCGTCGCCATGTCTCGGACGGCCGGAGCCGACTCAAGGTGATTTAGAAATTGCTCGTTCGTCAGGGCGGGCTGGTGAATGGAGAGGCAGACAAGGTTCAATGGTTGTAAAAAATTTACTTACGTCGCTGGTGGTTGCGACGGAAACGGTCCGGTCGTCTGAACAACAATGTAAGTTGTTCCAGCTGGCGAGGCCAAAGCCAGCAAATCCGTCCTTAACTTAAGCCGGCGGGAAAAGTGTACGTCCGGGATTGCTCTCGGTGACGGGAAGAAGGATCGATAGGTGATCAGCTAGCCGCAAGTCAGATCTCTTTAGAGGCACTCTGCAGCGTGCTCAAAGTTCTTCGACTTGGGCGGAAGTCGCGCGAATTTTTAAATGGCCAGCAAGCCAATTAACAGCCGCCATGTGTGAATAATTTAGCACTAGCCAATAGCGGAACACAAATTTGCATTCGAATAGCGGGAACTCTTTGCACCGTGCACTTCTGTGCTGCAAAGGGAAAATGCACCCTGCAAAGACAGCTGCAAATTGGCGGGAACTCTCTCCTGCACGCGGGTTCTTTATGCAGCACAAACCCTCGCTGTGCAAGAGGCTCTCATGTGACAAGAAAATTCCATCCTGCCGAGGCACCAAAATCACTGGGTTGTGACATAAACAACATACAGGGCTGTGTGAGTGGCTTCTGTTATTGTTGAGATTTGTTTGTTTTGTGGTGTTAGCCACTCCTTGCAACTTGCTTTCTACAGAAAAATACATTTTGGTGAGACAGAACCATAAAGTAAATATTTTAAAATGTCATCATCTTACAGCAATCTCTTAAAATATCCCAGAAGTTAGTGGAAGATAGTTCCTCCTCTTTCTCTGCCCCCCCCCCCCCCCCCGAAGTAGGTGTAAGCAAAGAAAATACATGATATCAGGGGATGTTTTTATTGAGCAATTTGGCTTCAATAGCTTTCTATTCATGGCAAAAAACAATAAATCTGAAAATGAGGGCTGGTTGAGTCTCAGACAAGCTACAGCTTGACTAAACTAAGCAGATAAAGAACTGATTATCCCCACTCTCCAACTTTTTTTTTGTTTTTGTCCTGCCGCCAAGTACAAAAAACCCTTTCCTTATCTGCTATGAGTGACTATATATCCATTAGATAATCAGATACCAGTTACAATGAAAGGGCTTTTAAAGAACTGTTGTTGTACCTTGGGGACGAGAAATTCTGTTTTACTGCAGGATATACCAGGAGCTAAATCCTTCCTTGATCAGCTCAGTGACGGAGCAGAGATGTAATTTTTTTGCACCTTTTGTCTCTTGAATTTTTCAAAGGAGGCCATGTGGAAGGCCTGCACAAGGAGGATCTTGACCTATTGCTGAATCACAACTCCTACTTTATCTTCAGCTATTCCCTTGTTTGTGGACTGTAATGGCAGAGCCGTCTGGAAACATAACCTGCACTGAGTGGTTCCACATAGACCTTCTGCGCATCCACACGAGCATGGATGTTTGTTTCCCTGAGGACAACTAGCAGTAGGACACCTTGTGCTGTTGGTGCTTGTGCCTGGGGAACACCTGTGCCATATGCCCTCTGACATGCAACAAGTTACCCCAGGTGGGGTAAGGGAGGCTGGGGCCAGCAGTAGGCTGGTTCCAGTATCCTTACCTGGGGGCCTCCTGGGGCTGCAACAGCCATGATCCTACTACTCAGAGCCTGGCCAGCAGCCAGAATATGGCTCCAGCCAGCCAGGCTCCAGTTTTGGGTGGCACATGCTGTCCCTGAGTGCGCAGCCCTGCTTTCCTTTTCTTTTCTTTGTTTTTTTCCCTGCACAGGTTTTCTTGACCTTGGGATCTCCCAGAGTCAACCCACCTCTGCTGCACTGCTGCCTTGCAGCACAAAGAACATCTGAATGTGCAATATGTGGCATCGCACGCGTGTCTGCGGCATCACATACCGCACAGCTGCACTCATCTGGATATGGCCTATCAGTTTTAATCGGGATCTATCATAATAGTACATGTACTCTTTTTGGAACATTTGATTTATGTCATTCTCTTCAGAGATGACATCATGAAGTCAGCTGCTTGCAAGAATGGACGTCCCTGTAAATATGCAAGAGGCAAGGATTTTCTTAGGGTGATACCTTTTATTGGACCAGCTTTGGAATTGGGACGAAGTTAGCATTTGAAAGTTTGTTTAACTGTATCCTAACCACATAGCTGATCCAATAAAAGATAGCACCCTAAGAAATCCTTGCCTCATAATTTCTGGACCATAATGGCTACAACATCTGACTTGCACTACCTGTAAAACAGTACATAGAGAGCTCTGAAAGATGAACAATTGATCCTTACTTGCTGTAACCAGGGAAGTTCCTTTTGAAGTCGGTGCTGAAGATTTGACATTTTAGAATTGCCTAGAATTAATGGGATTTTAATAATCCTGTTACTCATGGGAGCTCAAGGTAGTACCTGTCTATTTTAGGGTTTTTTTATGGCACCCATCAGCATATCTAAGCTAGTATCAAAATTGATCCATATCGCTTGAGGATGAAAAAGGTACAGAGGCAGATTGCTTTATAGTAACAATATTATTTTTTCAGGTAAGTTTATGGAGACTGGTGCTTCTCCAACTACAAAGATGAAACTGCAGAAAAGTGATCTTTTCTAATCTAGGTGCAACTTTCCAAGGAAAAGCGTAACATATGTGCGTCTTCACACATGACAACACAATATCTGTACTAATTATAATAAATCAAATCCTACTTGCCTTTCTGAAACAATTAATCAGAATTAATTAACACTTGTGTCCCTCATGTCCTGGAACAAACTTTACAGGCATATTATTAATACCCTGGTCCATGCAATGCCATTTTTTTATTCACTTCTGTTTCCATCATCTGGCTTCACCATCTACTAGGATTGTTCTTTTGTGTAAATTACTCTTTCCAAAATACTGTTTAAAAAAAAATTGGCAGCAGTTGGAAGATTTAGCGGACCCACGCAACATTTCATGTGCCAACGATACTTTTTCACTAACCATTGCTTACCACTTTTGATTTGTGTCGCCAATTCTGATCTCCATAATGTGTTTCTGAATCTAACTGAAAATATCAAAGTCAATGAAGAGTTTCTGGTGTATGGCTGTTTTTGTTTTTGGTAGAACACTTACTTCATAGTTGACGTAATAATGTACTTTTATTAAAATTGGGGTCAGAATGTAGGCCAGGGTGCTGAGTGAACATGACAATGCAGAAAGAGCACCTTTTGATAGTTGCAGCTTTTGGGTCATTCTAACTGTTTAGAATGAAGTCACAGTAATATAACTGTAATTATTATAAAGTCCTCTTCCCATTTTTACAGATGACTATTCCCTTGTGGAGGGTCAGTGGAGAAGCAACACTCCATTCACAGCTCTACTCTTTTCCAGTTTTATAGTTGACTTACCCAGCATCCAAGTGTGAGTTTTTGCAAACAGGAGGGAAAAGTTCTGAAGACGAGAAGGAAGGTTGGGAGAAATCAACTTCAAGCTAAAACCTTATGGGAACTTAGTGATACAGACAGCACATGTGCCTGTAACCAGAAGACAAGATTATGTATAGCATATCCTGAAGTTGACTCCATGATGCATGTGGAGTTCTTATGAATGTTGCTGTTCTTTTTTTTTTTTTTTTCTCCCCCCACCCCCCGAAACAGAAGCCCACCTGTGCTAATGGTTACAGTCTCAGAATTTGCATAGTTTTAATATATTTCTATTACAACATAGGGGCTGGAGTGGCATGAGTGCTAAGGCGCACAGTTGACATCCCAGAGATCACAAGATTGAGGCCCTAGCAGGAGTATTCATGATGCAGCCTGTTGGGTTCCAATGAATCTGAAAAATATCTTGTCACAGGGACATGAGAAAGGGAATTATTACAGCACGCTAAAACTCCCCCCACCACCTCCATCATTTCTATTTTATTATTTATGCAAATTATTTGTTGACTATCCCTGGCCAAAAAGGAAGGGAAAAAAACCCAAATGCTTTTCATCTTAGTGCAGTCATAAACCAAAGATCATAACCTGTACCCTGTGGCCCAGTCTTTTCTAAGATTTTCCTCAGTACAGTATGTGCAGAAGAGGAAGAGGGGTGGAAGGGTCAGAGATGCAGAGTGTGAATCAGAGAATAATTTTGCCAGTAAACAGTCCTAATTTTAAGTTTCTCTGCTAAATGGTACTATCAGCATCATAATATTTTAAGTAGAAATGATCGTGATTAGCAGGCTGCTTTTTGAATGGGTTGGACAAGGGTAAGGAAGGGACCAGGAAACATGATAATCTTGTGATACATATTTAGACATACCAGCATTTGTACTGAGGAGAGAGAGGCAGAACGCTGTTTTAAAACCACAAAGTAAAAAGGGTTCCTGCCCTTTGTCTAAGGCTGACAGATTTGGGACTGGAAAAGTCATTGTTGCTTCACCCATGCAGATAGATTAGCAGACCTCCGTGAGAAGTCACTTTAATTATAAATATTTTTTGTGTTCCCCTATTAACCACACTGGTGACCTTGTAGTAGATTTAAACTGTGTTGACAGATTGATTCTACATGAAGCCAACCATGTAGAACATTAAGTTAAGGAAGTAATTTTTTTCTGAAATCCAAAGGATGGCTTGCTGAAACTACAAGTAAACGACATCACTTTTTTCTGAAATAGGATACACTCATGCCTTCTATTGAATGAAAAAACATCAAGGATGCCCTCCAGGTACAAACAGATTCAGTGAGAGGTAGAATAATGACTTGATCCAAACTGAAATGTAACATTGCTAATACTATTTACCTGGGACAATTTAAGCCCTACACTCTGCAAAGCATACACTTAAATGTGCTCATCTGTAAGCATGTTTGCACCTCATTGACTTGAATGGGATTTAAGCACATGCTTGAAGTTAAGCAGGTGCTTATGTGCTTGCCTGAATAGCAATGAGATCTGAATTTAACTGGGCCAACGTCCTACAACTTATTCCGTTAACCTGTCTCAATACCAGCTCACAGCCAGGTCCTTCAAAAAGGGCAGTCTAGCCTTTTAAGAGGGAGCAGGCAACCCCACTGAAGAAGCCCAGCTGTGGGCATTGAGATAATGAGGGAGCACAGGTGTAACAACTTGGTTGGGTGCCCAGGGCAACTGCCACAGATGGGGGCAGAGGGGATTTATTATTGCTGCTGTGCCATGATTGCATGGCTGCAGTGGCAGCCATAGATTGTTGTTGTTGTTGCTCCCTTGCCTTCCAAATTGGCACCAGGGTTGGCTGCCACAGTCACCCTGCCCCAGTTACACCAATGTGAGGGACTGTTCCCACTAGATATTTAAAATCCCAAAAGACAGAGCAGAGGGAGGCAAAATTGAGTGAAGGAGCAGTTTTGCAAGCAGGAGGGAAATGGTAGCTAACAGGGAGGGACAATGCCACTGTACTGGGGCCAGAGACAGCCCTAGAACAGGGTCAAAAGACCTTGTTTGTTTGGCATCCAAAGACTGCTCTTTTTATTTGAAGAGCTGGCTGAGGAGCTTTCTAGGATGCAAGGCCAGTCTGCAGAAGAAGCTGGCAGGCTAAGCAAATCTCTTACAGATTCTCTCCTTCATATCTTTTTTTTTAATGTGTAAGTTGCCTTTTATACAGCCAAATGCTGCTATGCAATGAAGTTGGGGACTGTTTTTCATGCTAGGAGAATTCTATTTAACTTAGTGGTGTTTTTTTCTGATTTACAGCAGACGGAGAACTACATCAGGCCTTTAAACATGGGGAGATGATTTTTTTTTAATATAAAAAGAAAGGAAAATAAACTAAAAAATTAACAACCAGAAACAGTAATTGACAGATTACTTATCATCAACCGCGTGTAATATCCTGACTGTAAGATTTCTATCGGGTACAGAGGCTGAACCAGCATCTTTATGCTTCTAAGAAGACAGCCCCTTCTCCCCTCCCCTTGGTTTCTCATGGTGATAAGAATGCTCATGGAGAAGTGTAATCAAAATCTTATCTGACCATCTAATTGGGGGTTATTTTGGAACTTGCAGTACATGTAATAGGATGAGTATTTAATGTTCAGGATTTTCCAGGGATAATTTAGAGTATATTTAACCATGTAGTAATTGATTAGATACTGGGCTTGGGTGTTAGAGAACCTGAATTCTACTCTTGACTGTCACTGGCTATGTTGCTGTAGGACAGGACTGTCCAACTTCTAAGACCCCAGGGGCCACATGCCCCTAGGCCACACCAGTGGAAAGCTGCACCAGTTGAGCCACAGGCCACTAGACCACACAGATGCTGCCCCTGCTTTACAAAATGCCCACATGGGCACCCCACCCCCTGTTGCATGACATGAACACACAAATGCAATTCCTCCTGTCTCCCACAGCAGTGCATGCCTCATGAGCAGGGATCCTGGTTTTCTTTGTTTAAAAATCCCAAATTTTCTGATTTAAAAAAATATTTTAAAATGTCTGATTTAAAAAAAAACCCCAACATCTGTGTTTTCCCATGATGAAAATAAAATGCCACACATATAAGTATCAATTGAATGCAATGTTTTATTCATATAGTTACAATTTTAAAGCAATTTGGAAGCCTACCAGTGCCTTAATTACTATAATAAAATAAATTGTAAATACCTATATATTTTGGCATTTGGTTTATTTATTTATTTGGCTTTTTTAACATGGAAAATCGAATCTCCCTCTGTGCACCAAGATGTGGGTCCACGTGCATCCGTCCCTCGCACTGCTTTGTGGCACTGACCAGCCCTCATATGCTGGAGCTGTGCCACTACCCATGCCGTTGCCCCTCACTCCCAAGCCGCAGTCCCTTGGCCCTGCTGGTGATCTTTATATCCAGCCCACCCCTCTCCCCAGCCCTGCTAATGCCCCTCACTCCCAACCCACTAGCCCCAGATCCCCAGTATGTAAGAAAGGGAGTGGGTGTGGGGAAGGGAGATGTGGGCACAGGTGATGCATGGGAAAGGTGGGAGGGGGCACAGGTGACGTGGCCAAGGGAGAGGTATGTGCCCCTCTGGATTTCTGCACCCATCGCAGGAAACAGAGCTGCAGCTGGACCAGACCAGCTCTGGGCAGGAGCTGCCTCCGCGGCCCAGCATGCAGGACCTAGAGATGGATGGAGCACCATGCATCCCTGGCCTCCAAGGTGAAGCATGGCAGCATGAAGTTGTGTCCTCGATGCTGCTGGGCAGACAGGACGCCTTGCCTCACCAGCCATGGTGATGTAGCACTTCCTCCCATGCCAGGTCCCACCTCTGTCCCACCATGGAGGCAGCTCCTGCATGGGGCTGTGGGTATAAAAATCTGGAGGGCACTTTCTTCCCCCTGCTGTGCCACCTGTGTTTCCCACCCCTCCCACTGCCCCCCTAGACTTACCTGGAGGGAGCTGTTCTCCTCTGCCCTGCCTTGCTGTCATGTGCATGTGTGCATGCACACATGCACGTGGTGCCCCCTGTCTCCTGTCCTGCTCCCCCAAGCCCCAAGGAGCCCCTTGCAGACTGGAACTCTCCCATGTTTTTCTCCTTTAAAGTAACGGGAGAAACAGTGGCTCAGGAGAAGCCCAGGGGTCACAACTTAACATCTCGGGCTGCCAGTTGACCAGCTCTGGTTTATGACAAATTGAATGAAAAGTACTTAACAGCACTCTACGTATCCTCTCATTTTGCCTCTTCTACAAGGGCCAAGTTGAATGTATTGTCATGATGGTTACTTTGCCCTGTTTGAACATTACCTAATGGCATCCCTTTTGGTTTTAAATTTAATGTATAAAAACTCTGGATTAAAATTGTGTGTTTGTGTATATATGTATGTGTGTCTAATATATAATTAGCTTCACATTTACTTGTATGAACTATGTAAACTTGGCAAGTTCAGAATTAAAATCTCATTGCCAGTACACTGTATAAGTTATGGTTCATTAGAAAATCATGAGCCATGTTCTTTTTCAGTCAAAGTGCTTAGGAATAGTCTAAAGATGAAACTTAAATTGCAATTTTTACCTACCCATTAAAACCAATAAAATTATTCATAGAATGACGAAAGTTGCTGGAAAAAAACAATGTTTGGAAACAGTTAAATATGAGATTTGGCATCTAACCCACACACTCTTCTCTTATAGGGCCTGTTTTAAGTGAAATCAATAAGGATTTTACTATGAAAACTTATGTTTAAAGGTTTTGCTATGAAAACTTATGGGAACAGAATCAGACTCATAATTTTATCATTGGAAATCCTTACTTTGTTTTAAAAAGTGTTAAGTCTTTTGTAAATTGCAAAGGGGTGGACTTTGATTCTTTAATACACAATAGAGACTAAAAAAAACCAAGAGTGCATTTGTTGTGTTGACATACAGCTGCAGTTCTTGATTTATGATGTATTGCACAGCAGAAATACCAAATAAGTGACCTTGAAATTATTCTGTAGGTATGTGTATGGCAGATATAGGTCACTGATCACCTTTGTTAGTTAGATACCTCAGTTACTATCTCCTGATTCAACAGATTTTGGCATAACATTATTCAGGACCTACACCAATTTATACAGTCTTTTTCCTGACTAGCTGCCATGAGAAGATCCTCAGTTGTTTTGTACCTGAAATGCAATGATCTAATGAAAGATTTAAGAAATGCAAAGGAGTATGTGTATAGTCCAAATTTAGGACCTGATTTTGCAGAAAGCACTATATAAGCGTAAATGGCTGGCTGTGCAGGTCTCTTTGGTTCAGGGTACCAGGTCATGTGCAACTTTTATTGTACATAAAGAAACACTATTGATATTAAGAGGACTGGTGGAGGTAGGTTAGCCTGCCTTCAGCACCACATAGACACAGCTACACTGCTTCCAGTCCAAGAACCGTGCCAAGTATTTGACTGCGGAGTTGCTGGGCATGCTAGACCTGAAGTTTAGGCATGTCCTAAATGGCCTGTGATATTCTCCCTCCTATGCTGACTGGTTTCTTCTCTTTCAGTCTTTTATTTTTTTACCTGCTCCTTCTATCTCTTCTCACCTGTGATCTCTATCACCCTTCTCTTGTCCTCCCATTAGCTTTTTTTGAGCAAAGATAAACCATCCATCCTTGCCCCGTCCCACAAAAGCATAAACATAAGAACTGCCATTTACAGTAAATCCGTCTAGCCCAGTATCTGGTCACACACAGGATTCTGCTCTCTGCTGCTTACTACAGGGGGTCAGAGGTGCTCTGCCCCCCATATCTCTTGTCTGCATCCAACAGGTTCTGTGCAGGGGTAGCCTCCACAGACCCACATCCCTCAGCAGTCTGGAGCTTATCATGGGACCCCTGTCTCGACAGCCTCTGGAGCATTCTGCCACACCATCTTAGCAGGCTGGGGGACATCAAAATGGTCCACTTCAGAACAGCCCATTGCCATCAGCTGTACATACTTGTGCTCCATACCATTCACCAGCACCCCTCATGTTCCTCATGGATACCAAATGGTGTGATGTCTTTGCTGAGGGTGACGAACATCAGGGGACTAGCCTATATTCCACTTTAGCCCACCAGGCATTTAGGATGGTAGCACCTGCATAGAGTTCTGTCTAGTCACTGATGTAGACTTATGCTTCCTCATGGGCCTTGCCTGACCCCACAACTAGGCTTGTCTCACACAGTGGCAGAGATTGGATGCTAATGTGGAGGGTAAACAGGGTATGTCCAGAATTTTCCACCTTCTATTGCTCTCTCATTGCTGCTCAAGAAATTCTGATTCAGGATGTGAATAGGCATTACATGTGAGCAGGGAAAAACATTTTTTTTCCTGGCACAAATGGAGAGTGTTCAGCTGTTCAAGGGCTTTTTCATAGAAGAGAACTGGGTCTTCCATAACAAAAAGAGAGCAGTTCCAACCAGGAAGGTATCTCTTCTCCTGGGCCAAGTTGCACAGCTATATACTTCTCCTGTGTCTTCAACAGAGCAGTGACCTTGTTCTGTGGCAGACATGGAGAACATTTCCCTGTTGTGACAGGGACTGGGATTAGTTAAGCTGCCACTGCCTCTCACGCCTTTCACAGATGCAAGTGACCTCAGTCTGTGGAAGGCATGGGGGCATTTCCCCACCACTCAACTCCTTCCAAGCATCAGGAAGCATCAACCTGCTACTATCCCCTTCACTTTTCACAGACCAAGGTCACCCCACTCTGGGGAAGGCGCAGGGGGCATTTTTCAAGGCTGGAGCTCAGCCCTGGTTTGCCCACAGGGGAGAAGGGGAAGTTGCAGGTTAAAATACCTGTATGTTTGCCCTCTCACCAGTATTTCTAGCACTGCAACATTCCCAGACCTTTTCAGCACTAGAAATGAATGCCTGTCCCTAGCCTCAGAGGCAGAAACTCTTATCTACGTACTGACGGACCTTTCCTCCAAGAATTTGTCCAATCCCGTTTTACACTGGGTTGAATTATAAGCCTCCACAACATCTTGTGAATTCTACAAGTTAATTACAAGCAGTGTATAAAAGGAAATTCCTTTTCTTAGTTTTAAAGGTACTACCTAAATTGCATTTTATATCCACAAGGTCTAGTTTTGTGAAATATAATGAGTTCCTATTTACTTTCTCTGCACCATTCAATCTTTTGACACTAACAGGATATTTGCTAGCATTTTACTACTTATATGTTACACATTTTCCCCTGACCCTGTGTCTGACTTTTATGTTAGGCTAATGTTTTCAAGGCTTGGACTGTGCATTGCAGAGTACCCAGAACAATATGCTTGGTTGGTGCTTAAGTGTTGCTGTAATAAACATGATTAATAATAGTCCAAGCTATGGGTCCAATCTTTAATTTACTTCAATTGTAATTTTGCTGGTGGAGCAAGTGCAAAATGCAGCTCTATTGCCGCCTCCTTATTTGTATTGTTTGTGCTTTTGTCCCAGTCCATAACATCTTACCTGTTTAAAAAAAAAGCCCAAAGGGTCTTGCAAGGCACTCTCTTATTTGTATCAAATGGCAACACATCACAAAGCAGTGGAACTGCAACATGAGCCAATCAATTAGCACTTCATTTTGTACTACAGACATAACAGAGGTAGTGTGCTTTGCTCTTGCTATGAACCAGGAAACACTGAAAGACAGCAGGCTGGAGCAAAGAGATCCAGGAGGAACAATGTGGTTTGTAACCCTTGCAAAAGGACATCAGAGAGCATCTTCCTGCACCTGCTTCCTTACTCATTTTACACAAAAATATGCACCAATCTGACAGTTTTAATTTTCTGTTGGAAGTTGTACGCCAAAATCAATGAGAGTAGATGGGCACAATGGTGAATCCTTTTTTTCTAGTGTTCCTTAAATGTCATGTTCCTTCTCCTCCTCCCACCATTTAACATCAGCCCCTCATCTTAGAATCAAGTGTGGGGGAGGGGGAGGGCAGGCAGGTGCTGTGGTTTGGGCTGCAGCCCCTACCCAGTGCCAGGACCATATCCACAGCTGCTGCTACCTCTTCATCCCACCATCTCTTCCCTGCAGCCTCTGCTCCCCTGCCTTACCCTCTCCCTCCCGCTTGCCCTTGCTCTGCACATGGCAGGCTCCATCCACACTGCAGCTTGGGGCACTGAACATGGTTCCTGTCTGGCCCCATAGCAGTGGTGCGCAGCCTGTACAGCTGCTATGGAGGCTGGGCTCAGTCCATGCTCTGTGCACAAACTAGAACAGGGATGGAGTCTGCCAGCATGGACCAAGGATGGGGTGGGGAGTAGAAGTGGGGAAGGGGGAAGTAGGGTTGGAGGGAGGAATTGGAGGAAATGAGGCTGTCGGGAGGCTAGCAGGGAGCAGGGACAAGCAGGGAGCAAGCTGCTTGACTTCTCCATACCACTTGTCCCCTCTCTGCACCAGTGGAGGGGAGAATTAAAGGCAACCCTCCAAAAATAGATTCTATATATAGAAAATTATAACAAATTTATAAATTTTCCATGCATAGAATTAATTTATTAGGGAGCTGTTTTCCATTCAGGGTCAGCTTAGATTTCAGTAAATATGGTACTCCTCTCTATGGTCCTCTATAGCTACTTGGTAATAATAATTACTACTTCAGTGGAAGCCAAACCTTTCGACTGATGTGCAACAAATTTGCTCCATGCCCCCTCCAAGCACCATTTCAAATGCCCCCCTTCTGCCAAATATGCTACTTTGCTTTCTGCTTCCTGCCCTGTGCCCCCTGCCTAAATTGCTGCTCAGCCTTCTGCTTGCTGCCCTGTGTACTGCTGTGCTGCCTATCCCATCCCTAACCTGCTGTGAGACACAAAGGTGGCTCTTACCACTTGTGGCACTCGTGCTGCAGGTTGGCTACCCTGTACTATTTTATGCAGATAGAAAACCTGTGGTATGTACTTGGGTGTCTGGCATCAGGCTTACAAATGTGTATTCAGGCTCTTAAGATGATGAACATTGCAACTTCCACTGCAATAAAAGTGCACTGAATAAAAGAACAAATACCTTTCTATCCACGTACCTAAACATAGTTATTTATATTTATTTTACTTATTTAATTTCTAGGAGACTAAGAAGCCCACTTCAATTCCATCCTTCCAAAATATTATCCTCTCTTTTTATTTGGAGCTTGAGATGACTCATCTTCAATAAGAGGCTAAGTCAGGTGTCACAAAACTGAATGTACACAGTTGCAGCTCTGTGGAAGATAGCCCATACTCTAAATGGGACTTCCTTCTTTCCAAGATCTGACCAGTGCCAGGTTAGCTACTCTGTTTCTCCCCACACTTCCTCAGAGAAGAAGTGGGAAAACAGCTGACCCACCAACCAGATGGAAACCAGTACAATATAATATTCCTATTGATGCTGCTGCAGATGGAGGAGAATTACATTTCATCCTGACTGTACTGATTAATCTTCCAAAAATAATGCTCCATATTATTCCCTCAAGATATATGCATGATAACCATTGATATTAATGGGAAGCCATGAGGCCAACCAGCTCTTTACAAAACTCTTGCATCCCTGGAAATCCACTATGCATTCTGCTCAAAGGGTAGCTCAATAAAGTACCTATTTTTTTGTGAGCATATGTAACTCTATTGTATTATATTACTTCCACCAAAGAAAAACACAGAAGATAAAAAAGCAGGAAAGCAACTCAAGTTCCACTTGGTTACACCACTGAAATTCAGGAATCGACTCTACCTCCCAAGGCCCCTGGGACATGCTCCCCTGCCCCTCTCCCCTCCCAGGGGTAGGGGCAGAAAGTGGAAATTGGAGGAGGGAGGGGGATCTCAAACACCTGGGCAACAGCCATGGGAGGAGTGGCAGCTGGGAGGGATCCCATGGGCTGGTGTGTAGTTAACCCCTCAGAGGCTGCAAATGGCCCTCAGGCCACCAGTTAAGCAGATATGGTGTAGCTCACAACAGAATTAGGCTCTACATTTTTAAAGAAAATAAGTTATTCTAGGCTCATAACTATGGAGACAGCAACTTGAATCTTCCGCCATACATCACCATACAAGGTACCTATGTGGTCTCCACCACCAGAGTAACAAAACCTCACACAGTGCTTAGAACCAGAAAAAATAGTGTAGAAAGGGACCTTGAGGAGCCATTTAGTCCATCCCTCAGCCCCAAGACAAGAGGATCAATGCCTAAAAAATTCTTGATAATTGTTTATCTGACCAGTTCTTAAAAAGTTCTGCTAGTGGACAATTCCACAACTACAATGAACACTTATCATGGGGCAATGGAGGATAAATACTCAGTTTCACATAGGAAATCTATGACAATGCATGGACTTTAAAAAGGCCTTTGGTATAGTCTGCCATGATGCTCTTCTAAAAAAAAAACTGGGAGATCCCGGGGTGGTAGAGTCCATGGTCAGGTGTGTTGGGAACTGGCTAAGGGGTTGAACTCAGAGAGTATTTGTGGATGGGTCTGTATCATCTTGGCAGGAGGTGGCCAGTGACATCCTGCAGGGTTTGGTTATTGGCCCTATGCTGTTCAACATCTTTATTAACAATTTAGATGAGGATGTGGAAAGTACACTGTCCAGGTCTGCAGACAATACTAAGTTATGGGGAAAAGCGGTCGTACTAGGGTATAGTGGATCCAAGTGGACCTGGACAAGCTGGAAAGGTGGGCGGAGTGGAACCAAATGTAGTTCAATAAGGATAAATGCAGATTGCTTCATCAGGGGAAGAAGTAACCGGCAACATGAATATAGGTTAGGAGGAGGTGTCCTGGGCAGCCCGATGGCTGAAAGGGCTGTGGTTGATCACAGGATGAACATGAGCCACCAGTGTGACTCTGTAGTCAACAGAGCTAATAGCATACTGGGGTGCCGATGCATCACAAGCAGGGCTAAGGAAGTGACACTTCCTCTCTACTTGGCATTAGTGAGACCCCAGCTGAAGTAGTATATCCAGTTCTGGGTGCTGCACTTCAAAAAAGCCATGGAGAATTTTGAAAAGATCCAGAGAAGGGCCACAAGAATAATTAAGGGCCTGGAGGACAAACCTTATGAGGAAAGACTAGGGTATCTGGGACTGTTCAGCCAGAACAGAAAACTAGGGGGGACTTGGTGGCTATCTATAAGTATGTAAGGGATGAATGTTGGCAGCTTGGAAGAAAACTGTTCACTAGGGTGCCCCAGGGGAGGACAAACAGCAATGGCCATAAACTGTTAGAGGACAGTTTCAGGTTGGATGTAAGGAAGAACTTATTTATGGTAAGGATGACCAGAACCTGGAATAGACTTCCCAAGAAGGTGGTGCAGTCCCCAAGCTTGGAAGTCTTCACGAGGAGACTGGGCAGACACCTTGCTGGTATCATTTGATCTCAGCAGTATTTTGCCCAGAGGAGGGAGGTTGCTCTCAATGATCTTCCAAGGTCCCTTCCAGCCCTTAACTTCTATGATTCTATGACTTGAACACATCTGTCCCCAAAACCTAGGCTGGCAGGCCTACCACTGGACTGTTCTTTCCCTCTGTGCCCTGACCTCTGTGGGAATTCCTCACTGAAGATGGCAATAGGACTAGATGGATCAAAAGTCAACACTGAAGCTCCTGGTTTCTAGAGCTTTGCCACAATAACAGGAATTTGCTAGACAAAGATGTATGAAATAAATTGTAATGGGGGCTAATGAAGCAGTTATCTTATTGGCTTGAAGCAGAACCAGAAACTGAGCTTTAATTGGATGATTAATAGAACAGGAGAGGCTCACATAGGAACTGAAGGGGAACATTATTGCTCCCTCCTTGATGCTGCTGTGCCTGAGAGAGATGCTTTTAAAGCTAATTCTGCAAATATATAAACAAGTAGGTAGATATTTGATTTCAGGTTTCTGCAGTAGGGGCAGCAATGCTTCTTTCGTTGTTTATTTTGGAAAGAAAAACACATAGGGGAGCATGTTTTATCTTTCCCATGTTCTTTGATCCAAAGAGTTGACATTCAGATATTTTGTCCCTGATATTGTACATGAAAAGGACCACAAAGGAGAATGACTGCAATATCTCCAGTATGTCTTTATTGGGTCTATCACAAGGGACGATACCATGAGGCAAACACCAACTTATTATATTCAACCTAAACAAGTCTTGAATTTATTACTAATAAGTGAGTCCCATGCAAAAAAGTAAATAGAGAAACAACAAAATTTACATGTTTATTTGTTTAAGATAATCTTGGCAAGATTGGGCTTTTTGTGAGTTCGGGTTTTATTGGCAGAAATAGTTTGCCCCTTCTGGCTGGACCTAATAGTGCCTTTACTTTATGGTTACTTACTGTGTATGTCACAACAGAGGAAAAATTAAGCTGACAAATTCTGCAATAACTCATCCTTGAGGCATAGCTTATTTTTACTACTTCAAACGTTATGGTTGGATTTAAGTGGAATGATTTTGAAGAAGAGAAAAAAAGTAGACAGGCTGGCCTTTCCAGACAGAAAACCCCTCCTCTCATTTAAGTAGTGACAGTATTTTTAAACTTTGGTGATAATCATGTTAAGTACAATAATAAATATCAGTTTTTCAAATATCTTTTCAAATTGAAAGAATATCTGTTCAAAATAGAGTGTGGCTACCCAGCTACAAATGACCAATTCCTCCAATAAAACTGAAACAGGCTAGTCTATCCCTTTAAGAGGGAACAGTTAGCTCTGTTGAGATAGCCTAACTGCAGGACATTTGGATAGGCAGGGAATGTCCTTCTAGGACAGTGGCTTTCAACCTGTGGTCTGTGCATCCCTGGGGATCTACGGACTATGTCTAAGGAGTCTACAAAAGATGACTATGATCAATCAAAAGTATGTGATTTCATTTACAATTCAAAGTACACAGCACCTCCATTCAAAATTTATTAGGGGTCCACAAATGAAAAGATACTGAAAGCCACTGTTCTA
Source organism: Alligator mississippiensis (assembly GCF_030867095.1). NCBI lineage: Eukaryota > Metazoa > Chordata > Crocodylia > Alligatoridae > Alligator > Alligator mississippiensis. The sequence goes on along the minus strand of NC_081826.1, from coordinate 133,008,447 downwards.
GGAGGTTAAAAAAACTCCCAGAAGAGTAAACAAGAAAGGAAGAAGTATGCTGTGAATGTAACTGCTTGCTACAAGAAGGGGGCCAGAGCCAAAAGGCTCATCCTTCTGTGCCTGGGACAGGGCAGGGGGATTTTCTTTTGTTTGCTAATTTGGTGGTTTGTTTGTCACCTAAGGACTGTGTTACTTGAGGACTAGCCGAGGGACTCCTTGAGAAGCAAAGCCTGCCTGCAAAAAGCAGAAGGCTAGGTAACCTCATAAAAAATGCTGCAGGAACCAAAATAAAATTGTAACCTCTTTATTCATGTTACTAAAACCCTCTATACACTTCAAGGCAAAATTTCATCCCTGAAACAGAATTCTTGAGGCTGTTTAAAAACATCCCATTGGCAGGCTTTTGCTCTCTATAACAGTCCATGTGTTTGTGGATAATTTCTAGGTGATCCTGTTTTATTTTTTCTAAAAAAGATGGAGAAAGAAGGATCCACTTCCTTCTTCAGAGGATGTGAGTGGGGAGTCTGTCCTGCCTAAGAAACCCCACTGAAGGACAGAGAGAGCATTAGTGCTGGGAGAATCTTTCCCCAGCTGATCCTCTGCTGCAGATGTTCTCTTCCAGCAACACACCCAGTTCCTCTCTGGAGTGTATTGGATTCTTGAGACTCTTTTTAGCTGCCAATGGTTAGCTGGGAAGCTGGAAGGTTGATTCTTTTTTTTCTGGTATTAAGTTAATTCAAAGTGTCACCCTCTGGTTTAATTCCAAATCTCAAATGATTCCATGTCTATGAGTTGTGGAAGTGAGAAGCCCCACACTAGTAAAGCAAATTCATTGTTGTATATTCCAATAGTACAATACTTTGGAACAAGTCTTTCTGTGAGAGTGACACATTTATTTCATTTGACTGGGATATATATTGGTATCCAAACCAGGTTTTTTGCCTGATGGAAGGACATCAAATGTACAATGGCCAAGAATTTTTAAAGCAAGTGCCTAAAGTCAAGCTCCTAAATCCATGTGGCTTAGTCTGCAATTTTCAAAGAACGAAGTTAGATCAACACCTCTCACTTAGATCTAGTAGAAGTTGGGTACTAATTCCTTTAGTTGCTTTTGAACATCATGGATATAATTTAATGTTATGATGTTCAGAGTGTTCACATCCAGCATTGAAACCAGTGGAAGCTGCTGGGTAATCAAAGTGCCCAAATATTGATTTAGAAACTTAATTTTGATGCTTCATTTGGAAAACCTCAGATTTTATTAAAAATACAACACAAAATAGACTTAAGAAAAATGGATACTTTAAGAAACTAGTATACAGTGCATCCCATTTTCTAACTAAGGTTTCTGATTACTTGTTTGATTGCAGAATTTGCAACATATATTTTTATACATGATGAAGCCAGTAAGGCAACTGGTCAAACCAGTTTCCATATTTTTTTGTTATACCCACCTCCTTGCATTTGTTTATAGCACAGAATATTTCTGAATATCTAGACATAATGTACACAAAAATAGCAAAATGTACACAAAAAAGGATTTTTCAAAATACTTCTCTCTTAAAAAATTGCCCTTTGAGAGACACTTGGTAAGAGGTGTAAATTAATGACCTGTGTCTGTATTAGAATTCAAATTGGGTTCAACCAAACTATGTTAAGATTCTTTGTGTTAAGATTATGCTTAACTCTCTCAGTACTGGTGGATCCCACATTACATTAGTAAATTATTCCTAAAATATTTAAGAACAGAATTTGTAGTAACAAATGTATAGGAGAAATTGTTTGATTAATTTATAGGATCTGGGGCTTGGAGTCAATCCCTTATTTCATTCTCAATCCTGTGAAAGTTGTGCTACCTGCCCTCACATGACTTCCCTGGTTGGTTGACTTACTTCACTCTGCAGTAGAACATAGCTGTCATGTGAGGCTATGATCCCAAAGAGAGAAGTGATCTCTCAGGGAGTAGATGTGCCATGGAAAAAAGGAAGTTTCAATCAACTGCATTTTTGAGGAACCGAGTGCAGGGAAAGTGTGGGTGGGGATAACATGTTTATGATGATATGTATTGTTATTCTTAAATGTAATGATTGATTATAATGTTACCTGGAGGTCATGTATTTGTGGTGCCTTGCCCAGGCCAGTCTAGACTGGGATGAGTCTCATTGTAAATGGTTTTTCAAAATCATTTGTGCAGATATTACAAGAGCACAGTGCTAGCTGGCCCCAGCAGAAGTCAGGAAGAAAGACACATTTGTGGGATCCATTGGGAAAACCATATTTAACTCAAAATAATAAAGTCTTCCTGTCCTATGTAAAGTATCAACCTGTGGATCAACTGTTGATCCCAGTTACCATGGCTGTAGCTAAATTGTTCTTCCCTACGGGAAGATCAGAGGCAGCCTGTAGGCTTGACACAGGAAAGAAGGCAAGAATAAATTTTAGAGAACCTGCTTTCCTTTTCTTGCTTCAGAGAAACCTAACTAGTGTTTCCTACTTACTAAATGCACAAAGATACTGAAGAGTGACTCTAGCCACCAGCTGCTTTCCAGGCCTTATCCACTTATATTTTAATTACCTGAAGATTATTAATTACAGGTGGTGCACCCCACCTTGAAAATTATTTAGTAGTTGGGAAGAGAGACTGATTAAGCCCCTCTATTCAGGGAGATCACAAACTAGTGGTTCTCAACCTTCTTAGATCTGAGGCACCCTTAGGAAAATACCAGCTCTTGATTTTCCCTCATTTTCTTAATAACAGAAAAGCAGTAGAGCAATTCTTCTGTTACAAAGAAGTAAAAAAGATCACAAGTCAGAATGTTTTTAATACTCTGGATTTCTATGTGAAAACTTTAGCTTTATCTTGTGAATCATGCTTGCACCCCTAACAGTGCTAACATTGTGCAGCACCCCATGGCACCCTTGAAAGGATCTTAAGACTCCGAAGGATGCCATAACACCCTGGTTGAGAATCACTGCCATAACCCCTGCCCTACCCCTATTCAGTGTGGGCCTATGTTATGTATTGTATTATGCTGTATTAGATAAGGACTGCTTTGAACTTTGTATAGAGAGGACTTGAGACAGTCACCAGATTCCTGCAAAAGCATCATCAGGGAATAAGTAAATAGTCTTAATGCACTGCTTGCTCTCTGCTCCTCAAACTCCTATTCAAGAGGGTTCAGCATGCCAAAGGTTTGTGTTAGAATATGTGGGTTTAGTTAGTATTCACCACCTTCAAATCTTAATAGCTGTCCTTCATGCTCAGGGTAATTGTTTGCCAGGGTTGGCCCATACCGATAGGTATCCATAGTCTCCGCTCTTTCTGGCTTTGTGGGAATCGTATCGTGCTGGCAAAGCAAAGCCGATTTGAGACCACCACAGTCTTCTTGTATCTTTATCCCTGGGTAAACAGTTCCTGAAAGGTTCTCTGCCACGTGGCTGCAATTCTGAAGATTTTTTACATCACACATGTTATCACTGTACTTCACTACTGAGGGCTTGTAGGCCTGGTAGGATACTTTTGTGGTTGTAGTGATAACAGTTTGTAAAGCTGGGGTTGATGGAGTGGAATTGCTACCATATCTGCAAGGATACTCCCCGCTATAATAAGGATGATTAGTGTTTGCTTGAATCTGTCCGTAGTCACTCCTGTCTCCGTAACCAGTTTTCCCCATCATCTGTTTCAGTCCGTGATGTCTGTCAGTGTTATCAAAATTTTTGTCATGCGTGGTCAAAGAATAACCAGTATGTTGAGATCCATTCAAGTTCACGTGGTCAGTATCATCTGGGGTATTTGTCAAATCTTTGTAAAGTGTTGGATAGGAGCTAGAACTTATGTAGGCAGGAACTCCAAATTCATAGCCACAAGGCCGAGGCACAAAGATCCTTGGGTTAGGACACTTTTGGTAGGGTGACACCACATCCCCTTGAAAGCTAATTGAGTCATGAGTAACTTTGTAAGGGTCTGTATTTTGAAATGAAGAGTAAGACTGAGTTGCAATAGGGAAGCTGGTATCTGTAACGATACTGAATCTCTCTGGGCCTTCCTTACATGGCAAATGATGGATATTGTTGAAATGGCCACTGCTGTCATGGTACCATCCTGCCTGAAAAGAATATGAAAACAGACCTTTAAGATCTGGAAGAAAATGCTGCAAGTGTATGTGCTAGTGCACGTATCCCCAACACTGATATATACATACTTGTGATATGCCTTCTCTCCTGCTTTAACCTCCCCTACCCATGACAGCTAGCTGAAGAGGTGCAGTGTCTCATGACATGCACAATATCCTGTGATTCCCTGTTCATGGTTCATCTTTTCCAACCCGCCTAGATTTACCTCGGAGTCCAGAAGCCTCTTTTTCTGGGGAAGGTGGGAGGAGGATGTTTGTTTTTTCACAGCACTTCTCCTTACTTCTGCCTCTGATTTACTCTCTGGCCGAGAGTGGTCATGGAATCCTTTGGCCTGAAGTAGTGTTAACACATGTGAAACTTGGTTATTTAACGACACGAATAATCATGTAACTTGCTGTGTTGTTATTTTATATCACCCACGAGGCTGCTAAGTGTTGTGCACCAGCCTGCACCAAACAGCTTAGTGTAAATGACAGACCTTGCAGACCAGAAAGAGCAAAGAAACGGAAGAACCTTGATTATGGAGATGTGATGACATGTTCACTCTGGCAAGCACACAAATGCGTCATAGGTCATGTGTTTTGAGTGGGTGTGTATTTCTTTTTTTTTAATTAGTGGATAAACACAGTAATTTTTTTAAGCTGTGCCATATAGGGATATCAGCCCTGGACACTGCTTTTACAGGGAGGCCCAAAAATAGCCACTTCCACAGCTGACAGCTGGCCATGCCAACATCACTGGCAGAAAGGTGGCTGCCGCTACCCTGTGCCACTACTGTCCAAGGTGCAAAGCTACCCTGTTATGCTTTTGTAACTACATTTGTAGATGTGAACCAGGTGAGGTAGGGATGAAGACTGTAGCACAGGTTTTGAAAGGGCAGTACAGAAGAAAGCACGACAATGTTTGGAGAAGGAGGAGGTGACACAGGGCTTACCCAGGCTGGCATTTTTAGCTCAGAGGGGCAGCTGGAAAGGAACACAAAAAGTGATGAGCTCAGCAACACAGTAGACAGGAGCTATGTGATGAAGGGGAGTGGAGTTTGTACTTGATGGGCAACACCATGGGGAGCCAATGAGATAACTATAAAAAGGGAGTAACCTGGCTGCAGTGATAGGGACATTAATGATTTTGGCAACCACATTATAAGAGAATTGGAAAGAAAGTTAGTAACCATAAGGTTGAAGAGAAAGCTGAAGTGTCAAGGGAGGAGATGACCATAGCATGGACCAGTGATTTACCTGTTTGGATGAAGACAAGAGGTCAAAGATTACAGATACAGTGAAGGGTGAAGTAACAGGAGTTGCACATGGATAAGAATGCAAAGGCAGAGAGGAGTCAAAGAAGACCCCAAAGCTGTGGGCTGAGTTGTCAGGGAGAATAAAGAGTGCAGACAGGGTGGATTTGAGAGGAAAAAGTAAAAGCTTCCTTTTAGTTGGTATTCTGAAATTCAGGATCTTAGCTTAGCCTTAGTATAACAACCATTAAAATGGCATAAAAGGGCTTCAAATAGATTGCACAGTTCTGAATGACAAACATTCTTTACTTTTTAAAGCAGCTCTTCCTAACCAAACTGAAATGCATTCTGTGGGAAGTCATTTAGGGATGCTCATCTCTTTAAAGTACTCTGGTTGTATTCAAAACCCTCATCACTTATTCCTACCTGTTTGTGATTTGTCTCCTTTTTAGACTCCATCCTTTTTAAAGTCAGTAGGACTACTAGCATACATAAATGCTTATAAGACATAAAGAAGAATGCTTCAAAAGCTTTTGAAAGCATTTGAAAGCTTTTCTAAACTTTATCCCAGCAATACAGTTTGTCCAATAAAAGATATCATGCAAAAAGATTCTTGCCACTTGTATGACTTGTAGAAACTTATACAGCCCCAACGTGCCCTGGCATCCTAGCTATAAAAAAGAAATCTTGTCTGCTAAAATGACAGGTTCTTGTATAGGACAAAATAATTCTACTGTGTTAATGTTCATAGTTTTCAAATTAAAAATATCCACTTTGTTGGTAGACACTGTACATTTTGATTTTGTGTTAGAATTTTATTGTTCAAAGTTTATTTCTTGTTATAAGGAAACATTTTGACATTGAGCAAGAAAATAAGATTAATATTTACTATTAAAGTAGCTTTTGTTCTAATAAGTTAAGAATACTATATGACTATAAATGAAATAATTGGCCATATTATGATATGACAAGTTAGTATCAGTAGTTAGTCCATAATATGATGCAATATTCAGTCAGTACATCACATTTTGCATTGATATGTAATAAAATAATGTAAATAAAATAATATTAAAATAAAATATTTTTTGAAAAACAAGAAGTTCAAAATGGATTTTAAAAAATTGCTTCATAAGAATTTCCAAAAATGTTTCAAATTTCAAAATGTCAGAATTTCCCACACAACTTGGAAATTTCTCTGATATTTCAGATCTCTGATATTTATTTCTTCATAGGATCAATTCAAAGAAAGTTGTTTTAAAAGGCTTAGATCAAACCACAGGGTATACACTTAATCCTAATCATGGTTCTTGTGAAGGCAGTTCTCCCTTTTTTTAATTTCATACTTATATAAGAAAAACACTCATCAAATTCAGCTGGAGAATTTCTTTTGTAAAGAATATTGGGTTGGTGCCATTAAAAGCACAGGAAGTTATACAAGTGCAAGGACTACAGAGTTAGCCCTTAAATTAAGTTAATTTGTGAGAAATGCAACAGTGTACTGAGCATGCTTAGCATTTACAATTGTATATCATAATCAACAAAACTGTTTTATGCTTCCATAGTCATAATAATAATATTGGTACTTTGCCCTTAAATAGTGCTTTTCATCCATAGAGCTCAAAGCATTTGACCAAGAAAGGTAGATATTATTTTAGTTAATATTTGCATTATGGTAATATTTAGGAGCCAGAAAAGGACCCGAAAAGGTGGTTCTTCCCCCAAAGTAAATTTATGTTTTACCTGGAAAAATATTGCCATGCCATCTAGCCTCCAGAAGTTAGTGACTGGATAGCCACTGTGTCCTCGGCAAGGAATCAGTTCTAGAGCTGCATTACAGTTTGGACAGACTTTCTCTGCAAAATCGAATGAGGAGATTATTGAAGAAACCCACTTAGAACCTAATTGGATTAATAAATAAATCCTAACTTCATGTATTTTGCACCAAAAAGATAATGTAAGATAAAAAGCATAGCTGAATAATATAGTATGTGTGGACCAGATAGCAACACCTGATATGAATGATATGACTTGATATGACTTCATGGTTGTTTATATCTAGAACTAAAATCTATTATGTCAGCCCATCTCTATGGACTACCTGGAAGCACAAACATTTCTGACATTTGGAACTACCTATACTGTACACTGTCTTTACTGCTGCTCTAATCACTAGTAGTAAGAGTAGGATGAAGCAACTGTGCCTGTGTTGGGGATGTGAGATTCACCTGGACTTGAACTCAAGGCCAGTTAAGAAGACCTGTGTAGGGTTTTGCCCCTCAAACTTCTCTTACTTTGTTGCTTCTGGCGAGCTTTGTCACAGATGGCAGGACGAAGTTGAAGTCTGGTGCCGCTCGGCGGGGTGCAGCTTCTGGAACAAACCACCACACCAAGACAGGACTTCTTGAGGATCTGACAGTTGTGGTTGTTGGTGTTGCGCATGGCCCAACCACTGAGATGTCTCTGTGCATTCTTCTCCTCACTGGAGTAGATGAACCGCACATATCCATCTGGCCATTCCTGGAAACTGTCAAAGTGCTTGGGCTCCTGCACAGAAATCACAGAAGTGGGGTTGCCAGGGAGGGACAACAGCAAGAAAGGGGGACACAGGAGAGTGGTAAGAAGTGAGAATATAATTAACAGAGCATCTCTATGTACACTAATCAGGACAGCCTTTGCAGCCTGTGGCATGAAACAATAGAGAACAGCTGTAAACTTAGAACCACCAAGAACTACTACAGTAGTTAAAGTATAGGTCTATTCTGAAATGCTCCTCTCTCAAAATGCTAGAGGCAAGGATTTCCTAGGGAAATATCTTTTACTGGACCAACTCTGTAGTTGGGATAAAGTTAGATAAGTCTTTGAATGCAAGCTTTTCAAATGCAGGTCTCACCTGATGAAGAATGGCTTGCATTCGAATGCTTATCTAACTTTACCCCAACTATGGAGCTGGTCTAAGAAATCTTTGCCTCCCGCATAATTTCTGGACCATCACAGCCAAATTACTCTTGTACTACCTCTGTAAAAATGCCATTCTGACCTTCTACATTGTATGTCTTCATGATTGCAGATCAAATGTGTTCCATTCCCATACAAGAAGCCTTTTTTTGTGTCAATCCTGTAAGTTGAACCTTAGATGTGAGAATCAGGTGGGCTCCTTTCCTCCTATGCATCATCCCCCGTAATAAATATTTCTTTGGTCACTGATACCTATGCAATAATGCTATAGAGTTGTAACAGACTGTCCCTACACCTAGACGTTAATGACAATTCTGTTGTTGATGCACAAGTGTCAATAGAATCCATCTCTCCGCCTTTTACTCTGTCTTAATTGCAGGAATGTGGATTTATAGATTGAGTAGATGCCTTAATTTTGTGACTATCTCTTAAAATGATTTCTTGACGCTGGATATTATTATTTTTTATAACAAGTCTTGAACAGACCTTCCATCAAAACTATATTGACTGGTTGAAATGTGTACATCCTGTGTAACGCAAGAATATACTCAAAGTCATTTAAAAGAGGGATATTTTATAATTGGAATGTTATCACCTACTTTAAAAATTTGTCTACCATAGTATAAGTACAAAAAAGGTTGAGATTTTTAAATCATTTGATTTATATCATTAACAAAGAGAAATAAAATACTAATCAAGCTGTCATGCATATGAGTTCTCAGTGAAACCAAGCTACTGGCATACATAAAATTGAGCCTATCTATTAGGATTTACAGGAGGAAAGTCCAAATAATTACAGAATAATTATGAGTAAAAAAAAAGTTAAGTAAAAACAAAACAACCTTTCTGGGTTAAACTAACAAAAATATCTATTTGGTGATCTAGTCAATATTAAAATCTATTTAACAAGACATTAAACCATTTTAAATGTGTTGAATTCTAGCAGCACCTGCCAAAAGCAGCTTATCGTTAGGAAGGGGGAAAATGTTCAAACACTGGACTTGACACATGATTCATCAGAGCTGTTCAGATTATCTCTCTTGTCTGCTTTTTGGTTACTAACTGTTCCATAAACCATGTTAGATTTCAGCCAGATCCTTGCCATTACATTTGAGAGTGGAACAGTGTCTTACTTAACATAACTGCTCACATTTACAGAAACCAATGCTGAAACAGTCATTCCAAACCATAAGGAAGTCAATGGAATTTGTGGGTGGCTGGGGGATGTCTAAGTATCTTTGAGCGTCTGAGCACTAGCTCTTCAATACATGACCTTTCTTCCTGCAGTTATTGTGCTTTAGCAAAGTTGAGAAATATGGATTTCGTCTGCTTACACCAAAGTGCTAAGACTGCCTGAGTAACTCGAAAGTCAAGCCAGGTAGTTAGAGACCGAGTCCTGAACACACTAGGGATCTGGAGAGGAGGTTAGAACTAGCTTTGCACTGTAAGTGCCATTGGAGAACATTGGAGAACATCAATGTTTGCACTTCCAAGTAAACCCAGACCACAATACTGTAAGCCTGAGCATTGTTCTCTTCTATCTTACATCACACCCCCAGTCCCACTGAAGTCTTCTAGGTGGGAGGTTTGCCTCTGATTTCAGTGAACCCAGGATTTCACCCCTTCTCCTCCATAACAAATTACTGAGGTTATTACCAGGCACCACCTTGCTCTTCGACTCCCATCCACCTGGCGTGTGTTTAGCTCAGCGTCCAGGGTCCAAGTAATAATCCCAGCAATTTGTTAGAGAGGAGGTGTTAGCCCAATCTTCAACCTTGCTCTTGGAGCCTGATTACCGCAGTAATTTGTTATCAGGTGGTGTTAGAGTAATTTGTTAGAGGAGGAGTTAGACTGATCTTTAAGGCGATCACCAAACTGGTCAAACATATCGCATCAGCCCTTGGGAGGCAGACACATGTTCCATCTACTGTGAATGAAACTGCAGCACACTACGCACCACTACACAGCTGTCTCCCAGTCTCAGATGAGCCCTGGCTTGTTTGTGGGATTTTTTGTGAGTGTGTTTTTTTTTTTAATCTCCCTTTGCTCGCTTCCCCCTTTGCTACAAGTCTGCTATAAGACTGGGAAGCACAGATCTACCCACCCCTCTTTGGTTCAGGGCTGGCTGGGGATAAATGCAGCCTTCCCCCCACCCGCTTTCAGTTCCTACCTGCGGCAGCTTGGGGTCATTGATGTCCCAGGTTAACTTCATGCCATAGGAGCAGACACAGTCCAGGTCCTTGAAGGGCTCGGTCAGGGCTTTGGCCATGCTGGCCCTGGGCCCCAAAGGGGAGGGGGAAGCAGAGGGCAAGCGATGCTCAGGCACAGCGCGGGGCCCTTGCCCCTGTCCGGCACGGCGGTGCTGAAGGGCTCGGCGCTGCCCGAGAAAGCCGGGCTCTCGGCTTTGCCCGTCCTGATCCCTCCCCCCTGGCCCTGATCTCAGGCCTGTTAAACGCAGGTGGACGGGGAGGGCTGGGGGCGTGGGCTGGGGTGGAGGGGAAGCTTCAGGCCGGCTCCTCCCTTCCCTGCACCAAGTACAAGGAGCGCGGGGAGCAGGGACAGCAGGGCGCTTGGATGCCGTCCGTAGGGCCCTAAGGGTCGGGGGCCCTGCAGTAGGGCAGGGATCTCTCAGCGAGTCTCTGGGACTTTGGAGGGCCGGTGGCTGCTGCCCTTCCCTGAAGCTAGATGCTCATTTCTGCCTTCCCCTCCTTGCCCCCGCTTGTGACTGCTGGGAGCAGGGCTGGGGACGATCCCGGTCAGAGCAGCCTCTTCCCCACGTCTCCTGGTGGAAGCCCTAATCGTGCATTTCTCACGGGGAGTCGATGACACTTCGCCAGCCTTGTGGCCCCAGGAAGAGCATCTCCTCCCCGGTCCTTTTCAATCCGCTCCAGTGCCCAGCGAGACTGGGTAAGAAACACCCCCAGCGCCCTGCACCCCCTTGTGCTGGGCCCGCTCGAAAGGCACGGGGACATCGCAGAGGTGCCAGCTCCACGGAGCTGCATGGGATAGATCCGCAAGCGAGGGCTGCCTGAGTCCTAGCCAGCCACGTGGCTGCGGGGTGCCACGGGCCAGCTCTGCCCCTGCCCTGGCCGGCCACACACACGGCTGCCCGGAGCAATCGTTGCCTTCACCGCCCCTTCCCCGCTTGCATTCAACAGCATCCCGAGCCTTTGGGGGGAGTAGGAGGCTGTGCTCGGTGCTGCACAGACTTCCCCTTCTTTTTCCCTTGCGAGTTAGTAAAATACCTGCTGCTTTTCCCACCCCTCCGGAAACCTATTCAGCTCAAGGGCTTTCCTCTCCGCTGGCCGCCGCTCCACCTGGCTGTGTTTAGCCCAGCCTGCAGCAAGTCGGTGAAAGCCCGCAGTAGCATGGACACAGGCGAAATGTGCGGCTGTTTGGGTCCACCCACCCATCCCAGCAGCGGATGAGTTCAAACCAGTTGTGTCAGGGTTGAGGGCAGTCTCATGTAGAGTTTAGATCAGTGTTTCTCCGCCCGTGGGTCGTGACCCAAAAGTGGGTGGCAAGAATATATGAAAGCAAAGTTTAAACATGGGACAACAAACTTTTAAAAATGGATTCTCCTTAAAAGGAGAAAACTGTGGGAAACCTGGCTTTTCCCTTGCAGGCGGGCAGAGGTCCAGTCTGCAAGGGGCTGCTTGCCCACCTACCCAACACACTGGGTGGCTGGGACCTGGGGGGCAGTAAGTCAGAAGCAAAGGGCACTGGGTTGGACTGGCCATCTATGTTTACAAATGAGTCCTGGCACAAAAAACATTAATAACCACTGGTTTAGATGATGGTTATATGGGATAGTTTTGCTAGAGATGATCCTGCCTCAGGCAGAGGGTTGGACTAGGTGACCTCTGGAGGTCCCTTCCAGCCCAACATCTCTGATGGCATCTGTTCATCAGTGACTGTGGTGTGGATATTGCAGCTGTTCTATTGACTGGAGGTGCATTTTCTCTCATGGCTGTAAAGACTGGTGTTAGACTTGCAGGTCCTGCTACTTCCCTGTGACTATGATAACCCTGGTTTGACAAAGCAGCCACTGATGACACATCACATTCAGTGCAATATTCTTCCCCCTCTCCTCCTCATCCAGTTGATAGATTTTGTAGCTGCTGCACCTCAAGGTTGCTGGGAGGAATCAAGCCCTGATGTCTTGCTTCTGTGTGGCTAGTGCCCCCTGCAGTCTTTACTCAGGCAAAATTCTCCTGCCAGCCCAGGAGGCTTGTTTTTGAAGCCCTTAATTGGGGAACTGAATCTCTCTGTTTTCCTGACCTCTGATCATGCGTGTGGCTCTTCTCTGGACTCTCTCAAGCTTCTCTGCATCCTTTTTGAATTGTGGGGCCCAAAACTGGACGCAGTACTCCAGCTGCGGCCTCACCAAGGTCAAGTACAACAGGAGAATGACGTCCCGGGATTTGCTTGAGAAGCATCTATGGATGCAAGCCAGTGTTTTGGTCACTTTACTAGCTGCAACATTGCATTGCAGGCTCATTTTCATCTTGTGGTCAATCATGACCCCCAAGTCTCTTTCTTCCATAGTACTAACCAGCATAGCACTGCCAAGCTATAAGGATGCTGCAGGTTTTTCCTCCCAAGGTGGAGAACCTTGCATTTTTCAGTGTTAAACACCATCAGGTTCTCATCCGCCCATTTTCTGAGCCTGTCCAGGTCAGCCTGGATCTCCCTCCTGTCTTCAGGTGTGGCTGCTTTGCCCCAAAGTTTGGTGTCATCGGCAAACTTGGCCAGTCCACTTCTGACTCCAATGTCCACATCATTAATGAAGATGTTGAACAATATGGGTCCAAGGACAGAGCCTTGGGGGACCCCACTGGTCACAGGGCACCATGACGATTGACTTCCCTCAATTACCACCCTCTGGGTCCGACCACGGAGCCAATTCCCTAGCCAGCGGATCATGGTGGACCCAAGGCCACAATTGGCCAGTTTTGCCAAGAGGTGATCATGGGATACCAGATTGAAGGCTTTTTTGAAGTCAAGATAGATGACATCAATCTCTTCTCCTTTGTCCAGGTGATAGGTCACCTGGTCATAAAAGGAAATGAGATTGGTCAAGCAAGACCTACCCTCAACAAACCCGTGCTGGCTATCCTTCACGATGTTGGTGTCGGCCAGTCCATTAAGGATGGCCTCTTTAATAAACTTTTCTAAGATCTTCCCCAGAATAGAAGTCAGGCTGATGGGCCTGTAGTTTGCCAGATCCACTTTCCTCCCTTTCTTGAAGATAGGCACCACATCGGCCTTCTTCCAGTCTTCAGGCACTTCACCAGAGTGCAAGGAGTTCTCAAAGATCCATGCCAGGGGCTGGGCTATGATGCTTGCCAGCTCCTTGAGTACCCTGGGGTGTAGATTGTCAGGGCCGGCTGACTTGAAGGTATCCAGCCTCTTAAGATGTTCCTTCACGAGGTCAGCATTGACAGAGGGCAGGGGATCTCCCTCACCCGGACCTCCCTGTCCTGTAGTGGGCATGGGCATCCCATGGGACTGATGAAAGACCGACGCAAAGTACCCATTTAATAGGTTGGCTTTTTCCTGGGTGTCAGTTGTCAGTTGTCCCATCTGGTTCAGCAACAGTCCAATGTTGCCCTTGCTTTTCCTCCAGCTCCCCACTTTTTATTGTCCTTGATGCTCGAAGCTAGTTGGAGTTCAGTTGTAGCCTTGGCTTTCCTGGTTTGCTCCCTGCAGGACTGGACCAGTGCAGTGCATTCCTTCTTGGAGGTGAATCCCATCCTCCATCCTTTGTAGGCCTTTCTTTTTAGCTTCAGGAGGCCTGCTAGATCCCTGGAGAGCAAGGGGGTGGGGGGTGGGGGGGAGTGAGACTGCTGTGCCCTCTTGCTGCCTTTCCTCCAAGATGGAATAGAATTAGCTTGTGCATTGAGGATCGCTCCCTTGAGGAGCAACCACTCATCCTGAACTCCCCTCCCCCTGGGGTCGTGGTCCCTTAGGGCCTCACTGACAAGCCTCCTGAGCTTGTCAAAATCAGCTTTCCTGAAGTCAAGGACTTCCGTGTTGCTGACTGACTTGCCAGCTTTCTGGTAGATGGTGAAGGTGATCAGCTCGTGGCCGCTGTCACCCAGCTTCCCATCAATCACTAGGTCACCAGTTAGGTCATCCCCAGCAGCCAGTACCAGGTCGAGCAGCGCTTTAGCTCTCATTGGCCCGTAGACTTCTTGAGTCAGATAGAGGTCATCCACACACGATAGGAAGCTTCATGATCGCTCAGATTTTGCTGAGTGCTCCTCCCACAAGATGTCTGGGTAATTGAAGTCACCCATGACAACCGTGGTCCTGGAGCATATGGCCTCAGCCAGTTCCCGGGTGAATTCCAGGTCAAACTCTTGACTTTGGGTGAGAGGTCTGTAGTAGACTCCCACCGTTGTGTCCCCTGTGCCGTGTTCCCCACGGATTTTAACCCAGAGGGTCTCCAGTTGCCCACCCTGGTCGCCAATATCAGCTTGCAGGGACGCATAGCTTCCCTTAACATAGAGAGCTACACCCCCGCCCCTTTTATCTACTTGATCTCTCCTGTACAGGGTATAGCCATCTATTCCCATGGTCCAGTCATGGGTGGAGTCCCACCAGGTCTCCGTTATCCCTATGACGTTGTAATTATTTGTGTTAAGCAGGAGGACGAGTTCCTCCTGCTTATTCCCCAAGCTCCTGGCATTTGTGTACAGGCAGGCAAGGCTCTTGCCTTGCCCACAGATTGTACCAGGGCTGAGGCAGGGGTGGGCTCCCTTAAGTGCCTTGGCCTGTTGGCTTTGCAAGGGTTGTTCAGTGGGCCAGCAGTGGCGGTAGTCCCCCCATCCCCCAGCGGGCTTAGTTTAAAGCCCGGTGGAGCAGGTCAGCCAGTTTGGCTGAGAAGAGCCTCCTCCCCAGGGGTATCTTTGTGACTGGAACTGATACTCTCCCTCTAGAATTGTTCCACAAATCAGGGACTGGATTGGACTTTTTGCTAGTTTTAACAAAATAACATAAAAAATGAGTTCTTGTAAGAGCTGGATTTAATGAGAAACCTGGGCCTGTTTGGATGATATAAGCATTCCAAATCTCATTTTTTAAATACTTATTGCTACTATCAGATCATTTTCCCGGCACAAATGATTTCTTATTTTACTTTTTAGCCCAGTCAAGTGTGAGAAACTGGTTTCACACAAATATGTTGAGGCAAATGGGAGAAGCTGTGTGAGAGCCACGTTCCTTAGGTGTGGATATTCCCATTTCATTTTCTGCCAAAATGCAGGGATGTTACCCAGTCCCATGCTTTGCATCCTCTGCAACATACCGTCCATTGAAAGCCGAAAAAGTTTTTCCTTCATGCTTTCCAGAATCCCTGCTTGTTCAATAGCGCTGTCATTAAATGGATTCAAAATCCACAGTTTCTGTGGATCTTCATACTCTTAAACATTAGGGAAATAATGTTCAAAGTTTGACTCCAAATTTACCAAGTGTTCTTTAATATTTTCTTTCACACTTTCATTTAGAGGGATTTCATTTTCTTCAAAGAAATCTGAGAGCTGTGGAAATTAAACAAAATTTCCAGGTAAAGCTCGATTTTTCTAGAACCTCAACTTTTTTCTAAAAGCTCTTACTTTTATATTTTAAGTATACATATATATACTTTCTTGCAAGGTAAATATATTTGTGTTGTATCCTTGTAGCTGAAGGTTCAAGTAATTGATTTTATCACTAACATCACAAAGATAGGGTAATATGCAAATCCATACTTCATCTTCAAAATGCTGTAAGAATTCAGATTTCATATCTCTGAGAGAGACCGTAACTTCATATCTCAACTTGAACAGGTGATTCAACAACCTTCCACGTGACAACCACCAAACTTCAGTGTGAAGAAGAGCAGTAGTATGTTCAGATCCCATGTCATGGCACAGCGATCGGAAAAGATGTGAATTCAGAGCCTCCACTTTTATGAAGTTTACTGTTTTCACGGCTGTTCCTAGCACCCAGTTTAAATCTTCATTCAGTTGCTTTCCAGCCAATGCCTGTCTATGGATAATACAATGGTTCCACTTGATTGAAGGATTTATAGCTTTTAAGCAAGCAACAAGACCACTTCATTGACCTACCATTGCTGCTGCTGTCTGTGCCCACAGACATACACCAGTCCCATGACAATCCATTTTTTACAATGTGCTCATTTAAGATCTTAAAAATGTCCTCTCCTATTGTTTTTGTGTCCAATTGTTTGCAGACATATATTTGTTCCTGTATTCCTTGCTTGTCTTCATCATCAGTGTAGCTGACAAACATAATCAATTGTGCGTAGTTGGACACATCTGTAGATTCATCAATCTGTAAAGCAAACTTTTTTTCTGGATGATTTTTTCTGAAATTTGTTTAATTATGTCTTCTGCCACATCATCAGTTCTTCTTGTCATGGTGTTATTTGAATGTGGGATGGTTTTAATTTTATCTCCTTCTGTTTTGCCAAACATGATTTCAGCAATTTTAATAGCAGCAGGAACGACAAGGTTCTCAGCAATGGTATGTGGTTTCTTTGTTTTTGCCACCATGTGTACGATTTCAAATGAAGCTTGTAGAGCCCATTTAGGGAGCGCAGAGTACAATTTCATAGCAGCACTTGATTTTTTCAAACTTTCACATTTTCTTGTGAAAAAATCTATTTTTGCTCTTATGCAATGACCCTTTTTACCCCCCAAATTCGTTATACGCGAGGTAAATTCACTGTTATGCAATCAGCTCCGAGGCTCCTCTTGTCCCCATTCACCCCAGCCCCTGGGCTGCACTGTGCTGTGGTGCAGGCAGGTGGTGACGGCTGCTTCCAGGGCCACTGCAGCAGTGGCTGGGGTCATTGGGGAGAAGTGGAGACCCGCAGCATGGCGAAGTAAGTCTGTAGGGCAAGGGTTGGCAACCCCTGGCATGCGTGCCAAGCATGGCATGCGAGGCCATTTTGCTTGGCACTGCCAGCCTGGGCTCTAGGCAGCTGATGCCAGCCATGGAACCTGAGCTGTTCCCTGCAGGCGGCTGGGAGGCTGCAAAGAGCTGCTCAGACTGGACGGTGGAGTGGGGCCTGAGGTAGTGCAGCCCAGAAAAGCCCGGTGCTGCCGCTGGCCCCTACCTGTAGCCAGCCTGAGCTCTGGGCAGCTGCAGCAGGCAGGCTGCGAACAACTGCACCAGGCTCCGCAGCCCTGGCATCCGCTCCATACCAGCAGGTGCATGCGCACCTCAGAGCAAAGAGCGGGGGAGGGTTGCGCTGCCTTGGGCCCTATCCCCGCTATCCACTCTGAGGCATGCGTGTAGTTGCTGCCGGCACAGAGCTGATGCTGGGCTCCAGAGCTTGGTGCAGCTGTTTGTAGCCAGCCTGGGCTCTGGCTGCAAACAGCACCTGCTGCAGCTGCCCAGAGCCAAGGCTGGCTACAGGTGGGGCCAGCAGCAGTGCCAGGCTTTTCCCAGCATTTGGTGGCAGTTAGGGAGGGCTACACCAAATATTGGGGTGGCAGTAGCCCCCCTCCCATCACCAAAGCCTGCCCTGAGTACCGGGAAGAGCCTGGTGCTGCCCCAGCCCCAGCCTGCAGCGGCAGCCTGCTCCCTCCTGTGCGCGGTGAATGGGGCACGGTGAACAGGGTCCTGGGTGGGCCGGGTTGTGGGGCAATCCTCACCTACTGTACTCCCTCCTGCACTGTGGGGGGGTCTCGATCTGCCCCTCTTTCCCCCACCAAAGCCCAGGCAGGATAAAGAAAGAAATTTACCTGCCTGAGGCTGGGTTGGCGGGGAGTGCGCGGGTGTCTGTGTGCCCGCTTTCCCCCTCCTCCAGCCTGTGGCTGGCTTGTGAAGGGTGAGTGGCCAGATGCAAGCCCAGTGGCAACGGGGGGAGCGACGGTGCCCCCTTGCTACAGGGGTTTTTGGCACCTGCGTACCCCCTGCCTGTGTCTCATGTAACCCCACAGGTTGAGAAACTGTGGTCTAAGGACATGGGCAGACAAGGCTCTTTGGGGAGATATGATATCTTTTATTCAACCAGCTCAATAGTTGGAAAATTCATAATTTCATAGACATTAGGGCTGGAAGGGACCTTGTAAATTCATCTGGTCCGGCCCCCTGCCTGAGGGTCAGGAAGTCAGCTAGGGTTGGTAGCAGCCTATAAGTACATAAGGGGTGTGCAGCAGGATCTGGGGGAACACCCGTTCAAAGGATCCCAGCAAGATACACATCCAAATGTTTCTTGAAAGTGTCCAGAGTAGGTGCTTGCACCACCACTGCCGGCAGCCTGTTCCAGGCCCTGGGGGGTCCACCAGTAAAGTTTTCCCCTTACATCTAGCCTAAAATGGTCTTGCAGGAGTTTGTGACTGTTGGGCTTTGTCTTCCCTTGGGGTGCCCGTGGTGAACAAGTGTCCTTCTGGATCCTGATGGAAAGGTGACCCAAAATTGTTCTTTCACAAGCTTTCGGGCCCAAGCACCCTTCTTCAAGCACAGGGAAGAAGAGAGCAGTACTTTTTGAAGGCGGGTGGATCCCCGTTTGAAATCTCCGGAGATTATTGCATGATCGCTGTCTTGCTCACCTAGCCCTGCGGGCAGCCTTGAAAGGAGCCGGCCCGGGATCCCCGCCCTGGCCCGGCCTCCGCACAACGAGCTCAACCCGCAACACCTGCGGTTTTCAGCGCCATCGGCTCAACATGGGGCCTCATGGGGGGCGGCGCGGGCCCTCGCCCCGCACCATGGAGGCGGTAGGTTTGCCCACGGGGGAGGGAGACGCCCGTGGGGTCGGACACGAGCTCCTGCGGTCACACGTGCTGTTCTCTGTTACCTCAGCGCCCGGCCGGCGCGGCGCACCTCCCCTTCCCTTTCCCTTTCCCCACCGGGCAG
Organism: Alligator mississippiensis; assembly: GCF_030867095.1. Taxonomy (NCBI): domain Eukaryota; kingdom Metazoa; phylum Chordata; order Crocodylia; family Alligatoridae; genus Alligator; species Alligator mississippiensis. Next base: position 132,989,261 of record NC_081826.1, on the reverse strand, counting down.
GCCCCGGAGGCTGCCGGCGCGGAGCTGGGCTATGCGGCCCCCGGTGCAGCTGTGCGGCCCGGCCCGCGCCTCATTAAGGCTGCACGTGGGGCGCCCGGCCCCGCCTGCCCGCCCCAGGTGAGTGCGTCCCGCGCGGCTGTGCTGCGTGCTTTGCTTCCCTTCCCGGGACCCCTGGGTCTCCTCCTCCCCTTAGTATGATTTCCCCCCGGGCTGTGCCCTTCCTGCTCTTGCGGGGAAAAGAAGTCGGCTTCCCCTGCCTCTTCCCCAGAGCCCGGCCCTGGCTTTCTTCCTCCAGCGCCTCCTTTCCTGGCCCTTGTTCTCTGAGAGAGGGGCTCCAGCACCTCCTGCTCATCAGCCCATGTTGCTGCCCTGTGGTTCTGTCCTCCAGGCCCCCTTAACCTCTCCCTCTCTCTCCCTCCAGCTCAATTTCTTTAGAGCATCATTTTTTTTCTTCAAGTTGTGGGTCACGACTAGGGCACCCAACATGGTGGGTGACTGGTGTCTCCTGAGTCCAGACTGCCAGTGGGGAGGGGTCCCCCAGCTGCTGATCATCACCCAGGGGGATCGCCAAGCCAGTGGCGAAACCAGAAGTGCATTTCCAGTTTCACAGCTGGTGCTTCCAGGGGGTGCACATGCACCCCCTATGCATTGCCAATGTCCACATGGAGAACAGTTCAGTTGTCCTCCGTCCTCTACTGATATGAAACCGGATGCCTTTATGTCCTCTATTTTTCTCTTGAACAGAAAGTTTGCGGATCCCTTTTTAAAAAAGTTTGCCCCTGACCCTTTCATATATTCTTGTGTCCCACTTTTGGGTCATGACCCAGAGCTTGAAAAATGCTTCAATTTCTTGAAGCAAAACATAGAGGACATAAAGGCGTCTGGTTTTGTATCAATAGAGGACAGAGTAGCAGAAAATCGGAATGTCCTCTGATGCCACCCTAAGCTCCTCCTCCTGATCCACCCATGGGCAGCTTCTTGCTGCTGTGTGGCATGGCATCGCTGTCCTCCAGGCCCCCTTAATCTCTCCCTCTCTCTCCTTCTCTAGCTCAGTTTCTCTAGAGCAGCATTTTTCAGGCTCTGGGTCACAACCCAAAAGTAGGACACAAGAATATGTGAAAGGGTCAGGGACAAACTCTTTAAAAATGAATCTGCAAACTTTAAAAAATGGAGTCATTTTTAAAGGAGGAAAATGTGGGAAACTGCGGGTCTTCCCTTGCAGGCTGGCAGAGTTCAACCCCCATGCCGCATGCTGGGGGCCTGGGGATGGGGCAGCAGGTCTGGAGTGAGGGGCACTGGGTCAGGACTAGACATTTATATTTACAAATGGGTCCTGGTACAAAAAAGGTTAAGAATCATTGCTCTAGGGAACTTCCCCCTACTTTTGTGTGTGGCCAAACAACACTGGAATTTCTTGGTGTCCAGAAAAGACTGTCTTCAGGAATAAAAGTGCTTCCCTCTCTCTTCTCTGCTTTTCCTCCTCCAAATATGCCTGCAGCACAAGAAACAAGCCTTATGTTGTGTCCTGGAAGCCAAGACTCTGGCCTTGCCAGGCAAATTGATTTCCAGAGAGAGGTAATTAGCCCTGCTAGTCTGAAGCCAGACAGAAGGCAGGGTAGATGTGCAGCTTTCTAGACAAACTAAAACATTATAGGTATGAATACAAACATAAATCATTAGAAATATAACTAGATGTGCATCTTTACAGGTGAACTTGGTTTACAGAACTGAGGGTCCTTGTAAATGCTTCTGTCCATATTTAAAACCTAGGGTTTCACTTCAGGAGTTCCAGATTGTCTAGGAGAGGCTCACTTCAGGAGTCCCAGGGATACAAATACAATTATGATGGGGAGGTGGGGGGAGGCATTGAAGGCACAGCCAGAAAACAGACGTGCGAGTTTCTGCAATTAAACTTCTTTTCTTTGGGGACTGGTAAAAGAGCCAGGGGTTTTCTCTCCCTTCTAAGTAACCTCATAATCAAAAGAGACTTTGGTCTCCAAATGAACTTTCCTTTTTATGTAGAAATGAGTGCCGCCTTTATTTTTATCTTTATTTTTATGTTTAAAGGAGAAAGAAAGTCCAGAGGGAAGCAGTGACTTAAATGGAAACATGGAAGCCAGAACAGAATACTATGTAAATAACTTTTTAATCTGTAAGCTGTTACTTTCTTGTATGTTAATAATGGATGTTATTAATCTTGTATATATCTATTTAAGTAATACTCATATCCTTTGTGTATGTGCACATGAAATGAATAAGCAATATGATACTCCATTTCTGCCAGCTTTACATATAATGCTGTAACTGAATATGTAGTAAGAGCAATGATAGGAGGCTGTTTGACCTGAACTGCCATTCAGTCTGTTAATGACATAAGTTCAGGGGTCCTGTGTAGGCATAATATACGGTTTTGGGCTACGTTCTCTTATTTAAAAGAAACAAATATTTAGTGTATTGTCTATACAAATATACTAAAAACAATGTTCCTGACAAGTGAATCTCAAAGGTATTTGGCATGAGAGAGAAACACTTGATCTGAGCCTACAAGAGGCTGAGAAGGGATGTAAAGTATAAAATGAGTTAATAGATTTTAACTGCATCTTTTGTTGGCAAATGCTCAGATGGGTTAAAGGGAGTTGTGGGGTAAAAAGATATTTATGAAATGACTTGAGCTGGAGGAATCGAGTTGGTCACCCTTTGGACATCCAGCCACTTTAAGGTGTCTTGTGTGGTATACCCTAAAATTGAGGCTCTTGTAATTGCTTGTTATTTCTGAAAGAATTGATCCCAATTTTTTTCCAACTTTTTAAAACTAATTTTCAAATAGAAAGTACCAAAAGAAGCAGTGAAATAAAATAGAAACCCTTCATTCTCATTGGGCGCTTCCCTTAAAACAAGCATTGCCAAAAAAACCCCGAATTTTTGGGGTGCTGGTGTTTAGGCACACTGTCTTTGGGGAACAGTAATTGTGCTTCATGTTTTGTTTTGTGTTTTTTCAGCTTGAATCGCTTATAACTGATGTTTTTAAGGGAAAAGGATTTCAGAAAATAAGTGAGCTGTTTCAAGAAAAAGAAATTTGTCCTCCTCAAAAATTTAGTAAACAACTGTTTAATCAACTTGACAAAGTGTTAAAAAAGGCAAGTAATATAATACATGCTGTAATCAGCTTGAGGCCTGGGTTAAATACTTACTATTCTAAACAAGTTTATTATTGACATTCTGATGAAAAATGTTTTATAGGAGTTGGACAAGAATGAATTTCAAAATGTATCAGTGCTGTTGAAATGCATTCAGCTCTACTTTAAGAGTGATCCACAAGAAGGTGCAAGCTTACTTATTCAGCAGGGATTGATACCAAAGATAAGTATACAGTTTGCTCAGATGGAAGAGTGTTTTTTCAGAATTTTTTCAGAATTTTTTTAAAGAAAAAAAGCCACTGAAGTATGATTTGCTATTGAAATAAAACTGCAGGGTTATTTTTTTTTTCTTCTTTAGCATATCTACTGAACTAAAATAACAAACTTGTTGGTGAATTGGTCTACATGAAATGTTCCAGTCAACCAAAAATCTTTCATTGTTTAGACACATGTAGAAATGCATGGTTTGCATAATAAAACTTAACAAACAGCGGACTACCTCTAAACGATTTTAATAAACAAGAGCATTAGTTGGAATGTAATGTAAGTTCAGTCCATAAAATAAAGCTTTGAAATTGGTTTTAAACGGTACAACAAAAATAGCAAAACTTTGTTAGAAAAATCTTCCTTTTTTGGATTGGCTAATATGCTGTCTTTGAGGATGCTTCTTACACAGCAATACTGTAGAAATAAAATTAGGGTCCAGTCCTGTAATCCTGTATCTGGCAATGTTGACTTTTTTTAATGGCTCTGCTTGTATAGTGAGAATGCTTGCACAAAAATGCTCAGCTGCTATTTAGTGAGGATTTTGTGGAAGAATTAGTAGCACCAAGATGGTTATTAGTGCTGTGCCATGGAAGTCTCTCCAGTCCCATATTTTCTAATACCATTTTATAAGTTTGTTCTTGAGGAATATAAATACTGATCATTCGTTTGCAAACCAAAGTAACAAAACTTAGCAATACATACAAAATACTCTGTTAGCTAGATCAAGGGAGATGCTCACAGTGTTAGCAGAAATGGCTTCCTCCAACCCATTTCTTTTTGGTTTTACAACATATAACCTACTATGGAAAGCTTTTCCCAAACAGTTTCTGCACACCCCTTACAGAATCTATATAGCTTTAGCTGCAGGGCATAGGTAGAAGCCATTTGGGGTGGGCACAGGGAAGGAAAAGCAATTTCTGCTTTGGCAGAAGCAACTTTCACCAGAGTGAGTGACTGGTATCCTAGGCTTGTCTATCTGTTCTGCTGAGGAAGATTTTATTTTGTTTAATTCCATTCATATGATCAAGTGATCTCTTGGGTCCTTTGGACTAGGGATGGACAGTCAAAAAGCCTGAGACCTGAACTGATTCAGTCTCTGCATGTTTCTGTGAACTGCTTGGACTTGACCAATAAGAAAGCAAACTCTTGCTTTTCAAAAGTGAGATGGCCAAACCCCTGCAGTGGCCTATACCGGGTGCCAGGGGGTGCTAGAACTCGCCTCCTAGCCTGGTGGCCAGTGCAGAGATCCCAGAGATGCATGATTTCCCCAGCTGTACTCCCTCTTTAGCAGCTAGTCGGCTGAGGAGGTGGCGTGGGGGGAGCGCACCACCAGACCTCCAGCTGGGGTCTCCGTAACCCTGGGGAAGGGGGAGGAGGGAAGTCCCAGTGGGATGTTTCTCCCCCTCTCCCTGTGCCCACAGCTGGTCCCTCTTGCCATGCCCCCTCCTCAGTCCCAGTCAGCTGAGGAGTAGGCCTGGGGGGAACTGCCCCACCAGACCCCATCCAGGGTCTCCCCACTTCCTCCTTCATGGGGGAGGGAGGGAAGCCCCCAGCAAGACATCTCTTCTCCTCTCTCCCCATGGCCAGAGCCCACCCCACCAGCCATGCCCCCCCAGTTTGGGCTAGCTGAGGAGAGGGTATGGGGGTAAACCCTCCCCTCCACCTGGCACTGGACCCCCAGCTGGGGTGTTTCTGGTGTTGGGGAAGCAGGGAGGGAAACCCCAGCAGAGCAGTCTTCCTCCCTACACCCAGAGCCAGGAGCTGGGCTGATCACCTGGCCCTACCCTTTCCTTGGCCAGCTGAGGAGCAGGGGTGGGAATGCCACCCCCCCCCCCCTGCAGCTCTGGCCCCCCAGCTATGCTGTGCTAGGTGCAGGGGTGGGGGAGACCTCAGTAAGGGCTATTCTTTCCCCCTGTGCCCTCAGCCGGCCTGTTGGCTGTGCTGGGGAAGGGGCTGGGTGATAGGCTGGCTCCCAGCTGTGGGAAAGATTGCAGCAGGGGCTTTACTCCCCTGCCTAAGCCAGGAGCCAGCCAGCCACCTAGCTATGCCCCCTGCTTGGCTGGCAGGCTGGCTGAGGAGAGAGTGGGGTGGAAAAACAGCCTCCACTGTGGGCTTCCCACCCCTTGTGCTGGGCACAGCCTGTCTAGGAGTCCAAAGCCAGGTGGGGGGGGGGAGCTGGCAGTGGGGGCTTTCCTCTCCCACCCCAGCTGGAAGCTGGGTTGATTCCCCAGCCGAGAAGGGGGTGAGGAAGAGAAATCAACCCTGCTCCTGACTGCAGGGGATGGAAAAGTCCCTGCTGGGGGCAGGGCCTGCCCTGTTCCACTGGAGCAGAGCACAGCCCAGGTCTGCTGAGCATGCTGAGGGACTCTGATTTAACTTAAACCAGGAAGGGGTCTGGGACAGAAGTTCCATGAACTGGTATGACCCAAATTAGTTACGTCTGATACGACATTCAATCAGGTTTAACTTAAACTAGCCTTGGCCATTTTGAAGCTGGTTTATGTGCGCTGTACTTACGTTCTGTTACAGGTTTAAACCAGTTTCTGATTGCTTAAATCAGTTTATGTGTAACTTCTCTCCGTAGTTGGTGTTAACTTCCCCTGTCCTCTTTCAGTTTCCCTCTTATCAAGCTTGTGCTAACATACACATACTTAACTGTGTGTGTTTTGTGAGACTGACCTAGCTACTGATGCCTAACTTGAGCTAAAAAAAAACTTCAAAGTTTGGTTGCATGTAAACTTTCCACGGTTCTTATTAACTTCTTTTTTTTTTTTTTTTTTTTTTTTTTTTTTTTTTTTAACATGGTAACTTGGTTTGAAAGAACAAGAGAATTCCTAATGCTCATAGAGCCAGCCCAAAATAATTATCTGATGAAACTTGTTGAAGATTTCTTTGACTCTGCATTGGTAAGCACACTTAAAACAATAACTTAATATCTCTTCTGTAATAACTGATACATTGATCATTGATAACTTTCTATTATAAGAACTGGGAAGATACCTGAGCCCAGTAAACTGAGATACACTGGTTCAGTTATCTGCCTAGAGCACAGACTACATGCAGTGGTGGTATTTCAGAGACTACATGTGTTGCAGCAGCCTAATTGCCAGCAATTTGCATTGCTGAAATGTGACTTAAGGATGGATGGAAAGAAATAAGAGTTTCAATAAGCTTTTGTGACCTGGATTCTCTGGCAACATTTGGGAGAGGTAGCATTTTAGTTTTTTAAAGTAGTGGCCATTTCTAATACCTATGCATCTGTTTTTATTATGTTTTAGAAATTAATTACAAACTTTCATATATTGGAGTACATCTGTAGGAAAGGTGCTTTTATTTATTTATATATTTATTTATTTATTTATTTATTTATTTATTGGTGTTGACTCTTGGAGCTTGTGAATAGTTGATTTGTATAACTTTTTTCCTGTACACACAGGTATTACAAAACGTTATCTTTTCTATTTTAGTGTACAGCTCTATTGAGGTACATTTTATTTATCACAACTGCAGGCAAAATAATCTTTGCTCATCTGCATTGCTTAGCATTTAAGACACTCCTACACTCTGGATGGGGTGTAGTAGGAATACAACCCCCAAAATTTTTGGGGAGGTTTGTGAGCAGCTTGTGTGGCTGTGTATAGCATGTGTTTTAATGTGGATTCTCTTCTCTTTCATCAGGTGATTTGCAAGTGTGACAATGAAGGTCAGTGACTTCCCCAGTATCATTAACCTAAACATGTCTAAACAGCATTTTTCTTTATTGTTTAAACAGGATTTCATTCAAAGCTATGTCTGATTCCTTGCAGGAAGTTTTGAACTAACATACAAATAAGAATATTATTTAGTAATTCTTGGGAAGTTATCAAGGATGTCCAGCTTCCCTAGTGTTGTATTAAAGTTTTGGTGTCCTGTTTTAGTGTGTTGGCAACAGGTATATCTCTTGTTCCAAGGTAAATGGTACTGTTCAAATGGCTTTGCCTTGTGTAAAACACCCACGTTTCCTATGTTTTGAAGCTTTTTTTCCATTGGAATAGGGAAAAGGATGAACTGTTAATTTCCCCTGAAATGGCTGGCATTATTTTATGATAATTTGTACCAGAATATAGGAGTAGAGTTCTGGATTCATAAGACTCATTGGGTTGGGGAAGGGGTGGGAGTGGTACCTATGCATTAGTGAGATGCAAAGCATGTGCTGTCTCCTCTACTTTTAAATTTAGCAGGCTATAAGAGGAATAAGCATGGCATTCTTTAGACCAGTGGTTCTCAACCATTTGCACCTTTCCCACGTATGTAAGGTCAAAAAATCCTGGTCCCACTGGTCGATGATCAGCTGCTGGGGGACCCTCGCCTCGCTCAAAGTGCACAAAAGCAAAACCAGAAGTCCCACCGTGGCACTTCTGGTTTTGCTGCCACAACCTGAGTCCCACCTAGTGGACCTTCGTGTCCACCAGTGAGACACATCCCACCAGTTGAGAAACCCTTCTTTAGACTGTGCTTAGAATTGCTTTGTCTTTGTGTTTTTTAGCTCTTGGTATAACTCTTTCCTCCCCAACTGGTGTGCCAACAAGTATCTTACTGGGATAGCTTATTTCTGTACAAGGAGGTGAATATGCTGTGTTGGTAAACCTACCTTTCATACCTGCACTAGGGGTGGCTGTACTGCTTTAACAGTGTAGTCTGTTTCAGGTAATGCTGCTCTTGTTTGTCAGATGTAACAGTTTTACCTATTGTTCTAGGGAAGAAGCAATTGCTGGAGTCATTCTTACCTGATCTAGGACAGCTAGTGACGGAAGGTAACATAAGCTGTGCTGTCCGGCAGGAGGTAAGAGTCCCAGGAAAGAGAACATACGCAGAAGTACATGAAGTCTTAAATACATGCATTTTAAATTATTTGTCTCCCTTCTCCCTCGCTCTTAATCCCTGCAAAAAAGGCTTTGAGAACTTTCAACTCTTTGCTGGACAGTGTACCACGGGAGGAAAGAAAAAAAATCCCTTTATCTGAAGAAATGTGTGCACTTACGTGAGTATCCCTTCTGTCTCATACATTTAGAGCAGTTAGTTGTTGGTATAGTCAAGTTTTAACCGTCTGAGATCATAACCCTTACATAACTGTTCCACTAGTGCTCAGTAATGGAAGTCTTATATGTTGTAGAGGTATGGATAAAGTTCCAAACTTTTTCATTATAACTTAGAGAGAAGCCTCAAGTTGTGTGGTTGTACTTTTTTCACCATTAAGGAGAGAAATGATGCAAATGATTGATATTTTTCTGTCTGTGTCTGAGTAGATGAAAATGGAAGGAAAAAACTAATGGGTTATGTTGTTTCAGGAAAGATCTTGCAAAAACAATTCTGGAAGTTGGTGGTAAGAAATATCCAGCTATTATTAATTTCCCAAATTGGATTTATTTCTCTTAAAATTTTGTTTTGTGAGTTTGTTATTCAGTTCTGTAACTTTTGGCTTTTTGGTGTATTAATGTTTGTGGAGGAGAATACAAGATGTCTTTAAAGGAGAAAAATAATCATGCCAACAAGCTATTAATGATGACTTCACGTAAACACTAAACTAATTGATAGAGAAAGTCATATTATAGTACTAACAGAATGAAATGGATCAACTTCAGAAATTATAGCATTTTTTTCTTAGATGCACCAAAAGTTATCAGCCTGTAATTTACATCTGTTTGCCAGGCAATTGAAACCTGTCTGTTTTGTTGAACAAAACAATCAGACTTGAGTGTGAAAATAATTGTGGCTTTGACTCCTATTAAATATAGCTCTTTTATTTTAGTTACCTTACTGTTTAAAAAAAAAAAAAAAAAGAGAGTAACTCAACCATAGTGACTAGATTGCTTTTCCCTTTCTTTAGAAGACATTTTCAGATATTATTACACCTCACAGTTGTATTTAATAATTGAATGAATAAAAAACATCATGCTGCTTTGCAAAGAAACTTGTTTTTTCTTATTACGGTATCAAAGCATTTCTTTCTTGGGGCAAAATGTAATGCATTGGGATAATATTTATTAAGCCTTTGTGTTTAACCTTTTTATTTTTTGAGGGATACTTCTATTTTTGTATTTTATCACACGTAGATTACGACCTTCAAGTTGCTCTTTCAGAAGCACTGTGTAGGTTGATGACAAAGAAATGGAGGGATGACCTCGTTCACCACTGGTTTGAAGATAATTATCTTGCTGAGGCTTTCAAGGAGATAAAGGATCGAGAATTTGAGACGGTAAGGGTCCTTTATTTTGAAAGCCACAAAAATCATAGTTCTTCATAGGGGCTAGTTTCATCTGGGCTTAGAGTCAACATTTCTTGGCAGTGGTAAAAAGAAGCTTAATGCTCTTAAAAGAAATTTGGTTCAATAATACTCTGACTAACTACATTAATGCAAGGAATGGCAGTATTGCATTTGAACTAGAGCATTTAAGATGTTATTATTTAAGTTTAAGATGTTTGATGGTTTAAACTATTTATTTTAAAATATACGTATTTATTTAAAATTCTTCAGTTGGAAGAGGAAGATAAAACACATTTTCCCCTGCCCATCCCATAGACGATTCAAACTTGCAAGAATCTAGTCTTAAATAGGGCTGCATGATATAAAAGGTAGATGCTTAAACTAGTGGTTCTCAAGCTTTTTTGTACCTGGACACATTTGTAAATATCAATGGCCAGTCCTGACACAGTAAATAGTTTTAAGTGGAAAACAGCCTTCCCCCCCCCCCCCCCCCAAAAAAAAAATATCTGCTGATGCTCCACTCCTGACCCACTGCTCCCAGCCCCACAGTGTATGGGGTATTTGGGGGGGGGAGGGCAGGGCAGTGGCTGGAGGAGGTGAGGGCAGCATGGCCCCCTACCACCTGTCAGTTACTTCTCATATTGAAAGCACCATAGCTGGCATGGGGTTCGTGGTGATGGTGGCAGCAGCAACAAAAATCTCACTGCCCTACTCCAGCCCGTGCTTGTCCAGCCAGGCTGCAGCCCCATATCCACTGTTGGCATGCAGATCTGGGAGAGCACATGCCCCACCCCTCAATGCATCGCCTGTGCCACGGCCCCCCCTCCCAGCCCCATAGGCTTACCTGTTGGGAGCTGCTGGAGCTGTTCTCCACCCTGCCTGGCTGCCACATGCATGTGTGCACATGCACATGGTGCCCCCTGCCACATTGCCCTCATTCCCTTCCCGCTTGCTCCAAGCTGTCACTTGCAGGCTGAAACTCTGCCAGCCTGCAAGAGGAAACATGCACTTTCCCACTTTTTTCTGTAATGGTTGCGATGCGCTTTTGGGTTGCGATCCACGGGTTCAGAAACACTGCCTTAAACTACCTATGGATTAAGATATAACTTGGCATGACTTAAGAATGGCAGTCCATCTTTTGTTTTCATAAGCATCTTCTCAAGCTCACAGCCAAGCATTCCATCTTGTGCTCAAGTTCCCTTTGAGGTCTTCTACACTTACCATACCATTTTCTTTTATATAACATATTTTTTCTTCATTCTACTCTTCAAAAACATCTTTCTGCATAGTAACTGACTGAGTAGCAGTAGCTAGAGAGCAGAACCTGCTAATTGCTTGGTAGCTTGTGTGCAGACTTTACTTTTACTTTTTGCCCAGATATAGGGCAGAAATGGCTCATGCACACCAATTTCCAGCAGTTGGTTTTGGAAAAGTGTGCATTTTGTATATGAGAATATATAGTATGTTCTTGGTTTGTAGAGCAGGCATGTATGTTCATCTGAGCTTTGCATTAACTAAAATTCCCCTTTCATCATAAGAGAAGAATGTACTAACAGAAGACTGTTACAACAGAAAGAAGATAACTACCTTCCCTTTAACTTCACAGAATTGATGAATGCTGAAACTGTAAACATAAAACTTATTTTCTTCGTCTGCTCAACTAGCATGTCAGTCTAAGTAGTAGCCTGTGGAATTTCCCTGAAGCCCAGGGGCTTCTTGTCATTAGCTGCATGTAATTTACTGTAGTAGTGGGATGTGTAGTGCTTTTAGCAAAGCTAGGGCACAACTGCATGTAAATTAGAACATTTCCTGCCTGTCTGCCATTGATTTTTTCAATGGAAACTAAATTGAGAACCTACTGAATGAATCTAAAAGATGCTTTAATTGTTCTTGCTGTCTTTCCACCCCCTGCAGCATGCCTCTTCTCCCCCCCCCCCCCCCCAGTGCCATGGACTGTTTTGGGAGTTCTTTAAGGCTCCTGTGTGAAATTCTAATTGATTTGTGATGTTGCTAACCTGGGACTGAGTCCACCTCTGACAACTGCAATGCTGCTTTATCTCTTTCCAGCTACCTGTACTCTGTTCTCTAGCTCTGTCTTCTCTGTTCAAGTATAAGTGATAACTTATTTGTATAATAAGCTGTTTCTCTTAAAGGACTGCAGAAAATTTCTTAACCAACTAAATGAAAGACTTGGGGATAAAAGACGGTGAGTTATGCATGGGTAATTCATAATATTTTTATATGCCATGGGCCAGAAAGTGCAGTTTGTTTGTTTTGTTTGTTTTTAAATGAGGGAAATGTACAACTTTAAAGTTAAATGGTGTGTACATTGCAATATCCATGTTAACAAGTAGCATATTCTTTGCAGATTCTGCTCTCTGCTCTTACTTTGATGGAAGTCAAAATCTTTAATATTCCCAAAGCTTAGCACTATTTATTTGAGAGCTTATCAGAACTTAGGAAGGAAACTAGCTTTTAAGGGACCACTGCAAGTAGTCTAGCCATTGTTTCAACCCTGTGTTCAACAACCCAGATGCCACTATTGCTGCTTTTGTTCTTTTTTTTTTTTCCAAGACCCAAGCAATTCATAAAATGCAGTACTAGAACAAATATATTTAATGAATGATCAGCATCTAAATAGCTATCTCTCCTTCATTTTATTTTTCATTTTGTTTAAAAATGAAATGGTAGTTTGCTACCTTTTGACAATTTTAAGGTGCTAACTTTTAAGACTGGCTTTGTAACTGTCAGTGGATCAGCTCTTTTTCTGGAAATAAAACATCAGTCGATAGACTAATGAATGCCAACCAGGTAAAGTAGTTGTAAAGAATCTCGTCTTGGAGAAAAGGACAGGATGAACATAAAATAAGTATGTGTTGCTTTCTTCTCCTGAATCTCCTGCAAGTGTATCTGATAGCTTGAAAACTGCTAGTGTTTTGAAAAGCAAGGTTCTTGAGAGGTAACCTTCTTTCAAGGTTTTATTTAAATACAAATTCAGTTTCTGACTCATTAAGAAACAAATTCTTCACTTCAATTGTGTTTCTTTTTCAGAGTATATTCAGTTCCTTGTGTATTTGCTGTTGCTGACATGGATGAGGTAACAACTTTTTAAGTTATGATTTATGTTCCTTGCATTATTACTATAGCAATCAATGTGGTTACTTTGTCTTCTTCTCAAAGATAATTAATTTTGATAACTTTTTTTACCCTGGATGTGCCAATTGCTTATACTGGTGTGATAAGGAATGCTTATTTATGCTTATATTTGCCAAACAACTGGAAAGTTGCCTTCCTTTACTGTCAGCCAGACAAGTTGAACAGACCCAACTGTCTCTTGAATTCCCTCAAAGGGTCAAATTGTTCATGTAGCCATGTAGTTAAATTGCAGGAAAGTGATAAAGAAAGAAAAAAGCTGCCATTAGCCTTAGATTTTTTCAAAATAGCAGTCAAAAGAACTAGGCATTCCTGCCTTTCCTGAAGAGTAGGTCCCAAGTTAGTTTATAAGCCATAAAGATTCATGTGAGGATCCATAGTTAGTTTAATTCTGTAAGTGTACGATGGATACTGTACTCCTTAGAATATTGAGAGATCAGACTTACATAATTGAATTGATAGTTGAAAACTTCCATCAGTTCTGTTTTAATAAGGTTAAAGAAATGTATAGAGTGTCCTTCAAGCTTATATAAAACAAATGGTGTAAAGGTTTGCTTAAATGTTGAAATATTTTATTTTCCTGTTGACTAATGTACAGCAAATTTTTCTAGCTTTGTTGGTACAGCAAGTCAATTACAGGCTTTCCAGGTATTAGAATGAATCTCATCTTTATAATAGGCAGCAACAAATGTAATTGGTTGTACCAAAGATCATTAATTTCACTGTAATCTAGTGTGCAGTTTGGGGAAAATGGAACCCCTTTTGTTTTACTGCTTTTGGAAATAATCATAATGGCTTTTATACTTTGTAAGGTAAAGAAACCATCTGATGAGAAACTGGAGGAATTTTGGATTGATTTCAACCTTGGAAGTCAGAGTTTGACTTTCTATATAGATAGCCCTGAGGTAAAAATCATTTCCAGTTTTTCTTTGATTTTTTTTTTTTTAACTAAAATAATTAAGTAAAAATTACTCTTTGATGCTCTGTTTTTGGTTTTTAAGGGTGCTCTTTGGGAATCTGTGCGCCTGTCAAAGGAGGCAGTTAGTAGTTACAGTGTTAAAGGTAAGATCATGCAAAAAGTGTTCTCCTCATTGGCTTTATTGCCAAAAGAAAATGTAGATGTACTTGCATACCTCAAACTGAACTTTTGAGCATCCAACAGGATTGCAGTGTAAGTGCTGCCAACTGCTAATGTACTGAAATTTCAAGCATAACTTGGCTGGGCCTTTAACTTCTAATCTTTAGATAAAGATAAAGGTTTTTGTTTTGGTTGTGTTTTTTTTACAATGCAGTGCAATATGATGGCAGAAATATAATTCTGGTCACTCTTGTGATAGCATAGTGTTATGTATAAGCGCATGTTTGAGCTCATCATGAACATCTGTTGGTCTCCCAAGGATTCTGTTTAACTGCCACTGAAATCAGTGGCCTTGCTGGGCTAATACTGGGCCCTAAAAGGCATTTCTTGTCAGATCATCCTAACAGAGATCTTAACAAGAAATTACTACCATGGGGCACAAACTCTGGTATGTACAACTTGAGAAGAGGAGTGTGCTTAACATGTGGGATGCCTGCCAAAAATGTTGGCCTCTACTATAGTGACTCTGCTGGCACAGATGTGTTTTGACTCCATACTGTGGTGCAGCGGTAGCCAGCCTGCAGCACAAATGTCACATGTAGCATAAACAGTCTCTGTGGCATGCAGCAAATTGGGAACAGAAAGCAGAGCAGTCAAAGCATGAAGCAGAAAGCAGCACAGCAGTTGGGCAAGAGAGTGGGATCAGAGTGGCACTGGGGGGGGTGCAGGGAGAGTTGTGGAGAGGGTGTAGGGCTAATTTGTGGCAGACCTGCAAAAGGTTTACCCCTGCTCATGTAGTGTGTACCAACTGAAGTCACTTTTTTCTGTTAGTGTAGCTGTGCAGTCTTCCTGGAAGACCCAAGTTTAAGCCATAAAAGGCTCTCTTTCACTTGCATAGCTCTTCCCATGGCTATGCCAGCCAGGAGCTGAAGTCTTTTCAAATGCTCTAACAGGTATAGCTGTGCTAGCTTTTAGTATAGACCAGGCCCTTGTGGTGGGGAAGGAAACTGCTCCAAGTGCGCACACAGCTGCAACAGGTGGTGGGCAAGAATAGTAAAGTGGTTCCAGTGGGGCCTTCTACATAATGTAGAGCTCTGTGTGGGCCAGCTCTTGGAAGTGGTTGATGTACTTGAACGTTGTGGTAAAGGGAAGACAAAGGTTATTCATGGTCAAATTTTTCCAATGTAAAAACTGCCTACTATTTTGAACGTATGCAATAATTGCACTGATTTTGCTTGCATAACAGACCCGTCTCATTTGGAAGCAGATTCTAATTGTCTTTCTTAACTAGAGGTTGATGGACAGAAGGAGGTGAAAATTCTCATGAAGCATCCTGCTACAGTCCATGGTAGAGAAGTAACAAAAATCAAACTAGTTTTCACTACCCAGTTTGATATTCTAAGTGTGTTAAAAAAAATTCTGGGAGAAGACAAAATAATGGCAAGTATTCAGGTTTTTTGCACGTTTGTAATGTTAAAACAATCTCATAACAAATATACAGGCTGCCAGAAGTTTATGTGAAAAAATAAATGCATGCTGCCTTTTGTTTGGTGTGTGATTACATGAAAAAGGTGAGAGACTTCCAAAGTCTTTGGAGGTGTTTTTAGTTCTTTATTTCGGCCTTCTGTCACAGTATAAGGCACCAACCCAAATTAACAAGTCGATAAATATACAGTAGATATCTGTGCTGCTATGGGTTTGTTTTAAATACTTTTTTTCACCTTCTTTCAATCTGTGACTGCCTACGTAGATGCTATGGCCTATTAACAGGAAGGAAGATGCTTGTTGTGCCTCCAGACTTTTTTTTATCTATATTGCTCAAAGAGCTGATTTTGAAGTTTAGAAGATGTGGGGAGTGAGGCCAAGTGAGATTAACAAAACCAAATCAATTTAGTTAATTTTAATTTAAGTAGTTAACTTCAGCTTTTTGTTTTCCACTTTGAAGTACATGGATGAAACATCAGATTCTATTTAAACTATACTTGTGAACTAAAATACCAATACGTTTTTATTCTATGAGCTTATGAACTAGAGAATGATATTATGGAATAGGCTGTAACATGCACACAGAGAAAGAGAAGCCTATGGGAGCTGTGAGAACGCAATATTGAGATTAAAATATAATTCAGCAAAACTACTGGCAGACTTTAAGCTAATGAAGTACTCTGATAAATAGGGAAGAAAGGAAAGGAGATGTGGTGTAGCAGGGAGGTTGCTTTTGAAGTATTTGAGATCCACACATGTACAGTAGAACCCATACAAGTGCCTAGATACGAGGTGAAAGACTATTTATATTTGCATGTGGTTTTTGTTCTTGCAACAAACTAGAGTATTAACAAATATAGACTGGAGAAAATCACTGAGAGCTGTGTTGCACATGATGGCAATACAGCAGTGAATAATGCCAGAGCTATTTCTTGATGGGAAATTTGGCTTTTGCAGATAATTCCTGATTTATATAAATTTTTAAAGAGAAATCATTTTAAAATAACTTGTATCAACAGATAATTATGGGTCAAGAGGATCCTGTCAGTGAGGAGGCACAAACAAGACAAAATGGAACATGTGAGTTGATTTGGAGTTATTTTTAATTGTTGTCACTGGCAGAACTTTAGGAATTTTCCATAAAGGTAAAGAAAAGAGCATTTGCAGCTGTAAAAAATTAAATTTTAAACGAAAATTTCTAGGTTGCCTTTTGTTCCCCACAATGCAAACTAAGATCCCATTTCTGAATACCTCCAGCTGTGTCAAAATTTCAGGAGCCAGACAGCCCTAGGAAATGGGGAGATCAAAACTATAAGCAAGCTTTAACCAGTAAAATAGGGTTCCTGTTCACCAAAGATGTTGGGGTCCATAAGATTCAGTCCTGAAGTTTTAGGTTTGGATTTAAAGTTTTCTTTTCCTTCTGTAGGGACAGATTCAGTAAAACTGTGCCACAGATACCCAAGTTCTATTAAATCAATGGCTTCCAAGTTCCCCAAACGCTCCTGAAAATTGTACCCAGTATCTTCTAGAAGTAATATATTTTTTGTGCTTTATTTTATTTCCAGAGCTTCAGTATCTTCTTCTGACTTTTTTTTAGGGTGCTCTCCCCCTATAATTAATTAAATACTTTCAGCACCAGTGAGATGAACTTTAGATTTAAATCTTGGTTCCAGCCTTTGCAGTTGAAGAAAAAACTAATTCTTTATGAAATGTTAAATCTCAAGGAATTGTCCCATAGTATTGAACGCGAGAAACAATACTCTTGCACCTCACTGAACCGCCCCCTCCCCCCCCCCCAACCTCTTTTGCTTGTTGGCATAGAAAGAAAAGAAATGTAAATAGTTTGCTGTTGCTTGGTTTTGGGGGGTTTTTTTCTCCAAGTTAAATCTTTCAAAGTTGGGGCTTGTCTTTGCTAGAAACTTGGTCATATAAAAGCTACCCTGAAGTCCTATTAACTAATATGATGATGATGATGATGTAGTTAGAACTGCATAGAAAGATGCTTACTATATTTAACATTTTCATTTGAAAGTTGAGTGAATCCCTGAATTTCTGCAAGGTATGTAATGACCTGAGGATACTGTGTTAACTATGGCTTGTCCCTGTTTACACTGATCACGGAGGTTCTTGAGATACCAGCATTAGAAAACTGGGTTAAGCCTATGTTGTAACCTGTGTTCTGGAGGGTTAAAATGATGTTGCAAGATGCAGGAATATATAAGATAAAACAGAGACCAGTATTTTATACTGCATCCTCTTGGAGATTTGAAGCTTCTGCAATGTTCCCTTTTGCTGCCATTTGACCCCAAAAGCTTGAAAGCAGTTCCTCTTAGGCAGCATTTTCCTAGTATGTACAGAATTAAAGTAAACTCCCACTTTCCCTCTTGTTATCATGGTGTCTTGAGGTTACTTGAGTGCATCAGTAGTGCCTAACACCCTGCACCACTGTTTTCTAGCTCCTGGAATTTGAGACACTAGCTGCCTGTTACTTGGTAACGCCTTTGTTTGGTAACCTGCTTCATTGCTACTAAAAACAGCCGGAACTGAAGTTCTATGTGTTCACCAGTTAAAAACCTCAGCTGTGACCACAGCCAACATCAAATGCCTCTGAGGAAGGCTTGAAAACACCCTGACATATGTAGCAGAAAGGTTTGGGGCAAGGGCAACCAGCAAAGGCCAGAAGCATAGGACATATTCATAATAAAATATTAGGTATAACTATGCCTAGATCATCCCTGACTAGTGACTGTCCAATCTCTTCTTGAACACCTCCAGTGATGGAGAGTCCACGACTCTCATAGGCAGCCTTCCACTGCCTCACTCTTCTAACAGTGAAGAAGTTTTTCTTGATATCCAATCTAAACTTAAATTTGCTGCAACTTCAAGCCATTGCTCTGCCGCCTCTTTGCAGTGAATGAAAAAAGGTGCTTTCCCTCTTCTTTATGGCAGCCCTTCAGGTATTTGAAGACTGCTACCAAATCCCCTCGTAGGTGCCTTTTTCCACAGGCTAAACATGCCTAGCTCCTTCAGCCTCTCCTCATATGGCTTGCTTTTGAAGCCCTTTATCAACCTTGGTGCCTGCCTATGGACCCTCTCTGACTTTTCCCATATCCTTTTTAAAATGTGGAGCCCAGAAATGCACCTGATACTCCATATTGGGCCTAACCAGTGCTTAGTAGAGAGGCACTTTCACCTCATGTGTCTTGCACCTAATGCTTTTATTGATGCATCCCAAAACAGCATTTGACTTTTGTGCAGCATTGTGTCATACTGCAGACTCATTTTGAATCTGTCTACTGAAACTCCCAAGTCCTTTTTCTAGAGTGCTGCCATGCAGTCAGGTGTCATCCACTTTTTAAATTATTATTATTTGTGGGGGGGTTTTTATTCTTCCTGAGGTGTGTAGCATTTTGTATTTGTCTGCACTGAATTTCAACCTGTTAGCTCCAGCCCAGCTTTCCAGTCTATTGAGATCCTTCTAAATTGCGCTTGCTTCCTCCAACTTGTTTGAAGTCCTTATCTGTTTTGTCATTGCAAACTTGCTTGAGAAGCTTTCTATGCCAGCACCCAAATAATTAGTAAACACATTGATCAGCACCTGTGGCTACTGTTTAGAGTCCTTTCCCTTCTAAACTGTGTGCTCTGTTGCTGGAAGGTTTAGATTGCCATCTTCCATGGAACCTAGTTTAAAGACCTCCTTACCAGGTTGGTGAGATGATGCCCAAAGGTGCTGTTTCTCATTCTCGTTAGATGGATCCCATCTCTTGATAGCAGTCATACTCGCAAGAACATCTGCCCATTGTCAAAGAAACTGAAGCTTTCATATAGACATCACCATCTCAGCCACTCATTCACTTCCAGAATATGATGGCCTGAACCTTTGCCATCCATGGAAAGAATCTATGAGAACACTTATGCTGCAAGCTCCTTAATTCTTCTGCCAAGAGTCTAATAGTCATCTCTGATCTGCTTATCGTCATTCCTGGCAAGATTTTTGGTGTTTTACATGGACAAGTGGAGCAGGAAGTGCTAGTGGTTGTAAAGGTGAATGAACTTTGCTAGTCTCTGACATTCTAAATTCAGGCTCCAGGCAGGCAGCACACCTCCTGAACCTGGATGACAGATTGGTGCCTCTGTCTGCCCCACAGAAGGGGTTACCCACAACCACCATTCTGCTCTTCCTTCTTGGTGCAGTGGGCCTAGAACCCCTGTCCTTGAGGTCTTGCATTTCCTGCTCTCTAGGCAGCTGATTCTTGTGCCTCATGCCTGCAGATGTCGTCCCCTCTGCCTCTTCCTCAGCAGTTCCACCATAGAGAACTTGAAAGCGATTGCTGGCTTCAGTCTGCTCCTCTTCAATTCTGGGGACCATCCTTCTTTGAGTAGTCACCTGTTGCCACTTCTCACTGGAGAGACTAAAGGACAGTACCAGCTCCTCATAACACTTGTTCAAATAATTTTCCTGTTCCCTGAAATGTAGCATGGATAACCATGCTTCCAGCCTTTGAATCTTTTCCTCCAGAGCGCACACTAGCTTACATTTGGTGCAGATAAAGTGCTCCTGGCCCTCTAGGGGGAATGCAAACAGCACATCCGAGTAAGTCGCAACCACTGACCCAGACTCCGTTTGTACTTCCCTTTGCTTCCTGAAGGACACCTATGCTATAAGGAGAAAAAGAGGAGCAGGAGGGAGGAAAAAAAAATCACACACCACAAAAACCTGCATTCCTAACACCCACATCTAGGCCCTTGTACAGACCCACATGCATGCCCAGTCTCCTGCTCCCTAGAGTGTGTGTGTGTACATACAGACACTGACACTTCCCCCCCCCCCTCCCCTGAGAGAGAGATCTATATATGTGTGTGTGCATGTATAAAAATAAATAAAATATGATTTGCTCGGTTCAGAAGCATGGTGTGGTGTGGTCTTGCTCATTCTCGAAGATGGTTTCCTATGCTGAAAGGGAAAGGCCTGTATGGCAAGATGTTTTTGAAATGCTCCCACTTGTACTATTGTTTTACAGTAACAACGTGTGAATCCACTTACCTACAGCAGACCAAAGATACTTCAAGCACTGAAAAAACAGACTCTTTATCAGACATCCTGGCATCTCAATATAGCGATCAGTCGGGGACCCTGCTTACAGTAAGTTTGTGGGATTCTGTGGAGAGAGAATTCCTACTCCTTTTTTTTAATAGATGTAGTGGCCAACACTTTGAAACATGCTGCTTCTGTGACTTAATTCCTAAGGCACTGAGGCCTTAGAAAACTATACTTGGTCTTCTGAAATTGGGCATTTCTTGGAAAAGGCAATGCTCTTCTCTCCAAACTTAAGCTCAAAAATATTTTGGCTATGTCCTACAGCTGTGCTGCTTTCCCCGCACTCCTCAGGAGCCCTGTTTTTTGAGCCTGTGTCCTCAAAATGAAGTGGTGAAGCCACTGTCACTACTGTTCTTGATCTCAGTCTTGCATACTGGAAGTAAGTGGCAGGGTGCTCCCCGAGTAGATTTATGCCTTGTTTCTGGCTTTGACATTAGCAGAGCTGGGAGCCAGTAGCTTGGGGCCTGGTTGAGCCAGCATCTGGGAGCTTCAGGGAAGGAATGTAAACAGTCTGTTACTCCTGCTGAGAGTCTTCCTGTTCTCAGTGTGACTGAGTAGAACCATCATGCATCTACTTGCACAAATTTAATGTTTTCTTCCCCTAAGATTTAAGCAATATTTATGAACAATTGTAAATATTTCTGTATTCTCTGTTGATAGTATTGTGATGCTAGTGCATAAGCATGCTTGGTTCATGACTTCATTTCTCTGTTTAGCGGATAACTAGTTCAAGTGTAAGTACAAGCACAGCAAGTCAACCAACTGAGATGGGTGTTACTAACCATGTGCAAGGTCAGGCATGAATTCTTATACTTCATACGTGAATGATATTTGTAAATGGTTTGCCTTTATAGTCTTCAAAAACAAAACTCTTTCAACAGCTCCAGAGACTGAAGCAGTAGTTTCCTTAATACCCTCTGCAAAGTTTAAAACTCCATCCCCAAGAATGAGTGATAAACCCAGGTAAGTGATTCTGAAGATTAAAGATCTCATCTAAAGTGTTCACATTCTCTGAAGGTTTCTGTGTGTTTCTACTTCATAAAATATGCTGAGACCAGTTTTTTCTAAATGGAAAAACTCCCCTTTACCACTTGAATAGAAAAGGGGGGGAAATGCTGCCTACATGTTGTAGTAGAAAAACTAAAATGCAGGACTCCTGGCTGCTGTTTGTACTCTGTTGTCAGCTTGTTGTCATCTTTACTGCAGTTTCCCAATGTAATCCTCCTGGAAAAAAATATGAAACATCTGTTATATTTTTAACTCTTGCAATTTGCTCTGAGCCCCTTTAATTTACACTGTCCTGGATTTACACACAATCTTCTTTAATGCAGCATGTCACTACATTTTTTTGCCTACAATACTCTTTCTCCATTATTAGTGTTAGAGAGTAGTAACTGCCTTGCTTAGCAGGTATTTTGGGCATAATGGTTATCTCCCCTCCTTTAGCAATCTTTTGAGTTATTGTTTGGGGTAGGAGTGCACCAACAGAGATTTTGGGGGCCGATGGCAATAGCCAATTTTTCAGGAGGCATATCTGCTGATACTGATTTGGATTTCCGATACCAGCCTGGCAGCTTGGAAAGCTGAGTGCAGCTGGTAAGTCTGGTGTGGTGGAAGGGGGCGGGGGGAGGCAGATCAAAGCCCCTGTGGTGAGGGAGGAGTAGGGCTCAGGCTGGGGCAGGGGCAGGGCCTGGGACAAGTACTGCCCAGCTGGGGTGGGCATGGGATGGAGCCATGGCTTGTCCAGGAAGAGCCCCAGCCCACACTGCCCCGTGAAGATCTTGGGGCACATGACTCTCCCCCCCCCCCCCCCCCCATGTCCTCCTGGACCAGTAACAGGAGCTGCGCACCTCCCTCCCTGCACACCCCCCCCCCCCCAACAAGCCGCAGCTCCGTCCTGTGCCCGCCCTGCCCCAGCAGGGCAGCTTTGCCCCCCAGCCCTAGTTCCACTTCTCTTTCACCACAGGGGGCCTTGATCTGCACCTCCCACACCCCTTCCCTCCCTCCTCCTCCTCCCTCCCCCTTCCACCTCTTCAAGGTGCCGGGCTGTGCTCCTCACCGCCTAAAAGCTGCACTGCAGCTGCACGCACACACGGGCACTTATTGGCCAAATTATCTGCCACATAAGACCAATTTCTGATGCGATCAATTTTCTTTATATCGGTGCCGATCTGGTATCACACTGGTGTATTGGTGTACCTCTAGTTTGGAGTTGATGGAGCTATTGATTTCATTGTGGGGGGGGGGTTCCCCCTCCCCCTCATAAAGACTTACGTTGGCTTTAATAGTACTTTGGAAATGTTCTTTTTTTCTTGTCCATAGTGAGTTACCTGTGGCAGAAGATCCTGATATTCAGGTTGTAAGAGAACTTTCTCCAAAGGTATGCTTTTGCAGGGTGAAGCGGGGCATGAGGAAACAGTACATTTAACATATGTGGAAAGCAGGAGGGGGAAATCCTCCTAAGTGATCATTGCTTTCCTGTGAAAACTGCAAGTAGTTCGTGTTCTAATAATGATTACTTATAAGTAAGACTCTTTGATACGTTTGTGTGCAGCACCTAGCACAAAGTTGTCCATGGCTGGAGCTTCTAGGAATTAAGTAACTAATATTTTTCACCATAGCTACTTTCTCCATTGTATTGCAAATGTGAAAAGCTTTAAAAACAATCATGTAACATTTCCATCATAAGTGCCTGAAATCAGGCACCAAAAAACATATTTAGGCACTTAGCCTGATACCTCACCTCTCCCACCTTTCTTTCTCCTTCAGAAAGATCATATAACTGCAGATCTGTGTGCAACTTAGGCCTGTTAAGGACCCAGAAACAAGTGGCATTTGATTTTTGAAGTGGGTGTTTTAGAAGTTTGCTTTAACAAGTGTCTGACCAGAAATGCCCGTGTTTTGAAGACTTGTCTTTTTTAGGACAGGCCAGTTCAGGCCCACAGCTGACACCCAGTTCAATCTGTGCTTACCTTGGGAATAAATTTTTAAAGATATTAAATGTTCTACCTTCTTTGCTGTTCTTTTGTGTGTTCCCTCTCTTCTTTGCCTTTCCTAGCATCTTTTTAGCTTTATGACTATGAAAAGAATCCTGCTAAGGGGAGTGTCTCTTTCCTATCACTTTAATTGTAAGTAATAGTTTTACCTACTATGCCAGTCTGTATCTCTTTTTAAGGATGATGCATTGGAGAAGAAAAAACGAAGAACAAGCTTGGTCAAGCAAATGATAGAGCTGAAGTAGGTATAAAATTCTTACAATGTATCAAACGTTGGGTGCACCATATTTTGAAACCATTTTAAAGCTTTCTGCATCAACATTTAATGTTAAAACTAGATAAAGTTTTTAAAACTCATATCAGCAACACTTAATGGTCTGAACAGAATAGCCATGTTCTCTTTTAGGGTGGATTAGAGAAGACCAGTCTGTTTTGAGGGTTTTGTACACCTCTGACCAGCGCTTCAGGGGAAGATGTATAATCCAGGGCTTGTGCCCTCAACAGTGGCAGGGGGCCATTCTTGTGCTCCCTCTAAATTGGCCCCTGAGGCTAGTGCCTGCGTTGCACAACCCTCGTTTACACTACTAATGTA
This sequence comes from Alligator mississippiensis, assembly GCF_030867095.1. Taxonomy (NCBI): domain Eukaryota; kingdom Metazoa; phylum Chordata; order Crocodylia; family Alligatoridae; genus Alligator; species Alligator mississippiensis. The sequence continues at coordinate 132,965,211 of NC_081826.1, read as the reverse complement.
ATCTGACCACATTGTCAGTACTGCATTTAGCTAGGCAGTATTGTGCTATAGAGCAGTGGTGGCTGACCTTTTTTTGGCAGGTATGGCATAAAGTAAATCCTACCTTGTCCTGGAGTGCCACCCCAATAATCTTTCCCTGCTCAATCTGTTGCTCTGCTCTTCCTGGTCCCAGCCTGATCTGTCTCTGTTCCCTACTGCCTCTTGCATGTGCCACATTCCCCATAGAGGCTACCCATGCTACTAGCAGGCTGCCTGCCATGGTTTGGCCGTAGGGAGAATTTCATGAACCCTGGTGCATAAGTTCAATGTGAAATAATTATTTGGAAGTTAACTCTTATGACTGTAGGTGACTTGATTCACATATGCATAATTGACTCTGATTTATAGAGTAAGTTACCATGCCACATTGTGTCCCAAGTATTGTCTTTATCCCCCCCCCCGGGGAAATTATTTTATATTTTAAATTCACTTCCTCTCTTTGGTGAGGCCTATCCATCCGCTGGCATAGTCTGGTCCTGGGAGGCAGAGGAGAACCACAGTACAGTGTTTTCAAACTGTGCTCCTGATTCCCTGGACTGTGGCTTGCACTGGGAGCACATCTTAGGCAGAGCCCCTTCCCACCACTAGAGTGGCATCCATATTGTTCTGTCAGCCACTCACAGGACAGAAGTTTGGAGCAGTCCCTCCAGGAGAAAGGAGGGTTCTGCTGCATTAGAGGGGCTTTAAGCACAAATGCACTAAAAATATTTCTGGTAGAACGGGAGCAAATTTAAGCTTTGTAGTGTAGATTGAGTCTTGAGTTCTTTGGCCTGGAAGAGCAGGTTCTCAGCATACTTGAGTACCACTTTTCCAGGGATCCGATTGTTAACATCCAACCAAATTTATAGAGAAGTACTGATTTTATTTTCAGTTCTGAAGTGGCATTTGTGAACTACCAGTATACCCAAAATAAACTTGAAGCCGTGGGTCTAAAAGTGTAACAACTGTTTGAGTGTCTTTGGGAGGTACTGACCAGATGGAGCAGCCAGGACCCTTTTTTCAGTGCATTGAGATGATTCAAACAGCATCGCCATCCTCTCTTTCTGAACAAAGTCAGCTTGTCCTCATGCATTTCTCTCCAGTAAAGCACAGGGCAAGCAAGGCAATAAACAGCTACATGTGACCATTAGGGGAGGTGGGGGAAGGGTGCTTGGTAGTGTTATGATGGCTCAGTTTAATCTTGTAGCTTCATAACTCTAGATACTGCATTTGTGGGTTGTTGAGTTTTGTTTTGTTTTTTGTTACTGGTGAGAGGTCCTTCCAAAAGGTGGAGAGGGAACCAGTTTTAATTGATGGGCTCCATCTAGTGGGGATAGACTGTCATTCTTACCCATTTAAGATCTGCCTATGCCACTGGCAGCGGTATAACATGGAGAGATGCCTGACTTGGCTTTAAAATCCCCAGTCTGGGTATCAATGGCTAGCTAAAGTCCCACAGGGAATTCAGTGCTGCTATAACTAGTTTGTTTTTGGTACTCAAACTAATTTTAAAGGTACCTTTATGTTACCTGTAAATGAGAGAGCTTAGTATGTTCTGTCAGATGTAGCTTTCATCTCTAAAATCTGAATTCTCTTCTTAGTCTTAATCTCTTTGGAAGCCATACCACTGGAGTCTGAAGCCAGGCAAAATGGGGAAGAAATATTGCCAAAGCTCATTTGTCAGATTTTACTGGGTGTTTACTGGCTCAGGTTGTTGTGAGGACTAACTAGCAGGGAAAGTTCTACAGTTTTTTAAAATATGGAAATATTGCTGAATATTGTAATGTATTATGGCCTGCCAAAGCAGGGCTGGCTTCATAGAAACAACATGGAAAAGACAATACACACCACTGCCTAGCCTCAGTCATTCCGCTTTTTCTAGGGCTCTGTCTAGTATAGTTTAAAGAAATGTGGCTTTCACCTCCTGATTAGGAATCCCTAGCATGGAAGAAGGAGCTATTTCTCTATATCACTTGCTGTATATACTACTCTTCTGTTTAGTAGAGAACATTTTTAAACCTAATTAGTAGGGTTTTTACTAGTTACTAAAGTCTAAAGAAATTGTATCTCTCTTCATTTTTATTGTAAATTACTTCTGTTTTCAATAATAATGGGATACGAGCTTTCTTATCTGGATGCTTGCAGAGGTGTGACCAGAAAGCAACCATTGAAAGGTGGAATTCTCAAAAGCACCCTGGAATAATGTCTCCCTGAGATTCACCTAAATACTTCTGAAAATCCTACCTTTTATAAAGTAATGAGGGGCTTTTTCCTTGTTTAACTATTACTGATTTATGGGGGACTAGAGAAATACTTAAAGAAGTTTTTGCAGCAGTTGCATATTCCTGAAGAATTCTGTAGTGTTTAAAAATGCATTGCATGAGAATTAAATAGTAGGAAGTGAAGAGGAAATGGGTAAGAGGACAAGAGAGCCAAAACAGGCCCATGTGTATGTGTCTCTAAGTATTAATTATACCGCAAATAACAAATATCTGCATTGGTTCAATATTCTACTTTTAATGAAATTTATACAGGCTTGTTTTTCATAACTGTGCCACAAATTCTTCATATATTTTGTACATGTCACCTTGTAGGGAGGAGTCTTACAAGTTTGAAACTTCATCAGACCCTGGAAGTCATGTAGAGGTAAAGTTGGGGCAAAAATGTCTAGGAACCTAATTGGAGTATGACTTGTTTTATGTAAAGATGTCTATTTGGCAAATGATGGCAGGGAGTTGCTTTCAGTAGGCTGCATTTCTTACTATAGAAGAGGCAAAAAGCTCTTTTGAGGGGATTGAACTGGCTCCCAATAAGCTAGAATCAGACAGTGAGTAAACAGACTTTTGAAAACCAGGGACTTGATACCCTTGTCTCACTTCGTAGGAGTGGGTATAGATGTAATTGTGTGCCATAATTGTTACCTGGTGAAACTAGTTACAGGTTAGGGTACTTGTTATGATTTCCTGTGACAGAATTGGTTGTTTTATTTATGACTTTTTTTTTAATGGATTGTAAAGAAATATAACATTTAACAGCTTTTATTGTATATAAAAGTTGCAAAGAATTACTCAGAAGCTAGGTGGTACCAGAATTAAGGCTGCCTGTACAACTTGAATTTGGTCCCTTTTAATACGCATGTGCACAAGTCTCTAATTACATGATGACATACTATTTTTTCCACAGACCCCCTGCGTCCTTTAGTATGCCTGGAAACCTGGCTGTGGGGATAAGATGAGATTGTGTATGAGGGAGGCTGTATTCTGTAAGACTTCTGCCTTGCTTGTAACAGAAGCTCGAAGGTGTGGAGTGAATAGGACAGAATTTCAGGAGAAGTGGTGGTCTCCTATTTAAGACAGTTGATTGCTTGACTGAAATCTTATTTGTCAATGCTGAACACTAACTTCCATTATACCTGAATGTGAGCTGTGCTTCAGAGATACAAAGAGCTGTATGATGCTGAGTACTTGGCTGGGGTTGGGGGAATGGGGCCTAGAGTATCTCAGGTCAAGCTCCTAAAATTAAAGGGTTATTTTTTGTGTCTTTCCCTTTTTTGGGGGAGGATGGGGTGTTTGGAGGACAATGCTGTCTCATTCAACAGGAGTAAGTAACTGTTTGAAATACTCTGATACTATTGTGATGAGTGACATGGAAAAGCTCCATGAGGAGACTGAGAATTTAACTTTAAGAACTGGCTTTGAGTGCCATAGAGTAGACAAGACCTTGGCTTGCATGTGGAAGAAGAAGACCTTATTAAGTGTGCACCTGCCTTTCTGTGCACTGAAATGACAGGGCCTTCATTTAAAAACAAAAACAAAGAAAGTGTGATCGTGTAATATAGTATGAGCCCAATTAAGACCACCTTAATTCTGGCACTTCCTCCTTGTGGTGTCTGCCTCTGCAACCTTGTACTGATTCTGAATGTAATGTCAAATTGGCCTCCACTAGCCAAGATCAGATTACTAAATATCATTGCTCAAAGAGCTTTCATCTCTTTTGTGGTAAGAAAAGAGCTGTACTACAGCATCTGTTGCTTGTAATACTCCTTTTGCAGCTACAGCAACCAGAAATGTCTTTATGATTTCAGTCATGTCATTACTTTATTTTGATTTACATGGAGCTCTGAAAATACGTTAAGCTACATTCACGTTAACTCTTCTAAGCTTGGTTCCATATATAGCTCCTACCCCTATCATGGATCTGTTGTTCTTTCTTCACATTGTCTGCCATTAAACTAGACTTCCTGCAACTCTTAATATTGCCACTAGCTGTCAGCATAAATCCCTCCTTTGACAGATGCTACACTATTTTTAAATAAGCATACCCACTTTTATCTAGTAAAATTAGAATGCTTATTCTGTGGGATATTGGAATTTTGAAATGTAGTTTCTTTTTTAGGTAACTGAAGCAAAACAAAAAATTCTTGGCCAAAGGTACAGGACCATATATATACTTATATCTTGCATGATAAAGAACACAATACTTTTTACAAAAAGCAACTTCTCCGTTAATTAGGAACAAAAAAGAAAGTGCCAATGTATTTTTATGTATTTAATGTTTTTTCTTAAAAATGGTAGTTCTGGAGACCTTATAGCTATCTAAGTAGTTTGTCACAAATGGGGATATATATAAGAGTTGATGAAAAGATGATAGTTAAGACTGGGTGAATTCTGCTCACTTTTAACAGTGGGACTCCTCTTATGAACATCATATTTACCCAAATCCAAAATGACTCTAAATAATTATCGCAAGTAGTATTAAAAAGATTCTATACATAGAAATTGTTATAATTTTCCATGTACAGAACTTAATTATTGGAGGGTCATCTTAAATTCATCCTTATCACCACTACAGTGGGGAAAGTGTGGCAAATGGGCGGGCAGGCAGGCAGTGAGGGTGGAGGGGGTGGCAGCTTGCTCCCTAAAGCTTGGGCCCGTCCCCACTCCCTCATTCCCCATCCCACCACTTACCCTCACTCCAGCACCAGCAGGCTCCATAGCAATGTTGTTAAGTTTCTTTGATTAGTTGTAATGTACGCAATTTTGGGTTACTTAACAGGGTTTATGAAAATGGAAGTGCAAAACGAGAATCAGGGAAAGTTGGTAGAAGACTGGTAGGTAGCTCGTATTTTCCTGTTACAAAGTACTTGTGGAGAATATTGTCTATTGAGCAATAAACATGGCTTGTTTCTACACCTAAATAAATAATTAGGCTTCTCCCAAGACATTAACTGGGAAACCTCCTATTCCCATTCAGAGTTACTCCAAACTTTCCCCTCCTTTCACAAACATGTTGTGGACTCTAGTACTTGTGACTAGAAACTTTCTGCATGGCTCTTGACCACCACTGAATTGGTTTTCTTGTGCCTGGCGCTCTGGATTGAAGTTCAGGCAACTGATTTGTAAAAAGGCTGGCTGGGCCCAGCATGGAGCAGGGGCCTAGAATGAATGATAAAGGTGGAGAGAAGACCTGGTTCTTGTTGATGGGTGGCTCTGGACTGTTGGTGCTGCTTAATGACCTGTGACTTGGAGGGGCTATGAGGCTGTCAGTCCAGCACTTTTTTATTAGCCTTAAGGCCGCATACACATTTTGAAGAGGCAGCAAACCTGCAAAATCTTTATTTCATGGTATGACAGTGGTGTGTTAGTGCTGTACCGTTGCGGGTCAGAAGTTCTCTGCAAAAAGAAATTCCCGGTTTTTCATAGTGGGAGTAGAGGGCTTGCTGCAACTCCCTGGTCCTTGGGATAGCTGTGTGGTAGCTAAGATTAGCCACAATGTTGTCCTAAATTGTGCTAGTTAGCAGCTGACTCCAGGGCCATTTACCTGCTCATAATACCCAGAGCAACAGTATCACTTTCGGCTACATCGCTTTGCAGCCCTGGCATGCTGCAGTGTTGGGGTGCTACTGCAGAAGGCAGACACTCAACGCTATGCACTAGCTGCCAAATCCCTTGTGCTGTATTGTCTACTTGCCTCTTTCCACTGCTGCAGTGGCCCAAAGAGGACTGGTTCCACTCTTCTGTCTAGAACTGACCTCTACTATTTGATTGCTGTAACCAAAGATTAAGGGGGAAAAATAATGCTTTCACATTGCTAATTGGCTCCTTTGGCACCCTGACCATCATACAGCCAGTTTCTCTTTCTGTCTGGGGTTTCTCATAGCAATAAGGGTGGGGGGGGGGGGAAGTGGGGTTTAAAAAAAACCCTATTACAAAAACAAGACTGGTGGGAGAAGGCGTTGTTGTAGCATCTCATCTCTTACTGCTGTTCTGACCCAGACTAAACAGCTAGCTATTTAATTCTTTTGAATGAGTTGTATGGGTTGTGCTTAGCTGGGTGTTTGCTACTGGGCTAGTTAAAAATGGCAGTGCAGTATTTCTGGGGGGAGTTGGAACTGACTTCTTAGTGTCTTTAGTCTGATTACAGGAAGCATCTTTTCTCTGAAAGTAACCATGACACTACAAGCAATAGTCAGAGTGAAAAAAGCTGGATCCTTGATTCTCAGAAAAAACCATTGCTGAAAGCTCAGGACTATACCCGGAGAAGGCCAAGGCTCAGAAGTAAGTTGAAAGGTGAGTGCAATAGGTTGCGTGGCACACTCTCTACAGTGAAGTAAAACAGAAGACTGAGTCCAAGTTGGGGTTACTCGGCTTCTGTGGGACTGAGGCTCCATCTGAGCAATGCTGAAATCCTGCTGGTTCACCAGTGGGCTAGGACACCTGCTTATCCATGACTTGAGTGGGAGTGCATCTGCCATGCAAAATGCTTGTTTGTAATCCATGTGTGAGATGAGAGAGAGCAGCTCAGGTAGTGACTGTTTAAAGTGCTGCTTTCTATTTTTTGCCCAGCAAAAATGAGACAGTCTTTCCTTGTGGTCTGTAGATCCAGTTGCAATTTTCCATTGCTTTGTCCTGTTCACAAAATGTGTCTCTACAGGGCTGCATCTTCAGACCCTGGGGAAGCTAATGCAGAAGGAGGTTGCCTTCTTCCTTACTTGCGTAGATTTACAAGTGCCTATCCTCTGCTCTAGGTACTTTTGTGAGAAAAGAATTAAATGGACATTATAAGCTTTGATAGTGTCTCCCACTTAAAAGTTTGTTGCATGTTATGTCTGTTATCAGGTTACACATAGGCTGTTAATATAACCTCTTCAAGGCATGGTAGATCCTCAACTATAACATCTGTTTTCCCATCTTGTTGCATGAAGTCTGTGCAGGTACTCATGGACACTCAGGGGGGTTTTGAAAAAGGAAGGAAGATGGTTGGGAGGGAGGGAAGAGCTTCAGGTTGAGTTCAGTGATGGTCCTTCAACTTGGTTTCAGTTTCTGTATCTGTCTGCCAGGATTCAGATGACAGTCTTTCAGATAAATAGCAAGGTCTACCCCTTTCTTTGGGTGTAGAGTGGCAGCAGTCTTAAAGTAACTTGTGATTTGTATTATTAGGCAATTGGGGGAAATAAATAAGCACAATATTAAGCCTTGTAAGTTCTAAGAATATAAAGCTGTCTCATGAGGTTTTAATTTGACTGGTACAATGTCAGCAGCAATGGAGTCACCTTTGTGCATGTTTTGGTTTTTGTTTTTTCTTGTAGTGTTGCCATTGTCGTCTGCAAGTAGTGGCAGTGATTACCAGACAAAGAAAGTAAGGAGCTATTATGATACTTGGACTGCACCTCTACTAAAGCATTACTTGCATGAAGTACATTTATGTGCGATTTTGAATTACTGCTTTCTAGTCAAGGTTATATGTTAGTATTAAAATGCATCTACAATAACCTGGTTTTGAAAGGACATGTATTGCTTAATTTACACAACTAAAGTAAAGCTAGACTGTCTAGCTAACTGCCTATAGATTGCATATCAAAGTATGCACAGGCACTTGTAGTCCAGGAAACCCTTCTAAATGTTACCTAGTTAAACCACTGCTATGCTCTTTGAATTTTTTCCATCTACATTTGCAGTAGGAGTGTGTTCACTAAGAGCATCTTTATATACTGAATGTAGCTGAAAATACATACATCTTTGAAAGGTTAGAGGTATAGGGTTTTTATTCTGTTCTAGCTGTTTTTTTTTCTTCTGTTTTCAATTTAAGTCATAGCACAAATGGGAAAGTGTAAAGTGCTCTCAAACAAGTTCCCTTTTATTTATCTGTAATTTTGGGAAACAGGGCAAAAATAAGCATGCATAATTCAAAACTGGGGAGACTTCTGAAGGTCATACATTTCATTCCAGAAAAGTATTGAAGAGTTGGAGCGTATTCTAGAACCTGAAAATGTTGTTACACTTCATCTCTGCTTCCTTTTCATTTCTCTGTTAGGTAGTTTTCTGGGCCCATATTCCCAGACATCCACATGGTCCCTATATGGATTGTGATCTCACTCAGTGGCTCAAAAATGCTGAACACAAGTTAGGCTGTAGAGCAGGGTTGGGCAATTACTTTGGGCAGAGGGCCGCTTACTGAGTTTTGGCAAGCCATTGAGGGCTGCATGACAGGCAGCCCAGGGCAGATTAATATGAATTTTCTAAAATTTTTAGGGGCCCTGCGGGCCAGATAGAACAGCTTGGCAGGCCACATCCAGCTCACGAGCCACATTTTGCCCACCCCTGCTGTAGAGGCTGCATAGTAGAGAAATAAATGTGGAAAACTGATAACACTTGGTCATGAGTCTAAGGAACACTGTATAATGACCAAGAGACTTGTGAATGCATCATAAATAATGTTATGAGTTTGTTTGTTTGTTTTCCCCCAGATTCCTTAAGTATTACTTTCCTCCTGCTCTTGGTTCAACATATAGTGAGTCATATGAGCAATGACCTGTATGTGCTAAAGTGGAAATGTTAGGGGTGCATCTTAATTTTAAGTATGCAAATCTTCTTGGTAGTCAAAGGGGTCCCTGCCCCCTTACATGATTCAGTGCATCTCCCTGTAAAAGCCTCACTAGACAAAATGAAAGCCTGTGTAATGCTACTGTTTGTTACACTGTCTAAACAAAATAAGTTCTTTTTAAAATGCAGCTGTATTTTTAGGTTGGAGTTTCCAGGCCGAGAGTACATCAGGATATACTGAGGAAAGAAACTAAATCCAGTACAGCAACACTTGATTTGTCTGCAGTGAGATCTCCTGGTATTTGAGGGTCTTTTTCCCTCCTCTTCCCCCCTCCCCAAAGAAACCTTATCACAGTGCTGGTCTCTTACTTTCTGTTACTAATACTTTTTCTGCTGGTTTGAAATCCTTGTAAACTGAAAGAATTTATTGCTGTCTACTATTTCTTTTTCATGGTCTTATACATACAGGTACTATTCTGCAGCAAAGTAAAGTACTCTCCCACAGTGCATGTGCAGATGGAAACTGGGTTAGCTAGGGCATGAAGGTGCTAGCTGCCAGCTAGCCCTGCATTGGAGCACCCTCATGCTCCACCTGCAAGCCAGCTCCTCCACAGAATGTTGAGCTGGCTTGGAGCAGCCCTCGGCTGGCCAGCTGACTCCCCACCCACTCCTGAAACCCCTGCCAACCAAGGCTGCTGTGACCTGGCTCAATGTGCTGTGTTATTGGACACGCATGCAAATGTAACACCCAGGAGCAATGAATTCCAGTGTGATATGCACCAGAGTTTATTGCTACGTTATTTGCACGTGTATATATTAAGGCTGTGCAAAATTTTGCTGGCTGTTTCGATTCGACACTGTTTCGACTCATTTCAAGCTCGAAACAGCGAAATCAAATCGAAACAAAGAGCTTTGAAACTGCCTTGAAACAAAACAAGGCTAGTTAAAATGTTTCGAAGCCGCCAGCAGCAAGGTGGTGGGAGACAGAGGAGAACTGGGGCTGCGCTCCCAGCAGGAGCCGGGAGCGCAGCCCTGGCTCTCCCCATCTCCTGTCTCTGGGCTGCAGGAAGCCGATCACAGTGCAGGGGAAGGGAGCTGAGCCTACAAGTGGGCTGGAGATGGGAACAGCAATCGGGCTCAGTTCCTTTCCCCAGTCCCAGGCAGCAGCACTGGCTTCCCTCCCACATCTGGCAAGCAAATCGGGGGCCCACAGCCCTGATCTGCCTGCCAGATGAGAGAGGCTGTTTTGAGCTTCTCCATTATAACTAATGGGCGAAACGTTGAAACAGTGTCACTGTTCTGACAAAGCAAAATGGAGCAGTTGTTTTGAATTGAAATGAAATTCGAAATGAAATGCTGTTTCCTCTTGAACAGCCCTAGTAGATGTGTCCACAGAGTGCTACTGCAGCAATGTAAAGTGGAGGAATTTCTGTAAACTGCAAGTGAAAATACAGTAGCCTTTTTTTCCCCTTGCATCAAGAAGGTTACCAAATTTTAATATTCTGTTTAATATGTGCAGACAATTACTTTAAGTATACAATTTCTTTCTTGTTGCTTTTATTACTTGGCTAAAGGTATCTGCTTATACAACTGAAGTACTTTTTTTTTCAGGTGACTTAGAAACAGAAGATCTTACACTACCATTTAATGAATCTGTCCATGGACATTCTGACACTGGAGAGGGGATGTCCCAGGTGCAGTGTACAGTACTGTGGCATATTCTAATGAATTGTTTTAGATGATTTCTAATACTGTTAGTTTGTTTAGCAAGATGCTATCAGGGTAGCTTTTTTTTTTGTTCCACAGCTGTTTTGCATGCAGTACCTTCACTTCTATTTTTCCTTTTTCTCTAGAAATTTGAGAACATGTCCAGTAAACTAGGACCAGATCATAAAAAATACAGGAATAAAAGAAAAGTCTCAGGTATAATGACTAAATGTCTTGGGGAGGGGAGGGGGGGCAAGGAAGGGAAGGGGGACAGGGAATGTAACACCTTTTTAAAAGCATAAATGGGAATTATATACTCAGATGTCTTTTCTTTCAAGGGCCCCAAACTGGGAAATCTCTTTTTGAATATGAAGTTATTAATATATTCCATTTTCCCGTTGTACAAATTGTTTGTTCTGTGCTGTAGTTATGTCTGTCTGTCTTTTTTAAATTCATGGCACATATTCTCATGTGTTATTTTTTTGGGTAGGGACACACAGACCAGAAATGCTAAAATCTAATTATGTATTGGAATGAATTTTTAAAAAATGCACACAACTTGAGGGATAATGTAATTTAAATTGGAATCTGTCTCTGAAATTATCAGTCTATATCTCAGATAATGCCTTAGTTTTTAAGTTATCCTTATTTTTCTGGGCCCTTTCCAGGAATGATACTTTTATTGTTACTGCACTTTTTCTATTAAACACAAAGTATATGCACCTCTGGAATTTGCTGCCATCTTACAAATGCTGGTGTGTGGAAAATTCAGTGGTTGGTGGTTGCTGGTTTTTTTGGGTTTTTTTTTGTTTTTTTTGTTTGTTTGTTTGTTTGTTTGTTTGTTTTTCTTTGTGGCTTTGTCAGCTTTCTGCAGCAGCTTAATTGGTTACCTCAACATATGTGTAAGGTAGTGGGTGATGAGCAGGTGTCTTATGTGTTTATAACTGGCATTGCTTCTTCAGAGGCATTAGTAATCTTTCTTGCCAAGCATGGTTCCCCGTCCCCGCAACCCCTCCCATCCCTAATAACATTTCCGTAAAGCAGACTTCCTGGTTCTTTAGAAATAGGCAACTTTGATTGTCATCTCACTTCTGAATCAGTTTACCCCCTGATACCTCAACATTTCAAATAAATAGAATTCAAATAACTGGTTGTTTAATTATACTGGGGAAGAACAATGCTGGCACATACTCCATGTTGGCACAACAAAGACTCTAGACCAGGGGCAGGCAATCTTTATTTGGGCTGTGGACCACATAGGCACTTCTTCTGGGTTGCTGTTACACGCTGGTCAGAACCTGCCCCCCTTCCCCCCTCCCCCACCTGTCCCTACTACAACCCAAATCCTGTACACTCTGCAGCTCCCCACCACCAACAGTGCGCAGCTCTGGCCTGCCCCGTGCCTGCTCCAGACCACCTGCCCATGCTGAGCAGTGGCTGGGCAGATGCTGCTGCTCATCACTTGGAAGAGTGGTAGCAGCCCCTCCCTCTTACTGCCGCTGGGCCCTTCTTCCTGCAGCTGCCCAGAGCCTGTGCCCAGTCTACCCTGCGGCTCCTTTTCACAGCCACCTCTGGGCTGCCCATCAGGGCAACAGTGGCAGTACAGAGGAGTTGCTGGGCAGCCTGGGCCTGAGCTCTGAACGGCTGCAGCAAGAAGGACCCAACAATGACGAAGGGGAGGGGCTGCTTTTCGCCCAAGCCAAGCAGCAGATTCTGCCTGGCTGCTGCCACTGCTGCAGCTGCTCAGGGTGGTCGGGCTAGTCGGAGTGAGTGCGGGGCGGGTTGGGGTCAGGGCTGTACACATGGCCCCGCTAATACCACAGGACTGGGGCCAGCAGCAGTGGTAGCTTGGAAGGAGCCCCTGCTGCCTAGGCTGCCTAGAAAGGCTGCAGTCCAGCTGCAGAGTTGACCCAGCCCCACTACAGGATGCGCTACAGGCCAGACGGTGCCTTGGCCAGGTGGGACCAAAGGACCTACTGCAGCCTGGACAAAGACTCCGTGGGCTGGATTCAGACGGTGGGCCATAATTTTGCTCACCCCTGCTCTAGACAGTATGTTATAAGTAGCTTCTAACTTCATTTGATCATAGGCTCTTACTGGTACCTACTGACTTTGATATTTGATATTTTATGATTTGATTTGATTTTCCTTCATAGGCTTGGATTCGAATACCTGGTTGTTTAGCTGCTTCATTTACATTGACTTTATCTGGGGTGGTAGGTTGTCACCAGTTTTATGGAAGATTAGATGATTGAAATCTGGGCTTTGTGCCTTTTTTCAAAGGCTAAGGTGATAGGATTGTTTGATATTTGAGGAGGAAAAGTCAAAGGTATGTGTAGGGTTAGGGTCTTATCAGGGTATGTCCAACCCAATGTTCCTCTGGCATGAAACTCGGAAAATAGAATATTGTGTTTTATACCGGTGGATATCTAACTTGACCATTCAGTTTAAGGCATTACTGCATGACACATTGCATTAAAAGTAGTCCGTGTTAACTGCTTACTATACCTGCCTGAAGCAAAAAAAAAAAAAAATCCTTTTTTTTTTTCCTTGACCTTAACGCAGGAGAAATTTCTAGTAAAGTGTAGATTTTTCTACTGGCTTTGCCCTTTCTGCAACTTATTTTGCTTAAAATGTAATTGTGTATAGCTCTGTACCATTTTAATAGCCCTTTTTGAGTTTTCAACCTTTTTGCAAATATTTAATTCCCATACTTACCAGTAGTTAATTCCCAGAGATTGATGGCTGACAGGTCATTCTCGGCCTGGAAGGAGGCAAAGTTAATACACCAGAGGGCAGGGAGCAGTTACAGGCCGACCTGTACAGGTTAGCTCAGTGGGCGGAATGTAATAGGATGCAACAAAGATAAATGTCAGGTACTCCACCTAGGAAGGAGAAATCCCCAGCATACCTACAGGTTGGGGGATGTCCTCAGCAGCTCAGAGGCTGGGAGAGATCTTGGAGTCATAGCTGACTCCAAGATGAACATGAGTCAGCAGTGCAACGAGGCCATCAACAAAGCCAATCCTACCTTGTCGTGTATTAGCAGATGCATGACCGACAGATTGAGGGAAGTGATGCTCCCCCTCTATGCAGCATTAGTCAGGCTGCAGTTGGAGTACTGGTCCAGTTTTGGGCGCCGCACTTCAAGAGGGACACTGAGGATCTGGAGAGGGTTCAGAGGAGGGCCACTCGCATGATTAGTGGTCTCTGTGAAAGACCCTACAAGGAGAGGTTGAGAGATCTGGATCTCTTCAGCCTATGTAAAAGACAGCTGAGGGGTGACCTTGTAGCCACCTATAAATTTATCAGGGGAGGATAGCAGGGAATTGGGGATGTGCTGTTTACCAGAGCACCCCAGGGAGTAACTAGGAATAATGGGTGCAAACTAGTGGAGAGTAGATTTAGGTTAGACATTAAGAAGAAATTTTTTTATAATAAGGGTGGCCAGAGTCTGGAATGGGCTTCCAAGAGAGGTGGTGGTGTCCCCTAACTTGGAGGTCTTCCAGAGGAGGCTTGACAGTCACCTGGCTGGGGTCGTCTGACCTCGGTCCTCTTTTCTGCCGGGGCAGGGGGTTGGACACGATGATCCACTGGCTCCCTTTCAACTCTATAATATATGAATCTATGAGATGCTTAAGGATATTTCTTCAGTAAGACTGAATTGCTCTGGCTGCAGCAGTGGGGTTTGACTAACCCTCCCTTTGGCTTCCACTTCCTTCACCTGCCTCAGGAGGTGGGGCAGGGCAGCCCACAGTACTAGGGAAAACTTTGGGGGTAGGGAGTGGTGCTGTGGTGGGAAGGTGTGGTGTGTAGCATTGATTCAGAGGGTTCTTTTCTGTTGTCGTTGCCTGACCTGGATTTTGAAAGGCACCTCCTGGCCAAGCATATTTCAATAAGTTCACACCCTTAAAGTGGACAGTAAATACTTTTTGCAAGCATCCTCTTCTTCAAATGTCTCCTGCTGTCTCCCTAATGCTCTTCAGCTATGTCAAGTTCTGTTGATGAACCTTGTTTCCCTCTACACATTGGCTCAGTAGTCCTGCATGGCTTAAGATGCAGGTAGTCCATGGAGAGGAACACAGACCCATTTCCTTTATGCTTTGGAGTGCACATGGCATGGGGAAACTTCACCTGGAATGCTGGTCACCCATGGAAGTATTTAACAGGGATAGATTTTGTGCAGGGGGTTGGACCAGGTCATAGGCTCCCTCCACCCCCATCCAGTCCTCAGCACCACTTGAGGGGGTGGGGTGGGGGAGCCGAAGCCAGCAGTGCTCTGGACTCTCTGCTCTGGACTGGACTCTCTGTCTCTGTCTCTCTTCAGCGCAGCTTTGGAATCATGGTGGTGCTTCCCCAGGCTTGGAGCACTCTGATTGGCAGTTTCCGTCAGTAGAGTAGGTTTTGGAACAAATCAATAAACTAAATACTAAAGTCACCGGGACTGGATGGCATTTGCCTGAGAGTTCTGAAGGAACTCAAAAGTTAAATAGTAAGATAACTGGCAATAGTATGTAACCTATGGTTACAAGTGGCCTCTGTGCCAGAAGACTGGCAGGTATCCAACATAATGCCCAACTTCAGAAAGGGCTCTAGAGGTGATCCTGGGATGTACAGACCAGTGAATCTCACTTCCATCCCTGGCAAATTAGTAGAAACTATAATAAAGAATAAAATCAGGGTCACCTGGCCAAGTATGATCTGTTGGGTTTGGGTTTTGTGAAGAGAAATCCTTCCTCACCAATCATCTTCAGTTCTTAAAGGCTGTCAACAAGCTTGTGGATGAGGGGAATCCAGATGACGTGATACATTTGGACTTTCAAAAAACTTTCAACAAGGTAGTTCACCAAAGGCTTTAAAAACACCCGGCTATGTTGCCATGGGATTGGAGGGAAAGTTCTTTTATGAAGTGAGAGCTGGTTAAAAGATAGGAAGCAAAAGGTAGGGCTAAGTGGTCATTTTTCAAGATAGAGGGAGGTCAAACACAAGGCCAGCAGGGATCTGTGCTGGGCCCAATATTGTTCAATGTTTTCATCAATGACTTGGAAACAGGTGCCCAGTAAAATCTCCAAGTTTATAGATGACACCAAATTATTATGGGTAGTCAAAACCAAGCCGAAGGAGAAGAGCAGCAGAAAGTTTTTGCCAAGCTGAGTGAGTGAGCCAAAAAAAGGCGGGTGAACTTCAATGTCAGGAAGTGCAAGGTAATGCACCTGGGGAAACTATATGTCAAAATGCTGGGTTCTGAATTGGCTGTTAAGATTCAGGAAAGAGACCTTGGAGTCATTGTACATTTGAGCTGACATTTAAAGAACTATGTGCAGTGGCGACCAAAAAGCTGATAAAATGTTGTCATCATTAAGAAAGGAATTGAAAATTAAATGAAAAACATCATCATACTACTATACAAATCTATGGTGCATCCACATCTTGAATACTGTGTGTGGTTTTGGTCCCCACATCTCAAAAAGGATGTAGTAGAATTAGAAAAGGCATGGAGAAGGATAACCAAAATGTTCAGGGGCCTGGAGCTGTTGCCATGTTAGAAGAGACTAAAAAAAAACTGTTTCCTTGGGTTGAAAAGGAGAAGGACAAGGGAGAGCTGGATATGATAGAGGTCTATGAAGTCATGAAGAGTATGGACCAAATGAACAGGGAGCTGTTGTTCATCATGTCTCAGAATACTAAAAATAATTTCACCTGCTGGAATCAGTAGGTAGCAGGTTTAAAACTAAAAAGAGTACTTTTTTATTTTTAATGCAATGTGTAGTTAACTTGTGGAATTCATTGCCACAGGAGGTGGTAGAGGCAAACAGCATAGCCAGGTTCAAAATGGTACTGGGTGGATTTAATTCATGGATGCTAGATTTAGTAATAGCTATTGAACAGAATGGATGGAGATGTCTTCTCTGGCATCTCTAACCCAATAAATGGTAGATGCCAGGTAGGGTATTGAATAGGGGATCGATTGCTCTAGAGATCTTGTTCAGTTCTCTTCCTCTATCCTGTTTCCAGCAGTTGCAGAAGTAGATGCTATAGTGGGCTAGAGGGACCATTGGTTGGACCCAGTATGGCACTTACGTTCTTATGCCCCAATATTGTAAAAAGGTACATTAGACTTGCTGCCTGTCAACTGTTCTGTGGTAGCCTGTGGGCATGCTCTTATTTCACAGTAAGTGAAAGCTCATCTATGGCACCTTACTCCTGTTTCATTAAAAAATCTGTCCTAGTTTTATCTTTTGCTCACTGTGGAGGAAGACCAACTCCCTGGTATTCCAGTTTGTTTGCAAACCTGATGCTTGTTGTGTTTAAAAACAAAAAAAAAAATTGTGCTGGCTATTGCCTGGGGAGTAGGGAGCTGTTAGTTCTGTATTGAATCTTCATCACTAAGTCCTCTTATTGATATTTTTTTTTCTATAGATTTATCACCTGGTGATGTTTTAAGAAAGCCTAAGCTTATGAAATGGGAAACCAATCTTTCCTCTCCTAGGGTTTCCAGTGAACCAAGGAACCTTTTTGTTACAGTGGAAAAGAAAAAAGAACCTCAAACAGGTATCACCAGGTCAACTTTCAGAACCTTCATAAGTTGGCTTTATTAATGGAAATCATAACTGTGCACAAGACTAGAAGAACTCCCTTGTGGGAAGTGAGGCATTCTGATAGGAGAGAGAACTGGGACAGATAGTTAACTCAAAAATATGATCACTGCTCGCTTAGTGGAAGTAGAGATGTAAATGGAAAGAGAACTGTGCCATGCTGGGAGAAAAGTACCTGGAGTTTGTATACAAATGCACAGCAGCAATGGCAGTTACGCAGTTCAAAGTCATCCTGTTCCCAAATTGCGATTGTTCATAGTCTTGCCATTTTTATAGTCCAACGTAATCTCTTTTCTGTAGTCCAAAGCACAAAATAATGGTAAAACATTACCAGATCAAAAGGTGTTGGGTTACACTCTATTTTAATGTAAATAACTTCTCAAGAAGCAAAACAGTAGAGATCAGGCCAGTAATTTTTGTTCAGTACCCCTACTGGTATATAGATATCCAAGCATTATTTTCTAAGGTGTCCTTAGAAAAAACATTTTTAAATTCCATCTGGAAGGCCTGCTAAATATATTTGCAATAGTTCAGCTCCAGTTTACAAGAACTGGAGTAATCATTGAACTCCAACTCATGTCATTTGCACCCTATTGGATTATGGGAACATGCTGCACTGTAACAGATAATAAAGATGGGGTTTGTTGATGTCCTTTTGAAATGGAGGTATGCTTTACTCTGTTACAGGCCAGAAAACAGATGATTTGGATGATGTCTTTTACTCCAAGATACTGGATGAAGATGTCAGTGACACTGGTGTTATTGCTGCCTTTGAAAGCTTTACTAACCAACTAAAGAAGACATTCTGGGTAATTGTTTAATGTGCATTATCTTTTTCTAGTGTGCATGAATGCCACATGCTGTGCACATCCATAAAGAAAATAACCACATTACTTTAAAAGAGTCCCAGCTGTGTCTGGGGAGGCCGTCTGAACCTGAAACATCTCTTGTTTCCAGGCATGCTGGAAAGCCCAGCTGACATCAAATGCATCAGGGGGTAGGGTGAAAAGAAGGTTTGAACTCCCCAGACTTCCAGCAGTTCTAACTAAAGATTATATAAGAATATAAATTGATTTACTTAAACCAGTGCACATTTTCTCTAGGTAGTTGGTTTAATTGTAGTTCATGTTTTATTTCTGATTAGATTAAAATACTTCCTAATCTAGTAAAACTAAAGCGAAGTGAGTGGACATAGAAGGGTCTGCACCAGTATGCAGGTGTGGATGTGGCTTTAGGTATTTTTTGTTAACTTTGTGCTTCAAGATGTATGCATTGTGATTGTGGTGGTTTTTTTTGTTTGTGATTTTTTTTTTTTTTTTAAATATAGTCCAAATACAAAAGAATGGAGATTTTAGCACAAAATGCTTTGAAAACTTCTGAAAAGACAGTGTCAGCATTATTAAATCAGATACATCAATGCAGGTAAGCAATCTGCTAATTGCAAGAAACAACTTTCTACTTTTATGCACAAGTTTTCAGTAATTATGAGGAATGAATACCTTATATAATAGATTATGGCAACAAAATGTACTCGTGTTTAATGAAGCAAAGTGATACTAGGTAACGTGTTACAGTAAAAGTTTCAGGAATAGAGCTCTTGTGCATATCGCAACTTATTTGAAGTGACCATAGCTTTGTAATAAACTGGCAGAGCTGTTTATGCATGTATATGGATGTGTACATAGTCCATTGTCCCTGCCAGAAGAAAGGGAATGCAGTTAATGCAGAAAATACTTGAACTAAGAGGGGCATCCAATTTGTATAAATAACTTACATACAGTCTGTTATACGTGGGTAACAGACTATGTATTTAAAACAATATCAAAACCTTTAGTAATCATAAAACGTGGTTTTATCAGTTACGGTAGCCGTACAAAACAATTGTAAATTGGAAAAAAAGACAGTGTAAATTTTCCTGTCCAGAGATGCTTTTTCAGGATGTTGGGGGGGGGGGGGGGGTTTGGAGCCTGGGGAGGGGGAGAGGTTCTTCACATGCCCTGGCAGTTTGCAGGGTACTGTGGGTCAGGAGTTAGGGGCAGCAGCAAGGCTGGTGAGGGCTGTAGCTTGAGTGACAGATGCACACAGACAGATGGACTTACACACATAGTGTCCATCAGTATGGAGGGGCAGGGGGAGAGGGGCAGATCAAGGCCCCCATGGTGAGGGAGGAAGTGGGTCAAGGGCAGGGGTGAATGGGACTGTGGGGCCACAGTGGATCATGGGACGGAGCAGTAGGAAGCCTGTCCAGGGGCACTGGGGGAGGTGTGGCTCCCCACCATTGTGCACACCCCAGGCAAGCATGGGGGGTACGTGCCCCCTGGATCTGAGCATGGCAGAGGCAGGCAGCCTGGTGCTAACTGGGCTGTTTAGCACGCTGCCATTGCCCTGGGAGCCTTGCATGATGCTATGTGCCTTCTGTGCACTGGCTGCACTGAATCCCCTGCCTGCCTGGTGGTAATAGGCAGATGGTGTCCCACATAGCTCTGGAGGCAGCGGTAGCATGGTGCAGAGTGCAGCGGCAGCCTGCTGCTCCCCAGAAGTTCTCTCCCCTCAGGCTGGCTTGCTCCATTCCTGCAGCAGGGTCAGCACAAAGGCAGCCTGGGCCTTTCCAGGGATGCAGGGGGCTCCCCGGGGCAGGCATGAGGTGCATGTGCCCCCCCCCAGATCTGTGTGCTGGGAGAGGTGGGCTGTGCACTGGGTTCTGCACAACACTGCTGCCTCTGGACCTATGCAGGATGCCATCCACCTGCCACCACCAGATGGGCAGTGGCATTCAGCCAGCATGCAGTACACACGTGGTGTCCCGTGCAGGTGTAGAGGCAGTGGCAGCAGAAGTGCAGTGGAGAGCCCAGCGTGCACTACACAGCCTACCTCTGCCTAGATCTGAGGGGCACATGCCCCTCATGCCTTACTGCCTCCAGAGCCACACGGGATGCCTGGTGGTGGCAGGCAGATGGCATCCCACGCAGGTCCGGAGGCAGCACAATGTGGTGCAGAGCCCAGAACAGCCCACCTCCCCCTGAGCACAGATCCAGGGGGTACATATCCCCCATGCCTGCCCCAGGGTGCACCCAGTGGAGGGAATGCCCCCCAAGACCCTGGAAAGGCCCAGGCCACCTTTTGTGCTAGCTCTGCCGCAGAGAAGGGGTGAGCCAGCCCAAGGGGAGAACCCCTGGGGAGCAGTGGGCTGCCACTGAGCTCTGCACCACACTACCACTGCCTCTGGAGTCACACAGGATGCCATGTGCCTGCTGCTGCTGGGCAGGCAGAGGACACAGTGCAGCCAGTATGTGGCAGGCACAAGGTCCTGGGCCAGCGGCAGCATGGTGCAGAGCCTAGCACGCAGCAACAGCCCTCCTCTGCCCCACAAACGGATCCAGTAGGGCACATGCTCCCCATACCTGCCCTGTGGTGCATGCAGTGGTGGGGAGCCCCCCCTCCCTCATCCCCAGCCCTGGATGAGCTGCTTGGGCTCTATCACCGGAGCCCCTGCCTCTGCCCCCTATTTCCCTCACTGGGGGGCCTTGATCTGCACCCCCCCATTCCCCCAACCCACTTTACCTACTGGGTGCTGTTTGACACACAGTGCTGTGTTCCTGGCCATGTGCAGCAGGCTGCTGCTGGGCTCTGGGTGTGTGCGGCCCCTCCCCCTGGCCTCCCACGTATCACTTCCAGATTGTCTGTATACCACTGGTGGTACACATACCACAGTTTGAGAACTGCTGCTCTAGCAGTAATCATTGTTACTGTAACCTCCAATTGCCTTCTCTTGCCTTCTTTCACTTTGAAATAAGGAAAAGTTTAAACTAAGGCATCTTACTGTTGTCTCAAGTAGGGGGTATAAATAATTAACCTGTTTTTGCCTTCCTTGAGGAAGGTTGATCTTGTTCTTGTTTGAAGTCATGGTACCATGCAAAAAAAGAAAAACACACACCTCCAAGTAATTCTGTAGTGTACTAATGCACTCCTAACAAATATTTAGTTTTCATATTCTGCTTTAAAAAATATTGTACTCCTTTGAAATAAAGTCTGTTAGTTTCCATAAGAATGATGGTCTTTGGGATATGAAAAAAAACCCCATGCAAGTGGCTGTAAGCTCTTTTGCTACATAACGTAAAAAAGCAAACTTGATTCTTGCTTGCATACTTCAGGCTGAATAAACTGGAAAACTTCCATAAGATCGTCGTCCAAGAGCTTGCTACTCTTGAGGACGACGCTCAAACTTTATCAGGCCTTGAGAAGGCCACTGTGGTACGTATGCCTTCTTTTGGTTCTTCTGATGATCCATGGATTCAGTGTTTTTGCTTCCTGAATAATGCGGATGTTCTCTTGGAAAAATTTCTTTTATTTTTTTAGGATTTTTGGAATAAGCAGTCCATCAAACTGAGCTCTTTCTGTGACCACCAAAAGAAAAGGTATTGCTTCTAGCTGTCTCTGTAGACATCACTTTGGCAGTTGGAAATGTGTGCACAACCTCTGTTCTTTAGTCAAATGGTGGACTGTTGGTGCTGGTTTTGCCTTTTGCCTTTATTTTAGTCCATTTTGATCCCTGCACATTTGAAATCCATGACTAGTAGATATGGAACCAAGCAGAAAAAATATGAATTTGGATATGGGTGGCCACATAGTTTAGGGGTGCTTTGAATCCAAGGTGTTGGTACAGCTTCTCTTCTATAATGAGGTATGCAAGAAATGGACACCATTTATTGTATCTTATGATGCTTCATCTGGTAGATTTTTTTTTCCCTATTTGTATATGGCCTCCTAGGCTAGGGGCAGAAGTTACACAAACTGGTTTAAGTGATCAGAAACTGGTTTCAACCTGTAAATGCACATAAGTTCAGTGCACATAAACCAGTTTCAAAATGGCTGAAACTGGTTTAAGGTCATCCTGGTTGAATGTAGTATCAGACTTAACTGATTTGGGTCAAACCGATTTATGCAGACCCCTTCCTGATTTAAGTTAAACCAGAGCCACTTAGCTTCCCAGATGCTTTGCAGCTTTGGGCTGGGTTGGGCTGTCTGTTCCAAAAAACAGAGCTTGCCCTGCCCCTCTTCTGTATAGCCAGAGGTCCGGGGGAGACTGCAGGCACAGCAGGATCTGCCTGGCTTCCCTCACTGCTCAAGCAGGGATCTTCCCCCTCCCTCCTATGTCCCACAGCACAGACCCCAGCCCCATGGACCCTAGGCATGTGGTATGCTAGCTAATGCTGAGAGGTGTCTCTTCAATTTCACTGGAACAGGCAGAAAAACAGGGTCCACTTAAGGCTTTTTTGGAGCTAATAAACAGGTCAGCTGGTAATGTCCCTCTGTTCCTTCTTTGGAAAAAGCTGTTTAAGAAGAGCTTGAACTAATGAGAGGCTTTTGCTTTGTTGGTGGGCTGATAACACAGTGCTTATAAGCCCCCTTCTGGTTTGCAGCCCTGTCAAGTTTGCAGACAGTGAAGAAGCAAGGAGAGGGAGATTGGTGATACTGAGCTTTTTCAACAGATGCATGCACTGCACACCCCCCTCCCTTTGCCTCCGAGTGCTAGCCTGGGGCTGGGGGCTGGCAACACTCCCAACATTTGAGCAGGGAAAACCCTGGGACGGTGCAGGCCAGGGTGGGGGTTTACACTCCTCCCTAATCAGAGCGTCCTGCCAGAACCTGGCTGTGCCCCCCACCCCCCTCAGCTCAGCACTGCTGAAGTGAAGGGAGAGCTGCTTTAGCACCCCCTGGCTTCTAGCCTGAGCCACTGCAGAAATGCAGAAAGCCTGCATTTCTTCAGTCTGGAAGGACTATCTGTACGGTTGCAAACCAGTTCAACTTAGGCAGGTTAAACTAACCTTCAAAGATTGAATCAATTCAGGCTCAGGCTTTTTGAATGTCTGTCCCTAGGCTTGGATGAAACCAAACTCCAACCTACAAATTCAATGCTCCAATCCAGTAGTTGATTGGAGGGGGTGTTCTCTTGCTGGGAATTGATGTCACAAGTGATTTCTCTTGTCTACTGTTTGGGAGGTGTCCCTGAAGTATACTTGTATCTTAAATGCCTGAAAAAAGGTTTTCTTGAAAGCTCAGGGCTCTTTTTGCTCCCTGCTATCCAGATGAGCATTGTAAAGGCTTGCTTAGGCAGTACATAGCTGTGCAAGCTTTGTGCAATTGCTCAATGGAAATCCAAGGGTTTTCTTGGCTGCTGATTTGGCATCTGAGCTGTAGTTAAGAAGTACACATGTGCTTATTAATTATAATTTGTATAAAATAGCTCTGTTCAGCAAGATTATCCAAGTTTTTTTCTCTTTCCAGAATTCAGGCTATGGATTCAGTGCTGGAGGAAACTACAAAGAGTTTCAAAGACACTGTACAAAATGCCAAGGTGTGTGCTGTTCACAAGCGGCATTGGGTAGGATGCTGAGTTGGGGCACGAACATTAAGCAGATGAAGCATATACTGTTTTGTTGACCAGTGAATGGAAGATTTCCATTAACTGGACAGAGCAAAATATTCCATTGGACAATGCCTATCCAGTTGGATCTTCTGGTTTTGTAAATTTACCTCGAGAATGCTGTGTAGTTCTGTATGTTGCATCAGATCCCAGCCTGTGAAATGGCTCCTCACAAGATATGGTGTACAACAGATATGTTGATGGTACAACTATGAGCTTATTCTGCAATGGACTAAATCAAGCTGTGGTATTGAGATTAGGGAATTTTTATTCCCCAGCCCCCTTTCCAAAAACCAGTGCCAGTGATTTGTTCTTTAAACAGTGCTGTTAAGTGTTTTGAGAACACATTTTAAAATTGTACAAAACTTAAGAATTGGTAATGTGCAATTTTTAGCCCATTCCCCAGTTTCTCCTCTTGCATTCCAAGCATGCAAGGACCAAGCACAACCCTGCCTCTGTCCAGTGCTCCATAGGGTCTTCAACCATTCTCAGAGGACTGTGGCAGTAGGAGAGGGTTAGGGGCAAGGAGGGATTTTTTCATTCTTCTGACACAACCCCTTGAACTCCTTGTTGGGGTAGTTATTCCTGGCTAAGCATCGATGAGACATCAAGCAAAATTGAGACGTCAGTCTTGAAAGCAGTGGTTGTCAACCTTGTTAGACTCGAGGCATCTCTTGGAAAATTCCAGTTCTTATTTTTCTGTAGCCAAGAAACAAATGAACCTAATAAAGCAATTCTTCTGTTGCAAAGAACTCAGAAAAACCACAAGTGAGAATATTTTCAACACTGTGGATTCCTGTTTGAAATCTTTGAGCTTATCTTGTGTTACAGGTGTTTGTGCACCTTAACAGTGCTAATATTGTGTGACACCCTTAAAAGAATCTTGTGACATCCTAGCTGAAAATCACTGCTTTAAAGTGACAAAAATATTTATCTTATTGCCATTTTATTGTTTAAAACGCTATTATAAGAGTTATTCTAGAAGTTACACTTTTCTTCAAAAATATCTTTAAAAAAAAATCTTTTTACATAACTGCAAAAAAAAAATGCTTTGTCCTGTTTACAGTAGGTGATACTAAATGCTTGGTACTTTTAAAGGATGATGGTTTTTAACTGAACAGCTTGGAATTAAATATTCACATGATGTAATTTTTTAAATTCTTTTAAATGATTTACAGGTTGTTGTTGCTGTTTTAAAGTTAAACATTCACAAAAGTAACATTTTTTTTTTTTCTAAATTTATTACTCTCTTTCCACAGTATGAAAACCTGGTGGAGAAGGTGGAAGAAAGTAGTAAGGTGGTCATTGTTCCATCTGACTAACAAAATGCTGTGGAATCATACCGCAAACCAGTATATTAAGACTTCAACCACTGGATATAGGGTATATAGATGAACAATGGATCTTGTGGAGAATATGCAAGATAGCCTTTCTCAGTATCTTTTCACTCTTAAATAAAGGCAATGCTATTATTGAGTTTTTTTTTAAAAAAACCTGATCATTCAAGCACCTTTTTGTTTTGTCCCTCCCTCCCCCCCCTCCCCATCTCCTCCCTGCCATTGACCACAATCAGGAGATACTGAGGTCTGGTGCAGTGTTAACTTGCATCCAGAGTAATTCTACTGACCAGCATGGGAGAAACGAGAATTGAATATTATGGTTTATATGACAAATTGATGCTATATGACTTGCAGAAAGAATGTTGTTAATGAATTTAAGAGAATGTAGCCTGTAGCGATTTGACTTCTGAGCAAACTATCACTTCACTTCTGGCAACTAATATTCCCTTTGTATCCATCTTTATAAAGAAGAGAAAATGATCTTCCTTAAATAAAGATTGCCATCGTAGGCCCTGAAACCAGGCATGAGCACCCTCCTAAATAGAAACCACCAAGGCCCAAATGGAAGGTCTAGAAGATGCTGGACAGCTTGCTTGAGGCTACTTGCCATTCTTTCTCCACTGTGCTCTGGGTTTCTAACCCTGGAGTCTACATCTTCAAAGGAGTTATTCAGTTGGGACCCATG
This sequence comes from Alligator mississippiensis, assembly GCF_030867095.1. Classification (NCBI taxonomy): domain Eukaryota; kingdom Metazoa; phylum Chordata; order Crocodylia; family Alligatoridae; genus Alligator; species Alligator mississippiensis. The sequence continues at coordinate 132,939,619 of NC_081826.1, read as the reverse complement.
GTAGAGGTGATATCTTTCTTTTATTAAACCAACTAGATTTTTGCAACAAAAAATCTTTAATTGCAAGCTTTCAGGTGCAAACACCCTTCAGTTTACAATTGAAGATTTTTTTTTTTTTTGCAAAAGTCCTCTGCCCAGAGAAGCTTCCCATCTATTGACTCCTCTGTGAAATATGAAACACCATAACCAGAAGGAAATATGACTACATCCTGCTTACCACTAACAACTGCAAGGTAAACGGACTACTCCAACATTTCTCTGAGCCTAATCTGCATATAAAAAGATGTTTTCCAAACAGGAGATTTTACCACCTTCAACTCTCCTATAAAATATGAACTTTCATTTCTACTCAGGAGAACTTTTACCATCTTCTCTCCTAATGCAAGCTTTCAGGCGCAAACACCCTTCAAATCAGGCAATTAAAGACATTTTTTGTTGGTCTAATGAAAGAGATCACCTCTACCACAAATCTTGATTGCTTTTTCCTTTAGACCAATACAGCTACAACCTGGATACCTAACATTATTCAGTCAGTGCAGTCAACTTGGAAGCTGTCAGCTCTAGAGAAGCTTGTACTTGTATCATAAGTGAGCTTACCCTGGCGAAAGATAAACTAGCCTGAAAAGGACCCTTACATTCTGTTTGCTTCCAAGTGAAGCTTGCCTTACTCGGAATTCCTGCTGAATGGAGGTTGTTATATTATAGCTGCCCTTTACAGAGAAACTGCATGTGGTATTCCAGCTGCAATACTGGCACACAGTATACTTTCACTATCTTAATTGATTTTTCTGGGAATGTAGCAAATTTGCAAGTTTCCCAATCTCTTCATGTCTTTCAAAGTTGTGCAGCACTAAGACAACCCTTGAAAACCAAGATGACCTGCTCTCTCGCAACCTTTCTGTCCCTAGGACCAGCTAAGGTTTGGGAAGGAAAGGAACCTTCTTAAATACTTTTAAGAATACTACTTAAAACCACTCCTTAGAAACCTAGGCAGTACAAGCATTGTTCGGTGCAAGCAATGGAACAAAAGCCCTGATAACAGCAGGTGGGATGGTTTTCCAACCAGCGGAAAGCAGGAGTTGGCTGGGGATGGGAGGAGACATCAATTTTTTTCTTGGGTGTTTTTTTGTGTGCATTTTACTAACAAATAGTCTGTGTGATGAATAGCATTGTACTCTTCTGGACCTTTAATTGTTCACACCTTCTCATGATTTCATGTTGCAATATTTTTACCCTGCAAATTGGTAGTCTATTAATTACCTTTTGAGCAGTTGAAATGTGGATTATTTTATTTTATTTGAGGACATCTGGTACCCTAGAATTTGTCTTATTTCATACAGCTCAACTGCAGAGACTGTTTTTAAATACTGGTATTAGACTTGAACACAGAAACCTTATCTGCTTAGGGTTCTAGCCAGCATTTTTAACCTAGGTGGAGGAACAGACTCTCGAATCCCTGCTTCTCCTGACACTTTTTAAATAACAAAGAAGTCTTGGTAATGGGTTACCTTTAAACATGCCTTCTAGATGCTTTTTTAACGCTTGATTTGTGGCCTGAACAGTATTTAAATTGGAATTTGACACAGTTGTCATGGCAAGTTACCAATTGTTGGAAATAAATTAAGTGTACAAAGGTCAAACTTTACAAAACTGATTCTGGATATTGTAAGGACTCGAATATTTCCTTGTAATTAAGGCAAATTCATAACAAACTGCCAATGACCTCTTTCATCATACAACTTGACTCCAGGGAGCCAGACTATTCCTGACTATGAATATCATGCAGTATAGCAACAAAGGATGGTATGTTCTTGGTGCATCAGTCAAGATCACACTCCCCTTTGATTACTGTAGCCAATGCTCAAGAAGCAGTATCACTGTTCTAGTGGGAGAAGGCAGATATAGCTAACCATTCTACTTGTTTCTGCAGGAAAAAAAATAGAGCAAACTGCCCATCGTCTTTCTTTGGGAGTTGATACAGAATTGTAAGTTCTATATTTTTCTGGTGTTCGTAAAAACCTAATGTATTGTGTGGTAGGTACCTGTTCTCTTGCCATGCAGCGTTGAACATACTCTAATCTCATGACTTAATAGCACAGTTGCATGCATGTCAGGAATTTGGACTCTGGGTCCACTGAATATAACAGATTTCTGAGGAAAGGTATCTTGTTGGTAACAAGCTTTTGGTATTGTGTGTTTTTTGTTTTTTGTTTTTTGGGTTTTTTTCTTTCTGGATGCTTTGTGTTTGGAAGGAAATAATTATGATCAAGGTTTGTTTGGTTTTTTTTAACTTAAGTCAAGGTAACCATGCTGATGACATAAGCTGCTTTCTGTGCATTAGTGGAAATTTTATAAGTGATTGAGGATTGTTGCCATGACTTCTGAAAACTGCAACCTGATTGCCTTGTGTCTTATTGCACAAACCTCACCATTTCAACATCTTACCTGAACAAAAATTTTATAGGTGCTACATTTTAGAGAAATGTGTAGCCAGAAGGGAAGGAAGTCTTCATGTGATTGTAAGAAGCAAATTCTATGGCAAGTGGAATAGAATAAAATGCAGCTGACCTGTTTATTTTGATATGACACTTCTACAAAAGAGAGATTACTCAGTCCTCAAAATTGGTACTAAAACAAGTTTAGTCTCTTCTAATCTACTGCTTGTGGGTTGTTTCCTAACTAGCATAGCTCGGTTACCTGCACAAAGCACAATCACTGTTGTAGTCTTGGTTTTATTTTTAAGATGTAGTTTATATGGCTCTACTTTCACTTGAGATATCAGCTACACTGGATGAAGGTTTTAGCTAGCTTTGTCAGAGGAATGGAGTAGATATTTTCTTTCCTATATCTTGGGAATTATTTGTTTCATAGGGATATCTGTTGTAATAAATTGTTCATCTGCTTAAAAAGTGTCTGACACCCATGGCCTTGGTCCTGCCTGTCTCTGTGTCTGTGAATACCTCTGTGAAAAAAACGAAAAATTAAAGATGTGGAGCCTTTCGCATATTGTACCTTACTACCTGATCATTGGCTGGTCAGAATGAAGAGTTTGTAAAGCCCCACTGTCCTATTTCAGAAACATTGGGGAATTAAACCTCTATGTAGATTCTACCATGACCTGCTCCATGGTGCCACGTGGCCTTGGCTCAGTTTAAGTGACTCTGTTCCTCCATCAAAAGCAAATTCAATTCAAAGCAAATTACTTTGCTTCAGTTTCTCTAAACTAAAGGGAAAAGAAAAAAGGCAATATCCTTCTCTTCATTCCTCCTAGACCTTTTTCCTTTTATGTAAAAAATATTTAATTAATCTTTGATCTGCCTGGCCTGTCCCTGGAAAATCTCCCTGGACCCATTTGGTGGTGCCACATACAAGGTGAAAGTTTGCGTTCTAGACGGTTCCAAAGTTTCTGTGGCTCCTCAAATTGACTTGCTCACAGCACAGTGCCATGACTGGGTCAGAGTGACATTTCCTACTTGGCAGGTAGCTAACTGACTCTGGCAGCCCTCCTGAGCACTTTTTTTTCCCCCTTACTGAGCTATCTGCCATGGCAGGTGGTAGGTATCCACTCAGTGCTTTATCCATTTCTACCTCTTTAGCGCAGGTAGAATACTTGATTTCCAAACCAAAAAAAAAAAAAAAGTATTTGGGAGATACAAAGCTATGAGAAAAATATATTGGTCCCCGTCAGCCTGACTGAAACATGAAATGTAATTCAACATACAAATTCATTGCAATGGCCAGTTGATACCAATTAGTTAAAAATCTTGTCTCATGTATACCCTTAACTGACTTCTTGTGTCCTCCTTGAACCAGATCTTGGTGTGGTTTTCTATGATGGATGTAGCATTATGCAAAACATCCATGTTTTGTGTCTAGGTACCTAGTAAATAGTAGCTGCATGATATAGTCTGAAAGGGGGCATGTTTTATGGCTGGAAATAGCAGAAGCAGCAAATGTACTTTAGTTTGGTTTTGTTTTTAACATGGTTTTAGTTTTGCCATTTTTTCTTTCCTCCTCTTAAGGCTTGTAGCTGATGCCTCGTTGTTTTGATGCAGGCCATCTATGAATGTAAATAATTTTACAAACTGTGTTTATTGTCCACATAATGTATAAATTTTGTAGTGAAACTTGGAAGGCTACAGTGGAACTAAATACCATTGCATTCTAACAGTACTATATTCCAAGAGCTCTTCTTTCTGGAAAGAGAAACATGCATGTATATGATTTGCTAATGTCTTGATGGGCCATCTTCCCTCAACACTTCCCCATCCTAAATTTTTTGCCATTTTGCCTTCAGTACAGGGCCAACACGACGTTATAGGGAGGTACACTTGAGAGTGCAAATCTGATTTTAAGGAAGCCGGTCCTTGCCGCCTTGATTCCTAGACGTTAATAAATGTGGCTGTTGAGCTTTTAATGCTAATATTAGATATAATATTTCAACTGCTACATGACTGTTTAAGAATAACAGTCTAATCTCCCTAGAGGGGCTGACATTCAAAAGTTTGCTGGTTCTCTCTGGGCTGTGTCCTCTGCCTTCCCTTCCCTTCCCTGCCCCCTGTTACCTTTGCACCCGCCTCTGTTTTAATTTCAAGTATGAATTCATAGATAGGTAGAATCTGCACAGGGAGCTTAGAATCATGGCAAGAATCAAGGGACAATGACTGGATTTTTTTTTTTAGTGCTGTCTAAACCTCAGTTAAATGTGTGCATTGGTCCTTTCAACACTTGTTGCAATTAAAAAAAAAAAAAAAAAAAAAAAAGGCACCTTAAAATCAACAAGACTTGCAATCTGGCAGCATGGGGAATTTGAGGTTCTCTGATGACTAAAGTGTCTGCAGAGCTACAGATCTGTACAACATAAACTGGGATGTTAATTAGCTGTGCAGTCTAGTTCTTGTCGCCTCATAAATACTGTAATTGGACACTGCATCCTTTCTGGCCCTAATGAATTTTAATGGGGAGTGTCTAAGACAGCACATGTACATTCTTACTTCTTACAAGATTTGGGTCAAACAGAAAATCCCAGCCTTGTTTAATATGTTACAGGAATACTGAATCTTTTCAGACATGCTAATAAAACTGCCTATAGTGGAAAAATGCAGGGACTAACTTGTAGATGCAACCTTTTCATGGCTCTGGTATCACATGGTTTACCTGATAGGATTCAAATTGGTAATGCAGCATTTTGAACTGCAGTGCAAGAAGTGCTTTGGGTTGGGTGCATTATCTCATGTTAGGAATAAATGTAGCCCAGTTGCATGTGTCAGACCATGTTTCAGCCTCCCTTTTACAAGAGCTTTCAGCAGCATTACAAAAAGCAGAGGTTGGGTTTTTTTTGTTTGTTTTTTTTACTTGGGCCCCCTCTAAATGTTGCAGGTATTGTGCAATTAACTGGAGACCAGCTACGAATGCAAAGTAGCTATCACATGATTAAAAAAAAAAAAAAGCTCCAAGCAGCTATAAAGTTAGGCCTAAAAATGTATACTGACTTTATACATTAGTATAAAGTTACTATTGAGCTTTAATTTGCACATGTGCTGACAGGGCTCTGAATGGCTGGAGTGCACCATACTTGGCGTAAAACCCCCAGGCCCTAGGGGTCATAGCTACCATGAGTCTTAGGGCCATGTGGTGTGGGAAACCTCTGGGGCTGGAGCATTGCTGAAGGGCTATCTATTTTATTGATCTCTGCCCCACTCCCCACCCCCCCTCCATGTGTGGCATGGCAAGAGGCACAATTGTGTGGATTATGCATTGGATCCCATTATGCCTTTACCTGCACATGTAGAGGGGCTTTAGCTGTGTCTTGTTGGTAGACAAGAATGATTTCAGACTCTACATACAGGTAGATGCATTTTGTTCACTTCTGGCTTTTTGGATTTTCTTCAAGGAACCAGATCTAGGCTATCCAATATGGAGACTTTTTGCCCAGTAACGTGTTTGTAGTTTTTAGGTCCCACCCTTCTGTAATATCTACTCTCCTCAGAAATAAGATGAATCTCTTATAGCAGATGTATGTCAGAAAATAAAGAGAACATAAAACACCTTTTTTAGACCCAAATACTCTATAAGAAGGACAAAAGGGCCTTGATCATGCACTATTGCACTTCTACTTCACAAGAAGGGCAGTTTGCAAAAAGCCTATGTCAGTAGTTAACAGCATTTTGAGCATGTCTACACATTGCTGTATGGTAATGTTGCCATGCGCTGTGCTTTTTTACCTGCTTTTGGAAGCACTAAAGCATGGCACAGTACAGGCTGTTATTGCACCATGTATGCTATGCACGGGTAAATTTTTTCCCAGCTAAATCACCATAGCAGCATGCTATACTAGCTGGTGATCAAGCGCAGACCCATGTGATCGCTATGCCACTGTAGCATGCCCATACAGTGACAGTGCATCACTATGTTGCCGTAGGGAGACGTGTAGATGCGCCCTTTTTGACTCAAGGCACCCTTCTGTAATGGTTCTGAGTAGCACTCTGAATACAGGCAGAGGGGAGCCCTCTCCTTTCTCTCACATAGGGAGAGGTACTTCCACCCCACAACTTTTTGCTTCCATGTATGGAAACCCAGGGTGTGCTCCTCGTTCTCCAGGAGGGACAGGAGCAGGAACAGCACTTGCTCTAACCTGTCCATGGTGGTGGCATTACTGGTCTTGGGTTCTGAGAAGGGCCAACAACAGCAGCTGCATGGTGGTCCCTTCTGTCAGACCAGGCTGCAGCAAGGAGCCCCCTCCTGCTGCTGCTGTACACAGTCTCCTAGAGAGAGAAGCATGGTGGGATGACACACTTAAAGGATCTCAAGGTACCCCACAGTGCTGGAGCACTCCGGTTGAGAATCGCTGCCATGTGTAGACTGTTGGGACAGTCTACGTCCCAAGGGGACTCCCAATGAAGAAGACTGTGGAGGAAGGTGTGTATAAGCTTTCTTAGATTGTTTGTCACCACAAACTGCTTTGCTGCTGCTCTGCCCTTTGGGAGTAAGCCTATTTTTGGCCTTGTCAGAGTTCATTCTCAGTTGGTAAGAGCTGGAGAACTTTAAAAATAGTACCTGTATCTTCCAGAAATGGAAAAAAGAATGCAAAAGAGGGACTGAATGTTTTCATAGGATGATACTTCTGCAGTATATCACTGCTATCTATAACTACTTTTAGCATATGAAAGTACAGTACATTTGTAGCTGTTCACAATACAATTTGCTTAATACACATTTTAATTTTTTTTTTTTTTTTTTTGTGAAGTCGGTGTATGGTTGCTAGCAAAAACAGCCTCTTGATGAATTTGGATCACAGGATTGAGTTCATGGCAGTCCAGGATCTCTCTGCTTCCCACTGTAACTGAGTCTAAGAGATCATCATAATATTTAGAGCTTCTGTAATTAAGCCTGTTGGCATTTCTGCAATGGACTTGATCCTGATGGGTGCTCAGTACCTCTGTGTGCTCTGGGCTGTTGGTATGAATTATCTGCTTGATATCTAAATTTGGGGTCTCTAACTCTTTCTCTTTGGTACACAGCTTTCTGAAAAGATTTTTCCTTTGTGACCAAACCTAGGGGTGGTCAATTTTTATTTTGTATTCGGAAGTGAACAGCTACAATAAGAGGGATTGAGAGAACACTGTCCACGATTTCCATTAAGTTAGATGCACTCTAATTTCTCCACCTGTTTTGAAACAAAATTTCTACTTGTATTTGCCACAAGGGATACTACATTGAAGTATTTCACAACCAGTTCCTTCTATCCAACTCCCTCCAACTGAAAGGGAAAGCTTGCAGTGCTCCCTGATGGGAAGTGCATGTCCATGGGGAAGATCAAGCTGTGTGAATCCTATTAACCCTTGCATCATCATACTGTATAATCTTATTCCACAGTTAACTCTCAAACCTTTGGCAGGTACCAGGATATGCTTTTGGATTCCTTTAGTTCAAATGAGACCAAAGAGTGAGATTTGGAGTTTGAATCTGAAAAAAACTTCCACATACACTTCCCCTCATTTCTTTGAACAGGCAATTTTAAAATTAGTTTGAACAGTATGAATTGGTTTTCAGAGTTGCACTATCTCCTGTACAATACTAAAACTCTCCATGACCATCTCAGAGCTATTTGTTAACTTGTTGTAGCAGCCATGCTAGTGGATGCCCAACCATCTCTATCTTGTGCCCATAAAACATGAGAGGGCTAGGAAAGGCAAAACAGCAGGAATTAATGAAGAAAATAAACAACCTAGGTGGAAATGCAGGCTAATAATAAAGAAAAACTACAGGAGGGCCTATCCCAGTGTGCATTTAATTGAAAACCCTTTTCCAGGGGCTGGAATTGAAACATGCATTTGTGTGTGCATCATGTTGAAAATGGACTGAGGACTCCACTCTTCTTTTCATAATTTTGAATGGTAGCTTTCTTTGGGAAACTGGTAAAAAGGGTAGGAACATAAATGTCAGCTGCATGAAAACTTTTGCTGGTACGGGAATCTCCCATCACCTTTCTCTGTGCTAGTCTCTGAAAATATTCTCCAATTCTTTTAAAAATATATATAAGTAGGCCTCAAATGCCACAAGAAAAGTGATTTGTAAAATTTGTTTATTTAAATTGTTACAGGAAGATCAATTTTAAAAAGTTGATGCCTCTTCTATTTTTTTCAAAGTTGCAGCATTTTGAAGACCTTAAGATAGGTTTTAACATACCTGATTCCAGTCTGCCAGATGATTTAGATCTGTAGAGTGACACTTGTTGAACAGCCCTTAGAGCATTTCAAGTAAGGCAAGTTTTTTGGGTTTTTTGTGGTTTGTTTATTTGTGTGCGCGTGTGTAATTTTGGCTTTGCCAACATGATCCTCGGATGTCTGAGTTTGGCTTTCACGATAAAGCTTTAAGCCTTGGGATGCTGATGCTTTCCACACTACCTGTCAGATGTGTGGTCAGGAAGATGCTTTCTCACATCCTTTGCACATACAGGGTTATGGCTTTCATTCAGACTAAACTCAGGATCCCTTGTTTGGCCACAAAGCCTCTTTGGTACCCCAACTCTCATGATCTGTTTCTTAGAGTAACTTCCAAGATTTTCTAATTAATAATCTCATCTCCCTACTCGAATCTTTCTTCTGATGGCATGAGAATAAATGGAGTGCTCTCTCTGGTGCCTCAGAGGGGCTCTATGGAGCAGAATGAAGATGTTATTTTTTAGCATGGAAAAGCATTCTTGTTCTAGCTGTGATAGTGTTGGGGTGATGCTGTAACCATAATGATCCAGAAAAAATGGGAGGGGCAAAAATGTTTGTGATGATATCTTTTTTTTTACTGGATCAACTGTACAGTTGGGAGGAACATAGACAAGCTTTCAGATACCACTGTCTCTGAGACCTACAGGGTACAATGGTACCCAAAAGCTTTTCTATGTCTCTTCTAACTATGCAGTCCAATAAAAGATATTGCCTTAAGTCCTTGTTCTAGTTTGAGTTTGGCCAGTAGCAATGATAGGGTAAACGTGGCAGCACGGACTTTTGTCATGGGCTGTTTGCCTGCATAAGTAGCCAGGTTCTCTGGGCTGGTTTGTACTCGACTTGCTTGCATATGGTGAAGCTTGTGCTGCCATGTCTCTTCTACCCTATTCCCATGCAAGCTAAACTTAATGCCAGCTTGGAAATGCTACAATTGCACATCTCTTGACATGCTCTAGGAGCCCAGTGACAACCATTTCCCTTCTCTGCTTTGGTGTCAAGGGCTGTCTTGGCACTAGTTCAAAAGTCTAACAACTCAGCATTTCAGTTTAGTTGCCTTTGCAACCCCCTTCTTTATCAGTTGATAAGCGCTTTTTTTTTTTCCTGTGCCCACCACTTCCAGCAGCATTTCTCATACCAAATCTACACCTGCAAGCTCCTTCTGAATTTTCACCCATATTTAACATACTCTTACTTAATCTCTGTGTCAGACCATATCCTGGGTTTTGCAGTATGAACTGGAGAGAACTACAAAGTAATGTCAGTCCAAAGGATTGACTACAGCTCCTCATACACACTGAGTTCAGAGTCCCCCTCCCTCCCCACTCCACTACAGTAAAATACAAGCAAAAATAAACTTATCAAAAACTAGCTCATTGAAGAGTTGGAAAGCAATCCCATTTTTCATGGGATTAAACCAGAGTCTGGAGGTGTGTGTATACATACACACTTCATTTCAACTGCCTGGTTTAAGACACTGTATGTCATCTGTTGCAGCCTGTTTTATGGATTTTTCAATCTGTTGAAGCATAAAGTTTCCTTCAAGTGTCTTGAATGGTAACTAGAATGGGTTCAAGACAAGGTGTTAACAAGGCAAATTGGATTGAGCTAGTTTACACCATGTAACACAACACCTTTTAGATCCTAAAGTGGGTCTATACTGCAAAGTTGCCTTGCCAGGCAGCAGCATGCTCAAACTACTGGTTTACCAGCTAGCATGTGGTGCAGTGGGTTAGAGGGCACTGTAATTTTGCAGTATAGACATGATCCTAGCTGATGTGTGGCCAAAGAGGCAGGAATCTTTATCCAATCCCATGAAAGCTTTGGATTGGGTCCCACGTGCATAGAGACACCACACACCTTTTGCTCTACCTGGGCATGCTGAAGTTGTACATTTACTGCAGTAGTAATTTATGCTGCAATTAACTGTTAATTTTCAGAGCTGAAAACACCTTGGTGACTTAAGGAAGGCAAATCTGTTTTTCTGGGAATCTTAAGAATAGCATTTGAAGGCCTGGTGTGTGTCGGCAGTTGCTATGAGTAGACCAAGCAGGGCTGTGATTAGTGGGTAGATGTGTTGGTGTGGGATGGCTATCCTGCTGAGTTTCTGCAGGTGATCTCTGCTGAAATAGTTAAAAACTGACTTAAGTACCCAGATGCCTATGAGAGAAATTTGTGGAATACAAAGTACTTGTTCCAGTGCCTTGCTTTCCTGTAGGATGTTCTAATCTTTTTTTAGTCTGAACAGAGCCTTAACTTTTGAAGGCTACCATTGAAACAGAACCACTGTCTGGATTTCCCAATGAAATACTTTGTAAGGCATTTTTTTTGTGTCAGCATTTCAGATTGTGGAATTTTTTCCTTTTGCATTTTCGATCTGAGTGATCGACCTTAAATCATTTTGTATCATTTTGAAGTTGATCTCGGTCAAAGAATTTAAGCTACACATTGTTAAAAACCTAATCCACAATACATGAATAAAATGTCTGCTACAAAGAACTGTTACAGGTAACCAAACTGAGTCAGGGTTTACACTAAAGTGGTGTCTCATAACTCAGTCTCTTGTCTCTTTTTAGCAAAACTGAAAGGAATACTATGATGTAATATTGAGTTGTTATACTTATTGTGCTTTCTTATTGGTCAGAAGTCCGTTGGCTCTAGCCAAGTAGTCTTTATGGAAACCATTCTTGAGTTCTGTCACAGATGGGACCTCCTTCATGTCAGTTCTTGAAGGTGCTTTCTGATATGTCTATAAAAGTAAATACATTTTGGATCATTTAGTAGAACTATATTTTTCTCTTATACCTACACACCTGTATGAATATGCTGCTTAAAGGTCATTGTAAAAGTTTGACTAGGTTAATATTTTGGCTGTTTCCTAGAGGTAAATGAGATAAGGGGAGTGATTCCATTTACAATAGGATGAATAATATAAAAGGCCTGTTGTGCTAGGCACCAGGCAGCCATAAGAAACATTCTCCACTAAAGATTTAAGTTATGCTGTCCGAGGAAAAGCTATGATCCTCGTCTAGGTGAGGAACTGAGATGCAAAGAGACTACTCAAAGTAACATCAGATGTTTCTGCCAGCACCAGGTCTCTGGAATTCAAGTACCTATATCACCAAGCTATTGATCTGGTTCATTTTAATCATGGTTTGTGAAGTGCTCATATTCAAGAACCCTGAGCTGATGCGCACATAACACTGTAGAAAAAAATAAAATTAATTTTATGAAGACCATCATGGTACTGCATCAGGTGTGAAGTACAAGTACTGAGTAGAACCAGTGCTGGTGACACTTTCAGTCGCTCCTGTTTGGTCTGGTTTCTTTGAACTCCTTGCACTGTCTGAATTCTATATCCATCATTGTACGCAGTTAACTTTGATCTTCATTACCAGTCTTTCTGTCTTTCATTTAAGCCTTCCCACCCTCTCTTCTTTTGAAAAAGAAAGTGTCAGAAGGTTGTAAGCTCCATTTGTAGAGCTGATACTTAAGTGTGTAAGACTGAATTTTAGAAGTTAGAAATGACAGGTAGGTCATTTTTACCTCTTCCTACTTCAGGTACATACTTAATAAATAGAAATTACACCTGATTATTTGTTCTTTTGTATGAAACCCACAAATGCCTGTTGAATTATTTTAATTAAATTATTTTATTAGGTAGCTATATGCAAAATTTCTCATCTCTAAAATATTGAAAACTGATGTAGGTTCTTTTCTCTTTGTTCTGTTCTCCAGCCCCCTAACCCCAGAGTATTTGACTCAAAGAATATGCACCAATATATGACTATATTTAAAATACTTGTGGTGTCTCCAAAGGTCTCACTGACCATTCTTCCAGCTTGGTAAATAAAAAAAAAAAAAAAAAAAAAAAAAAAATTAGCCATTAATGGTCAGATACAGGGAAATGTGCAGGGATGTCTGACTGAGCATCTATCTGCATCAGCATGAGATCACTTCTCAATAAATAAGTCTCAGCACTAGCCACAGCAAGATCAGATACCACTGTGTTAATCTTCAACTTTTCTTGCCTAATCTTTTCATGTAAAGCTCTCAAAATCAATTGCTGCTATTTACTTCTATTTAAAAAAAAAAAAAAAAGCTATTGAGTTGTCTGAAATAGTACTGAAGTTCTACCTTATTGGCATGTTATACCCTGGATCAATATATAGAGTTATTGGGAAAAGCACATATTTGTTTGCATACACACTTGGATGATATTTCCTATTATGCCTTAAAAAAAACCCAAAAAAACAAAAACAAAAAACAAAAAAAACCCCAAGAAAAAAATTAGTATCACTCAAAACTTCTGCTCAGTGCTCATTGAGCAGATACAGTGAGAAATCTCTTAAACTCATAGGAACTGCTTGGAAAACTGTAAAATCGGGTCTTTAATGGGAAGGGGAATAACATTTTCCTGATCTTGAGATTGTTTCATTACTGGAGGTGACGACTTTTTTTTTTTTTTTTTTATAGATATAGATCTGATAGAATAGCCACAAAAAAGTCTCTTAAAGATATACAAATGTAACTTGATTTATGACCATTTATTCTTCTGCACATCAGTCCATTGGGCAAAAAATCTTAGCTCTCTGATTTTAGCAGCATAGTCCAAGATCTCATATAGTACAGAGAAAGAAGAGCTTACTGATCGTCTATTGTGGGCTCTGGGAATAATTATAATCTGAAATCAAATCTCATTTTATGATCTTTACATTCTTCAAACTTACCTTAATATAAAAGTTTATGAAGAGAATGACCAGCGTAGTCATGTATGAGGACTGAAACATGAGGCAACCAAATGGAAATCCACACGGCTTCACAGCTGCACTAAGGGTATGTGTAATGGTAAGAAGAAACTGAATCTGTGAAAGACAGGTCGCACACACATGCTAATTTAGTTACTTAGACAAAATGTTTGGGACTTATTTACCTTTTGAGTGTTTTCTAGGGTAGAGGCTGCTGAGAGTAATATCGTCAGACTTAACTTCCTGCTGCTGTTCTGGTCTTTGAAGCCTGTACATTCTCAAACTACCAGCTCGTGGACAACTGCGTGAAGCATTTCTGGGTTGGAGTCGGTCATTCAGAGGCAGAGGTCAGTAACGTTTATAGATCGCCTTTCCTCCCTGTGCACAAGCCCTGCAGTGGGCTGGATCTGAGCCATAGGTTGTCAGCCCCTGTTCTTATGTGCTAAATAATTAAAAAGCTAGGATTTTTTTTTTATCCACACTTCTGAAAATGCAAGCTTTCTTAGAGGGATCAGCTTGTAATCTGGTAATGACTCTCTTTTAATGAGGCTGAAGCAGGCTTGAATTTATTGGGCCAGTTTAAAGAATCCCCTTTACAGTGGTACCTCAGACCCAGGGTGGCAGCTTTTAGAAGAGAGAGCTGAAAAAGAGACGCTCATTTATGAGGAGAACTTAGAGGCCTGGGAGAGATGGGAACCACCTTCGTGGGTATGGTAATGAAAAATGACTGAGGTGGGAAGGAGAACTGCAAAGGGCCTCATCATTTTGTATTAGTCCTATGAGAGAGATCTTGGACCCTGAGCAATTAAAGGAATTGTTTGAGTCTCCTTGCAGCCAATGTGGTGGTGATATTAAATGAGTCATTATCCTATTGTAAGTGCAGTGTGACAAGAGGAACTAAGATGCACTCTTTTCATTATTGTGCCTTAAGCTTGCTGCTGGCCTCTTTGCTCCCAACTGAGAACAAAGAAGCCCTTTTTAAAATGCAAATGTGAAGTGGTCTTTTTTTTTTTTTCTACCAGTAAGAAATGCAGCATAGCACGTGTTTTGGATCTAGCGCTGCTCTCCATATAGTAATGACCATAGCCTGTGTACAGGATCTGGACAAGAACAGATTTCTCTGAATAAGAGAAGTTTTTGTCTTGATGACTTTACATAACTGCATTTTCTTCATGTACCATGGCTACACTTCCTATTTCAGAGAGGTCTTGACTTTCCCTTTGTACTTGAGGTAAAGTGTCTGTTTCATAGGCATGAATTTTTTAATTCCTATAAGAAGTTTAAACTTCTGAATACTGTATGGTTTTGGTCAACTTGAAAAGCTGAGAGCTTTCAGAACTTTTTGATCGGTGATGCATTTGCCATAGTTGGATAGCCTCCTTCCTCTATTTAAAAAAAAAAAAAAAAAAAAGCTATAAATAATGCAGCTTTGTGAGTTAGAAATGTTTTCCATATTGTACATGCTTAGACAGTATCTTCTTGCTAAGCTCTTCAGTCCTATCCCAGACAGAGTTCAGCTCAAATGTTTCTTTAGTATTCTCTGAATACATACTCCTTCTGGAGATGGGCAAAGATTGTGAAGTTCCAGTCTGGAGCCATATTAAATCAGGGCTTAGTGTACAAATAGCTCTGAACCCTCAAGATATCTCTTCATGAGACTTCTGAACTAGAAAACTGGCTCCTTCTGCTTTTGGATCTGATCTGACACTAAAACCATGGGGAGAACTTGGATATAAGATCTTGAATTTTGAGCTCCTTCCTCTCTGACTCTACAATCCCTCACCTACATGTTTAATGGCTTCCATCTAAGGTTGCAGTTTAGTCCCACCTCTTAAGACAAAAACATCAATTAAAAATAAGGAGAGTGAAGGGTGAAATATACCAGTTGTGCCTGAGTGAGGTATTTCTTCCACCACAGATACTTGCGCATGGATGGAATGACAGACAATCCGTAGTAGGAATACATCAGAACATGGATAAAACTATTCAAGGTGGGTCCAAAGAAACCTGTAGGAATCCAACAAGCATAATATTTTTACAATGTAATTAAGAGAAGAACTCTTTCTACCATGAGACATGCTTTTGGAGTTCACCCTGCATCACCTTTTTGATCTACAGCTAAGTGGTCTCACTAGAATTCTGTCCCTGACTATGGTAATTGTTGTATCCACCTTTTGTCATCCTCTGGTCAGGACACTATTAGACTTGTACAAGATTGCATGCTAGAGAATACAACAAAGAAAAAGTCCTGTTAGGCATCATTCACTATAGCTATTCATCCCTTCTGCCAAAAAGCTGATTTCTCTATTTTGTGTGATTCCTATCAGCCAAGCATTCAAACTGCAGGTCTTTGTTCTTTTTTATTCTTTTAAGCATCTGAAAATGAGCTTACTTCATGGGTGCCTGGTCTGGATTATACAGCCTTAAAAGTCTTTTCCACAAACAAAGATATTCCATATGGTATAGGATGTAGTCTGGTCCTACTGGCTCCTATTAACTTCAGTAGGGTCAGGATTTTGCCCTACTGGTAATTCTTGCAATTGGCCTGAGCATAATTCAGTGGAGTTGCTCTCACTTTTAATTTGGGGAAGCTATGCTTGAGCAATAACACTTGTCAAAACCCTTTCTCCACTGGGGTATCTCAGTGCACAGAAGTAGTTTTTATTAGCTCTTAATGACCATGTTAGTGCAAGGTGTAGGTGGTGGCTGGCACTTCAGATGACTGAAGGAATGTGCAAGTAATTCCACTCGTAGTACAGCAGAACCCAGATAATGTTGCAGGGTTAGAGTCCTTAACTCTCTGCAAAGAGGAAGGTTTACAAAGTATCTGGGAATATATATAGCTAGACATAGTTTGCCTTCTGCCTGACATCAGACTAACATGGCAGAGTGGATATGCACCTTGATGAACTAAATGAGGGAGTGGATGCAGGCGTGCAAGCAAGCACAAGCTTTCATGAACTCATGTTCACTCCATAAAAGGCTATGACAGGGTGTGCAGAAAACAGGGTACAAGAAGAGAGAAATAAGAATGCAGAAGGCCAGTAAGGTAAAAGTAAAAGTTGTAGTAACTTTATTCATTCCTGCTGTGAATTAAGTAGGTTGTATACCATGCCTGACTTGGGTTCTACTAGAATATCCTTGCATAATTAGGTTATTCAAGTTCAGTTATCCAAGCATAGTTGTGTAGGCCACTCTTTCTCTCCCACCTCCTTTTTCTCCCCTCCCCCCCCCTTTCCTGAACAATAAAGTGTAATAAGTCACCAAAGACATGTGATTGAATACTTACTTTGTCCACAAGGTATCCAGTTCAGAACACACCACCAGATGTTAAACATGGTGGCATGATGATATACATGAAGGAAGGTGATTTGACTGTTCTTCTTCCGTAGTACAAAGAAAATAGTGTCCATGAATTCAATTACTTTAGAAAAATAATACCACCACAACACCTTGGCCACCTATGAGAATGGGAGCAAGAGAATGACACACATTTGTTTAATTTGTTTTTGCTTCAGCAGAATTCCCACCGAAATCATTGTCCCGCTCGTTAAAGATGGCAGGATTTGGCTGAGAATCTCTCCTAGTTCCTTAAACACCCCTACAGAATTCATCCTATTTTCATGTAAAGACAATTTTGTAAATGGTTCTCCTTTGAAAATGCCTGATAAGCTAAAGTCAGGCAAGGTTCCTTCAATAAATGTGATACCTTTTATTAGATCAACTGAGTGGTAAGCTAAACTTTCATTGTGAGGGTTTCTAATTGCTCTTCTAAAGCTATGTCAATATAGCCCTTGTACTTGGAAGCAGATTCTGTGTTTGCCCATAATAATGGGCAGCATAGTGAACTAGGAGGAAGCTTGATTAACTAGGACTGTGCAAAGCTTTGGTCCCTGATTCGATTCAGCAGAGATTTTGGCTCAATTCGGCGGCCAAATCTCCAAATTTGAATTGAATCGGAGGACCCTTTGATCTCTCCAAATCACTTTGGAAAGATTCAGAGATTTGGACATAGACAGCTTTTTAAATGTTTGTTTTTTCTACATACCTGTAGGTACCAGGTGCGGCTTGTGAGTGCTGCGATGCTGGGGCACATGTAGCATCCCACAGGAGTGCGAGGGGCTCCCCAGCATGCTTAGCAGCAGACCCGAAAGTGGACCAGAAGCACTTCCAGGTCCATTAGAGACCTCACAGGGCAGGGGTGCACCCCCCCCCCCCCGTATCCCCCTGGCTTGGTGACTGGTGCCTCCTGGGTCTGGAGGAGGCACTTGGGGTCCCCCTGCGGCCGATGGCCAAGCTGGAGAGGCACCGGGGTGGGGGTGGCCAGCGCGCTCCCTGGCAGACCCAGAAGTGGAGTAGAAGTGTGGGTTCACTGCTGAGCACATGGAGGGCCCCCCACACTCCTGTGGGACACTCTTCCATGCACCCCAGCATTGCAGCAATCATGAGCCATGCCTGCTACCTCAAGGTATGTAGAAAAAACTTTTAAAGCTGTATCTGTGTCCGAATCGCTGATTCTCCAAATTGGCATCAAATCTTCAGATTTGCATTCGGCCAAATTGAATTGGGGACAGTGATCTGAATCAACAAATCAAATCACTGTCCCTGATTCGGGCTGAATACAAATTGAAGAGGGCCTGCTTTGCACACCCCTATGATTAACAGCCCTGGAGATTTTTGCTGTTGTGACGCTTAATTAATGATGCATAATGTTAGTGACAGCATTTTCTTTTTTTTTAAATGTCCTCTGGCACAAAAGTTCCTGAAAATAAGCTGCTAGCATAATTTATTGCCAGATCTCAATCCCAGGTATATGGAAGCAGGCGCTCCACTTGGGAGTTTTATGCTAACTGAAATTGTGCTCCTTATACCATAGGTTTAGGTTAATATATTTTAATATTGCTGTGTCCTTAATATAAATAAGACAAGAGGGAGAAAAGGTTTTTTTGGGTGGTTGTTTTTTTTTTGTTTTTTTTTTTTGTTTTTTTAAGTAGTCTCCCGGAGTGAGGGAAAGGAGAAGTGTCATTTAGAAAGGGAAAT
The DNA here is from genome assembly GCF_030867095.1 of Alligator mississippiensis. Lineage (NCBI taxonomy): Eukaryota > Metazoa > Chordata > Crocodylia > Alligatoridae > Alligator > Alligator mississippiensis. The sequence goes on along the minus strand of NC_081826.1, from coordinate 132,921,111 downwards.
GCATCCCATTTTGGGGTGAAAGGGAAGAGTGGTGAACCACCTGGAAAGTCTGAGCTTAGAGTCTGGAACAAGAGGAATGCAGCCTGCACTGACCTTATTGTACAAGAGGAGTCAGCACAAGGCATGAGCTCTAGGGTGCAAAACTCAGATTCAAACATTCCCCCAGGTTCAGGTTTTGGATCGGTCTCTAGTTTGAACCCACCAAATGCGTGTAGTTGGTTTCCTCGGGTATTGTATCAAATGATTTCTGTTTTTGAATTAAATGCAATACCTTTTTCTCACAAATTACAACAGCACAACGTTCTCAGGGACACCATTACTGGCTATGAGGCTTTTGTTACCAACTTTTTCACAACAACCCCCTCCCCCTGCCCCTTTTTCCTTAATAAGACGTAAGGAGCAATATCATAGTATCATAGTGCCTAGGGTCAGAAGGGACCTAAACAGATCATCAGGTCCAACCCCCAACATGGATATATGAAATTGATCAGATGGACCCCACTACATAACAAACAGAAGAAAGGTCATGAAAACAAATGCCAAAAATTTAAGTAGTTCTGTATGATGCACCAAAAGCTTATGCTAGGAAAAGAGCACTGCATTAGTTACTGAACTGCATTAGTTGCTGGATTTGTCTTACCCGGACATCCGCTTTTCCTGCACTGTGAAGGTTCTGACATTGTAAATTATAGCTTCCTTCCCAAGTGGAAAGAATGAGCTGGAAAAAACAAACACAGAGAAGTTATTCTTCTAAACAGAAGTATTTATTCACTTCTGTCTCTCTGCTCAGCATTTTTAGTCAAAAAAGCATGGTATACTGCTGATTCATCCTGAAAACAAATGCAAATAAACTACTTCTATGACACTTATCAGGAGTAAGGGTATATTTTGGAATTGAAAGGTTACAAGGTAGAGATGAAAATACATAAAGATACAACACATGCCTTTCTCATTTTGCTGGACTTGGAACCCTGCAACTTTTTGATGATATCTGGTGCTTACAATGTGATCCTGGGTCTGTAGCTCTTGTTAGAGTGCTTCTGCATGAGGAGAGCTGGTCTATGTGACTCGCACAAGGCAGCATGAACACTCCTGAATGGACCTAATGAAAAACCAAATACTTCCCTATTTCTCCAAAAACCCAACAGCAGGGATGGGAGGGGAAAGAATAATTTTTCCCTCTATACTATATATTGTATGTGTACATTTGCCTCTGTCCTCCTCAGGAGCCAAAAGAGGGTTGACATTGTGTTGAACAGAAAGGCAAAAAGCCACCGTAATTTCATGGTAGCATCCTACTGATGAGTTCAAGCATCATGTCAAAGTGCAATGCTACAAAACCAATATAGCAATGAAATGTCAGGATACCACCTCGTACCTAATTTGTGGGTCTCTGGGAAAATGTGATGCCTCTGTAGCGTACCAGTGGTCTAGAAGTAGCAGCTTGGACAATTCTAAGCAATTAACAGCCCAGGCCATAATGGGGACCTGCTATCTGTAAACTGTAGAAACTGACAATTTGCTTCATAGTAAGGCAGTGTTTTGGGTTGTTTGGGATTTTTTCCACTTTTGTTCTGGGCAGGAGCGCAGGTCAACATGGTCAAGGGGGATGTTTGGCAGGTGTGAGTTTGGGAACAGCCATCAAGTACAGTCTGTTCCCTGGTCAGAGTGCTGTAATTTCCAGTGCATTCTGTACTGTAACCCAACCCTTTAATGCCCACAAAAAACCCCAAAAGGGGGCATGATCAAGCAGCTGGTACAAAGCCAGTCAGGAGCTGCATGCGATGGCTGAGCACTAGGCCTGTGCGAAGCAGCTAGTATTTGCTTTGGATTTGGTTTTGGCCGATTTGGGGGACAGTGATTCGATTTGGTGATTCCAATCACTGTCCCAAATTGATTTGGCCGAATCAGATTTGGCAATTCAGCAGCAGCCAGGCCAGGCCCATCCCTCTCCCAGCCCGGCAATAGCTGCCCTGTCCACCCCAGCTCCTGGCATTGGTGGGGGGGAAAAAAGCCCCAGCTCAGCAGGTGCTGCTGGGTGGGGGGCGATCGCTACTGCCCCACACTGCATGGGGGGTTCTGCATGAGCCCCCAAGGTAGCTGGGGGGGGGCTGGGGGAGCGGGGGGGGGGGTGAGGGGGCTCATGCAGACCCCCCCATGCAGTGTGAGGCGGTGGGGATTGCCTCCTGCCTGGCAGCACCCGGTGAGCACCAGGGCTTTTCTTTAAAGTACTGAGCTGAGGCAGGTGGTGGCAGCCAAGGGGGGGGTGCTGGCAGGGGTCCCCCCATGGTCCCCTCCCCTGCCCCTAGTACTTACCAGCTCAGAGTGGCTGCAGCTCCCTGCAGCAGCCACCGGGGACTGTCTGAATCACCAAAGCTCTCCAAATCTTTGCCAAAGGTTCAGAGAGCTTTGAATTGATTCAGACCTTTAAATTGGTCCCCTGATTCGATTCAGATTTTGCGTTTCGGTCCCCGAATTGGGCCAACTCTCCTCCGAATCAAATCACCACCAAAGCTTCACACAGCCTTACTGAGCACTGTATTGTGATGGGATACAAGTATGTCAAGAGAGGAGGTTTCTCTGATGAGCCAGAGCTCCTCTACTGGTATCAGCTTTCCCATAAAGCATAGCCAAACATGAACCACTGTTCCAGCCTTGCCCCTGTCTTTTTCCACTGTGCTTGAAGTCCTCACTTTATTTAAGGGGAAAATGCATGGTAGTACATCAGATAAATCTGAGCAAGCTCTCAGTCCTTCCCTTCTTATGTGGCTCCTGCATAGGAGTGAGTGTGCATGGGCTGAGCTACATGTAGGAAATAGGAACAGAAGCTGTGTCAAAGTTGTGTGATCACAGCAGTAGCAGACATCTGCAAGGGGTCTTCCAGCTGGGTTTTTTAGACAATACACATAAAGACCAATCTGCTCTCAGTGACATCTAGCAGAATGCACAGCTGAACCCAATGAAATCTGAATGATCTTAAATCCCTGAACTCTTTCACTATGATGGGTTGGAAGAGTGTCTAGTTACTGTTGCTTCCCCAGTCTGTCACTAGCATGTTCCTTTGTGGTACAGCAGAAACTCTATGGATTATTTATGGCCACAGATATCTGCCATACTAAAAAGGATGAAGTTTGTTTCTCTAAATATGCAGAAAGAAGGGAAAAATAATGTGTATCCTGATGTATTTGCTAATCCCTTAGAAGCTTTTGGTTTCAGTGCACCTAACAGTTCTCGTTTGCCACTGTAACTGGCATTGTATAGGTGGGCACTTTATTTGGAATGGACGCAAATAGATCAGTTTCACTTAGGTTGCCTCTCATCTCCCCTTTCCTGGCCTCACCCATTCGGGTGACAGATTCTGCAGGGGACTTTTAATGCAAGAAATCAAGTAAAGTCCCCTCTACATGTTACAGCTTTTCTACAATTACCTGGTTAATTGTGCAATTACCTTGAGACCAGTGTGAAATGGCACCATTCCATTTCGACTTGCATTTCAAGGTTTAGACGGAACAGCGTTTTGTTTCAAATTTCGTTCAGATTCAAAACTGCTGTTCCCTTTCACTTTGTTGAAACAACAGTGACGGTGTTTTGACGTTTTGCCCATAGGCTAGAATGGGGAAGCTTGAAACGGCTTCTCTCATCCAGCAGGCAGGTTGGGGGCCCGCAACCCTGGGAGGGCTGGGGGGTTGCGGGTCCCCAGTCTGTCTGCCAGATGAGAGAAGGAAGCTGGGTGCTGCTGCCTGGGACTGAGGAGCTGGGGAAGGGAATTGAGACCCATTGCTTAGTTCCCCTCCCCAGCCCTACGATTGGGTCTGTTTTGAGTCTGTTCCAAAGACCTTCATTTCATTTCATTTCAATTTAGCTGTTTCAAGCTTGAAATGAGTCAAAACTAAACAGGCGGCAAAACTCACACGGCCCTAGTAGCTATCACACCATCAAAATTTTGCTCCAAGCAGCTATAAAGTTAGACCTTGAAAATGCATGCTAACTTTAGAGCTGTTTGCTGCAGAGCTTTAATTTGCATGTGTAGCAGGGTATTCCCAGCTGGGGCTGGGAGTCCTGCAACTGAGGAGACTCTCATCCCCAGCAACTGCCAACTCTGGGTCCCAGCATCTCGGGGTCATGGATGCCCTGGGGGTGCATGAAATCCCCAGGGCTGGAGGATTGCAGCTTCTGCAATCTCCCATGCTCAGAGGTATGTGAAACCCTCCAGGTCTGGAGAATTGTGGCAGCCCTGATCCCACCTACAGCCCTGGGTGGGGTTTCACATACCTGTGAGCCTAGGAGCTCACAGCTGCTGCAGTCCCATAGACCTGAGGGTTTCATGCACTCCTGAACCTGGGAGATTTGTGGCTGCCATGATTCTCCAACCCCAGGGTTGTATGGAGCACCCCCGCAGCTAGGAGTCTCCTTGCACTGGCAATTGGGCATGGTGGGATATAAGGTGCTATTCCAGTTGTTCCCCTTGCCATGCACATATGAGCAGCCTACACTGGATTGCTGTTCCCAGACTCGTAGCCTGCTACACATCCCTCTAGATCATGTAGAGTCCTGCTCCTGTCCTGTGTTTGGCACTGAGGTAATAACTCGGTGGGAGGAGGTGGCTAGTACCCAGTTTCCTTTCTGCATAAGCTCCCTTGGCATCTTTCCTGTTGCTTTGCTGTGGGTTTTTTTTCTTTGCGAAACAAAGGGTAGTATATGATCCTATTCTAGGACTTCTGGGTCATCTTTTTTTTCCCTGTGAGGAAGTGGGTCTCATTGATTGACCTTTTAGATTAGCTCATTACATGCTGCCCTGTTATTTGAGGCATCCTATGCAAAACTTATTCATCTTGCTCTTGATTGGCAACCAGTACAGGCGGTGAAGCACTGGAGTAGCAGCATCTCCTCTGAACAAAGCATTTGGAATAATGTGTGGCCACATGATTTTTCAATGCCACTTCGCGAATTTCAGCAACTTGCATCTTCAGCTGTGTCAGTGTAAGTAGGTTTGATAAAAGCAACTGTAATATTGTTAACGAAACTGGAAGAAAATGATATTGCCAAGTCTTCTAGACTTTTTGTTTGTTTGCTTTTTCTTAAAGCTTGAAAGAAGCTCTTCATGAAATCACAAACCCTTTTTCAGCTTAATTTTTTTTAAATAAAATTTTCTAGCCCCCTGCAGAAAGGCTTTGAAAAAGTGACCCATAGGTGATATAGTCCCTGGTTGATGTTGAGAATTGCCATTTTATCAACACTGGTGGAGCAGAGGTGAGGAAGAGGCTTTGGGTTTTGTTTCATAGTGATGCATCTGCTACACTCAGATTCTAACGCCCTCCAATGGTTTTCTGAAATAAGTACTGTAAACCTTACCATGGCCCATGCTCTTGGAGTCTCCTTTCATTTCTTAACAGTTATTTCTTTCACAGTTTTCTGTGTTAATAGGCATTAGCGCTGATCCTCTTATCTAGATCAGCTAGAGGTTTGAGGATTTCTTTTTTTAAATATCTGGCAAATTCCATCTTGATCTTGGTTAGAAGCTCTTTCATGTCAACTTTTGTGCAGTGATGAGGACCTTTTCATTCTCTCTTTTTTATGGAGTCTATGTGCCATTTAGTTTCCTTCAGGAAACAGAGAAATTGTCCATAGCTATGGACTGTTATCCTGCTGTAAGAGCATTTTAAAGTTTGATCTCCTTTTAAGGTACCTCATGGAGTGTCTCTTCAAACATCTGAGTGTAGTGAGTTTGCTGAGGAGGAACCTGCCATTGAGAGCCAGGACTTCTAGCAGTGGTCCCAGGTGCTCTTTAATATTCATATTGTTTAAGGAGATACTGAAGTGCATGGGAATGAACTGCCTTACCAATGGAGAGCAAGTTAGTTGGTAGCAGACCTGGGAGTACTAGGACCTGGGTGTCGCGACTCCCGTCCTCCTATCGTAAGACCCTCTGTATGCAGCACAGGCCATCTGTTATTACTGTATCTTCTCACACCTCCCCTCTGCCAATAAGACATGCACCTTTATTTTGGGAAGACAGAGAAGGTAGGAAAAGATCTTTCCAGGAATATAACCAGTTGTGCAGCACAGAGCATTCAAAAAGTGTGGTTTACGAAGTCTCGGTGATGCAGTACAAATCTCCTAGCATGGCAGGACAGCAACAAGGCTAGGCCCTAGATCCTTGCAAGAGCAGTAGAAAGACTTATTTCTTCACTGTAAATAGTTCTTTATATCAATGTCTATAAATAAGTGTTTCCACACCACACCACAAACAGCAACAAAATACTACAGACTGTATACAGCAGCTCACGTGCCCTAAGCCAACTTGGTTGCTGCTTCAGGCATAAGCTACAATGCTCAGCCAGTAGCTACTGCAAATTCCTTGGCAGCTGTGAGAAAGTTAACAATGGACTCTGCTCCTTCTGCCTGCTGGGTCACAGAGAAACAGCAGTCATTAGAGTGCAGTGTCTCCATGCTTCTATTCCTCCACAATTCTATACCAACAAAGAAAAATTGGCTTCCCTGGCAGTCTCACATTTTACAAAAAAAAAAATAGTATTAATGTCCTATTACTTGATGTGAGTTTTGGTGAATGGGTCACCTTGGAAAGGAAAGGTTGGTTTTTTTCTCTTTACCCTGTAGTCTTCCCCCTCCCTCCCCCCCCCTCCCAAAAAAAAAAAGGAAAAAAAAAATCTGCTTAGCAGCAACGTTCTGCTAATTGGCAGAGTTTTCATTTTTCACTGTGGCTCAGATGTTCATATTAACAGGCTCCCATTGTACCACAAGTATATGACCTTTGCTTAGCTACTTGAGAATAAAAAGGCAGGGAGCTCATAATAACAGCATTGTTGCAGAAAGCATACTTTTGCCTGCTTAAAACCATGTTGCTCTATTTCGAAGTTAGGGCTGTCAGTATAAAATCTCTACTGAGATGGGTGCTGAAAAAGGTCCATTAATTGAATACTAGAATAAGCAACAATCCTTATTGGCTTTTAACATACCAGCCTCCTAATTAGATCCCCTTGATGGGATTATAACTAACTTTCTCATGCATTTTCCATAATACTAGATTAGTAGAAGAAAAATCACACCTCAATTACTGAATTACTAGCATAATATCAGTAGGTTTTTTTGTTGTCTTTTGTTGGGTTTTTTTAATGGCTGTTGTTTTTTCCATTGGATTCTGTTCTTGAACAGTAGTTCTGTTCAATTATGGACGAGCTCCACATATGCTGTTTCTGGCTTCCCAAATGAGAACACATTTGAGAACAGTAGCCTACTTACCCTGCCCCAGAACAGGTAAAAAAAAATAAATAAATAAAAAAGATATTATAGATGACAATACCTTTAGAAGGGCATCTTGACAAGTCACGACTAAGACACTGGGGTCACAGTAGGGAAGCTGGTGGTTTTAAAATGCCTATTTAGCAGGTACATGGAGATTTGTCATTCCCATGGTTTTGTTGGCCCAATAAAAGCTATCACAAGAAATCCTCCTCTTTTTGTATTCTTCCTGGACTGTCACAGCTACAACACCCATTCTTTTGTACAACTTAGAATTTATTACATATAGCTTAGTGGTCTTGCTTGGACTAAGTAGAAAATTTACTTGTGAAACACCCAGGAGAATCCCTGAAAACTTGCATGGTGGTGTCTACGTGGAAGAGCAGCTTGCTATGTAGGCTGCCTGTTTTTAGCATCACAGTATAATCCAAGGTTTCAGATATCTGTACTTAACAATTGTTGCTTTTCTGCCCCAGAGATCTCAAAAGAGCCATAGCAAAGAAGATGTAAACCTGGGAGGAGTCGTGGTCTAGTTGGTTCTATCTGGGATTCAGGACACAGGATTTTTTAATTCTTACCCCAGCATGGTTATTCACTGATTTATCTAGCTTTGACATGTTATTTATCCTCTGTGTCTCTGTTTCTCCAAATACTAAATAAGTTAATGCTGGGGCTGGGCAGGAAATGCTTTTCCCAGCCCACCCTACTTTTTCCAATTTTAAGAACGGTTCCTGCTCCCCGTTGTGATGAGAAAAACAAGGCTTTCATGAAAATGCATCAGGGTCGGAGAGAAGCAAGTGAGCAAGCTATAACTACTTGGCTATTATTGGCGATTCCTTGATAGAGCTTTTTGTCTGTCCTGTTTAAACAGTCAGAGTACAGATGATTTAAATATTCATTTGGACAGAGAGGTTCCAGTTTCTACAGCACAGGGGTTAGAGCACTCACCTGGGGTGAGGGTCAAATCTCTGGTCTAAATCAGGCAAAGCAGAGGCTTAGATATGGGCCTTCCCTGTGCCAGGTGAGTGTCCTAACTGCTGAACTGCTGCTTTGTTCTAGGCAGGCAATGGTGTGTGCTCTCATTGACTTTGAGACCAAAAATTCCAGCATGGATGTAGAATTCCTTCCCAGCAAAGATTGCCAAAACCAATACATTGCTATGAAAAACATTGTTTTCAGATGGAAAAAATACTTCCCAGGAAAATTCATCACCATTTCCTGGAGGACTAGTTTGCTAATGTTTGCAAAATGCTTGGAAGATGTACATTACCCATATACATTCTAAGTCCCTGTATTACAAAATCTGTTGTTCTGACTAAATACTGTTTCCAAATGTAGTAGTGATAAGGTTGCAGCAGCACTGCATTGCCAAAGCAAATTGCAATTTATTTAATGCTGAACTTTTAAACCTTGTCCTTGGATATTCAATACAATGCCTTTCAAGTCAGCAAGAGTTGGGCACGCATACCAGAGCATGGAGCTAGCCCCAAACACTGATTCTGTTGAAGTAAGAGATAAATAAATACATGTTATATGTCAATACTAAGCCCAAATAGTGAGCAGAAAAGACACCAAATCTATATGGGGGAAATAAGGACAGCACGTTCAATTGCTGCTGAGAACAGCAAAGTCTATCACTGACATCTCCAGACAGATCAAGGCACATCTTCAGTGGTGATTCTAACAGGATCCAAATAGGTTCTCACTTGCTTAGAAAGATTACTACCTTGGTCCTTTCCATTTAGCTCTCTTGTATTTGGTCTTCAGTGACATTTCACTGAGGATAGTAGGGGTTTGTTTGTTTGTTTGTTTGTTTGTTTGTTTGTTAATCCCTCCTCGTTCCCCTTATAATAAATTGCTCTTGATTTGCTTACTCTGGAATCAGGGGCAAGGGGTAGGGGTTGCACGTGGTGGCATCTGTGGGCAGTCTGCAATCCCTGCTGGTGGTTGCTGACACCACTGGCGGTGGCTGCAGGTGGTTACCAACCTTTGGTTGGCACTCACCAGCAATTCCCTACCACCAACAGCATTGGTGGCATCTGCAGGGGCTTCCCCGCTTGCCGTTGCCACACTCCCATTGCCGCCGTGCCCCTCCAGCCACCAGGGGTATGTGCCATTCGTGCTCTGGGTTCTCTCTTCATTTCCCTTGTTCCTCTTCCTGTCACAGGTTTGATCAAGCTAGGATTTCACTAGGCCAAGAATGAGAAATTCTTAGAAACTGCACTTTTAGTGACCCCTACCAGCTGTGTGCACTTGGCCTCAGATACACAATTTAGATTTCAGTCCTTATTCACCCTATTTGCTGGAGTGAGACCAGTCTTGCAATGTTTACTGAAATAAGTCAACCTTTTTTATAGGATTTTTTAAAAAGCCATCCTGTTGATTGATTTAAGACTGAACCACCTTATAAAGTTCAACAAATCACCTAGGGACTGACTTGTAGAGATGTCTTATTACTACAGCCCTAACTAAAGTCAAGATAAGTGGTAGGTACTCAGCACTTCTGAAAATCTCATGCCTTTTAGACAGCCATCATCCTCTATTAAATTCTGTAGGACTTTGAAAGAGGCAAGGAGTTTCATGGGTGATTTATCTTTTACTGAACCAAATGCATGGTTGGGATAGACTTAGATGAACTTTTGGGTCAGTCTATCCCAGCCATGTGGTTAGTCCAGTAAAAGATATCAACCACAAATCCTTGTCTCTTGCATATTGCATGGACCATCACAGCTACACCATCACTCTAATACTACCAAAACATAGGGCTTTAAAATAATTTCTGTACAAACCCATAGCTTTCATTTTTATTACATTTTGTAAGACTCTTCCATAAAGGCTTGATCCCTTTCCTGGGATCAGGAAAGGCCTGGTCGTACTACTGCAGTTAATTGCTCTCAACAACTTGCAAGCTTAACTCTCTGCCTGTGCTATGCATAGGAAACTGTTTCTGTTTTGTGAGGATAGGACCTACACTTTCCTTTCCTTTAGAGCCCACAACTGTCACTGGAAGGAGAGATGGCCTCAGTAGTAATGGGAAGGTCAACCTCACTTAAAAGGGTCAAGTGTTTTTCCTCAGAGATCTGGGGACACAGGTCGACAGATCAGAAGGCTCTGTGGGGTGGTGCTTTACTTTAAAATCTTGCGAATTTTCCCTCTTCACGATTGGCTGTATTAAAATACGCTCTGTCCTGGCTTCTCAAGAAAGATGCAACAGCATGAGTGATAGTGAGGCCTTCTGTTACTAAGGCTTTCTGGTTGCAAAACTTACAACAACAAATTCTAAAGCAAGCAATTAAAATTTTAAACTCTCACAATGAATTAGCAGATTTGTTCATATGGTTTGGTTCTCCCTGCCACTTCCAATAGATCCAAAGAATCAACATTGGTCAGTACTCTGAACCTTAAGTTCTTGTGTGGTGTGCCACTGCATCAGCCCTTCCATCGTGTTTTAACATCCTCACCTATCACTGACGTGTAATAAGAACAAGAAGGCACAGAGGGTAATAGTTAGGCAGCCTGAGTTGAAACGTCAACTCTACAATGATGAGACATCTTTGCTTGACAGGTCCTTTTAATCTGTTCCAGATAGGGCTGCATCCTGGTTTTTGCAAGACATAAGCAATAGGGGGGGCTTGGAATGACAGCATGCTGGATGATGTTTTATCTAAATAAAAGAGAGAGCTGATGCTTATTGCTGCAGGGAGCAACTCAAGGACCTGGTAGAGATCACAGTTGCCCCTATTGTTGAGAGAGTCCAGCCTTACCGTGGTCAGTTCTCAATTGAGGGTTCTGTTTTCATCTCCAGTCACCTAGAATCCTACGTGGTTTTTCAGTAACCTTGCCCTGTGCCCCTTTCCCCCCCTCCCCCCCCACCCCACAACCTCTCCTATCATTACTTAGTAAGAGATTTGTAAGGGGGGGGGGGGGGCAGGGGCATTCCACTCCCAAACATGAATCTTTCCAGAGTTTTATATCTATCCACGTGACCTCTGGGTTGAATTACTTTAGGCACTCTCTATGGTATTTACTTAACTTTGAAAATTGTTTGGAAGCAGCATGTGGCTTTTAAACATGCAGGGAGCTTGATTAATTAAAAAGATTGGCCAGAGATGCTAAGACTGACATTTATGGATTTCTTTAATTAGAGATTTGATCCTATGGTATATTCATTGATAAGTGGAACTCATTAGCACAAGAAATTAGTGCAGTGGAAGCCTCAAAAAAAACAGGTAAATCCTGCTTTGAAGACTTTATAACCCACAAACGGCAGACAGAGAGGACAGGCAAGTGAGAGATCTAAAGAATGTAGGCGACTGGTAGGGGGTGCACATGTGCCTGCCCCCCCCGGTGGCCGACATTGATGCTGTTAGTAGGGCTGGTACCCCCCCGGCAGGATCAGTGGTTTCTGCGGGTGCCCTGCCAGATTCAGGAGGTACCAGTCACTCATGCTAAAGAATGAAATGACATATATACATGTATAATCTTTTGTAACATTCTTGTTGTGTGGCATACAACTCATTTAATGTTATTCACTACTCAAAGAGAATTCTGTCATTCTTGCACTGCCATAGTAATCTTCAAGCTAGTGGAGTCCCATAAGGCTCAGTCCTTGGATCTGTGTTGTTCAATGTCTTCATCAGTGACTTGGATGAGGGCATGGAGAGCACTCTGTTCAAATTTGTGGATGATACCAAATTATGGGGTAAAGTTAACATGCTAGAGAATAGGGAACAAATCCAGGTGGATCAAAACAAGTTGGAAAAGTGGGCAGAACAGAATAGGATGCAGTTTAACAAAAACAAGTGCAAAGTGCTACACCTAGGGAGAAGGAATCACTTAAAGGCTGGGGAGGACCTTCTCAGCAGCAGAGCAGAAGGGGATCTTGGAGTCATAGCTGACCCCAAGATGAACATGAGTCGTCAATGTGACAAAGTGATCAGTAAAGCTAACCGCACTTTATCATGCATTAGCAGGTGCATGATGAACAGGTCCAGGAAAGTGATACTTCCCCTCCATGCAGCATTGGTCAGGCCACAGTTGGAGTACTGCATCCAGTTTTGGGTGCTGCACTTCAAGTGGGATGTGGACAACCTCAAGAGGGTTCAGAGAAGCGCTACTCATATGGTTAGGGGCCTGCAGGCAAAGCCCTATGATGAAAGATAGAGGGACCTGGATCTCAACAGCCTCTGCAAGAGAAGGCAAGGAATAGGAGTTACTCTGTTTACCAGGGCACCTCTTGGAGTAACTAGGAACACTGGCCACAAACTGACAGGGAGCAGATTTAGATTAGACATCAGGAAGAGCTTCTTTACGGTGACGGTTGCCAGAATCTGGAATGGGATTCCAAGGGAGGTGGTGCTCTTCCCCTACCTTGGGGGTCTTTAAGAGGAGGCTAGACATGCACTTGGCTGGGGTCATCTAACCTCAGTGCTCTTTCCTGCCCAGGACAGGGGGTCAGACTGGATGATCTACAGAGGTCCCTTCTGACCCAAGCATCTATGAATCTATTAATCTAATCAGGGAGGTGCACAAGCTCCAGTGTCCATCTTACTCCCAATTAGGAAATGCAGTCAAAGGGAACTGTGCAAAAAGATTATGCAGAAATGTTTAATTTGCTGACATGAAAGAGGAGGCCATACAGCGTGAGGAGAGGTTCTAAATGGCAGATCTATTGGTAAATAAGTGTGATGAAGTACTGGAAATAGCAATAAAATGAGTGCCCCCACACAGATTCATAACAGATGCAGAAGTTGGCACTAAGAGCTGTGTTTCTTATCATTAGTAAAAAAGCTAGAATCTTGTGTGAACTTAGGGATGCAAGTCAATGGGCTACAAACCACAGAAGCAAAGCCTGATTAACCAACCAAAAGGCCACACATGAATCAGCATAGTATGTACAGCAAAATGAGCTTCAAAAAGAAGCTGGGCTATCACAGAAAGACCCTGAAAAACACCATGTGTGTAGTATGTCCTGATTTCCCCGAACCTGATTAATCTTCCGACAACCTCCTGTATGCCTCTGCCATGTTAAACCTGCTAAGCATTGTTTTAATCAAAGAGTATAGGGTATATTGGTGTATAGGGACAAACCAAGGAGGAACTGTGCTCATTTCACCTACTGAAGCTAGTATGAATATCACAAGGCCCTCTGTGTCACCTGTGTGCAAGCCAGAAATTAGCCCCTGTTTTGACTAGCCAAAGTGTCTGTTGTTGTTTGTTTTTTAAATTCTGAAGAAATTTGCCTAAAACTGGGAGCTTTGAGGTCCTATTTAACTTTCAGCAAAGCAATGTTCTGGTGACAGAACAACAAGTGCTCGTTTTTCTCCTGTAGCTTGCTAGTGCCCTGTGCAGCACCAGGGGGCATGGAATGCCAGGGCCAAGTGCCATTGTGAACCTCCAGTGTCAACAGCCTGACTTTCTCATACATTTGGGTTATTTATCAAGCAAACGTGGGAGGTGTGTTTATAAGGACGTTAACATCAAGAGCAAGTAAATGTGATTCCAAAATTGTAATAGCAGTCTTTTTTTTTTCAGGTTTCTGCCCCTGGTTCTATTTACTACCATAGCAATTTAGCTTTGGGAGAAGCATTTTTCACTGCTGGGGCTAGTAGGCTGCTGTTGCCATTGCGTCTCCATCATGCATGCTCTAACCTGTAAAGGAGGATTGATTCCTCCAAAATAAAGCTCCTTAATGGGTGCATGCTGGAGCAAGCCAGGGGAGGTGTTTGGTGATGGAGTTGAGATCTTAGTTCATTAAACTGACAGAAACAGTTGAGAATGGAGCCATGACTACCTAGGAAGCTTCATGGTATAAATTGCTAAAAGGATCAGAATGAAAACAGATTACAGGACATGAATGGGTACTTGTCTCATACAGCAACTGGAACATCTGCAGCTCCCCTTCTCTCAGGATGGTGAACTGAGTAAACTACTTGGAACTTATCTAGATACTAGCCAATTGCCCATCAAGAATAATGGTGGCCGGGGTAGGAGAAAGGTTGTCTGGGATGGCGTGCCGCCACCTAACGCCCCATACTGCTGCTGTTCTTGCTCTTGCAGGGAGCAGGGTGGGGGAGTCTCCCCCACCCCCTGTCCAATACTCAGTACGGCTTCAGAATCATGGCAGCACTCCACCATGCTTGGAGTACTTTGATTGGCTGTTTCCATCAGCCAATCAGAGTGAGAATAAAGCATTACAGATGGACAGACGTAGGTTTTTATAATATTAGATATAGCTTGCTGTAATGTAGATGCACATCAAACAGCTACTTAGCTGATACTGTTTGCTCTAAGGTTATTCTTTGATATTTCTCTAACCTGTACCCTTTCCAAGCCTACTCTCTGTAACCAATAAAGGTTTCCTCTGTATTGTGTGGTGGACTCATTGGGAGAGGGTTCAGGCATGCCTTTTTTTATTCCCTTGGCTCGGATGACCAATTGAGGCTACTTTTTTGTGCTTCAGGCTAAAGGAATACCCCAAGTTCTTGCAGTGGGCCAAGCACCCTCAAGGACTACGAGGCTTGTGTACCCCAGGGAGCAGAGGGCCCAGAAACGGTCCAGACCCCGGGTGGTGGCAGCGGTGACCCCAGGCTTGCGGGTGTGCTCTAGGAAGGGGGTCGGCCAGACATGAGGCACCCCCAGGGTGGCACTTGGAGGTTGGTAGATGGTCAAGCGCAGTGGACACCCACTGCTGGCCCACCACAGTCCCTTCCATCCCTTTTTTTCTATGATCCTAAGTTCAGCCTTTGGCTTCCCAAATGGCTTGCTTTTGGCTGAACTTGTTAGGCATCTGATCAGTCACCTGTGTGCTTTTATTTTGTTTTTGCCACTTGATTAGATGACAAAAATGTTGTAGACAAGAGAGGAAATGGATGACAGTGACTAGCAAACAATGAATAATTGGAGCATACTCATGCATACATCTGTTTGTTTGAACAACAGTAGTGTATACTTACAAAGACTAGTCACTCCCCAGATGTTTGTTTTCAAAAAGAATTGATGTTCGTGAAGGGTGAATTAAGGAGGCACAGACATGTTTGAAATGCACAGTCCCTGAAAATTGAATGCATGTTGTCAAATGCTGCTTTAGCTGAAATGGACCTAAAATCATAAATCCAACTTACTTTGGAGATGGGGATGATAAACATTCCTTTGGTTAAAAATCACTTACTGCTTGCCCTTCTCAGCTGCAGTACGTTTATTTACACTTACCTCTATGAGCATGTACAAAGAAAGTAGTGTGATTCCAAGATTATATATCAGGAGATGTCCCCGGAGTGAGAAGGCAGGCCTGTTCTTCATATACTCGGTACCCAGCCATATGGAAAGCAGATAGGCTACAGTAAGGAAAAATGTGGGTAGATAGGAGTCCAACAGGAACCAACCTCTGACCCTGGAATCTGAACAGAAGCATGCAATAAGCAGTTAAAAGTGGCTTGTTCAGTGTGGTTAAAAAGAAACTGCCTGCAGTGTCAACAGTGTCATCTACAGGTACAGTGGGGATGTGCCATATTTGGATACATACTCAGTTCATTTCAACCTGAATAGCAAAATAACTGCATTGAGCACAGTAATTTCAGGCATTTGTGGTGGTCATTTCAGAATTACCTGAAATCACTTTAATTGTTCTGCCCTTCTATGAGTCATAGAAATGAGCAGGAGTAAAAATGTGTTTGTGCTCTTTTTATTTAAAAGTAATGTTTAATAGAAATAAAATGCCAAATCCCAAGCTGTTTAAAAAAACAGTATATATTGCTTTTAAATAGCTTAAACCTTCAATCTACATAGAATTAAGAAAAGAGAACCTGCTAATCCAGACATACAGCATTCATTATTTTTACTGTGCATTTGCCTCATATCTTTGTGGGTGTTGGAGAGATGATGATAGTGACTGGAAGGCACATATGTATAGGGAAACATTTTCAAATATGTTCAGTGCATTAGTTTTTCAAAATGCTTATTTTTCTGATTAGCCCAAGGCTTGCTTCATTGTTCATCTGCCCCATTTTATCCTGAAATGAAGTATTAAGGACCAGTTCTGCTTGCCTTATTCACACAAATTATATCTCTGACAGTAATGCATGTGAACAAATAAGTACTGGGAGCAAAGAATTTTGTGTGTAGTTGTGGTTCCCTTCCTCTTCCTTGCATCCCTTCCCCCAGTTCAAACAAAATGGAGATCATGAAGTTTGAGATGCACAATTTTTAAAACAGAAAAATGTCTACAATGGCAGTAAATGGGTATCGTGGATGAATGCCACCATTGTTTTCTTTCAGCTTTGTCATATTTTTCTAAAGGATATTTGCTTTCTGAACCATAAGTTTTAGGCTTCCCTGAGAAAAGGAATTGCTAAGTGAAATTCTTCCTCTGATTATCATATACTAGCTTCTGCCCAAAATAATTGCTCGCTCCTGTTAAAAACCATAGAAGGTATCACAATTAGACGTGTATTTAAGAAAACAACTTGTTTTACCATTTGTGGGGTTTTGCATTTTGCTAAATTTGACAATAAATTAACACATCAGCTACTGTTTTTCACTTTTATTTATTTGCTCAGTGTTTCAGATGTAGGATTGAAAACACTCTGAGGAAATGCTTAATCAAAGCAAACTCTGCAGGGGAATGCTTGAGACATTAAGAACTGTTATATATTTGTGTGTTTCAACAATGCTTTTTCCAAGGCAATTCTTTCTCTTTAGAAACAAAGTATTTAAATGTTTCAGAAACATTCTGTAGTGAAACCACACAGCTATATTTACCTGTTCAGTTACCGCCATGCTCCCGTCCCCCATCCTTCTTGTGTCTCCAGTCCTCTGTTACATTACATTGCTGAATTTTGTCTTCTGTTAGCTTGTAAGCTCTATGAGGGCAGGTTTGCACTAGAAAGACCTGTTAAGTCTCCTGTTTTAGCTAGAAGACTTTAGTTATGCTCCTGCCACTGTTGGGTTGCCAAGAAGCAGCTTCATCTTCTGAGCTGAGGCAGGATAAACATACCACAAGCCCAGCCTGGACCCAGAAGCAGAGCAGGGCACTTCCATGCCCAGAGCAGATGCAGTGCCTGGGACATGGAAATTCTGATGGTATTGCACAGCTCTGATGGCAGCATGGCTGGCTGCTGCAGTGGCAGCTAATTTTGCATGCCTCCACCTTAAAGGCAGTGCCTGGGGCTGCTGCCCTGGTCGAGTTATGTTCCTGCCCATACCCTTCTCTTAGGATTTTTGGCCTTTGACTTTTTTTGCTCACTCAGCATTAGCAAAATAGAATACAGCAAAATGCCCTTTGAAAACAGTTTGAGTCAAGTTTTCAAAAACAGTCTTAACTCTCTGGCCTGTCCTCTGCCTATTCACTTATAATCTGTTTGCACCCAGTAGTCACCAATTACTATATCACATTATATCCCTTCTAGACCACAAATAATACTATTTATACTCCAGCACAAGCCACTCCTTCACTTATTGCATTTGGACTTTGACTGAAATGCAGGGTTTCCTTCCCTTTGCTGGTAGTGAATGGCCCCCAAACATAAATACCCTGTGCACACACTGTGTAGGGGCATCAGAGAAAGGTCCCACCTCTTTCCCACCATAGAGCTTCCTAAAACCAAGGTATTTTTAAGATGGGTTGTGTCTATCTTTGTTCTCTTACCACCCCCCCTCCCCCGCCCTTGAAATTAATATATTTTATCATTTAAATGCATAGATGAGAATGAAGGTGCATCATCAAGAAAGCCAAAGCACTGAGTGCTGGTCAGCTGGCAGAAGGAAGTATTTTAAATTTAAGGTCATGTAGATACAGGAATACATGAATACTCAGTATATCTTCTGGAATAATGCTGTCTGTTCCAAAACAGCAAGTAGGCTTGGCATCATCTATCCAAGAGCTTGAGTAGTTTATATTACACTGGAAAAAAATTCTCTGCTGTTCTAGAAGGCATGCTGAAAATTATTTTAATCCATTGCATGGCAAAATAGCACGAACTAAACAAAGGAACCATTAGATAATATG
The DNA here is from genome assembly GCF_030867095.1 of Alligator mississippiensis. Taxonomy (NCBI): domain Eukaryota; kingdom Metazoa; phylum Chordata; order Crocodylia; family Alligatoridae; genus Alligator; species Alligator mississippiensis. The sequence goes on along the minus strand of NC_081826.1, from coordinate 132,902,846 downwards.
GGTGGGTTATGTTCAGACCATATAAATCTGGAGAGAATTTGAGAATATGCAACTCAGATGAAGGTGAAAATGGCTGGGTTCTGAAGGCTAACACGTAAATATAGTTTACATGCATCTCCCTTTTCCAGGGCAAAGGAGTCCTGCATTCAGTGCATTTAAACCCGCTGCTAATTAGCCTTAGTAGATAATTAAAGAGTCTCCTTGCATCTAGGAGTAAGTGGTAGAAATAAGATCCTGAAGTAGGCTAAAGGAGAGAATTACACAACCAGCAATGAAAGTAGCTTCCAGACTTGGCCTTAGAAGACTAGTTTTCATGGTGTGATTTGCAAAGCAATGAGGACCTCAGTGCTACAAGTTTAGCATAGAGTGACCCAGGGCTGCATCCTCTAGCAACTTAGCACTTTAAAAAAAAATCTCATAATTGTTAATAATCCCTCTTCAGACCAAGACACTAAAATATGTTCCATTCCTGCCTTCCCCTCACCCCTTCCCCAGCCCCATCCTCCCTGTTTTCATACAGGGGCTCTTGTTTGTTATTGTGAAGTAGCTTTTAAATGCCGGTCTATTGGGTTTGACTTGGTTTTTTTCATCACTGTAACATGGGGGCTGGGGGGGGGGGATTCTGGCAATGGTCCTAGTGCTTTTCTGCCTTCAGTTGCTGATTAGGGAAAGTGTTAGCTACTAAAACAATTCAGAATTGGAAAGATTAAGACCAGGACCCAGATGGTAAGTGACACTGTAGGACAAGAGCACTACATCATGTATGGCAATGTTTGAGTGCCCCAGTTCAGACTCCTTCTCAAGTTTATCTTATTTGCAATTAAAAACAGGGGGAAAAGAACGGTGGAGCTGAAATCCTGGCTCTACGGAAGTTAATGGTAGAACTCCGACTGCCTGAAATTTTTATTTATTTATTTATTTATTAGCTTTATATGCTGTTCTTCTTTTTCAGGGTGGCTTACAGTAACAAACCAAATTAACTATAAAAGCACATAAAATGGTACCAAGTTACTGTCTCTGTACTTTAGAAGTGTTTATATTTGGGTTTTTAACTAAGCTATCTGTCAGTGTGGCCACGTTGCCTGTGGGTAAACTTGAATTTTTCAGGAGCCAAGACTAAGTTTCTGGAGCTGGCTTTTGATGCTATTAATATTTAATTGCAAAATACATACTACTCAAGGGTATACTATTACTTCATCATAGCTTTATATGTATGTATCTTAATGTGTTTCCAGTTTCTAAATCTATTTTTACAAAGGTGGAATCCACCCACTAAGGTCCAGATTCAAATGTTCTCAGGCAACCTGGCACAGGTATTGCCTAGCCTAACTTTTTGGAAACTTTGTTCCAGGAAAAAGATTTAAAATGACCCATTAGAGCACCTCCCCTATCAACAGAGATCAGAGAGACTTCAGAAATGCCAAAGTGTGATTCAAGCTTAAGTGCCTATGCACCATATACAGAGAACAGAAAGAGCATTAAGTGTCTCTAAAGGGTTATTTGAGTAAACCCAAAGACATTTTATAGGTAGTCAATAGGAGCCATAAAAGCACAGGGCTGGCTTCTCCAGAGCCTAGGTGTCTGACTCAGATTATTCAGTAGACTTCTCTGTTCACTATTATTCAGAATATCTAGACCAGCGTGAGTAATTACTTGGGCTGGAGGGCCACAATGAGTTTTGGTGAGCTGCTGAGGGCCAGAGGGGATGAGGACGAGATGCCAATTAATCCTACCTGGCTGCTGCTGGGAACCTTAGGAGGGATGCTCTGCTCTGCTGCAGCTGGGGCCAGGGTGGGCTGAGTAGTGTGCAGACTCCTCTGGCCCCCCACATCCATTTCCCCCTGCCCAGCTTTCTGTTGACAACGTGTAGTCCTGGCAGTGTAGCTGCTGGCAGCTGGGCCCATTCAAGATGGGGGTGTGGTGCAGCACACCAAGTGCTGTCCTGCCTGTCCACCATGGTGAGCTGCTTCTGCCACACCACACCGGGAAAGTTGGGGCAGTTGCCACTAACACAGATTCACCTCCTGGTGGTGCATTGCATAGCCTGGCCCTAACTGTGGCAGAGCAGCATGGCATGGGGCACAGCCCTCCCTCTTCAAGCTCTTGACTGTGGCCAGCGGGCCAGATGGGCTCAATTGGTAGGCTGGATATGGCCCACTGCCTGTACTTTGCCCACCCCTGGTCTAGACCCATTTTTTTTTTGTGGCAAGGAATACAGCAGGTTTCTGAGGAGAGGTGTTTGAGAATACTCATCCCTATGTGCCCAATAGCTTGTTGGTTACAGCATTTTTCCAAGGTGTAGGAGACCTTGCTTCTAAGCTCCATCATCCTGAAGGGATTTCAACTTTATCTTCCACTTCCCTGATGATTACCCTAACCACTGGCGTATAGAGTAAGGTTCACTCTACCCCTTCTGTTGAAGCTGGGCCCTTGGACAGACAGGGATGCAAGAGCCATGGGGGCCAGATGAAGAACAAGCAGAATGTAGTCTGACACTGCACCCTTGTGGTTAGGGCACTGGCTCTGGTTGGGGGAGTCCTGGATTCCAGTCTGCTGCCATATATATATCCAACAGCTATATATTAAACAGCTAAGGAGTTGCACAGCAGGCCTGCTCCTACCATTCTTGAAAAAAATGGCAAGGCTTCCTTTTATCCAAATGATGCAGGATTGTGTCAGCATGAGTCAAACTGACTCTAATAAAAATGGCTGTTGGAAAGTAATGTTTGGCCTTTGTAACCTTCCTCTATAGCAGGGGGCATGGCCCTCTTCCTTGGATCTCTCAGGTGTATTTTAACAACCCCTGCAGAAGCAGGACATTGGCTACTGTTGTTTGCCTGCCTTACCTGTGGCAGGATAGGGTGTTATGTCTTGTGGCTGTGTCAGAGTTGACTCTGTAGTTTTACTAACAGGTTAGACAAGGATTTGTATAGGGTGGTTTGGATAGAAGTGATCCTGCTTCTGGTCAGGGGTTAGACTAGGTGGCCTCTGGCCTTCCAACCTTACTTTTCTATGATTCTATGATAGAACTGTTCCAAAATGCTACTGATAGGGATCCAGTTCATAACTGTTGTGGGACAGTCATCTGTTACATAGCCACATTGCAGGGAGTTATGTTAGTCATGAAATACTGGGTGTGTCTATATGAGACGTTTACTGCAGTTGCCTAATTAACTCCACAGTAAACATCTCTGCATCTACAAATGCATCCCTATTAGGCCTCAGGAAACTAATAAACTCCATAGCAGGTTAGTACTTGTAAATACTCTTTTTTACTCCATGGCAGCACACATGTAGGCACTGACCCAGCTGGCTAGGGCATGAGGGCACTTCAGTGGAGGGGCTGCCTGCTGGCTAGTCCCACACTAGAGCATCTTCATGCCCCAGCTTGCTCCTCTGCAGCATGTCAAGCCAGGTCGGAGCAGCCCTGGACTGGTAAGTTGCCTCCACCCCCCCAGGCTCCCTGCCACCCAGAGCTGCTCCGCCTCAGCTCACTGTGCTGCAGTCCTGGGTGTACATTCAAGCAGCATGCCCAGGAGCAATAAACTTTGGTACAATATGCGCCGGAGTTGATTGCTTTCAATTAATTGCACATGTAGACATGCCTACTTTGTGCTAATAAGATACAGATCACTGAAGTAAAAGGGTTTACTATATGCCTGGGACAGGAGAGGAACAAGTCCTGTTTTCAGTATTATTTGAATGGAATGTATTTTATAAATAATGTCTGAATACTTAATAGTGTGTTAAAATTGTGATTAATCATTGCACCACTTGGTGCAATCCATTTCTATTAGGGAATGCATCTAGTGGTTTAATTGTTCAGTGATTGCACTGTTTAGACTTTCAGGTAAATTCATAAATCTATATCAAAGTGCTTCACTTCTGATGCTGTTTCACTGCAATGCCTTCTTGAATACTGCAATCCTATTTTTGCCAGCACAGTAGTGGGGGAGAAGAGTAGGAAAAGGACAAATATTTAAGCCTTCCCCCAGGCAATGAAGCTCCTTGGAATAATTTGGGTATGTCTTCTCTTCAGGATTAAACTTAATGCAACAAGGAGAAATACCGATATTTAAAGCAAAATAAATGGCTTTGTCTCAATGTATACAGGACAATTAAAAACATATGGCTAGCAGTTTAGCTCACTGGAAATGGAGATGCCTGAGTCAAGGAACTGCACCTGGGCCCTGACCCTTCTGCAGGCAGTGGAGGGTGGAACCTTTCTCCTGCCCTGGTTTTTTGGTCTTGGTTTGTTTGGACTCAGCCTAGACCCCCATTTAGAGCAGTGTGAATCTGAGAACTGGTCATTGTCGGGGCTAATATTGAGTCCAAGACATTACCAACTGGTAAAAGGAAACTCATCAATAAATGGCGGGGTGGAGCGAAAAGTCCTGAGATTTAATCACTGAGATTTGATCACTGAAAAGCGAGTACTACCTTTTGAAAGGAAAGCAGCCAGTGCTGGAGGTGGAGCAAAGCTGCTACCTTGGGAGGTGTCCCTGTGCAGAAGTCTTTTTAATGCACGTTTTCTTCTCTTCCTGAACATATTTTCACTGGGTTTTGTTACTCTGGCCAGCATTTCCTTCCATTTCTTTTCAAAAGGCAGTCAATCTTCTTTGAGGCTTTTCCTTGCAAAAGCTAACTACGCATCTCTTGAGAGCTGGCAGAGGTAGAGCTTATTTAACCCAAGTGTGATTCAAAGGCCCAGGGGAGCTCTAGTATTTGCTATGGCATTATATTAACCACAATTCATCCAGCTCAAGACTTGGCTCTGGAGCCATTGGAGAGAGGGATGAAAAGGCACAGTGCTTGCTTGAGTGAAAATAATTACGCCTTGTATACATGTGGTTCCTAGATTGCATTGGCTTGCTTGTTTTCGAGGCCTATCTGCAAGTATTTTTCTAAGGAGCCACTAATTTTAAAATGCCATTTAATTTTAAATAGATACAGGTAGAATAAAAAAAAACTAGGCAATTCTGCACACAGGAGTGTGCAGACGCACCATCTTGTGAGGATCATGAAAGCAGCACAATTTATGGTAGGAGTTCCAAACCAACACAGGCACAAGGGGAATAAAGACCTATTATCTCCTTGGCTTTGAGTCTTGCAGCTTTTTTTTTCTGCTTAATCAAGAAATATTTATTTTTGGAAATGTTAACATAAATACAAGGCATCCAAAAATCCTATTATGAAGTCATGTCTACTTAACTGCAGTTATGCTAGTCTGCATGTTTTGCTTCAGGAAGAAAGTATGACTTAATAAGTATAGGACAGAAGAAGACCAAGAATGGGGAAAAAATGATCCTCAGACTGCAGAAATGTTGCTGATATTTTGAATCCAATTCTAAGTACCACTGCTTTGCAATTAAGTCAGCAACTCCTAAGATTAGGCCCTTTCTAAGCTATCTCAACTATGTGGAGATTTAGATTGTTAACAGAGTTGATCTTAAAATATAAATAAATGTTGTAGAAAACTGAGATATTTAAAGACATAATTCCATCTTGATTTGGGATGGAAAAGCTGAAATCCTGGAATGGTTATGTGAAATAATGTATTCTGAAATTTTTTCAATATTTATCATAATATTTCAGTTTGAATAGTTTCCACTTCAGTATTATGGAGTATACACATTGAAAAGTTTTGACTTCTGATGTTATAACTTGTATGTCAAACAAATAGGAACAAAATCTTCCAATCTGAACAAAATGAGCCATTTTGATCGTCCTAGAAAATTTAAATGGACTTGATACATTCCTGGAAAACGTTTTGCTTTAGCTGATTTGGCACTTTCCAGTGGAAGACTGTTCCATCAGTAAGCTTTCAGCTGGCTCTAATTATCACACCCCTTTTTAGAGAAAGGGTAACTTGAGTGACTGCTATATAAGTGTTAATGAGGTAGGAATCAGTCAGATACTTGTTTTGTTTGTTCTAAAAGCACGTTGGTCCTGGGAGGGTTTGCAGTAGGAACAAAATGTCAAGAATTTTCCTTTCCTTACCACCCTGAATATTGACTGTATAGGGGCATTAGCATGTTCCCTGCCAGTGCATTAGGGCTAACTACAGACACTCAAAAAGCCTGAGGGTGAATTGATTCAGTCTTTGCATGTTAGTCTAAGATGCAGAGATTGAATTGATAAGCAAGTGAACAAACAAACATTCACTTTTGATTCAGGAAATGCAGCCACATGCCTGCAGTGGCTCAGGCCAGATGCTGGGCAGGTGCTACAGCATGCTTCCCTGTTCAGTTGGAACAGACAGCTTGAACCAAGGCTAGCCTGTGCACCCTGAAATGGGGTGGGGGTTGCAGTGGAGGTGCAAAGCATCCTGGGATGCTCGGGGGGTGGGGGGGCGGGGTTGCAAGTTAATTTGAACCTTGGGGGGGATCTGGGACAGATGTTCAATAAATTGATTTAACCTAAATCAGTTAAATCTGATACTATATCCATCCAGGGTTATTTTAAACTGGTTTTGGTCACTTTGAAAGCAGTTTATATGTCCTAAACGTCTGTTGGGTTACAGATTTGTATCAGTTTCTGATCACTTATACTGGTTTATGTATAACTTCTGTCCCTAGCCCAGGTGGCTGAAGGGAAGGAAACCCTGGGTTTGAGTCAATGCCTAACTGCAATAGGCAGAGAAGTGGCTTGTGATGTGGTGTAAATGGTATTATTTGTAGTCCACAAAGGAAATGGAGGGGATACAATGCAATACACAAATGAGGTGACTTGGTGTAAATAAGTTATAGCTGAATAGGCAGAGAATGGGCCAGAGTGAAAGATGTTACTGAAACATGAACTTGGACAGATTGGGTTTTCAAAAGGGAATATGCTGTTTTATGTATTTAGCCACACTATATAATGAATACTATACTTTTCCTGAAATAAATATTGATTTTTTTTGGGACAGTCTGTTGGGTTTTTTTTGTTGTTTCCAATATGAGAGAACTTAACTAGGGCGCTTTTTTTTTCCCTAATGAGGGCTGCTTCTTCAGCACTTTGACAAAATCAGGCCCCTTTTAAGATGTTTTCAGTGAGATGCTAAGGAACTACTAGTTACTTTTTAAGTGTATCCATCAAGGTGCATCTAGTGGGAATCTTTTCAGTAGCTACTAATATAGCAGAGGAAGTTGATTCAAATAGCTTTTATTTACCCCTGGGAAATCAATTATTTTATATCAGTAGAGGCTTTAGCATTTCCCTAAAAACTGTGCTTACCTCGAGGTCCAAACATATAGTCCACAAGTTCGTTTACTTCATGGTCTAAAGCCTTTAGCTGCTCCTAAAAAGGGAGAAAGGAAAAACTGTTGTTTTATACCTCCTGTGTGTGTGGGGGGGGGGGAAAGACTATAGAAAAGAATACACTTGCTGAGAGAGCCTTTTACTTGCAAGTATTTCCAAGGTACCCAAAGACTGACATCAATACTTTAAAAATTAGAAAATGTCTTTTAAAACATGAAAGTACTAAGGCCTCTATTTTGTTGCAAATTCACAGAGTTCCCGTTAGTGGAAATAGCATGCACCTACCAAAAGTAAAATGATTGCTGCAGGAAATGAGCACAATGTAAGAGGGAGATTTGAAAAATGAAAATAAGCAGTTTTAATCTGTAACAAATAATTTTGCACAGGAAGCGCACAGTACAGGTTTCCCTCACTTTATGCTGTATTTGTTCCTGGAAAATGGCGCACAACTTGAATTTGCAAAAAGGGAACCCACTTTACAATGTAGCAAATAGGGATACATTCTAAGACCTCAAATGTACTGACCCCCAGACCCACAGGAGACTATATTTTGGTGTGCATCAGTCCCACAATGCACTGCACAAAGCAGCTGACTGTGGGCTTCCCCCACACTGATCACATAATAGTGAATGTATCTTGCACATAACAAATTTTTGGTATAAAAAGGTGCTCATTGCATAAGAGTGAATTTGCATATATAAAACCTGTTTAAAGCAAGGGAAACCTGTTGTGTTTTTGTTTTTTTTATTTTGCTTTTTGATGTATACCAGCCTGCCTGGGAATCTTGTGACAGAGTTGGGGATTGAATCCTGATAACCTGAGATCCAGTCTGTACCGTTAAGTAAAGGACACTCCTTTCCCATTTGCTGTTTTCTATATTCCCTTGCTGTGCAGTGTGATCCTTCAGCTGTGATCCTCAGCTGAACAATACCTAGCAACAGCCCACAATTGGTAAGGAGCAAGGAAACAGACTTCTAAAAATGCCCTGCTGTTCTCTGCAAACTCATTCCTGCCCTGAGAAAATAGAGCCACGCTGCGAATAGAGAAGTAGGTCACTGTTATCCATGTCTGTAGTACAGGATCTGGTGAAGGGGGAAGGGATATCATAACAGATACACTTGCTCTTTTGAACACCTTGTCCCATTGCCCCCTCCCTCTCCCCCTACGCATGCTTCCTCCAGCTCCTGCTGCTCCTAAGTGTATAGAGCTGCCAACCAGCCAGCCTCCTGTGGCAAGAGCCACGTTTATATATTGGCAGGCTTGGATCCTGCCCTGTTGCCATAGCATTCTGCTCACTGTTACATAGAATGCAGCGGTCCAGGTTTGCTGAGGGAAAGAGACTCTCTAAGCTTATCTGTCTACTGCGGGGTATTTGCACCTTTTGGAGTCAGGCTCCTTGAGGATGTTAAACCTAAATTGGCTGGTTAGAGTGAAGACATCCATATTCCTCTCCGAGACCTCTCTTCCAGCCCTGAAGCAGAAGGGGACAGGTTTTTGCCACACATGGGGTTCAGAAACAAATTTCCAGAATTTCTCTGATCTCAAAAAAAAATTTTGGTTCTGTTTTTACAAACTAAAGAAAAGTCTCCAGCTGAAGAGAGAGAGAGAACAAAGGCTCAAAATAAGAAGACTCTCTCCCTCTCAGTGTTTTGTTCCTGAGAGGTGTAGCCTTTGGAGTGTTGGTGTTGGACATGGGCATTGTTGCTGCAGAACAGATACGAAAACCAGTGGTCTTTTTCGCCTTAACCTGAGACCCAGAGGGTAGCTCCATCTCCAGGGCCATACAGGGCTTGGGATCTCTACTGACATTACCAGCACAGTAGCAGATGTTATGGTCATTTTTTGTGAAATGAAGAACTGTCCTATACAACATTATCTGGACTAGTAAACTCGCTTCATGCAGGCCATCAAAGAGCTGTCACAGCTCCTACAATTTGGTGATCCAGATAAAAGTACTCTTTCATGATCCTGTTTCTGATCCATCCAGCCCCCTGTTATTTCAAATGTAAAAGTTTTATGGAAGGGAAGGTTTGGGCCACTTTCATTTGAAAAGTAGTTTCTGTCAGTGATCTGTGCACCTGCTAGTCTACCATGCCAATAAGGAGTTAGTGCAATTCAAGAACTGTTCCAGAAATGGAATTTATCTTACTCTTGCTGATTCTGTTTAGATTTTTCTTTAAATGCCTTGCTTGGATTTGTATGACTTATACTGATGGGTATACAAAGCACCTTGGGCTCATGATTAGATTATGTAAACCATGCTTGCATATCATGAAGAATATAAATTACACCTCCCTTTTATACAGTTGTCCTACAATTTAATGAGCATGGGTGACAAATGGAAAGCTTACAATTAGTTGGATGAGAACAACCATGACACTTTTGAAAAAGATCAGCTTGCTATCTACATGACTTCCTTTTTTTTTTTTTTTTTCATTGATCAGCATGCATTTAACCATCTACACCTATAGAAAGGCCTATGATCAACAGGGAACATATCAAATAAAGAAGAATCAAAAGAGATCAACGTGTCTCTATCTAAATGTATTCAAAGAGCAACTGTGCATGTATGTAGTATTTAGAGGGTTTTTTTTCCCTGATATGCAAGACTCTTGCATGTCTGCGCATGTACATACACATGCACAAGGTTAATTAACTATCTATAGAAGCTCAAAGAAAGATTACCAGCTGCTAAACTTACTAAAGGCCAGTTTAATGTATGTCAGGTACATCCAGCAGCAGCTTTCATTTACACAGGCTGTGTTAGCGTGGAAGTGGGGCCAAAAGGCAGAACAGAACAATTTTGCTTCTCAGTTGGTGTCTGGTGATTTATTACTCTGGAGCATTTCTGAGAATTAAAATATAAATGAAAATTTATCTTGCTCTACCTTTTGAAGGCTTTAAAAAGATAATTAGGTTGCATCCTGTATTATCCTGTAAAAGTCTGCAATAGCTCTGTGGCTAGAGAACAGAAATGATCTGACTTGAATGATATACTTGGGGATGGTCCTGTTTTGAGCAGATGACCTCCTGAGGTTCCTTCCAATCCTAGTTTTCTATGTTTCTAAGATCTCATTGATTTCTATAGAGCGAACTTGTAAAAATGTTGTTTTCTTAAAATACTGTTAAAAGTAGCTTACAACACACACACGTTCCTTGTATGCATTTCTGTCGAATCGTTCCTGTTTCTCATCAGCTAACCTGCTTGAACAGCCAGGGTAAAGATGAACATATGTTTTATTTATTTCCCACTACTTTACTGTACACAGCTCTGGCTTTGGCATTACCATCACTTCTAAGGGATTTAAGCCAAAATTTTTGACACATGCATGTGAAGGATGCATGCAGAATTATATGATCTCATGAGAACAGCTCCACTGTATGCAAAATCAAAGGTCAATACACAGTTTCAGATTCCTTATGATGTATTTATCTTCGCAACAAAAGTAGAAATGAATGAGCATCAATAAAATGTGCTTATGTGAATACTATTTCCAAGCTGCTTGTACTTGGAACATTTCTGCAAGGTTGATTGCTATGGAAAAACAATCAGTCTTATGCTCTGGCCCTATGTTCATATCTCCCTGTATTTGTTGCCTTTGTTTCCTAATAGGTATTCCTGTAAGCAAAGCAAAAAATAATCTGTATGCCACCCAAACAGTGTATGTTTTTTAGACAGTTATCAAAATACTATCGATATGCCAATGAACTTTATTTGGCAAGCATTTCCCTGTTGGGGCAAACTGGGAAAAATGTTTAAGTAGCTAGGTCTTGAATTAATGGGGGCACAAAGAGTTTTATTCTCCCATGGGACTGTCTGAATTCAAGTAATGTTCATGATTAGAACATATGTAAAAACTCCCAGCTATCTGTCAGGGAACTATTACTCTAAAGTGATTTGTGATTACTGATCAACATTGCTAACACACAGGGACCAAGTTCTGCTACAGTGTAACATAGAGACGTACAAGTAACTTAAATCTAAGACTCCTTGATCTCAGCTTAGCAGTGCCTGGAGTTGTTCTGTGGTGTTCAGCAATGATTCCCTGGCTGAGGGAGGAATGACCTTGCTTACCTCAGGGACCCCATATTCACCAGCATGTTGTCAGCACAGTGTAGTAATTAGAAAGAACCCTAGATTTCAGAAAATGTCTTATGGGGCTCTCCTGGGCTAGTAGGGGGAAGAACCATTTGAAATGTGTGTATTTTGCCTTGAACGTTTTATTTTGCCATGACATTGCCTTGAACACAGAACTATAAGACTGTCAAATAAATGTATGCAGTTTGGTGTGGGTATTCATGTGACTTAATGCTCTGCTTTCATGATCTTATTAGCTGACTTTCTGAAGAGATAGTAGACCTAGTTACTCATGCTTGTTACTGCCTAGTCAGCCGTGGAACCTTTTACATTAGACTTCTGCATGACGGGAGCTTTTATAGTTCATGTAGTGTTTCAGAGCTCCAGCCTTGAAAAAATACTGGATAATATGCAGTGAGGAACAACTTTGCATTAACATGGATGTTCCAGATACTTTGCTATATTTTTTACCATCTTTACCCTCTGTGTTCCATCCCCAAGCAGCATTGATATGGAGACACAAAGCCTTAAGTCCTTAATTGAGTAAATCTCTCATCGAATCAAATGCATTTGACTACTGTCACTTTTTTTTCTTTGTAATGTTCCCAGTTTACTTAAGGATTTTTCCCTCCTTGATATCCAATACGGTAATCTATGTAAGAGTCCCCCTAAAAAGCTGGACTACGGATGAAATGTGAATCAGGTGTTGCTTTTATCATGTCTCATAACAATTGAAAGTCAGGGCACTTAATATTTGGTAAGACAGCCCTACAATTTTTACATAATGCATAATTAATCTGTAGAAATCACTGCCACAACATTTCTTTGAGGCTAGGAGAAGGCTGATCTTCAGGAAAGAATTAGAGAATAACCCAGTTTATTAGATATCAGGCAGAAGGGAGGGCTGCAGAAATGGAAACTGGACTATAGGGACCTCTGGTCTTACTGGAGATGACAAATTCCATGCTACCATCTTAGGTGTTTATCTGACATGATTTTAGCGCTCTGACTGATGGCTATGATTAAGGACTAGTATATAGTACAAAGGTATTGCAAAGATAACTACATGGGCAAAACTTGCTAGTAGAGATGCTTTTTCCATTTGTGACCGAAGTTATACTGGCAAAAGGATCATTTTGTATTCACTGCATCTCTAAGAAAGAGAGGCTGCTAATATAGTTATGTTGTTATATGCCTCTTTTCTAATGGGCATAGCTATGCTGACAACTTTGTAGTATAGACCTAGTATACCTTGTTCTGGACCTGGCTGGAAGCAGGGGGAGGGGGGCGGCGGAGAGGAAATGAGGGGAAGGGATTTCTTTAGCTGAAATATCTGGTGTTTAGAGATGTGCATAAAATGTGTATAAATGTTATGTGAAAAGAACAAGCAGTCATATGTTTTTAAGTGTTCCTGTTTTGTACGTGACAATCAGGGTAGCTAATAGACGAGATTACTCGCTGCTTGTTCCATTCAAGAATTCTGGTACCATTTCCGAGGTACTAAGGAACAGAAAGGTTTCATAGCATTAACTGCAAATATAACTTCCTCTACTGCTTTTAATGTAATGGAAGTATTCCTGAGAGAGCAGCTGTGTTAGTCTGATTTGTTCAGTAAAGAACACTGTTCCAGCATTGTAAAGAAATAAGTGAATATCGAGGGTATCAATTATGTTTCCCTTTCTTTCTCTCCGCTCCCCACCCAAATATTTGTCCAGTAAATTATGAGCACTTCAAAAAGGGAAATATATCACTATTTGCACCAAGGGACTTCAATAGCAATTGTCAATGTAACCGAGGGTAGAACTGGCTTATATTTTTTAAGTATTTCTAAAGGTGTTGGTGATTTTTGGGATATTTTTATGAAAAAATTACCCTTTTCCTTCTTAAAATTACTGACACTCACATTTTTTCCAAATAAAAAGGACGGTTCTTGTAAAAATGCTGGCTGATTTTTTTTATTTTTTTTTAATTTTTTTTTTAACTTTTTCAAGTGGAAAATAACAGCGAGCATGTGCCCAACATGAAAGATAACACTCCACTAACAACTAGCTGTTGATCACCAAACTTGCTGTTGCACAGAAATTTCAGAGAATTCCTACTCCTACTGTAGGAATATTTGAACTTAGAGGTAAAAAGTTATTCATTCCATTACCCACTTCTTGAGCATCTCCATCCATCTTGTTCACAAGTCTTGTCATAATTGTTCTGTGTTATAGCGGTGAGAAACTGTCTATGGCATCACGAGTGTACATACATTCTTACGGCATGTTTTCCCCATTTTATAAAGAAAAGGGTTGTCAAGGCATCAGAGCTCACAATTTATCTGAGCTAAAGAAATTGATCAACAAATAAAAAAATAGGATGGAAGATAAGTGGAAGGATAAGTAGGGGCCTCAAATCTTGTAGTCGGAGATGGAATCAGTTTGTTCTGTTCTACTCTTCTCCCTCAACATACACGTGTATGCCTTCAGGCTGAAGTGACCTACGTCAGTATTTTTGTAGCATAGAGGGCAGAATTAGAGAGCTCAGTTTTTCATTTAAGCCTTATTATTGAATTGGTTTCAGAATTACAGAATGCGGCCTCTCTTCCTCTTACAGCAGCTTTCTCAACATAACTCTGAATTGTGCACTGTACTCATACCCTCAATCTCTTTGTATACGTTGCTCAAAGTCATTGAATTTAATTCTAAGTAGCTCCTAGCATTTCCATCTCTATTTTCCTTCAGCATTTTCCCTCTAGCATTTGCAAGTGGTTCAGTAGATTGCTAATGTACTTTTATCACCCAAACACTACATGAGATGTAAAAAACAGCCTTGTAAAGGGATGCAAGATTTTAAAAAGCCTGCGCTAAAAAAAAAAAAAAGGATGATGGTGATTGCTTTGATTTACCTGAACTTATTAGAAATTTGATGTACATTTGTTTCAAATACTGGCATTCCATTTTAACTCAAAAGATAATGTTCTGCTGTAAAAACTGTTGTCAACATCTAGTGGTCTTGATCAGTTTAAAAGAAATCCAAGTTAAAATATTGATCATTTAAGATGCATTTCTCACTTAGATGTGCAGATGCCATAGCTGTACTTTTATGCTAAGTTGCATCAAGTTACTGCTGGATATGGGGGGAAAAATACTGTGTGTTAATGGTATGGGTTGGTATTGAACTGGCTATGTCCTCAGCGTGTCTATGTTCTCCTTCTGTGTAATGAGCTATGAAAACCCATTATAGGGCATTGTGTGTATTCAGGAACTTGTTGTGGCCCATCTGGGTGGGATCTCTGCTATTTCTGTCTCCCTGTGTAGTATAAACCACCATTTTTATGCTACTGTTAAACCTTCAATGAGAATCTCAGGCTAAGCCTTAAATGAATCCTAGTTACTGTGTTTAACATCAAGTCCTAATGGCCATTAACTGGGGCATTAATTGCCTGGTTATCACAGTGAAAATAACACTCTATTGGATCCATGGTGTTCTGTCTCCTATCTTATAGTATAGAGAAATACATCTTCTATATGTTTTTTTTTCCTTTTAGAGTTTGTTTCATCATGCTGGAAACCTTAGCATATTGGTGAATCCTGTTCTGTGCATTAGAAGCAAGAGCACATTTTGGATTATTCTGATATACTTCCACTAGGCGCAAAGAGTATGTTATTACTCATACAAACCATCCAAATATGTGGCGAACCAATGCCCTGACTTCTCACAGGAGTGAGACACTGCAAAAGTGCTGTCAGACACTCACGCAGCTGAAATTATGAAATATTGGATAGGACGTCACTGTCATCTAGATAGAAGAACAAGCTGTAAGGAACTCCTTAGTATAACACAGCTGATGTAGGTTATCCTTTCTTAGAAAATAATTTCTATTTCCTTCTGCTCTGAATATAAAGAGAATATACTGCACAGCCTCTTTCTGCTGCCTTAAAGTTCTTCATTATGTCAACCTCCCATTCCTTGTTTGAAATGGTCCATGTCTTGCCAAAGTGTGTTGCAATGAAGCAGTAAAACTCCTTCCTCTACATGAATATCCCCACTTCCTAGGGAAGTTACAATCTTGCCTTACTATGCAGAGATGCTCCTTGGATTAATAACTACTAAATTGTTATGCCTGGAATAATTATAAGAGCAATGGATTCAAACAACAGATCTTCCATGTCTGCAAACTTATGTTTAAGACTCGCTTGGAATTTAAGAAAACAGACCTGAATTCATAGTGGGTCTGGTCTGGTCAGGTCTAAGTGCTACATCGTGACTTTCATGTAAAGAGTATTTTTCCTAGATTGTAATGCCAGAAGGGACCACTGTGATCATCTAAACTAGCCTCCCACATAAAACAGGTCATCAGGCATCCCTGAACTCACTGCTGCTTGAACTAGGATTCATTGTTTAGGAATAGCTACGTCCAGTTGATTTAAAAATAGCTAGTAATGTATAATTCACTACTTCCTGTGACGCACTGTTCAATGGCTAATTGTCCTTGCTGTTAAGTATTCGTGTTTTCTTTCTAGTCTGAATCTGTATACTTGAGAAGCGGCTTCAAGGCTGGAGAATTTCCACATCATCCCCTCTGGTATGTGGAGCTTCGTAACCAGAATAAGGAGCAAAGAATACGGTTGTCTGAGCCCCAGAGAGCTCTATTAAATAACTTTTTGCTCTTTGAGTATTATTCCACAAAAGACAGATTACAGAGACAGCTGCCAACCTAAGACGAGAACTTCTGCCACACTCTAGGTCTTCTCTTCTTATGTAAGGCTGTAGAGCTCTCTAAGAAGTTCAGTAAAGTCCTCCAAAAGACAGGCATAGGCAGCTACAGGGTCAAAGACAGGTGGTAGCAATGAATCGGTCTGAGTTTTCCTCCTCCTAAGAGACATTTTGGCCATTTTAGTGGGTTTTCCCACTTCTTCCCTTTGTGCGCACTGTAAAGCCAATAGGTGCTAGTGGAGAGTTGTCAATGATGTAACATCATCATTTAATTCTGAAGAGGTGGTAGTCTATTCGGAGGAGAGTAGGCATTTGAATAGTCATGTTGATTTTTAAAGTTTATCAGGATCAGCACCATAAAACTCCAGGTTGGCTCTAAAACCTACCCAAGAACTTGGGTAAATCCCTGGGTTGGGTTTGGTAGCTCAAATTGATCTTTGGTGTCACAGCTGGACTTCTAGCAGTACTCAGTAACTATTTAGTTCTCCTAGCTTTGTCTGCACTACACTACAATCACAGCAATGAACTGGGAGGTAGATATGCCCTTAGCATCAGCCAAGTTCAAACTAGCCCTTAACCAGGGTTGCAGGATCCTTGCATGTTTTTCATGCATGTCATAGAATCTGTTGGAAATTAAGGACATGACAATTTTCTGCTTTCCTAGAACAAGATCTTAGGGAAGGGCAGAACATTCTCTCGTGTTATTGAAACCATCATATTTTGGGATAGGTGGCAGATTAGGGGGCAGGGAAGAAGACAACCAAAGATTTGAACATCTACTTTTGAGATTTCCTCACTTTTAACTTCCAGAAACTTATATTGTAAAAAGGATGACCAAACTCTTAAGTGTTTTGGGGGCCTGTTTTTACTCTTCCAGAAGCTTTACCTAACATGGAAAAAAAAATCCCCTATGTTTCGTTTCAAGGCATTATTTTTTTAGCACTGGTACAACAAGCTACAACTAACACTCCTAAGATCATGTTACATGTTCCAAAATCCTTCTGCAGCTGTATGGAACTACAAAGTCCCTGCACTATTAATTTGAGACGAGCAAAATAATGATAATTGAAAAATTTAGCACTTGTATTTTCTTAAATTTGTGTAGAAACTTGACAAAGCAATATAATTGCACAATAGAACGCCTGGAGCCTGAAGTGTCTCTTCCAGACATGTACTAAAACTGACTGCTTGACCCTACTAGGGAAATCTTCTGGCTTGGGAAATAGGTACAGCATGCATAACTGGGAGTGACACGAGATGCTGAAGCTCAGGGTTGCTGTAGCCCTGAGTTGACACTAAGGGGTGCCTACACGCAATCAGGGAGGTTGCTCTGATGCACTGGAAATCCAGCGTGTCAGAGCAGACTCTATTAATCATGTCTGCTGGAGCATGGCAATTAGGGCTGTGCAAAATTTCGCCGGCCGTTTCGTTTCAACACTTTCGACAAATTTTGAGTTCGAAACAGCAAAATAGAAACAAAAAAAAAGGCCCCTGAAATATCCTCGAAACAAAATGAGGCTGGTCAAAGATTTCAAAAGTCAAAATGTTTCAACCATAGGCTGGGGATGGGAAGTCAGCCCCAGCGCAAGATCCAGTAGGGGGCAGAAGTGAGCCCATTTGGGCTGCTTCCTGGTCCTCCGCACTAGATCGTGCTGGGGGCAGGAGGCAGCCCAGCTGGGAAGCAACCTGACCCTGGAGCAATCTAGCGTGGGGGATGAAAAAGCAGCCCAGCTGGGCTGCTTCTCGCCCTGGGTGGGATCTAGCACTGGGGATGGCAAGTCAGCCCAACTGGTCTGACTCCGTATACCCAGCGAAACTCAAAACAGCGTTGAAACCGCCTTTCCGTTTTGACAGAACGGAACAGATTTTTCAACTCTAAATGAAATTTGAGACAAAACAGTGTTCCGTCAAACCATCAAAACTCAAGGTAAAATGGAACAGTGCCATTTCACACAGCCCTAATGGCAATTACTGCACTCCTACAGCTTCCTGCATCTTGTGTATCAGCATCCCTGAGCTTCACAATAGCGGTGGGGGTGCTTTATCTAAAGCTTGTTTGATGAGCTTTAGATAAGGCGCCCCCTGCCTTCATTTTGGAGTGCAGGGACACTGATACCCAAGATGTTCTGGGCATTTTAATTAGAGTGGCTCTAATTAAAGCGCTCCTGTCCCACACCTGGAGCATGTGTATAAATGCCCAATGGCATTAATAGTAGCATCATTTGAGCATTGTGTATGAGACGCCCACCATCTGTGGATGCCAGACACACCCTGGGGAGAACAACTCCCCATATTGCGAGGGAAAGACTTTGAAAGTGCCTACTCTTCTCCATCCACTGCAGGATTTCATGAGAGAGAGAGAGAGATGGGGTTTGTATTATAATACTAAAAACTAAGGGCTAGATTTTTCCAGGCATTTAGGTACCCGAAGACAGAAAAAAATCTAACAGGCTTTTCAGAAGAGCCCTAGCTGAAAGTTAAATAATGGGAAGTTAGGCTCTGAGTTGCTTTTGAAAATGCCCACCTGTGTCTTTAGACACACATGCATACATTAAAAATTTTGCCTTCAGATCCTACTCATGTTCCTATTCCAATCAATGGGCAAAACTCCTCTTGTCTTCAGGGGTGCAGGACCAAGCCCAAGGCCAGAAGTTCAGCAACAGCTGCCTACCCAAAACCAGAGTCAAGGAGGAAGTAAAAGAGGGATCCTTGGCTAGCTGCACCCTCCCCAGTGTGGTTCATACACCATCTCATGCTTAGGAATGGTGAGAAGAGCTGTGTTGCTTGCTACAGAATGGGTCTAGAGTGAAAGGCTGCCTATACCTAAACATTTAAAAAACATAGGGATTCTTTAAATACTACTTAATGTTAATGGGATATGTGTTTAATATCTATATCATGTCTATATGTATGTTACCAAATTTCTTGAATGCTTGTACCCTTGTTTTAAAGAAGGCTTATATAGGACTTTACTCAAACTTTTGGTATTAAATCCAAGGTAAAAAAAAAACCAAACAAACCCTCTCAAACAAACTCCTTTCAACTTCTTTGATTTAACCTGTTGGTTCTATCCAACATTTATACCTAGAGACAACCGCACAAAACCTTTGTAACGAAAGCAGGACAGTCACCCTGTCACACTGTGCAATAGGATTATACTTCTTCCAAATAGAGGGAAGGAATTTGAGGCTTATGTTAATTTATTCAAATTTATTTCCAATTGCACCAAAATCTACTTAAATTCTACATGCAAATCAAAAAAATCACAGGCAATGTTGCTTCAAACCTATTTGTGACGCCAAGAAAATTCTACCCTATAACCTTTCCCAAGCAATTCTTCTGCATAAATATAGCCTAGGAAAATAAGTTTATTCTAGAGTCAGTAAAGTCCAAATCCAGTAGAGGACTAAACTGCTTACAAGTGAATGTGCCATGAGTAGTTAATGGGGGAAATCCTACTATAGCCAGGCATTTTTACTAACATCATGCTTGGGAGAAAGATTTGACCTTTCATGTTTAATGGACCTCACCTACACTTAACAAAATAAGTTCTTGAAGTTCTTGGCCAAAGAGAGGGTGACATGCAAAAAGAAAGAAAGAAAAAAGCTTGTAATAACATTTTATTTTGTACTCAGTATCTCTGAAAGAAGAAGGTTTGTTCAAATTTTCAAGAGTAAAAGGGTCTGATTTCATGTGCCTTTGCACTCTGTGTGATCAGTTCTCTGTGTGCAAAGTGAATTCAAAGTAGGCGGCAAATCACACATCTCTATTTTGGGCCTCATTTTGAACAGATGCAAATAACTCCATAAGGTAAAAGGCAGAGAAGATTCAAGCCCTAAAAGGCAAAACAGTTAATTCATGAAAATGTTGCTTGCTAAAGGCAAGGATTTTTACGGGTGATATCTTTATTAGACCAACTGTATAGTTGGGATAAAATTAGACAAGCTTTTGAACTGCAAAGCATTCTTCATCAGATCTGAGGGAAGAAGCAGACACAGCTATGATTTACAAAAAAGTGTGCAGGACTGTGAAATTCAAGAAAGTGAAGAAGAGAGAGATTCCAGGGGTAGCAGCCAAACAATTAACAGAAGAAAACAAGGTTGAATAATGGGGAATTAAGACCTGTCAAAATGGAGGAGGGTCATTATCACATGTAGTATGAAAGAAGAATTTCTATGTTCAAGCCTTTGTTTTTAGTGTCCAGTCAGCTTATGGTTTTTTATTCCTAAACTCATCCTTTAAATGTCCTTTGTAAATGTCCCTTGAGCATGAAGATAGCGAGGGCAGAATGAGAGTGGTTCTGTAGAAAATGTGCTCCTACTGGTGTTTGTGTGTCTCTGTCCTTTATGTTTTTCCTGTTTAGAATTCATTCTGGTGTGTCATTTCTGTCTAATTTCATCCATGTGGTTACCATGAGGGCATTTAGTATCAGGTATATCACATTTTGGGAAAGGCATGTATAGGATCCTTGGATTCTGATGGGTGTTGTCGTAACAGTACAGATTTGTTGACAAGTTTTGTGTCTATGGTTAAGGCAAGGCTACATCCTATTAGATAGCTGTTGAACAGTTGGGATTTCCTTCTGATGACTTGGACAAAGTTTAAGGCGTTGTTTGAAAGCCAGGCATGGAGGGGCTAGAAATATTTCTCTAGATGTCTGATCTCTGTCCAGTATAGGGTGCAATTGTTTGATTCTTCTAATCAGTTCCAATGTGGGGCGGCAGGTGACCACCTGGTGTATGCGGTCATGGGAGGGGAGGTAGGGGCGTTTTTTTATCTAAATGGTAAAGGAATGCAGAAACGTGCTTATCATTGTGCAGATAAGGTACTTCATGGGTGCAAATTCCCCTCCCCCCCCCCTCCCCCTCCCCCCAGCCTTTACTTACCCAGGCATGATAGTTAAAAATACTGGATTGTGTTCTCCAGATACACCTGATTAAGTCTGACTTGACTCATAAGTATGACATTTTTAGATCAAATTTAATAACAAGTTCTTTCAATTTTACAATTCTCATTAGCTGATTTTTTTTTTTTTTTAAATTGACAAAAATAGCATTTACAGTAATCTTGCCCTAAGGATTGAATAATATGTAAGCAACTTAAATGAATTAATATGTACTTTTATTCTCAGAATCTAATTAGAACTTACATCCATGAATATATTTAGTTTATTTGGCAGCACTAATTGAATTGTCTTTCTGATGGATATTTTTTCAAAGACCAGATGATGTTACCAGTATTTACTCTTTTTTTTTTTTTTTTTTTTTTTTTACATATAGAAAAAGACTGTCCTCTGTTTTCTATCAGAGTCCTCCTTCTATTAGTTCTCAGTTTCTTTATGTAATATAATTATACTCAGTACTTAATGTCTTTTTCTATTTTTTTACTGTAACATTACAAAAGTGAAATATTTTAATAATTATCCCAAATTACCTAAAATTACCCATAGTGCCTTAAATCTTAGAGATATTTAAGACAAAAAGAAAAAATTATTATGGCCTCATGTGGAATATATGTTCAATAGTTATGTACAGTCCTGATACCATATTTTCATAATCTGTCCACTTGCTTGTTATCAGAGTTGCAAAATGAAACTGCCTCCAAAGGAGATCAGAGCAATCCTTTTAAAAGTAATCCTGCTCAATTCTATCTACTTCACAGGGGAACATCAGCTTAATTTTATAATTAAGGAACATTCCTTTAGGGGCACCTTAGACATGGCATGTTAGTTTCCTGGAAAATGACTGCAATTAATGCACTCTTTTTCCCTCAAACCACCACTAGAGTTCAAAAGACCACATAACCTCATGGGGTAATATATAGCTCTATCAGTGACTGTCTTATGATGATGTTTGTGTGTGTGAGAGAGAGACTGCATAGGGACTAGGCAGAAGGAATAGCCAAAAATGAAATGGTGGGTGAAAATTCTGCCACCTCCTACCATCTTGAACTTAAGGGTCATTTTCTCAGGGAAAGGAATTATTTTTTGGCACTGGTCCTGATCTGAAAAAGAAAAAGTGCTTTGCATGGAAAATAAAAATCCTTATGCTACAAATGAATCAGAGCAGCGTTTCTACAGAGAGGATAATTTTGTTAAAGCCTCCTCTTAACGTAGCATTTAGCTTATATGGGCTGTAACAAGAATTATACCAGAGCATCAAAACCAGAATATATTCATACGGAAGCCATATGAAAACAAGCATCAGTGTACCTTTCTTCAAGCATCTGGGTTTATTAAATTAGACTTAAACAAACAAAGGAAGTAGTACTTAGAAGTTTTCATTATACAAGACAATGGTACACAAAGAATTATGGTGTGGAATCAATCCTGCAAAAAAAACATAGGACGATCACTCATTTAAGGGTGTTTAATTAAATTAATCAGAATACTGTACATTGATTTGGAACACAACACTATCAAATATTTCCCTATTTATTTATATTGCAACCAACATTTGTTAGGTTCCTTACAGAAAAACATAGTTCCTGCCTCAAGATGCTTACAGTCTAAATTCAGTTTTAACACATGGAATAATAGCACAACACAGGGAGAAAGAGGGCAATAATATGGGTAAGCTGTTAAATGTTCTATGTATGCTGCAGGATGGCAAAGTTTTTCTACCCCCTTTATTTCTATACTTAGAAAAAAGAGATTTTGGTCCCTGTTGAGATGATAATTTTATCAGCTGTAATTATCAATACATATGGAATACATGTCTTTTTTACTATTTGACATACATATTTACACATTTTCTCACTTGCTTTCAACCTATAAAAAGTGAGTATGGAAGGCAGATGGAAAAAATAGAAGCCACATTAGTTCCAGCACAGAGGGTATCTTTCCACTGCAACAACTTTCAGATACAAGTTGCATAGTGGATGCAAACCTTATATGCAGGGCCTCTAGGGTAGCTAGACAATGAACTTTAAAAAAAGGCACCGTTTCAATTTTCCCACAGTCCTAGTAGTGCAACGAGACAAAGGGGACTCTATGTGTAAGAAGTAGGTTTCTTGGTTGCTGTCCCAGCTGCCTGTAATGTAATGCTGTGTCCCCAAGACTGGGATTAATGTACAAGAGACTGCCACTCCTGTTACAGCCAGGGGGGATCATAGAGGATTTCCTTCCACATGTTCCTGCCTAGGGCTCTGTTGCACTACACAGCTTTGCCTGACCTTCTTAACCAGCTTGCTCTCATGTAGTGAGGACAGTTTTTCTATTTGAGACAAATGTCAATGGACTGGACCAGAGTGTTTCAGTTTGATAAAATTGGGTAAAATTTCCAGATTCTCTGAACAGTTATATACATATATAGGTCAGGTCTTGCTTCTCTGTTTCCTTAATCACCTAATTGTTGTAGATTGCAAGTTAGTCCATGAGTTATTCAGACAACCTTGCATTATAATTCAGCTTCTCTGGGAGGCAAATTTCAGCAGCCATTTGGAAAACTCTGTGCTCAGAAACCTAATTGCTGAAATGTTAATGAGCTGAGTTCACAATAAAGCAAGTACTTTATATGTATGCAGTCAGCACTGCAACATCCTGAATGTATCACCTTGAATTGGCTCTTTTTCCTTGAGTGCCAAGATGTCTCACTCTGAGCATCTATTTAATCACTGGTCTCAGAATTTCACTTTTCTCTTTTTTCCCTTTCTTCTTTTTTTGCGGGGGAGAGGGCACATTATGCTAATGCATAAAATGCTTGAATCACTCACGCAAACTGCTAACTAATTAGGAGTTCCTCTTACAATGCTAATTAGCCTCAAAGATATTTTTACAGTAAGGAAAACAATGTTAAGCAATAGAAAATAAACAAGTAGACCATATCATACAAATTGAATACTGAGTGACAGCCCTTTCAAAAGCAAAATGTTGAAAATCTCAATACCGTACTGAATATTTGTTTTTTAAACCCAAACCCAACAATTGTTGGTCATATATTCTGAAGTTTATTTAACAAATGCTATTTATTTTCTTGATTAGAATAAAATAACTAAAAATTATATTGTTGATTATTTACAAATCAGAGGGTTTAAAGCCTTGCTAAGTATTTAATGAAGGTACTTAAGTACTTGTGGTGATGAGCCCAGTATAGAAACTTGAAGAACAGGCTCACAGTGCAGTAGAAAAGTCTTTAAAATGATAGTATGGTTCTATTTTTAATTCATTTCACACTTCTGAACTACGCTAAGTGTAATGGAGAGTTACTCATTAAACAACAGCAGAACCATATCCAGTTTTTTCCCTGATTCATGATCTTTCATGTTTTCTATTACTGTAAAATGATTTGAAAATCAGCTGTGTTGAGCTGGTTTTGGAAGTCCTCTGCTCACAGAAATCTGGAAACCAGTTCAAATCCTTTCAAATAAACCCTCAAGAACTGGGCCCTGAGTCGTCGTCATATGTCAATTTTTTAAAAATAACGCATTGTGTCCTCAAAATTATAATATTGTATAAAAATAATATAGTGTAGGATTCTTTTGATTCACCTAGTCTTCACAGCCAATAGGAGCTAAAGCATAAGAAGGATTGAACTATTGTGATCAGGTTCTGCAGAATCTATCTTTAGATGCTTAGCCCAACTGGGCCTTGTTTAGATGCTTTTGTTCCCTAGGCACTTCTTGTGTCCCTACACCACTTGTGACCATTAGGCACTCACTAGGCATTGCAGGAAGGCAATTCTACTTGGTGCGGCATCTAAAAGCCTGCATGCTGAGTGGGAAGTCAATTATAGTCTGACAGTAGCAAAGGTTAAGCAGATGGATGTGTTTAAACTCCTACACTTCTCTGGTGCTATAATGCCCAAATCAGGGCTGCGGGCAGGTGTCTCCAGTCACTTGAGATTCAGAACCTGGAATCCTCTCCTCGCAGTAAGAGGCTACATGCTATCTTTGAAAAAACAGAGCAGGGCTCATTGTCATCTTTTAAATTACAGTGGGACAAGGAAGAGGGAAAAGAGGCAGTGACTCCCTTTTATATACAGGCAGTCCCTGACTTACAATGTTTTGAGTTAATGTTTTGCACTTACGATGTTTATAAATTGACACCCTGTTTCAACTCGACTTTACAACACTTGATCCAATGTGATGCCACGCCAGCGCATAAGTTCACTGCATTGTCCATCTCCCTGGAGAGCATCTGTCCAAACTTCCTTGGACACTTTTTCTTTAAGAAAGCAGACAAGATTCCAGAAAAACCTGCAGCCAAGACGCCTGAGAAGACTCCAGCCAAGAACCCTTCAAAAAGTCCAACTAAGAGCCCTTCAAAGTCCAGCAGAGTCACCTCAAAGAAGTCCTTCCAAATCAATATGATTGCTATTTACAATATAAATACATTAATGTAGCTATATTACTCATCTATAATTGATCAACTACAAAATTCTGGGTTATTTTTGGTGAAAATAGGGTATCAGGCCTTGATCCAGGAACCAATCCCCCATTTATACCATTGTTTCCTATAGGAAAATCAGCTCTGAGTTAGTGTTTCAACTTTAGACACATTTTTCAGGAACCAATTTCATCATTAAGTCTGAGGATTGCCTGTAATAGCTTAGTGGCATGGCCCAGAGATGGAGGAATTCAAGGTTCAGTCCTTGCTCTCAGGACTGTACATGCTTTTTGTATTAAACAGTCATTGGATAAACAGAAACAGTCTTGAGAATAAGAACCAGAACCCAGGGTTCTCCTAGATGAGCAGTCTAATCAGTAGGCTACAGCCATGCTTTTTCTTCCTGGTCTCATGGATCCTGCATTTGTTTCTGCATTGAGGCACGTCTTTTGGGGGGGGAGAGATTCCGAGTGACCCCACCCCAGGTTAGCTGATAGCCTAGGGGTGAGAGTAGACTCCTGGAAAGTGGGAAAGATTGGTTTGCACTTCCTCAAGCTCATCTACTTTTCCTACTAAGTGCTCTAGTCACTAGGCTATAGTCAAAGACAAGTAGGTACCACCTCCATCTTCATTTTCATAGTAAAGCAAAGCAAATGCATCTGCATGTTGTGTGGTGTCCTAACCTTTCAGTTTATTAGGGATACTCTGAGCAGGCCTAATGGATCAAGTCACACATGGAACTTTAGATGCTGCTCTGCCTAGCTTCTGGGTCCCGCGGGGCTAGGTGGGGGATGTTTTAGTTTGGAATTTTGGACTTGCGCTTGAAAAAACTGCCTAGTTTGGGTTTTAGCTGCTAAATCCCTCTTGGGCTCTTTCCCTTGTGTCACATTTTGATATTTTTACTCTTCAAGCATAATGGCTAAATACTTAACTTTTTCTCAAATTGAGAACTGAGATTATCACTTTATTCATATAAATCCAGGAGTTGAGCCTTTAAAAAATGTACCAAGTCTTGTGAGACATGTAATGAAAACACAAGAGCTGACACGACTGCAGCTATCTGAAATGACCACATTCTTAACTGGGATTTACATCCTTTAATAGAAATCAGAGCCTGGCTATATACCTTGTGAGACCCCAGTGATGTGAATGAAGACAGAATCCACCCCCAAGACATTTTTCCCCTGCATCATGGATACATAGCTGTGGGTTGTTCAAAGCAGAAGAAATATGGTGATGGATTAAACACAAGTCCACGAGTAAAATACAGCAACTGCATTTTAACAGTACAAGAATCTTGCAAGCTATAGAATCTAAGTATTTTTTTTTAATATTTTTTTCCAAATCACTAAATTATGATTTGCCTGTTTCCTGATAAATAATGCATGAAATATATTCTAATTCATTGCAAAATACTATTCATTGAGGCCTGTAAAAATAGTTACTGAGAATTAACAATGCCCCTGTAATAGGCAACTAATAAAATGGTTATGCCACATCTTAAAAGATACACAATGGTGAAGCAGTTACATAAGAAAGTTTTCATTAAAACTAAAAATAATGTAGGTGAGGTTTGTGGAGAACGGGAAGACAAAAATGAGGAAATGGAGAATCTAAGGCTATGAGCCTTTACTTCCTTCTTATAACTTAACAAATACAGATGGACCCCTAGACTTACGCAGCAACCTATTGAAATCAATGGAATTCCAGCTGAGTACAACAGTCTGTCTATCTAGAAACAGTGGCAGGAATGAAGAATTTTGATTTAATTCCTGTTTAAACCTTGTGACAAGAAAATCTGAACCTGGATCAAAGGTCTATTGGTTAACTGGTTGAAAAGAAGAGAGAGGTTGTTAACGGTATTAAAATGTTTCTAGATCTTGTGCATAGGTTGATACACACAAGGTTAACGCTCAGGGCACTAAGATGTGCCTGCTTCTTTAGGGGCTGAAGCAGCCTAGCCAGGGAGGCCTGTAAACTAAGCAGAGCTCCACAATTGCATATTGCCTGAGCCAACAAGCTAATGGGGTGGTCAGATGACCAGAAGGAGGCAGGGTCCTTGGAACATAAGCTCAAGGCTAGGGCTAGTAGAGCTCCCTCATTCTGGGGATTGCCAGGGGAAGAAGCCCCTGTCTAAGAGAGCTACCCAGAGGTGTTTGGTTGCTGGATTTGCTGCCTAAAAGAGCAGTAAGGCTCCAGAAGCCTACAAGGTACCCAGGGCTAGAAGCCACACTGTCCTAGGGGTAGAAGTTTTCCTTCTTAAAAGGGGCAAAGCATGGTTTTCATTATTATTCTTGCATTATAGCCCAGGGGCTTATGTTTGTGTTGCTGTATCGGAGGTTTGGGATGAGGCTGTAAGGAGAGGGTCAGAGGCCTAATTAGTGACCAGAGTGGGGCAGTGGGGACAGGGGCCAGAGGGCCCAGAGTGAAAAATGGATCAATTTGAGCTAGTGGCTTGGAGCCGGGTCTGACACACTGAGCCGAGGCTAGAAAGTTTAACCAGATTAAAAGGGTGGAGGTCAAGTAGGCCAAGACCCCAACAGAGGGAATAACATCCGTGTAACACCTGCGAGGCATGGGATGTGGTAAAGGGAAGGTTTAGAGTTATGTAATCAGACCATAAGGGTTGAGGTGCCCTGTGTAGCACAGTAGTGAAGAGGTCCAGCAAAGGGCTCAGTTACCAGCAAGTTCTGGTGAGGTTCAGTGGACTGGGGTCATGCAAAGGCCCGTGGGCAGCCTCCTGATTTATTTTACCAGCAAGACATGGCAGGCGAGATGAGAGGATACCTTCAGAGTGGAGCTTGCATGGTCATGGAGCTACCAGGGGCATCACAGCCACCCCTTCAGACACTGCCTCATGATGAACACGTGCATGTATTTACAGATTTGGGGAAAGTCCCACAGTTGTTGGTCTTAACAGAGATACAAATTAGCAGCACTGGGCTAACTGTAAGGAATTAATTCACATCCTCACCTCCACCCTCTTGCTTGCTCACAAATCTATGAGTAATGAGTTGGAGTGGTGATGCTGGAGACTGAATCTGACAGTGAAAGTTAGAGGGGAAAATACCAGGTGCTGCTAAGTGGAGAATCTGTTTTATTTTTTTTCTTCTCAGAAGCTCTGAAATAAGTTATGCTGCAGTAATGTTTTGGGGGTCATTGCTGAAAGAGGCCCCAAGCTGAAGCTTTCTCAGGGGCTGGGCTCTTGCTGAAGGAAAAGCTTAATTTGTACAGCTTTCCCTCTTAAAGAGGTGGATGCTTTTTCTTTGTTGTAGTGATTCCTTCTTAGTATCTATGTTCTGCTTAAATGTACACTTTTTCTTTAATTTGCTGCAGTGCTGTCTGGCTTGTTGTTAAAGGGCTAATTAAGTGTAGAACCAGAGAGGCTTGAGAACACTATAGTGCCTACTTTCCAACTCCTGCAAATTATCTAAGGCCATTTTGCCCTTAATCATCTTTACATACAGAGCCTTTTGATTTTGAGTTTAGGTCAATTAGTGGAAATACAACCTACTCCAACAGATGTGGGAAAGAGTTAAGCAGAAATTGTAGTTGTTCTAGGAAAACTTAATTCTTTAGCTCTGAGTGGAATTTATTTTCATAAATGATGAAAACAGCTTGTGTGTGTTCTTAAGGGGAAAAATCCATAAGCATAAGTTACAAGTGTACATTAGTTTCCCAGTACTTTGCTTGTGAAAAGTCAGAGTACTGGTATTTAAATGTGCATGGAAGGAGCATACTGAGGACTAGTTATTTTTACAACACTGACTTGTTTTGTTTGCAATTATTTTCTCTCATCTCAGCTGGAAGATTGAGATCAGCTCTCTTAAGGAACACACCATCAACCATCCCATATCTTGTCCCTAATATTTCTCCATCATCTACTTGTGATTGATCTCAGCTGATCTGATAAAAGCCCGAGTCTTTTGATGACAGATTATGGTGGAAAGTCCCAAGATTCTAAAAAAATGCCCACTGTAAAGATACTCAAAAAGTACTGACTATCTTGAATACTTGGATTCCTATAACAGGCTCTATGACCCCAATCCCTGAGGTAAGGCAAAGAGAAAGGGATCAGGAGGGACAACTGCTATAAAAGTAAAAACCACAGGAAGACATTTCTTCTCTCTATTTCATCTCTCTCTCCTACACTTGCTTTTTTAGGAAGATTAACACTGTTAGGACCACTGGTATTCAAACCCAGATTAGCCAAGCCATCAGGTAGACCCAAAGTCTATGGTGCTACTGGGCAGCTAGTCAGACTCCAGCCCTACTCCAACCTGGTTCCTGCCATGAGGACACTGATGGGGAGACAGGTGACCAGGAGAGACCTATGGGAACCATGAACCCCTGACGGGGACTGTAAAACACTTCCTACTTCCTATGGGACTTGTCCCAGCAGTAACACTCCCGTGTGTTTACTTCTGGACCACTGCCTCACTCCTGCCTCCTAGCTCTAGTTTGTTCCATCCACCCTGATGACTCAGGCTACAACAGATACCTGGTGTGATCCCTTAGCCTGCCTATTGTCCCACCGTTCATGCAGGTTCCTATCCTGTGTACAGGACCTCCATCTGATGCAGGAGGTACATGGTCCCACTAGGGGGGGGAATGCCTTACTGGACCTGGTATTGGCAACGGGGGATGACATGGTAGGAGACCTACAGATCGGTGGTCACCTGGGGGACAGTGATCACCAAATAACAGAATTCACCATAAGACGTTGAGTGGGTAAGGAAACTAGTAGGGTGAAAGTGCTAGACTTTAGGAAAGCTGATTTCAATGAACTCAGACGTTTAGTCAAGGACGCACTGCAGAGTAAGAGTTTTGAAGAGATGGGAGCCCAAGAAGTGTGGCTGTGCCTTAAGGAAATGATACTTCAGGCGCAGAGGGAGATGATCCCGATGTGGGGAAAAAGGGGGAAAGGGGCCAAGAGGCTTCCTTGGCTGACCAGAGAAATCCAGAGCAGCCTACGGGCAAAAAGGGGGGCATACAAAAAGTGGAAACGGGGAGAGATTACTAAAGAGGAGTATACCTCCTCTGCTTGTGCTTGTAGGGAGGCAGTTAGACAGGCCAAAGCTACCATGGAGCTGAGGATGGCATCCCAAGCCACTGGCGGGAATATTTGAACACTCATGGCGCATGGGCCAGGTCCCAGAGGACTGGAAAAGGGCCAATGTGGTTCCCATTTTCAAGAAGGGGAGGAAGGAGGACCCAGGCAACTATAGGCCAGTCAGTCTCACCTCCATCCTTGGCAAAGTCTTTGAAAAAATTATCAAGGCTCACATTTGCGAGATCCCGGCAGGAAAAATTATGCTGAAGGGAAACCAGCACAGGTTCGTAGCAGGTAGATCATGCCTGACTAATCTAGTCTCTTTTTATAACCAGGTTACAAAACACCTGGACGCAGAAGTAGGGGTTGATGTCATTTACTTAGACTTCAGGAAGGCCTTCGATATAGTATCCCACACCATACTGGTGAACAAGTTAAGAGGCTGTGACTTGGATGACTACACAGTCCGGTGGGTGGCGAATTGGCTAGAGGGTTGTACCCAGAGAGTCGTAGTGGATGGGTTGGTATCGACCTGGAAGGGTGTGAGCAGTGGGGTCCCGCAGGGCTCGGTCCTTGGACCGATACTCTTCGATGTCTTCATCAGCAACATGGACGAGGGAGTGAAGTGTATTCTGTCCAAGTTTGTGGATGACACAAAACTGTGGGGAGAAGTGGACACACCGGAGGGCAGGGAACAACTACAAGCAGACCTGGATAGGTTGGACATATGGGCAGAAAACAACAGAATGCAATTCAACAAGGAGAAATGCAAAGTGCTGCACCTAGGGAAGAAAAATGCCCAGCATACCTACTGCCTAGGAAATGACGTGCTTGGTGGCACGGAAGCGGAAAGGGATCTTGGAGTCCTAGTGGACTCCAAGATGAACATGAGTTGGCAGTGTGACGAAGCCATCAGGAAAGCTAATGGCACTTTATCGTGCATCAGCAGATGCATGACGAACAGATCCAAGGAGGTGATACTTCCCCTCTATCGGGCGCTGGTCAGACCGCAGTTGGAGTACTGAGTGCAGTTTTGGGCGCCACACTTCAAGAGGGATGTGGATAACCTGGAGACGGTCCAGAGAAGGGCCACTCGTATGGTTAAGGGCTTGCAGGCCAAGCCCTATGAGGAGAGACTAGGGCACCTGGACCTCTTCAGCCTCCGCAAAAGAAGGTTGAGAGGTGACCTTGTGGCTGCCTATAAGTTCATCATGGGGGCACAGAAGGGAATTGGTGAGGTTTTACTCACCAAGGCGCCCCTGGGGGTTACAAGAAATAATGGTCATAAGCTAGCAGAGAGCAGATTTAGACTGGACATTAGGAAGAACTTCTTCACAGTTCGAGTGGCCAAAGTCTGGAATGGGCTCCCAAGGGAGGTGGTGCTCTCCCCTACCCTGGGGGTCATCAAGTGGAGGTTAGATAAGCATCTAGCTGGGGTCATCTAGACCCAGCACTCCTTCCTGCCTATGCAGGGGGTTGGACTTGATGATCTATTGAGGTCCCTTCCGACCCTAACATCTATGAATCTATGTTAACTTATTAAGTAACTGTCCATGGCCTGGTTGATCCTGATGAACACAAAGTTGACATGATATATGTCTTTCCTAAAACAGCTTGATACTTAAGCTGTATTATCTCCTGAATTAATTTGGATATTTGAACATTTGTATCTATTTTTCCCCTTTATTTGTTACTTTAACTTGTATTGTTCCATCTCTTTCTCTGTTTTACCAGCTGTCTTAGAAAGCTGTTTGGTCAGTTCAGCATTCAACTTGGTATTCTTGACTTGGAGCATTTTGCCTGAAATTCTGCCAAGTGTGCCTATCTCGTGCTAGATTAATAAAAGAACAGTAGGTATTTCTCTGTCATTGGCAATCCCTAGATTCAAGGATGATCTCTACCACAATTCATTACTAGGTCTTGAGGTAACTTAAGAATCCTTAAGCCACAAATCTGCCTGCAGAAGTTGCAAGTCTTTGCACAGGGAAGAGAGAGCAGGCAGTAGGTTGGGATTTCTCTCCTTTTCCTTCCTCCACTTCCTCTTCTTTGAATTGAGGGCAAGATGCTTTACCTTGAAGTGGGCTGTCTCCTGGTTGAGGTTACAGTGCCATTGGAGTTGGTTAGCAAACAGTTCCTCTCAGCTTTTGATATTGGCATATTTCTTGAGGTATGTCTTCAATGTGTCCTTGTAGGGTTTCCTATGGTTGCTGCAAGATCTCAGGCTGCAACTGTGCTGGGAGCATACCATTTGTTTTGGGAGTTGAGAGTCTGGCATCTGCACACAATGTCCAGTTCAGCAAAGTTTGTGCTTGAGGATCGTGGACTCGATGCTGGTAACATTGGCTTCAGCAAGTATGCTGGCATTCGTGCGGCAATCTTCCTCTTCCCATTTGATAAGGAGGATTTTCTGAAGGCATTGTTGGTGATACCTTTACAGGCTCTTAAGATGATAATGGTAGGTCACCCATGTTCCACATTCATAGAGGAGAGTGGAGATATGTTCAAGATTTTATCACTGTTTCTTGCGATATTCAGTTAATAATAAACTGAATTCAGTTTTAGTACAGTTTGGCTACATTCTTTCTCATTTTAAAAATGAGTAAAAACCAATATGGAAACATACTTACATCAAAGAGCAGTATTTACATTTTGAACAAAATCTTTCACCTGCTATTTTTTGTGCTGACAGTTTTGTGGATATACAAACAGATTGTGGATTAGGGTTCACTAGAAGTGCTTCCATCTAGACAGAATTTGCCTTCTGTAATTACAACTTAGATCCTTGCAGCAAAAATTCTAGTACCTTAACATTTCTGTCATTGTTTTGTTTGTGTGAGTTTATTTATATGGTCATTGCTGTATTATAAAGTCTTATAAAACTTAAAATAGGTCATCCAGTCATTCCTGGAGTGCGGCAGGCCTTGGATTCAAAGGTTCAAATTACCCTTTTCATTCATCAAAGGCATCATAATTTCTTGATAAATAGAGATTGTGAATTTAATGTAAGGATCTTGTTACATTTTGAGATATAGATTATGCATTCAATATATCTAACTTCCATTAGACTGACAGTGACTACAGGAGATTTAGGCATGGGCTGAGTTGGGCTTAACATTTTCTCTTAATAGTCTGGATTCTTGAGGGGGCAACGTGGTATATGCCCTCAAAATTATACCTATGATACAAAAGCATTCATCTGAACAAACTATCAGTATGCTCAGCAAAAAGAAAATGTATGGTCACCTAGTGAACTAGCATTCACTAGGTTTGCATCTGACTCTAAATATTTCCAGCCAGCACAGTGGAGAAAAGCCTCCAGACACATTGGTGCACAGGACAGTGTTTCATATACACATCATTACCTTTATTTTTTTATTCTTTGTATCTTCACTAATATTCAAATACATGCATTTTTGCTTGCTGAAAGCTTCTTCCACATCTGTAAGCAGCCTAAGAGCTTTCTTTTTAACCAGCAAGAATGCCTTAAGAGAAATACTGAGACATGGCTCAATGGACAATACCAACACCATTAACTCGGAAGTTTTTCTCACCAAAACTGGCCCTGACCACCATAAAAAGAAATCCACAAATGCAGGAGAAAAAAGAAATCTGGGCAGTTTTTATAAATAAGTGTTTTTAAGGGGAACAGTTATCCAGTGCCATGAAACTGATATAGGTTATTGGCTGGCGGTGTGCTGAAGTCAGCCAAATTTATATTCCTGTTATGGAAATGTTAAAATAAATGTAGGTAGACTTTTACTAATCCCTCTATTCCTACTGTAAAACAATACTTCAGTTTGGGAGAGAAGAACTAGAAGCTGCTGAGCTTGGCCAAAGCCTCTGGTGCACTGTAGCCCTTTCTCCTGTATAAACTACACAATTCTATCGCATGGCTGTTAACAGCATGAGGCCTAACACTGATAAAGTGCACTCCAACTAGAAATGTAGAGAACAAGAGGTAAATCTGGCTATGTAGCCATGAAAGAAGAGTATTAACTGTTCATGCATAAGGTACCTCCTTGCTTTTTCTTATAAGGGGCTTGTGCATGCTACAGGCATGTTCCAAACCCAGAACCAGTGAGGGTGCTCCAGTTTTGTCCCCAGCAGTCACCTCAAGCATGCAGTCACCTCAAGCATGCAGCAGGTGGAGAGCTCAAGAATAGACCCAGAGCATCCTTACTGCCATAGTCAGGGCCGGATTAATGCAAAGGCAAACTAGGCACATGCCTAGGGCCCTGAGCGGCAGGGGACCCCAGCCCTTCCCTCAACAGTGGTGGACACCTCCAGCGTGTGCTGGCCAGAGCCAGAAGATGCATCCAAAGCCTGTCATGGAACTAAAAAAAAACAAACCCCAGGGAGTGCGGGGAGGAGGTGGTAATCAATCCCATGCTACAAGCAATGGATACCAGTCCATCAAACTAGCCAGTGTAGTATCTAGAATACACACCAAGTATGCACAGAGGATGTAGAGTTGTCAAAATTCTTAACCAACTTGTTTGACTTTTTTTTAGTCAAAATAGCTGTTAAACTGTCTTCCCTACATTTGAAATGTCATCTTCTTAAAAATGCAATGCTCTTCACAAATTACAACAAAGCACTTGCACAGATATCTATCTGAGCAACATCATATGCACAATAACATCTTGAAACAAAAGCTGCTACATAGTGGTTGCAGCACTCATGTGACTTTTCCTCTGGCCTGTAGGCAGCAAGGAAACCAAGTTGGCTAGCTACAGCCATCAAACAAACATGCTGAGCCTGAAGTTGTGGGGGCAGTATTATTTGGTATTTGCTTACCATTGAAAGGAATGCCAAAACCTTGCCTTAGTGATCCCTCCTGAGGCCACTGCCAGCCATTCATTCTTTGCCAGGTTGAGTGCACATTACTCTTTGGAAGGTTTCTATCCAAGCTGGCAGCAGAGAAGCAGGGAACAAGGCTCTTTTACTTCCAGTTGGCTGTGAAAATTCATGTGTGGTGTATGGAAAGGAAGAAGCAAACTCAAGATATAAATGTCGCAAGATGTTGGGCAAGGACATAAAACTAATCTTGAAGAAAGAGTAGCCCCTACATATTAAACTATCTGATCCTTATTTATTCTCCCCTCCCACCTTGCACTTAAAAGCATTTGAGGAGATAACTAACATCTTTATTCCAAATGCTTTTATAGCATTTTGAGGAGAGGGCTTAACTTAGGTTGTATTCAGTTTTTAATTTATATACCATTTTTAAGAGAAGGCAGGGGTCAGGTTGCTGTTTCCAACTTATGGCATATTGAGAGGTGAAAGCTTTCTTTTCTATCCCTCTTTCCTCCCCTTCTCCTCCATCCCACCCAACCCTCCCCCCTCCCCCCCCAATCCTTCTAATGTCTTTGAAATATCAAAGGTAAATAAAGAATAATTCTTCCTCAGTTAAAGAACCCCAGTACTATGAGCCAGGCTCCTGGCACATAGGGCCAGCGCTAGCCTGACAGTCTACTGGCACACTATAGAAATTAAGGAAAGGTGATTAGTTGTGCATTCTGATAACTCTGAATCATAGAATTAAAATGGTTTAGGGGTGAATTATTCAAATCTGAAACACAGAATGCTTAAAATTAACTATATTATGGAAATACCTTAAATAATTTGCAAAAAGAAAATACAATTTTAATATTCAAATCTAATAATGAATTAATTGCAGGTTTTCTTTCTCCCCAATAGCAATTGCAAGTCATTCATTATACATGGCTCACTCATATGTACATATTGTAGCACTCATTCATGCCACCAATCTCAGTAATTGTGTAACTGAGAACACAAATTAGCCAAGGCCTTTAAGACCCAGTGAAACCATTGGTTTTGATAAATGTTCTCTCTACTGTAGGAGTGGGAAAAGTCAGTATGCTGGAAATGGAACTATTTTCAGCACCTTCATTTTTTTGGTCAGAGAGAGTGTGTGTGATATTAAAAAATAAAAGCTTAGTCTGATATACCATTTACCCTTATCATCTCCCCAATATCTTCCTTGTACTATTTTCTATCTCTTTTCTTAGAACCATATTTCCCTGTAGATAGGCATGAACCCCACCCTCCCACCTCTCTTTTGGGGAAAATTCAACTATTTACTAACTGTAAATTCTATCAAAGCAATTTCTGTGACATTAGTATATTGAAACCTGTCATGTGTCCTCTTTCACCTCCTAACAAACAGTCTTATCTCAGACAAATAAACCTAACAAAGACTGTAGGTCCATGTGCTGATTAAAAAAATGTGACACAGAATCGTAAGTCATTTCTACAGCATTTAGAAAACATCACCAGAAGCTTGCAATGTTAGTATTAAATAGCTAAGTATCAATCTAGATTTATTACTCAGATCTTCCTACCTCCAGTAGATATCATTATACCCATTTCATTTCACCTAGCTGTAATAACAATTCCTCATGGAATATTTTTATAAGAAAAATAGTAATGATATGTGAAATTATCAACGTTCCAAGTCGCACATGATCTTCAACAATTTATATCTGAAACTGAAACAATTTTTTTGTTCTCATTTCAAAGTATGTGGTGTGCGTGTAGTCAAAAGTGAAGCAAAATAGTTTGCTTTAACTCCAACTCTTTTTTAAAAAATCTACTGGAATGAAAATTCAATACAGGCAGTCAACATTTCAAGTTACAACATTTCACACTTACAACCTTTATAAATTGACACCGTTTCAACTTTCTGACGTCAGTTTTGACTTTACAATGCTTGATCCCATGCCAGCAAGCAAGTTCGTTGCATTGCCCATGTCTCTGGAGAACACATGTCCAAACTTCCTTGGACATTTTCTTTAAGAAAGCAGACAAACCTCAGCCAAGACTCCTGAGAATACTCCATCCAAGAACCCTTCAAAAAGTTCAGCAAAGTTACCTCAAAGAAGTCCTTCCAAATCAGTATGATTGAGATTTACAACATAAATACATTAATGTAGCTATATTGCTCATCTATAATTGATTGAGTACAAAATTCTATGTTATGTTTGATGTAAATAGGGTTTTGAGCCTTGGTTCAGCAACCCCATCCCCCATTTATAACAATGTTTCCTATGAGAAAATTGGTTCCAAGTTACAATGTTTCGACTTAAGCTCCGGTTTTCAGGAACCGATTGTGTTGCAAGTCTGAGGACTGCCTGTATTTCAGAAATGCTTGTTAAATAAAAATCCAGCTCTAATGTTCAATGGCTGCAATGTCATCTAAGAGTGTCCTATGCAGTATAATCGGCTTAAGATGCCTGTGAGCAAGGCAAGCATGTATCCCCTTTTAAATCATGCAAATAACACTAACCAGTTAGTAATCTGATTTCAGTAGTAAAGGTCCTGCTTAGGCTGACTAAAGCCTACCTTCTAATTCATACAGGAATATTACAGTTTTAGCTTGCACCTGATTAAGGGCCCTGGCAGATTTTACATTTGTAGCATGACTCTCATCTTAATGGCCTCATAAATTACATTATGCCATGTGTTCAGCCAATTTTTTTCAATTAATGGACTGTTAAAATGGCAAACTAGCCACATATTGCACATATATGCAGCTATATGCACATATATTGCACTATATGCAGCTAGGCTGTAATACAGCCCTTATGATTAAATGACACACAACAGTAAATCATGTTTAAAATTCCAAAATTACAGAAACGTTACTCAGATATGCCATAATTCCCTATGACAGTTGAGCTCTAACATGCGATTAGTGGTAGGAATCAGATGGAGAAGGTTGGCTTGTTTCAAGGCATTCCCTTAAACCAGTACTCTTAAACCTTAATACCCCAAACCAGTTCCGTTAAACCTTAGTACCCAAAAAACATTGTTTCCCTTAAACCAGGCTCTTAATATGGGCTTGGAGAGAAAGAGGTACGGGCAGTCCTTGACTTACAATGTTCCAAGTGATGTTTCGCACTTACAACCTTTATAAATTGACACCCTATTTCAACTTTATGACATCAGTTTCGACTTTACAATGCTTGATCCAATGCCACACCACGCCAGTGAACAATTTCACCCTAGAGAACATCTGTCCAAACTTCCTTGGACACTTTCTTTAAGAAAGCAGAAAAGACTCCAGAAAAACTTGCCAAGACTCCTGCCAAAAACCCTTCAAAAAGTCCAACCAAGAGCCTTTCTAAAAGTCCAGCAAAGTCACCTCAGAGAAGTCCTTCCAAATCAATATGATTGCTATTTACAATATAAATACATTAATGTAGCTATATTACACATCTATAATTGATTGAGTACAAAATTCTGGGGTATTTTTGGTGAAAATAGGGTATTGGGCCTTGGTTCAGGAACCAATCCCCCCATTTATAACATTGTTTCTTATGAGAAAATTGGTTCCAAGTTACAACGTTTCGACTTAAGACAGTTTTCAGGAACCAATTGTGTCCTAAGTCTGAGGACTGCCTGTAGTGCAAATTGCAAAGGTTCATATTCTGACATAACTGAACTGGTGCTGCTGTTCCTTATGGCTTGGAGAGCTTATGCCAAGGCCCTGTGCTAGAGAACAACAATAAAGCTCCAGATGTCTTCTGCTAGCCTTGTAGATATTTGGTTCTGGGTCTTACAAACAACGCAGATTCATAGATGCTAGGGTCAGAAGGGACCTCAACAGATCATCGAGTCCAACCCCCTGCCTAGGCAGGAAAGAGTGCTGAGGTCAGATGACCCCAGCCAGATGCCTATCCAGCCTTCTCTTAAAGACCCCTAAGGTAGGGGATAGTACCACCTCCTTTGGAAGCCCATTCCAAATTCTGGCCACCCTTACTGTAAAGAATTTTTTCCTGATAGCTAGCCTAAATCTGCTCTCTGTCAGTTTGTGACCATTGTTCCTTGTTACCCCAAGAGGTGCCCTGGTGAACAGAGCATCTCCGATCCCTTGTTGTGTCCCCATAATTAATTTGTAGGCAGCCACAAGATCACCTCTCAGCCTTCTCTTTGGGGGTTGTCTCATTAATGAACCTATGAAGCTGTATGTTTCCTGTATTTCACATGTAGCAATATTGTGTTTGGTGCAGGCTGAGTCAAATATGGTCTGTATGTCTGGGAAATAACGAAGCAAACCATAAGGATAGTAAAAATAAAGATGATCGTTTTTTCTTTGTGGGGGGTTCCCCCCTTAAAGCTGGGCTGTTGCTAAGCACTTAGAATTCATTAATAAAAGTGATATTCGGGAGTGTAAGTGTACTGCTGTTGATAAAAAAAAATATTTGTTTCAAAATCTACAGGGTATTTTATTTTTTCCTTTTGCAAACAGGGAAAGAAGAGAATTTCTCTTCTTGTCTTTTGGTGGACTCTAGGAAGGTTACAAATAAGCAATAATCATGGTCAATAAAAGCACAACCAAGCTGCATGTCTCTGACCTCCTAATCTCCCATTTCTTTTGTTCCTTTGCAAACTAATCCCTGATTTGGAGTTAACAAGTATTACTTTGTCATTGACCACATATTTTAGAATTGAACTGTATGAGATTTATTCATTAATTCCAAATGCATAGCAACAGCTCCACTTTTAAATCAGCTTTGTATGCAGAGATTAATATGACCACTTGTATAGTGAGACATGACTTAAAGAAACATTAGGTCAAAATCATGCCTGGATATGACTTCACTGATATCACTGTGCTTGTACAAAGGGATAAAATAGCCTATCAAATTTATGCAAAATCAGATTATACTGCCATCTATCCTTCTGGGTCCCCTGCCCCCTCCCCCACCCTCTGCAAGTGTTTCATTTTTTTCCCTCCTGGTAAAATGAGTGCTTGAAAATAATTTTCCTTTCACAGTGGCAAAATCAAGAGAAACTCTACAGGAGCAAATTTAGATAAGATTAGGGGCTTAGTACAAATTAGGAGTTTCTTTTTTCTTCCTGTCCTCATGCATTTCTATAATGGTGCAAGAATTTGAGTTAAAGAAACAATGGATCTTCACAGACCTCAGAGAAACCTGCTGAAAACCAGATGCATCGCAGATGTTTTCAGGCTCCTTTCAGTGGCTCATTCTGCTTTTTTGCAGTATTCTTCAGCAGATGTGATATAAATAAAAAGTTAGTGCTGGCAGCTCCAGTTAGTCATGCTTTGTTCTTTTTTTTTTTTCTTTTTTTGTGAATAACCTGACAGTTATTCATTTAAACATATTCTAATCTTCTATGGAAGATGTGATGCCTATCTTCTATGGAAGATGTGATGCACCATTGTTTTGCTCTATATGCAGTCATTTACACTAGTCATATATAGGGATGAAAATGCTATCTGGGGTGGTTGCTTTTTTAGAACTACTTTATGAATGTGTTCATGTATACTGGAGTATCATGAAATCCAGGGTGTCGGGGCAAGGTGGCATTCTGTTCTAGTCACTAACCTCTCTACATTCTTTTCTCAAATTTTAAAATAAAATTAAAGGTTAAATTTTGGCCACCCAAAGGCAGAACAACAAACTGGGCTAAATTCTGGTCTGTGTGCACATGAGTAGAGTAAATAGTCTCTAGAACAGATCTTAAATATAGTGCTGATTCTGCTATCAGTTGGATTTCAAAAGCAGGTGAGGTCTAAAATATAGTGTTTGTAAAGCTCAAAAAGGAATGTCCATACCCAGCCATTTTTATGTGCACTCATCAGTAGTCCAAAGCCACTGTACATTCTGAAGGTAAATATTTTCAAAGTTACATTAGTACTATTTATTGATTGGTATAGGTTTGATATGTGGTCTTAGACTTTGGATGGAAGGACTGGCAAGGCTGGCTGCCACATCAGATCTGACATGGCCTGAAAGTAATCTCTGACAGTGAGTTCTTTGTCACTAGTGGATTTGTGCCAGGTTGGTTTCTGTTTGCACACAGTATCGATAGATAAGACGACTAGTGCCTGGAACTATAGCAAGTTATATGACCTGAGGACTTGATCTAGTTTATTCTCTATTTCATAGCAAGATGCAAAGGTATATTTTACTTCCTCAACATGGGGGACTGGACACACATTTCCATACACCGTGGGTCCAGTTCTGCTTTAACACCCATGTAACACCATAGAGAAGTTGATGAGAACTTCTGTTCAGAACAGGCTTGGACTCCATTGCTCCAATAAATAGGACACCTACCAGAATCTGGCTGCCAGTACTAATGATTACACCAGGATAAAATGAACAATGTTTTAGTGCTCACTATCTTCTGGGCAATGATCCATCTCCACCATCAAATTGGCTTCTACATAGATAGCTATGGCAGAACACTCTAACTTGGCTCTGGGTCACTACTGTTTATCCAATGCCAAACTTGGGTTAAGACATGTTCACACTTCCTATTTAGCTGAAGCTTGCATCACTGCATCCTTAGCAAAGTATGCATCAAAGTGCAGGTTACATAAATATGTATCTAGCAAATGTGGTGACATTCCTTTGAAGGAGCTCTTTTCTCTCTGCCTTCAAAGGTAGAGACCTGAAGTATTTTTTTCTTGTAAAATCCCATTTCAGTTAATGGGTTAGGCTCATCCATTTATCTCTAATAAATTTGTTCCAATAGAAATCTTTATTGTGGCAAAACTTTTAGCTGTGATCCTGCTTCTTCTGTAGATGTATTTTTCTTCCAACTCTTGCTAAAGAAGCAAGCCATCACTATTTTCATTGTATCCTGTAACACCCTTAAGCTTGGTATAGGCCTACGGGGTCCTTTTCAGTTGTATGTTCCCAGCAATACTTCTAAATATCTTGAGAGATTACAGTATTTGAAGATTTTTTTTCCTTCCCATTCCTGTCAGGCTATTATTCTTTCTTCTTCACTGCAAGAAGGTCTACATGACAAAATGTGTAAAAATGGAGCATTGTATTCAGTAGCAGCCGATTGATTGTTCCAAGTGCAGAATAGTCCAAATTTGCTAACACATGCATATAAAATTCTGACCTTGTATCTATTGCTGCCAATTGTCCTAGAACAATTCTGAGGTTAACCAACTGTTCTGTGACTTGGAAATAAAAAATTTAGGCTAGGCCTTGGATATTGATTCCATAAGGATAAATCCAAAGTTATTTCACTGAATGTGATGGAGCTGACCTGGAATCAGCCTTTAAAGAACATTTTGACTGCCTCAGGAAGCTGTATTTCGATCCAGCTAGAAAATCCCAGAGGTAATTCTGTGACCTGATTCATCAATTCTGAAAACCTGCCTTCTAATTGTATCATTACCTTCATGTGTCAACCATTTGTGCTACACAATGTCTTATGGGACACTGGGATCCCTTAGATCATTGCCATAATCTAACTAATGCAATCCTGAGATGGGATCCTTGCTAAGCTTTACACAGTTTACAGTAACTTACTGTTAATTATTCTAATTTTAGATTCAGGTTGTAAAGCAGACAGCTTCATCTCCTTGTAGATCTTGCTAATTTTCTAAAGTAGAAATTTACTTGCTTCATTTACAAATACATTGAATAAAGCAACTGACTTCCAGACATAGATGTTGCTCCAAGATAAGCCCACACCAAACACTTTCACATGTGTATAATGCAACTCTATTGGAGGCTGACAATCACACTAGCAAAAGTGGGTAATGCTATAGTGATTCAAACCCAGGTTTCTGTGCACCTCTACCTGAAAATGTAGCTGTTAAAGACTATGACAATTTTCTGTTGGCTGTGTTGGGAGCAAGGTTAGGTTAAACAGCTCCTTTTAGAATACTTATTTCTTAGAACAGTGTGGTATTCTATGGTAACAGTGGGTTTTCAGCTATGCCTGGTATTAGCAAGCCTGCTGCACTTGGCATTCTTCAAGAGAATACTCTGTAGTATCATCTCTTCCACTGTTTCTTTCCACGTTTTCCTAGATTTGGGACAGGCACAATCAGACATTTAAGAGATTGAATGAATCAGACAGGTGAAGGATAACTTCAGTGTCTATCTTTACCCAACCTCACCTGCCCTCCCACTGGCTTTTTTTTAAACAGTAAAATGGGTAGCTCCTTAAACCCTGTAAGTGGAAAACTACATTAGAACTGTCCATCTTGAATCATAACAGTTTGGTCACCCTCCCTGAAATCAGCTATCTTTCTCTGGATATTGTGCAGCTGAAATGTTGAGTTTTCACACTATTTTTATGTGTGAGGAATGGCCAGATGGTTCTTAAATCAGAATATACATCCCAGTTTAAGAGGAGGAATGGTCTTGTTGCTAAACCACATGGCTGAAAACAGAAAATCTGTTCCAAAACCTGCTTCCCATCTCTGATGAAACCTTAGATTAATTACTAAACTTTTCCATGACTTGCTCTTCTCAGCTGCAAAATGGGAGTAATGCTCCTCTGCCTCACAGGATTACTATGAGGTTTAATTCAGTTTAATCCACTATGTATTGTGGAAGCAACTATCAGCACAAGGATATTTTTAAAAATCTTCTCCTATTTGCACTCTGACTGCCTGAAGCACTGCTTTTAAAGGTC
Organism: Alligator mississippiensis; assembly: GCF_030867095.1. Classification (NCBI taxonomy): domain Eukaryota; kingdom Metazoa; phylum Chordata; order Crocodylia; family Alligatoridae; genus Alligator; species Alligator mississippiensis. The sequence continues at coordinate 132,859,004 of NC_081826.1, read as the reverse complement.
TCAGGCTCTTGTATCACTCAGATAAATAAAATTCCATTATTTATATTCATCATATGGAAAAGCAGTGCACCACTTAAGATTCATTATATGTGCAAGCACTTCTATTAACTTACCTTCAAGAATATTCCATTTGTGCATATGATCCTAAAATATTTAGAAATAAATAAAATACAGACAGAAAATCAAGAGGAATTTCAATTCCAAGTGCCTAATACCTTACAAAATCAAGCTGTTGGTTTTCTGGCTTTGTATTTGGTTTATGGCGAGTGCTGGAAAATCCTACTAAGAGGAACTGAGCCTATGCATTAATATATTAACCTTTCCTTCTATATAAAAGTAACCACATGTGGTAGATATGCCTGGCTGTTATGTGTTTCCTCTCTCCTTCCTCCCTTGAAAAGGCTGCAATATGACTGTAAAATTGTTGAAATGTTCAACCAATTAAATTAAACACTAAAAGGAGGCAGATAAAATGTCAGGGAAAGGTGCTGCAGTTCCCAAGGATCTCAATCATTGCATTCAGGAGCATTGTTAGATTTCCTAAGAAGGAAAGACAATTGTTCCCAAAACAGTCTAAGTTTTACAGGTTACAGGCTCTGAGGTAGAAAGCTAATACTGACATTGAAATCCAGCTTGCTTATTCCTAAACAAGAAACAATTATTTTCCATTTTGATGGGTTGAGCCTCATAACTAAGAGCAAACTAACGATCTTGTAATGCCTCTCTAGTGGAGACTTCCTTCCCATTTTTGTTTCAAGTTCTGTAGCCCTTCCATAAACCTCTGAAAGGTCCCTACTCCCGTGATTCTCGGCCATGGTGCTGCAGCACCCTAGGGTGCCTTAAGATTGTTTTAAGGGTGCCACAGGGTATTAGGCAACATTAGCATTGTTAGGGCTGGAAACACCTGCATATGATTCACAAGATACAACCAGAGACTCCAAATAGGGATCTGTAGCATCAGCAACCTTTTGACCCACTTTCTGAGCTCTTTGCAACAGAGGAATTGCTCTATTTTTTTCTGTAGTTGAGAAACAAGTGAAAGCTAAGAGCGGGCACTTTCCAAAGGGTGTCTTAAATCTAACAAGGTGTGTTGAGGTCTACTGTCTACTACTGCCACTCTAGCTTTTAACTCCTGCTTGCCTAAACCCTAAGGATAGGCTTACCTCCCACCCTCCCAGCCAAAGGGTGCCACAAGCTAGCTCAAGTGCTCTCTTCCACCAGAGTGAATGGCACCCTCGAAAGGCTGCCAAGAGGAATACAGGGGAGCTCCCCAGCCTGCATCCTTCTCTTGGGGGGAGGCTGGTGGTGTCCAGGTTTGGCAGAAGCACAGCTAGGGCAGTGCCTCCACAGCTGAGCCTCATGCATTGGCTCTGCCTTGTGTACTGCCTGGTGCCCTCTCTCTTGGCAGGGCAGCCTCTTGGTGGGCACGGGACAGCTGGAGAAGCTCCCCGAGCCCTGAGTTCACCTGGCCACTGATACCTGGGGGTACCCTCGATACCCCTGCTCCCCTCCTGGGGCTGGGCTGGGGGAGCTGTACGTATCCCCCCCCGCAGTTCCTTCTGGCTGAGGCCAAGCTGCCAGGGCTAAGCCGGTGTCATGCCAGGGCCAGGTGGCGGCCCGGGGCTGGCAGTCCGGTTCACTCCCGGGGCGGTGGCGCAAGGCTGGTCTTGGGGGGAGGCGGAGCGGACCCCGGGGCAGCCCCAGGCCGGGGGCGTGGAGCTGAGCCTACCAGCCCGCGGGGGCACAGCTGGGGATGCCCTGCCTGGGGCAGAGGGCTGAGGCCAGGCCGCCTCGTGCCTCGCAAGGGCGGGCGGCTCAGGGGCGGCCCCCGGGGACTCACCATGTGGCCGGGGTGCGCGGGCGGCGGGCACGATGCGCTGTCCAGGGTATCCGGCTCCTTGTGCGGGCTCCGCCGCGCCGGCAGCACCGCCTCCTGCCCGCCCCGCCTCCTGCTTCAGCCGAGACCCGGCTTCCCTCCCCCCGCAGCCGCCTGACTGAAGCAAAGAGGCGGGCTCGGGGCCGGGTCCGCAGATCTCCCGCCCCTCCACAAGCCTGAGGCCGGGCGGCGAGTGCTTGGGGCCCCCGCCTGCCCCTGCCCCAGGGGAGCCGGAGAAGCCCGGCGGGAGGGGGAGGGGACCCGCCCGGTGTCCGCGGGGGTCCCGGCTCCAGGGAGCGCAGCAGAAAGGCTGCAAGCCAAGCCCCAGCTTGGGGATCATGGAGGCTGAGTCTTGAAAGCCTACGCAGAGCTCCCCCCCGCCAACACACACACACTGTCCTAGCTGTGCTGCAGGTTTTGTTGCCAAGAGGGCTTGATTTAATAGTCCCACAAGCTGGCACATCAGGGGTGTTGTCAGGGTGAACCAAAACGCAGCCCCCTCCTCCAGCCGGCCACTCCTGGCATGCTTTTGTCTCCTCCAGGGGGTGAGAGGCTTAAAGCTGGAGCAGTGCCTCGGGAGGAGTGAGAGGAGGGCCCATAAACAGCTCAGACTAAAGGAGGTGGTGGGAGAGCAAAGGGAAAGAGAGGATGACTGGCTTCCGGGAGCTGCAAGGCAAGGGAAGGATGGCTGGTCTCCAACCACCACCTGCCTTGCAAAACTGACCATTGCAAGGGCTGGCGTCACTGGCAATAGGCTCAGGACTGAAAAAATTGCTCTCTCCAACCTAAGAAAGTCCCGTCCATGCCAGGATTTTAATCTTCATGGTTAAATTCGGGCTTGTAGGTATTTCTGCTGCTTGCTGAACACAGTGTGTCAGACACCTGCATTTGCAGTTAAAGGGCTCTGTCAACACCTCCAAAATGCTCCTAAGATTGACTCAAGCTACCTGAGATCACATATCCCTCCACGGACCTGATGGTTTCCTTTTACAGGAAACTGTGACTGCAGGAGCCAGTTACTAACAAAATGTGTCATTGGGAAGGAAGGAAATTAAGGAGGAAAAAATTCTTTGCCATGGGTACGCCGTACGTAACAGAATGCCAGCTGGTGAAGAAGGGGGATCAAAACCTCTCTTTCACTGGAAATGTCACAATGGTACAACTTCACGTATTTTTGTTCCAAATCCAAACACTAAATTCCACATAACAAAAGTTTGGGGGAAAATTCACATCACTCAAAACATTTTGTTCTGAATTTACTTTAAAAATTATTTTTTACATATGAAACATCTTTTAAAATGAAAATCAAAACAATACATTTAAACGGTGCCAAAACATTCTCTTCTTACAACTTATTTAATTGCTGCTTTTTCAAATTTTATTCTCTAACTTAAAGTAGTAAGGCAAAACCATTATACCATATAAGCAGCAGCAGCTAGTAGTAAGAAGAACAAGTATACACTAGCAATCTCAATAGAAAAATGGTTGGATTTTTTGGTGGTGGGGAGAGTAGAAAAGTCCATGTGCCAACTTGCAGACCATTTGCTGAATCCCAGCAGAAGTCTCAATAAATCTCTCAGGATTGCAGTTGAAAACCTCAAAGCCAAGAAGGGGCTTGTAAAATATGTTCCATTACTGCTAATGAGCTGTATGTAGGTTTGAAAAAGAAAATTTATACTTTTCAAAGGATGGTTTAATCTCAATTTTTGCTGGAATGTCTGCTCTGTTAAAGGAAATACGATTATTTTTGACCAAACTATTTTTTAATTGTATGTGGGAGAGAAAGCTGCTTAAATTGTCATTCAAACAAAACATATTAAAAAGCAAATTCTTCCTGCTCCACTTGGTAAATGAAAACACTCTCTCTTATCTACTTTTAATTCCTTTGAATTGTTTCCCTAACAGCATGATATTTTTTTATGCCACATATTCATCATGATCAGAACTCTGTGTGTGTTGTTCATTTTTGCTACTCAGAGCATAGCAGGCATTTTAAATTGTGTCTTTCACAGTTGACTTGCATTCCTTGAAAAAAACTCCTAGTTTCATGCTGTCAGTCACTGCATGGTGGCTTGACGGATGCTAGCTGTGCATGCTTGCACCTGTTTTCCATGGTTATGTAATTTGGGTGCCAATCCTGTACTAGATCTGCCATTGATTTACATAACCCAAAGGATTGGATTTCTGTTTTTCTGTGACCTCTTGCTCTCCCGGGCCAAGTTATTTTTTCTCCCCAGCTTGATAAATTGCATGGCCATTCTTATGTAAGCCCTCATTAATTTGGATAGAAGTCCAAGTCAGGAGAATCAGGTTCTGAAGTATAAATGCAGGAGCCTGACTTCAGGCTCCTTAAAAAAAACAGAAACAAAAGCCAAAAATATTGGTCATAGTTGTTCATATATATGGCCATGCTGAAGAGTAAGCATGATGTACCTAATGTTCAAATTTGACTTTAAAACTAATCCATTACAAAACATGCATGCTAGCTATTATTTGAATGGTTCTGGGTCATTCTTATAATAATCCCTTTCTTTAAATGAAAACATAGCCTTTTTATTACTTTCCCTTTTCACTAGATTGCTTTTGAGAATGGAGCAATAGGGGCGAGCATGATAGTAGCAATGACTACTGGCAGGAAGAGCTAAGGAGCTGTCCTACATAATAATGTCACACTTGTGATACTATATTTACTATAGAACCTTGATAGTCTGCATAACTTAATATTCACCCTGGAAAAAGTGCCTCTCTCTTTCTCATTAAAGATTTAATAGGAAAGTACTATAGTAGAAACCTCATTACTAAGAATTCACTAACTTTACGAAATAGTGCATGCTGCTGTTCTAACTGGTAGTGCCTTATTAAGTATTAAATAATTAATAAAGCATAGCTGATGATATAGTCCTTTATTATTATTTCACTTAATCCTGGTCTGATCAAAATTAATGATAGCCTTAACACTCACTTTACTTGGAGCAAAATTACAATTTGTCTAATTTGAAAAATTTGGAGGGCAATTTTTTCTGCTGGTTTAAATAAGTGCAGCTACTTAGACTAAAATGCAATTTCATCTGTTTATGCTAGGAAAGAAACTGGCTCAGTTGTTTTCAATGGCAATTCCAGCAAATGGTAGGAACCTTGAGAAGGTTGAAGCGCTTTAAGTATACCTGAACCTGTACTTTCAGTTACTGCTATCTTCCCCCAAATTTATTTGACAACAAAGTTTCTATGGTTGTTCTTTAGTTCAAGAGAAAAGATTTCTGCAAGTTGTAGAAGTGTTCATTTATCAATACTGAGCTCTCTGAACAACAAAAACCTTATGTATCCAAAATCACTTAGATGAATCAATCAAATAATACTGATTGGAAAGTTTTAAATCTGGCATTTGTAGTTTCTAGACCAGGGGTGCTCAACTCCAGCCCACCAGTTAGATATGGCCTCCAGGCCAGTATCATCCAGCTGGCAGGGCTCCCCACAGGTCTGGCAATTTGACGGCAGGGGAGGGTGGCTTCACTTCCTTGCTGCCAATTTTCCATGCCTGTGGAGAGCCCCACCAGCCAGATACATTGGTCCTGCATGATGGATCAGGCACACAGGGCAGCATGGGACCCGATCTTGGTATGGGGCTCAAGATCCCGATCTCAGCAAAAGGGTAGGGGGATGGCACAGGGCCCTGAGACCCCATCCGTGTGGGCTGGGTAAAGGCAGCTCAGGGGCAGATCCTGGCACAGGGACTCAGTCCAACCTGCTGACCATCCTTTGCCCTCATCTGGCCCACAAGGCTGTAGCAGGACCAAGGACCCAAGTGTGACTATGCTACCCCTTGGTGGCCAATGGACACTGCCTTAACCTGATTCTAGGTACCCTTCCCTCCACTCTCACCTGCCAAGCCTTGATAGAATTATTACATTGTGAAAGGGAAGCTGCCTTTTAATCCTAGAGCCAGTCCTTGTCCTTCCTCTGCCAACAGATCCCCTCTCAGACCCTACTAGCCCAAGCTGGATCTGTCCATAGTTGGGCCTTCCTGGCCCATATGGACCTTGAGGCACCCATTGCCTTAAGGGCTTATTATGTGGTTCCAAACTGCCCCTTACACCATGCCTATGCTTCACAGGTGCTGTTTATCCTATCGGTTCCTTGTAAGGGTCTCGGCCCACTTAGCCTCTGCCCCTTTTCTCTTGCTGGGCTGCTTAGCTCAGGATCCACTAGGTTGGACCTGGCTTCTGGGCCAGCCTTAGCTTTGCCCTATTGGGCTCTGGTTCAGCCTGTCTTGGGCTTCAGGCTGCTGGCTCATTTCTGTCCCTCTGTGGTGCCTGGGTGTTGGGCCCTTGGCCTCTGTTTCTGGCTGTCTTGGGCACTGGGCCTTCTGGCCCTAGGTTCTGCCCCTCTATGGGCTTGCTTCCCTCTTGGGCACCTGACTACTTCTTGACCCTGCCCTCAGCAGGGCTCAAGGCAATTGCATGCCCCTAGGGCACTAATGGAACCTCCAAACCAACCCCCCACAGTCCTTGCCACAGCCACCAGTGTTACATCCTGTTGTCTTGTAGCAGGGCTTCTCTTACTCAGGGGTAGCAGGACCAGTATCATGCTCACAGTCCTGAGCACGGCTCTGGGGTCAACCCAGCATCCCCCTGCAACCCTCCTGGCCAGGAGCTCATGCTGAGGCCTGCAGGGCTAGACTCCCTGGATTAGCTCAACCCTGATTTCTATGCCCTCTCCAGATATAGTATGCTCAGAGTCTACCTTCCAAATGGATGGAGGGTTCTTCTATCTGGGACATTTTGCTCAAAGACTAAAGCACTCAAAACAACAATCCTTTATCTTCAATAGGCTGATAACTGCATCATCCATGCATTCACTAAGGAAAACCACCAGACTGCACTGGATCTCTTTGCAGAAGCCTTCCAAACATTGGGCCCCTCTCTCAATATCAAGAAGACTAAAAGTGCTCTATATAAACCTGCTTAGGGTCATGAATGTGACCCCCTCCCCAAATTATCACGGAGAGAAAGACCCTGGAAGTACTTGAGCACTTCTCCTACCTTGGTAGCCCCCTCTCTGACAGTGAACATTTGAGGAGATCCAGTACAGGATCTGGTGTGCTTCGGCATGTCTTCATTGATTACACTCTCCAGAAGGGCACCAAGATCCAGGTCCAATGCAATCATCATTCCCACTATCTAAAGATGTGAAACATGGGTGGCTTACTGTTGTCATCTCAAGAGCCTGGAGAGGTATCATCAATAATACCTCCAGAAAATCCTCCATATGGAATGGGAAGATCATCCCACAAACCCTTGCATGCTTGCTGAAGCCAGTATTACCAGCATTGAGTTGGTAATCTTCCAGTACCAACTTTGGTGGAGCAATGGCAACATGACAGCAGCAGATGACTGGACTATGAGCCAGAAAACAAAGTGGCTATTTCTTAACTCCCACTTCAGGAGTAGCAGCTTCCAAAGGGGGACTTTTCAGAGAGAGACTGCAACCAAACAACCCTGAGGTGTTTGACATTTAAAATGTTTGTTGTTTAGGGTATTTGGTATTTTAAAATGTTTAACATTTGGGGGAATTAATATTACTGACTCCAATACAGCTGCCCCAAGCAAGGGGCAGCTGCTTCCAGATACAGTGTCTTGCCCTTGAAGCAGAAAAGAGAGAGCAGAGAAAGCAAATTCTGGCTTATGGCCTACTCTCTCCTGTGGGAAAGACCTGCATCTTCTGCAGATAGTCTTAAGTCACCTCAAGACCCAACAATGAACTGTGGTAGAGATTGTCCTCAAATTGAGGGACTGCACCAATAACAACAAATTAATATTTAAGGTATTTGACCAACTATCAGGGACATTAAAACTCAGATGCCCACCTCAGCTCTCTGATGCAGATTATACTAAGGGAAGGGAAGATCTGACTGTTGTTACACTCAGAATCTGTGTGTGTGTGTGTGTGTGTGTGTGTCCACATGTGCACATGTGTGCATTTTCTCCTGAATGAGCTCTTGAGCTATGGTCACTTGTACTGGAAAATAAATCTTAGACAAAAGGATCAAAACTTCCTCGTCACTTTAAGTGACCCTCCTGTGAATAGCGTGCTCTGTTGTAGTACAGCGTGCTTGTCCAACGTACAGCCCATGGACTGCCATGCAGTCCTCCGAGCTGTTTTCTGAGGCCCGAGGTGCTGCAACAGGAAACAAAAGTAAACACTGTATTTTCATTTGGGGTGGGGGGGGTGATGTGATACCACTTCCTGTGAGGTCTTTGAATATGGCTCGCTGGCCCACTGGGTGATAAAAAGTTCATGATCCGGCCCCACATTCAAAAAGGAGTGCAAGCTCTCCCCCTTACATCCTGCTATACACCATTTTCCTCTACACTCTGCCTCTATACCCTGTAGTAGGGTATGCTCCCCTAACTCCCCTCCCAGCAAATATTACAAATGCTTATGTCTTGGTAACCAGAATAGCCTAGACAATCATCATTGCTAGGTATAAGAAACTGTGTTTACATGAGATACTGACTGCACACGTGTTACTGCATAGACATCTAGTTCTTGCATACCCAAGTACTAAATGACTGTACAGTAACTGGTGTTACTGTACAGTAGTATCCCCTCATGGCTTCCTGGCAATGCTGACTGAGTAGTAGCTCATTGCTACTGCACTGTAGTGTCTTGTCACGGTTCATGCCCCATGATGCTACTGTACAGTAGTAATGAGCTACTGCATGGTAGAATCATAGAAAATTAGGGTTGCAAGGGACCTCAGGAGGTCATTTAGTCCAAACCCCTGGTCAAAGCAGGACCATCCCCAACTAGATCATCCCAGCCAAAGCTTTTTCTATTCGGGTCTTAAAAACCTCCCAGGATGGAGATTCTATCATCTCTGTGGGTAACCTGTTCCAGTGTTTTACTACCCTCCTAGTGAGAAAATTCTTCCTAATAAAGAAGGAAAAAGCATCTCATGTAGACACAGCCAGAGTGCATGTATTTCAAAATGAACATTTGTATAAAAGAAAAATAATCCTTTTAGTTTAGGATTTTGTGTGTGTGTGTTTCCTCCCATTTTTAAAGGGGAACAAAAACTAATATGTGTTCTAGAAGGAACCAAATTTTCTCCTCTTTAGGTTTTGAAGGATTTGTAACAAGCTGGTCTTATTCTGTTTAATCAAGTAAGAATTGAGGAGGAATACCAGTAAAACTTATTGAAATCAATGGAAATGTTATCCAAGCAGAATTAGAGAAACCACTAAATTTAGCACCAGATTTCTATGAACTGTGCATCTTTCTATACTAGAAACACACAATTTAAGTATGCAGGTTTATATAACTTGAGCCTACACTTACAACAGAGCAGGTTATAAATCTATACTATTTTATCCAACGTGAAGACAGCCAGGGTCAGATTTTTTGCTTCTAGAAGGCCAGGTTGTATGAATAAATATTTCTATATAATGTTTCAGAAGGACAGAATCAATTGTTCTAGAATGTCAATGACTAGGGGCTAAATTTTGCAGTTTACATAAACACGTGCTGCAGGCTGCATAGCTCCACAGTCATAAATAGTCAGCTACAAAAGTGATTATCAGAGATGACTATGTATACTCTATACCATATCTGGAGAAAGTACATTGTTGTTCTGGTATACAACCCCACATTAGCTCTTGTGTGGGCGTAGCTCTGTCTCCTCCCTGAAAACTCTTGGGTGCTTTACCTACTGTAAGCAGAGGGGCAGATTCCTCGGATTGCTGTTGTGATAGCACCATTTATGGACTCTTAATTTTCAATACTCTTTAAGAGGATCTTCTGCAATACAATATATTTCTTTAACTAGGACAGTAGCAAGTGTCTATCTGGAATGTTGCATGCCACTTTTATCTCTCTCATTTGTTTGTTTGATTTATTCGCTCTTCTTTTTCATAATAGCAACATAGTTGATTTAGTGAAAAATACAGGGCCAAAGATAATTATGTAACTAGTATTTGTTCAGAGTCCACAGTTTTTCTTTTTATAGTGAGAGGCAAATGCGTCAAACTAAGAGCTTTCAAGGTAAAGCTAGAAACCCTCATTGTCCACTTTTGGATTAATAAGTAACTTGACCCTTCTTTACATGTGCAATTGTTCTGGTAGCACACTGCACAGCTCTGAAAATCTGGATGAGAGGTCAAAAGTTTTAGTATCCATGGATGTAACTATCTTATATAAATATATATGCATCCCTAGATTTCAGGACATTAAAACAGGAAGTGCTCTCAACTATTCCCATCAAGTAGTCTGTTCCTATTGGATACTTTCTCCTTCTATGTGATAGCAACTTGGAGCACTTGGAGATTCCAGGGTTTGTTAAATAGTTTTGATAACAAATAGGTCACTTGAGATGAGATGAACAATGGGAGGAGAGTTTTTCTCTGACAGCTTGTTAGGCTATACCATCCTGTAAAGGAAATATTCCTTTGAGGCAAGATTGCCACAAATTCCCATAGAAATTTCCAGTCTCTGATGCACTCTTTCATGGAAACAGAGGAAAATTAGCCAGATTTAAGTTTATCTGTAGCAGCTTTACCTCTCCCTGCCCCTGTTCTCCATCAGCCCTTCCCCTATCCACAAGTGATGGGTTCCCTGGGATGTGTATATATCTCATGGGAATTGCTGAGGCCAGGACTGTCCGAGTTAAAGCACCATGTCCCTGTACCACCTAACAGAATCTTCTGTCTCCCTAGACTTTTGCTACTGCAGACTCTTCTGTTGTTCTTGGAATCCCATCCAAAGGATGCTTCACAGGATGAGGCAGGAAAGTAGTCTAGGCTACAATTTTAGGATTCACTAGGATTCCATCCAAGTAAAAGAGGGATTTTTGCTATTGACTTCTAGGGAACAGAACTTTATGATGCTTGTGCCCTCTATTAGGGTATTACTAAAGTGGGGACTAACTTAATAATGAGGCTTAATCCAAATCTTAAGCAAAATTCTACTGTTTTTGAGAGATTCTAATGTAGCCTGAGTTGTAGCTAAAGAATGATTCATACTGCTTTATTGTTTTTTATCTTATCTCTGCTCCTGAAAATTAAGAGAAGTTGCTAGCTCTAGGCAATGGTACTGACCATTTGAAAAGAATTGTTTTAATGCCTGTGCTTTTTCCTTTTAAGCAAAGTAAAGCCTTTTAAACAGTAACGTTCCTTTTAAACAGTAAAGTCAGGTATAAATCTAGCACAAAGAAGGACATCACTTTGCAAAAGTCTACATATACTTATGTCTAACCCTAATAAAAGTTGGTACAGAAAAAAAAAAAAAGACAAAATTGAGATACCAGGGAGACTGGTACTTGAGATGAGCTGAATCTAATACTAATTATATTCTGTAATAAAATACATTGGAAGGGTGTTTGCTATCACAAGTCTCCTGTTCTCCGTATCCGTTTGCCAAACCCTGTTTGGCAGATGAGTATAGGATAAAGCCGAGTTTCATCAGGAGTTATTCGAAGTGGACTGCATTTTTGTGTTCCATCATTATGCTAGGTATCTTGGCTGATCGTTTTGCTGTTGAGTGTATATGGCAAGAGTACATTACAGGCTACTCTGTTTTCCCCTCTGTATACTCACATTTACCTCCAAGTATTCTTTTCTCTATACAATATATAAATAAAATAAGTGGGCAATTCATTTTAAATAAAAACCAGAAGACTTGCCGTATGTTGGTGCCCGAAACCAAAACAAACCATTTTAAGCTTTTCTAAAGATTAAAAATGACCTGGGAAAGTCATGGGAAACCCCATTTACAGCAAGCAGCAGGGGAAAATTTTTCCACGTAAGTCCTGCTTATATACCATACCTCTGAGTTGGAATGACTGTTTCTAAGGATGAAAGGGAAGTTCACAAATCATGTTCCAATAGCATGACTCTAAGAAGACTTACCAAAATTAGTGTGCCTTTAGCAAGGCACAGGGCCTTGCAAGGCAGAGCCAATTGCAGGGCTGAATCCTTGTCTTCCAATTCAGCCACTGTGGATCTCAGTTAAAGTTTCATCAAAGTTTTTCATGTATTTCTGCCCCCACATCTTTCACCTAAGATTCAAAGCAATAGGAGCCAAGAGTGACTCAGATGCTACATAAAATTAAAAAAAAAAAAGAATTTTCTTAGAGCTATTCTTATACCAGCTTTCAGACTGGTTTCTGAGTCTTTCCTACATGTCAGTTTATTAATCTTCATAGCAGCACTGTGGCATAAACAGTATTATTTCCATCTTCTGTTTCGGGTACTGAGTTATATAGAAAGTAAGGAAAGTATTGTCAAGAGTTTGGTAATTTTTGGTATTTATTTTGAGTGTAACATTAGATTTTTTTTCCAGAATATTTGGCCTTTTTATAGCACTTTATTTTAATACAGTTTTCTGTTACTGCTGTGACTGCTTTCTCTGGGGTCTGATTTCCAGCTTGGGTATCCAGAAAATAAGGAGCATATTATTAGAAGCCACCACAAAAAGCCTGTTTTAAATATCACATATGTAAAGCTGTGTTAGACGCAGGAATAGAATTCATTTTGCTAGGTTGTTCTTACCTGGTAAATATTATCCTTTCCATTCATCTGCCTCATTCACCATACACTCCTGAATTCTGGAACAGATGAGGCAGGGATCCCCCAGACAACAGCCTCTCTCACTATGCCGATTCATTCCCTACTTCTTGGTGGTTGACTTTACAACCTTCACAACGTTTTAATGCAAGATGTTTTATTTTATTTTGTTTTTCCAAATGTAACTTTACACACATACATGCACTCCATCCCCAAGATTACTATGCATTTGGGCATTCTAATAACTCCATTCTAGGAATACCTTGATAGAACTGGATTAATACAGAACATTCCCCGTTTCTGGTTTCCAATAGCTGCCTGTCCAAATTCATGCACAGGGATCCAAAGAACTAGCTGTCTGTTTGTCTCCCTTTCATAGGTCCACTCCTTTGTTTGTGTGGTGTCAGATACCAACTTCCAAAGGATAAGCCACTGTCTGGTATTATCACTCAGTATCTGGATTCCATCTACCCTGTCTGGGCATTTGTAGAGATTAAAGTTTTCAATAAATGCTGTGCTATTTGTTGGACTTCGCATTCACACATGGGCTGTCCAAGATGTTCATCTTGTGTTATTTTGAAGTGTCAGTATCCAGATCTCAGTCTGTTCAGCTTGACCTATGCTTCTTTGTCAAAGTTGTGCCCAATGGAGGACTCATTTGGCGTTGGTATAAAACACTGTAGAAATAGGTCTGACCTTTCCTAATGGTCAGCCTGCTCCATTGCTGCCCACAGGTTTGGTTCAGCATTCCTAGTCTCTTCCAGGAGCCAATTGTGGTAGACAGCTGGATCTCCCAAGCATAGAGAATAACATAGGCAGCCAATGCCTTTCTGTTAAGAACTAATTCTGGGGAGCCTGGGCAAGGCTTTCAAAAGCAATTTGCTAGGTGCTTAACTGTAGTGACTTAGATTTTAAATTTCCATCAAGCTGGGTAGAATTTCAAGAGTAACCTAGTTTATCAAATCTGAGCCATTTGGTTTTTTTCTTGTAACACTCCTACCTCTTCCTGCCTTCACTGCTTTTTCATTTGCTTCTGTTTTTCAAAATGCAACTGTTGATCTTACATGCATTTGTTTAAAACTGGGTCTTGTATTAATTGACTATGTGTGTGTGAAATAGAGCAGGGATGGTAAATGAGTGCTGGTGGCTGTTTCTCACAAGGTGAATTGTGTTTTACTGTCCTCTCTTGGAACATGGTAGTACTACATCTATTTTAATATTAGATGTTGCTTGAATGCAAGAAAAGTGATGGGGGAAGATCCAGAAAAATCCATGGCTTAATTCAAAGATTCAGAGTGTTGCAGTTTGATATTAAGGATGTTTAAAACCATTTCTTTTTTTAAATTCCTTCCTTACTTGTGATTCCTTCATGTGAATGTTCCTTTCTGCTGGTTTAAGGTAACTGAGAACTGGGCAGAAATAGTTAGTTTTGAACCACCAAACTGAAGCAGATAACTCGTAAAAGATTAGATTTAGCTTCTCTACTCTTGAGTCTTTGCACAGGCTTGCAATATGCTTAGCATCTTCAGCTCACCATGAACTGTGGGTGGAATCAGATAACTGCTCACACATCCCTCTGCATTCACTAACACCTGTGCAAAGTGAGGGCACAAGTGGCAAATACAGTGGAGAATTGGACAATTTGGCTATTGAACAACTGTATCTATAGCCTATGCTTATAATTGCCATACATAGGGTATAACATCCAAAACAGTTACACTAAAAGATTATAAACAGAGCAAATTCCAGCATTCCTAAAACAAAAGTTGCCTGAATAAAAGTTGCCTGTGTGACCTTTATTTGCTCTCTTTGAACATATGCCTTATGACCCCATAGTACCACATTTCTTTTTCAACTGGACCCCTGCCTCACTGAGAGCACCAGATTGATCTGCTTGGTGGGGACGGAGTGAATCTGAGTTGTGTTATAAGTGAGACTGTTAGTAGGACTTAGAAGATTATTCATAGATTGTTAGGAGCTGGAAGGGACCTTGCAGATCATCAGGTCCAGCCCCCACCCCACTCCACCCCCGCTCTAGGCAGGAAGACAACTGGGATTATGTGACCCCAGCAAGGTGACTGTCCAGTCTCCTCTTGAACATCTCCAGGGTAATTGACTGCACCACCTCTGGGGGGAATTTATACTACAGTTTGGAGACCCTGACTGTGAAGGAGTTTATTCTGGTATTAAGCCTGAAGCGGCCTTCCAGGAGTTTGTATCCATTGGTCCTGGTCTTTCCCGGGGGTGGCTAGTGAACAGTTGTTCACTGAGCTCCTGATGCACTCCTCTGATATAGCATTAAGCTGTTATCAAGTCCCCTCTCAACCTTCTCTTCTTTAGGCTAAAGAGGCCCAGGTCCCTCAGCTTCCCCTTGTGTGGCCTGCCTTGCAAATCCCTGATCATATGACAGGGTCCAGAGAAGAGCCATCCAAGTTAGATATATAGGGAGTAAAAGAAAGGCCCAGGGAGGAATAGGACCCCTGCTAAATGGGCAGAAACAATTGGTGATGGACAGAGGGGACAAGGCTGAACTCCTCAACGAGTTCTTTGCCTCAGTGTTCCTAAGTGAGGGGCACGACAAGTCTCTCACTGGGGTTGTAGAGAGGCAGCAGCAAGGCACCAGACTTCCACGCTTAGACCCTGAGATGGTGCAGAGTCACTTGGAAGAACTGGATGCCTTTAAGTCGGCAGGCCCGGATGAGCTCCATCCGAGGGTGCTGAAGGCACTGGCCGACATCATTGCAGAGCCACTGGCGGGAATATTAGAAAGCTCGTGGCGCACGGGCCAAGTCCCGGAGGACTGGAAAAGGGCCAATGTGGTCCCCATTTTCAAGAAGGGGAGGAAGGAGGACCCGGGCAACTATAGGCCAGTCAGTCTCACCTCCATCCTTGGCAAAGTCTTTGAAAAAATTATCAAGGCTCACATTTGTGAGAGCCCAGCAGGACAAATTATGCTGAGGGGAAACCAGCACGGGTTCGTGGCAGGCAGATCGTGCCTGACTAATCTAGTCTCTTTTTATGACCAGTTTACGAAATGCCTGGACACAGGAGGAGGGGTGGATGTCGTATACTTGGACTTCAGGAAGGCCTTCGATACGGTATCCCACCCCATACTGGTGAACAAGTTAAGAGGCTGTGACTTGGATGACTACACAGTCCGGTGGGTGGCGAATTGGCTAGAGGGTCGCACCCAGAGAGTCATGGTAGATGGGTCGGTTTTGAACTGGAAGGGTGTGGGCAGTGGGCTCCCGCAGGGCTCGGTCCTTGGACCGATACTCTTTAATGTCTTCATCAGTGACTTGGACGAGGGAGTGAAGTGTACTCTGTCCAAGTTTGCAGATGACACAAAGCTATGGGAAGAAGTGGACATGCCGGAGGGCAGGGAACAGCTGCAAGCAGACCTGGACAGGTTGGACAAATGGGCAGAAAACAACAGAATGCAGTTCAACAAGGAGAAATGCAAAGTGCTGCACCTAGGGAGGAAAAATGTCCAGCACACCTACAGCCTAGGAAATGACCTGCTGGGTGGCACGGAAGTGGAAAGGGATCTTGGAGTCCTAGTGGACTCCAAGATGAACATGAGTCGGCAGTGTGACCAAACCATCAGAAAAGCCAATGGCACTTTATCGTGCATCAGCAGATGCATGACAAATAGGTCCAAGGAGGTGATACTTCCCCTCTATCGGGCATTGGTCAGACCGCAGTTGGAGTACTGCGTGCAATTCTGGGCACCACACTTCAAGAAGGATGCGGATAACCTGGAGAGGGTCCAGAGAAGGGCCACTCGTATGGTTAAGGGCCTGAAGACCAAGCCCTACGACGAGAGACTAGAGAAACTGGACCTTTTCAGCCTCCGCAAGAGAAGGTTGAGAGTCTATAAGTTCATCACGGGGGCACAGAAGGGAATAGGTGAGTATTTATTCATCAAGGCGCCCCCGGGGGTTATAAGAAATAATGGCTGCAAGCTAGCAGAGAGCAGATTTAGATTGGACATTAGGAAAAACTTCTTCACAGTTAGAGTGGCCAAGGTCTGGAATGGGCTGCCAAGGGAGGTGGTGCTCTCCCCTACCCTGGGGGTCTTCAAGAGGAGGTTAGATGAGTATCTAGCTGGGGTCATCTAGACCCAGCACTCTTTCCTGCTTATGCAGGGGGTCGGACTCGATGATCTATTGAGGTCCCTTCTGACCCTAGCATCTATGAATCTATGAATCTATGAAGTTTTTCCACATCCTTGTTGAAGTGCGGCACCCAGAACTGGACACAGTACTCCAAATTCAGTCTCACCAGTGCCGAGTACAGCGGGAGTATCACTTCCTTAGTTATACATGAGATGCATCAGTTGATGCATGCCAGTGCGTTGTTTACCCTGCTGGCCCCCACATCACATTGGCTTCTGTTCATGCGACTGTCAATCATTATCCCTAGGTCCCTTTTGGTCGTGGTGCACAGCCTGTTTGTTGAGGGCTGTTTGCCCCCAGATGGAGCACCTTACACTTGTAAGTGTTAAGCTTCATCTGTTTCCAGTCAGCCCAACTCTTGAGCCTGTCCAGGTCCACCTGTATCTGCAACCTATCTTCTGGCATGGCCACACTGCCCCATAACTTGGTGTTGTCCATGAACTTAGCCAGCAAGCTTTTCACTCCCCCATCCAAATCATTGATAAAGATGTTCAAAAGCACCGGTCCAAGCACAGACCCCTGAGGGACATCACTGGCCACTTCACACCAAGATGACATGGATCCATTCATGAGAACTCTCTGGGTCCTACCCTGTAGCCAGTTTCCCACCCACTGAACTGTCAGGCAGGTGAGCCCAATCTTCCAGTTTTCCCACAAGGATAATCATAGGATACTAGATCAAAAGCCTTTTGGAAGTCTAGGTATACATCTACCTCATCTCCCACGCCCAGGTGGTGAGAGACCTGGTTGTAGAAGGAGATGAGATTGGCAAGACAAGACCTACCCGCAACAAAGCCACGCTGGCTGTCATTCAGAATCTTACCCTCAATGAGCGTATCGCACATAGATTCTTTAAGGAGTTTTTCCAGGATTTTCCCTGGGATGGAAGTTAGGTTGATTGGCCTATAGTTACCCGGGTCTTCCCTCTTCCCCTTCTTGAAGATGGGCACAATGTTGGCCCTCTTCCAATCCTCAGGGATCTCCCCTGTGTGCCATGATTTCTGAAAGAGTTTTGCCAGGGGTTCTGCGATGACCTCAGCCAGCTCCTTCAGCACTCTCTGATGAAGTACATCCAGTCCTGCCGACTTATAAATGTCTAGCTTTTCTAATTGGTATTGCACCCACTCAGCATCCACAGTGGGGAGGCTGTCAGTCCTGGCATGTCCCCTATGAGCTTTATCTCACTTGACTTTCCTCTCAGTCTGGTGAAATACCAAAGCAACGTGGGCATTCAGGAGTTGTCTTTTCCTGAATGTCGGTTACCAGCTGTCCTGAGGTGGTAAGCAGGGGTCCCACACTTCCACTTACAGAAACTGGCAGTTGTGAAATAACTGAGGCAGGAGCTTGTGGAGTAAATGAAGCAACAGTCTACAAGAAGAAAAAAAGATGCCCTTGATCTTGTTTCCTGTAAAAATAAAATCTCTCTTTGCCTCTCCCAAGGATTTACTCTGTGGTGCTAAGCAAGTGAGTTAAGCCAAGGTTTTCCATAGGCTGGTTTTAAACATTTTTCAGACAGGCCAACTTGAGACAGGTAGGGCCAGATCTGCCAGTGTGCTAGTAAGGACTTGTAGCTACAGCTGAAGTCTGTGGAAATCGGTATATAAAGTTTTATAAAATAGTAAATAATTTAAGAAACTGAAGCCTAGGTTTCTAATACTGAGCACCCCAAATCAGTGGACACTCTTGAATTTAACATGCTTGTGCCTCAACCATATTTTACAAACAGAGAACTACAACTTCACATCACTATAAGGATGTTGTAAAGTTGAATTCATTAACAGTTATGAAACCATTGAGTATTGCAGTGATGAGTATCAAAGGAAAGTCCAGAAGGAAACTGGTTGGTTAGGTCTCCATTTTGGACACCGTCAGTCATGACTTTGCACCCACCTCAGTTCCCGACCCTATTCAGTACCTCGACTTCTGCTGAGTTACAGTTTATTTTGCCAGGTTTTTTTATGTAGCTTCTTCTCTGCCTTGCTCTGGATGACTTTCCTTTATTCTTATCTCATGTTATCCATGGCAACAGGAAAGCTTCTACAAGACTATGGTATGATTTATAAAAAAATCCTATGCTTTCTTTCAGGCCATCATGTTGATTAGCACTATTCTCTAGTATCTCACTGTTTTAGATTATCATTGTCCAGAAAATTTTCAGAGTGCTCCTGTAGCAGGAGAATTTACAGGCCAAGAGATATCTTCTAAAGTCTGTTTTAAGAATACAAAACTCGCCCCCCATAAAATAGTGCCAAACATACATTTTAGTAGTCTTAATCTTAATTTTTGTTTTGTAATAATAATTATATTAAAATTTTGCCTGCTGAATTACAGACAAGATCATGGCATCACATTGGCTATCCATTGTTATGATAGTTTCCCTGTATTCAAAGCAGACAACTTGTTCCACTGATATGTTAATCAACAGTTATTTAATGTGT
Source organism: Alligator mississippiensis (assembly GCF_030867095.1). NCBI lineage: Eukaryota > Metazoa > Chordata > Crocodylia > Alligatoridae > Alligator > Alligator mississippiensis. The sequence goes on along the minus strand of NC_081826.1, from coordinate 132,839,953 downwards.
TGCCTTGTTTATCTTGCTTGCTAGCATATTTTTAGTTTTGAGGGCATCCACCATCAATACAAATCATTTTTTGGCTCAATTGTTAGTCCTGATTTTACATTGCACCTCTCTTTCAGATGGCACTAAGATGTTAGCATATCTGATGTTGTTTATATATACCCCACATACTTACATTTTCAGGCTATTCTTGATGATCATCTCAGAGTAGATTTTAGACAAATTTAGTAAAAGAATACAGCCTGGAGAGACACTTTTATTTATATGTTGAATTTCTGAGTTCTCATCTCTGATGCAAATGCTTGCTCTATGGCCTTAATACAGGTTCTGTATCAGTTTGCAGATTAAAGGATGTCCTGCTGTGTCTCTTAATTTGTTGCAACTGATCTTTTTTAACACTGGATCTTTTTACTTCTATTCTAGTTGTTCTAACAACACAGTATAGTTCAGGGGTCAGCAACATTTTTGGGCAGAGTGCCACACCTGCAACCTCAATTTGTATGCTGGCGGGGAGCCCCTAGAAGCCTGATGCTTGTAGCAGTACAGTCCCAGCCCCTTCTCTGAGGCATAAGTGTCAAGCAAATGCCTTCATGTGCCACACACTGGCATCTGTGCCAGGGGTTACCTACTTCTGGTATAGTTCTTTAGCATTGTGTCTTATCAAGTTTCTCTATTTCTGCACACCTCTGTTTATACCACTCTTCTTTTGCTGATGTGTTTTGTTGGGCATTTTTTATTCCATGCTGCCCCTGCCTTTTTTATTCTTCTATGTATACATATCAGTTCAAGGATTTCTTCTGTAGTAATACAGTAAAGGAGAGGGGGAGTGAGTGGGTCACAAGCCCCAGGTACCAATCTTGAGCTGAGAGGTTGGCCACTTTCCAGCTAAGGGTCTAGATTCACCCCAGCCTTGAACTCACAGCCTTCCCATCAGTAGCTCAATACACAAACTCCTGATCCAGGCAAGAACAGCTGAGCCTTTTCAACCTCCTTGCCTAGACCAGCCTACACAGACACATACATATATACACCACCACCCCACACATATAAGTCAATGCCCTGTGCCCCTCAAAAAACAGGCCAGAGGTAACCATAAACATCCCCCTTTTCCCTGCCAGCATTATGCTCACTCCCAGAGATACAATGCAAGCCTCCAGGACTGCTGGCCTCCTCACTGCTTGGGCCTCAACTGTCTCGGCTCCCCAAAAATTGAAAAAAAAAACTCCAAAACATTTTGGTTACACTGAGTTCCCCTTCCCATGCTATGAATGCTCCAATTGAAGCATGGGCTTAAAAATGTAGGTCTCACGGTGCATCGGAGTAGACTCTGCTGGAGTATGGCAATTGCTGCACTCCTCCAGAGACTTTCTGCATCTCCTATATCAGTGTCCTTGCACTTAAAAATGGCAGCAGGGGTGCTTTATCTAAAGCTTGTCCAACAAGCTTTAGTTCAAGTGTCCCTGCCACCATTTTTAAGTGCGGGGACAATGATACTGGAAACAGGGTGGTGCTTTTATTAGAGCGGCTCTTGAAGTCACTCTAATTCAAGCGTCCCACCCCAGAGCACACGAGAAAGTGTGCATACAGCATAAGCTTTCATGAACTAGAGTTCACTTCATCAGATGCTATGAAAGGACATACATAAAGCACTGTATAAAGTGGAGCGAGTGATTTAAATACAAAAAGGTAGGAAAGGAGGAGGAAGAGGAAAGGTGGGGAAGGGGAAGGTGGGCAGTACCAGGATAGGCAAATAAGGGAATAATCCATAGGAACAAAGGGACAACTAGATCTGCCTGGTTTTTTTCAGCAAACTATTTGCCAAAAAAGAAAAATTGTGAGCTTGATGGGGTTGAAGGTGGGAGGAAAGGGGGAAGAGGGGGCATATTTGTATATGCTTATAGCAAGGAAATATTGAAACTGGAATCCTGGAGCTGTATCCTAGGTTCCGAGCGTGAATGAGCTGTAAATGGTTTTATACGTTTCTCTCCTATCACCCTCCTCCACTTCCTGCCTCTTCTGCAGACTGGACTTGCACTCCCACTGCCACTCGTCCTCTTGGAGTTAGGGTGAAGTTACACATAAAATTTAGACCATTCTAAGGGCATTTAAAATGTGAGCATCCACATATTAAAGCTTGTTAACTCATGCCAAATGCCCTCTGAGCATCTCCAAGCATGACTTCAGGCAACCCTGAGCTATGCTACCTAGCTCAAGTTAGAGTAACTTTAGTCTGCTCCATGGAGTAAAAACGAGCAATTTTCAGTCCTCCGGTATCCCAGGATGCACCTTTCCCAGCCCTGCCTACCCCACCACCTACCCACAGCAGGAACAGAGGTTACGTGTCCTGGCTCCTAGCTATGTCCCTAATTGCCACCCCTGTAGTGGTAAGTCAGAGCTGTGCAGGCAAGAAATTGCATTAACTTTTAACCTGCGACTGTTCACAGTACATTCTAACTTTAACACTACTTAACATTCCACTGATTTAATATGGTCTAAGTGTACCATGTAACTTCACCCTTAGGCTGTCTTTGTCTTTCTCTTCCACATTACCTGGATGCCAGCATGGGGAGAAATGAGAAGCTAGGGGAGATGCTATCTCTGCTCTCAGTTTTGGTGTATGAGGGACGGAGGCCCCTGGCAACAAAAAGAGCAACTGCAAATATATTTGCGGGAAAAAAATCTGCAACATTTTTGAGAAAGCCTGAGGCAGATAAACACTAAGGCATGTTGGAAAACTTCAGACTGAATGGCTAAAATCTGACCAAAATATAGGGAACTGAAAACAGCTTTGTAATGGAAAGTGTTAGCAAACCTAAAGTATAGCTGGTGCTGCCTTTTATAGTGTCACTAGGATCTACTCCTCCCTCTCAAAATTTTTTGCCACTAGAGCCCTCCAGTTTGGGCTGGGAGAGGGTATGAAACACCTGGCCATTCAGTCCTGACTAGGGTGTGTCCCTTGCAAACAGGACTGCCTTCCCATCCAGGATTCCCAAAAGTCTGTCCTCAACAAACAAACAAAAATGTGTGCAGAATATCTGCCTCTCACCAATTTCCTGTGTGCAGCCCTGGTGTCCCTGACCGGTGACCTTTCCGCTTGCTCTTTCTTCATTGCAGTTTACGGGAAGCTCCAGCCAATCATCAATGGTGTCTTCTGGTTCCACCATGTCCTGGTCCCCTACAGGTAAGTTAAATAGTCTTGAGTGGTGGAGGTTCCCAGCTGGACTGGGAACCTGGAACTCCTGCATTCCAGAGAGGCTGACAGATTGTCCTGGGTCCCTGATTAAGACTTCCCTCCATGGATACTGCAGGTATTTCCTCTTGGCTTCCAGCTGGCCCAGTATGTGTGGCTTGGTAAGGTAGAGGGTGTAAGCAGGCCCTTTTCCTTCCCACTTTCTCTCACCCTGTTACTTCATCCTTGTATTGAGGGATACCCAGCAATGACAATGGAGTGGATGCTGCAGTCTCTGCATATAAGAAGTTATACTGTGGTGTTTTTAGCTACTGTGAAGTGCAATCCACTTGAATAATATTGTGGAATATTCTGAAAATTTCTGGGCCGTAAACTGGTTTTCACTTAAAAGTTAGGAAGGATTTGAATGATTTGTTCTTATCTCCTCCATCCTCCTTACAGCACAGAAAATGTCTTTCTTGAGTATGTTTTTTTCTAATTCTTTAACAAGGTGTAAATACTGGGGGTCCCAGTCCTCTCTTTGAGAAATAATTTTTCAATCTGACAAAATGAGGACAGGAAGCTTTTTCCCACTAATATTCAGCTCATTTTTTTTCAGTTTGATTTCCTTTAGGAGTGGAGATTCTCTTAAATTGCTTGTATTTTGTCAGTGACTGTATCTGCTGGGCTACAATATTAATATTTTAAACTGTTGATTACTGGCAGGCAAAGCTTTCACCTGCTTTGGAATTCAATCTAGTGTTTCCACACTTTCTTTCAAGAACATTTTACCTTTGTTGGCTGCCTTGCATTCTAACTTGAATCCCTGCTTTTTATAGGCTACGTTCTAGCATGAAAGATGTTTTATGTAAATGTAGTTTGTTTTTTCCAGGCTGAACAAATTTTGATTACAAAGTTGTGCCTCTGTGTGATGCAGCCCAAGAAAACATGCTATTAACTGGTTTTGGTCTTCTATTTTGCTACTTTTACATATTTATCACTCCAAAATAGAGAGCATCATTCTAAACCTTTTTTTCTGGAGTAATACCTAAGGGAGGTGTTCTGCTGGTTGATTAAATATTGTTATTCAGGTACTTTGTGACTGTTGACTGAAGTGTCCAGAAATGTCCTAGCCTTTCTACAGTATAAATGAAAAGGCATGGTACGTGCCCGTAAGGAGCTCGTGATCTAATTGTAAATGTGAAGCAACAAATGGGAATAACAAAATGGTGTGATTAGAGCAGGACAAAGGTGACAGCAATAAGCTTGTATAGGTCCTCAGTGGGATGCAGTCATCTTACTGGCTCAGATGCATTTTTGATAGATAAATGGTGGCTGTTCTTGCCTCATTGCTTGTGTGCATTAGGGAGGAAATGATGCTTTAAGTAATAATCTTTAATGAAATATGAGTAGTGGTTGGGCTAGAACAGGGACATTTGTAAAACAGGGTGTTGTATGGGGAAAAGTGTAAAACACAACAAACAAAAAAAGTGCAAAAACCTGAGAAAAGGAGTATAAAGGCAGGTGATGTTGGCAAGGCATAACAAGTAGGGTGAAGTATAGTAAGGAAATAGGTCGGGAATGTATGCAGGGTGGGGTTCCACTCAAAAGGGAAGGATGAAGTTGAAACTTGGTGTGGTAAAGCTGTAGTCAATCAGGGAATCTGAAGAGAAGGGGAGTGGGGAATAAGATCATGTTAATGTCTGTGCCTTAGAGGGATTAGCAATGGCAATATGGGCACAGGAGTGTCCTAAGAGGGGGAAGTTCACAGTGATCCTGATGAAAGGTAATTAAATTGGGTGTGTAGACAGGCAAGGGCTTTATAGTTGGGCAAGGTCAGTGGCAGAACCAGGAATATAAGCCAGGTCTTCTGGCTTCCTATTAAGTGCCCTAGTTTTTGGAAGAGTGTACTTCCAGCTTTCTCTGTAAAGATGTTTTATAGCTTGCTCTATAACAATGGTTTCCTTCTAAAACCTCTTTGTGTATGTAGTGTAGTGTCAACAGTGGCTAGGAGCCAAAAGCCTTGTCCTTGAAATCTGAATTCATGCCCTGGTGGCATGAATTTTGCAGAATTGAAATTGCTGAGCCAAAGCTGTGAGATAAGATACAGTGAAGAGGGGAGTGGAAGAGAAGTGATCCGGTTCCCCCTGTCCTTAGCTAACCCAGGGATGAATCACAGTGAAAACAGATCAGGCTTGAGCAACTATGCAATGATAGGAACCAGTACTGCCAGTGCAAACAAAGCCATCTGCCCTCTCTACCAAAAGGCCTGGGCAACACCAGCTACTTTGCAAAGCTGTTTCTATAGTGGTTTGTGTTTCCCTGCAGGATGGCACAGCCCATTTTCTCTGAACAGCTCCTTCTTGCAAAAAACACTCACTAGATCTCCCCTACTCCCCCATTAACCTTTCCCAGTCCATAGCATGGGCGACTGGTGCCACCTGAGCCTGGGGGGACATCAATGGCTGATCACTGACCGGTGCAGGGGCGGGGTCCTGCAGCTGCTGATCGCCAACCAGTGGTGTACAGCCGATCCCGGAAGCGCTGGTAGCAAAACCAGAAGCACTGGCGGCAAAACCAGAAGTGCAGCTGGAGCTTCTCTTGGTACCCTCACTCCCTGGCCGGTAAGAGCCAATCTCAGGGGGGGCACACACCCCCCCCCCCGTGCCCTCCCCACACATCACCTAACGTCCATAGTATGTGAAAGGCTGTAAATGCAGCACCCCTCCTACTTTTCATTCACCCTTCAGCATAAGGCAAGTATTTCATAGGGTGCTATCTTTTATTGGATCAACTATGTTGTTGGGATACAGTTAGACAAGCTTTTTTTATATTTATAAAGCACTTTTCCTTAGGTCTCAGATCATAGGAAGTGAGGCACAGCAGATGAAGCATAGCATAGAGGAGGGGCAGAGAAAAATTCTCAGGGGTACTAGACACACCGTGAGCAGAAGAAAAGCTGGGAGCTCAAGGCCTGTCAAAATGGGGAAGAGTCTGTGTGTGGTGGGAGGGTTACTTCGCCCTTCAGTAATGTAAGAGTGATATTGCCTCTCTGATGGTTCAGGCATGATGCGAGAGGCAGGGATTTCTTAGCGGGATATCTTTTATTGGACTGTGTCTTTGGGATATACAGTTAGACAAGCTTCCCAATGTAAAACATTCTTCCTCAGGTCTCTCATCACCCTTCAGCAGAGCTGGGCCTCAACTCTGCTCAGTTAATCTTATGATGGAAACTTCTCTCTAAACCACTGCCTCTCCATCTTTTTTTTTTTTAGACTTGAGGACCCCCCCCCATTAGTTCTGCTTTGTCTTTTTTTAATGCAGGAAATGAGCAGAGCCATGTTTCTGTTGCAAAGGCCTTAGCCCATAGCAGAGGAGGGCAAGTTTGAAAACTGGGGATTCCCCCTCTGAACTCTCTGGGCTGGTCTGGGGAGTCAGGGCTATGCCTCCCCTGCCTGGGATGTGGAGGCAGGCTGGGGGCCGAGGCAGGGAAGAGAATCCCCCCAGAGAGCAATCTCCATGCAAGCAAATGGGTTCCCCCACAAGCCACCACACACAGGGAGTGGGGGAGCCTCAGGGCTGGGGGCATCAGCGTTGCCAGGTCTTAAAAATGACATTATCATATTGGAAGCTCAAAATGACCATATTTGCTGAAAAACTACCATACACTGAAAAAAAAAAAATGTGCAAATAAGTCTTCTTCTTATTTACTGGATATTGCTCGCTATAACTTGCTAGTGACTGAGTGAGAACTGGGTCCTCACATTTAAAGCCCTTACTTATTTTGAGGCAAGCCATCATGAGAAAGTGCTGATAGCAAACCCCCCAAAGCCAGTTAAGACTGCCAGAGAGTGACTTGGGTATTGCATAGGCTGCATCAATGAGTTGCTTCAAAAATTAGCCAACGTTTCGAAGGGCTGTAGGTTGTAGCCCTGTTGGTCTGCGGACACACGCGAGCTCTTTGGGTAAATCCGGTATCTTTTACTAGACGCTTTTCCTGTTATGGATCTGACATAGCGCAAGGGCTGAAAGGATGGCACAACTCCGGTGACGACCGTACAATTGGCTGCACTGCGAGACTCCAGGCACCCTTGTGTCCGCCCCCCTGCACTCACCGACTGCGCTCCGCGAGGGCACGCTGGGAAATGCAGTTCGCAGCGCGGGGAGAGGTTTGCCTCAGACTCCGCCCTCTTCCTTCATACGCGGCAGGGAAACTACCCCTCCCGGCATGCTGTGCGCGGCGGGTGACGCCACCGAAACCCCGCCCCTCCCCGTGCACGGCCGTTGCTGCGGCGCTCTCCCGCGGCCGGTGTCGGGGGCAGCCGTGGTCCTTGTCCGCCGCCCCCCGCACGCGGCCCGAACCGAGCGGGGCTGCCTCCCCCTTCCCCCCGCGCCGGGGGTGATGCCGCCGCCCGCTGCCGCTCCCTGAGGGCGCCCGCCTGCCAGGATGTGGCAGAGCATCGGCCTCACGCTGCTGGTCATCGTGGCCACGCTGGCCTGCGTGCTGCTCTTCATGTTGTGCGGTGAGCCCCGCCCCGTACGCCCGCTCCTGTCGTGGGATAAACCCCGCGGTGTGTCTGCTCCTATCGCGGGGTAACCGGCCCCCCTCCCCCCCCCCGTGCGCCCGCTCCTCTCGCGAGGTAACCACCCCCTGCGGCCCCCACGGGCTGTAGCAGGGGCTGCAACAGGTGGAGGGAGGGGAGAGCCCCAGGGGTGGGCGTGGCGGTGGGGGGAGGGGGTGCTTCAGTCCCTCCACGGACTGTCAGGATCAGGGCTCCACACCCTCCGCCTGCACCATGTCCAGATCCGGGTTGGGCTGTGCATCCCCCCCTCCCTGCAGCTGGATTGGATCCCTACTGCATCAGCCCTGCATACTGGGTCAAGCCCACTGTCCTGCAGATAGACCTTGCACTGCCCTTTTGGTCCATGGTGTGGAAAGATTGGGTACCGCTAGTCTATAGGGTGCAAATCTGCCCTACTTTCTATAGTACCCAGCGGGAGCCTAATGGTTTCCTTCCTCCCCTTGAAGGGTAGAGTGTGTCTCATCCCCACCTCTTGTCTCACTTGTACAGTCAGTGCAGGCCACAGGCCTTTTAAGTTTTTTCCATCAGTATGTTGCTCTGAGCATGATGCTACTGTTTGCGTCACAGCTGCTGAGCATGCCGCTAACACCCGTCCCGAAGCCAGTCCTTGAAAAACTTTTCTTGGTAAACTCCTTCCAGCCTGAGCATTCCCCTGTAGATGTTACCCAGGGTTGTCTCCCCTGTAGCTAGCTCCTTGTCCACCTTTGCTCTTGTACTAATTCCCATTTTTCTCCAGCTTGACTAATAGTATTCCCTGCGGCACGTTGATTGCTATGGAAAAATATTTAACACAATAAAACCATATAGGATGCAGAGCTGGTGAAGTTAAAGAATAATGTTGACGAAGAGCAATGCCTATAAGCTGCCTAGGAGGGGGTCTGACATTAGAACATAGTTCCAGCTGCCTCAGGCCTTGCACTAGGACTCCCTGGGGCCAAAAAACCTAATGGGCGTTGAAGCTGATCTTGATCAGCTGGTTCATGTGTGCCGCGGTGAACTGTATGTTGTGAACCTTGGTTGCACAATAAGAACTGTCAGATTTTTGCCACTTTTCTGAAGTGAAGAGAGGAAAAAAATCCAGTATAGTTAAAATGGGCAAGAATTAGTCATTTATAAAACATTGTGTTCGGCGTGCAAAGACTGTGTATTTAGATATTCATGCCTATAATGGGACATCTGCATTCCTATTTAAATAGTAATCCCCTGAAGAGGTGGTCTGGTTCTTAAGAACTGCTGGGCATCCGCAATTGCCAGATTCATCAATGGGAACTGATGACTTTGAACAGGAGGGATGCCTGACTTGCTGCTGACAAACATTCTATTTGTAAACTGAGCACATCTGACATAGAAACCATTGAGAGATTCTAAAATTGGCCATTTTTCAGTCACTTCTGAAAGTCGGATTGTTCTTCAAGTAACTTGCTTTTGTTTCTTCTTTCCAGTTCTTACCCTCACTTCCTCTCTTGGATTTCGTAATTATGATAGCCCCTTTTCTTTTTTCTTTTTTTCCTTTTTTCTTTCCTCCTATGTTAGTCTTTTTTGTGGTCCCTCGCTAAAGAGCTAATCAAGGCAGCTGTCAGTCTGAACATATTGCCTTGCATCCCAGAAAAGCCATCCCCTTTTCATGGGTTTGGAGCTGAGACTCCTTCAGTACAGTGTAGACTCTTCTTCATGTGGAGATACTATCGGGGGAGTGTCTCTCCCTGTACTCTGTGTAGTGTTTCTCAACCCGTGGGTTGTGAGAATACATAAAATGGTCACGAACAAACTTAAAAAATGGATTCTCCTTTAAAGGAGAAAAACATGGGAGACCGTGGCTTTTCTCTTGCAGGCTGGCAGAGTTCCAGTGTTCAAAGGGATGCTTGGATCCTCCCTGATTTTCTCCCCCGGACACGGGTGGGGTCTGGGGCCTGGGGGTGGGAGGCAGTGGGTCAGGAGTGAGGGGTACTAGCTCAGGACTTGCTGTTGATGTTTACAAATGGGTCCTAGTACGAAAAAGGTTGAGAATCACTGCTCTAGAGCCCTGTCTGGCTAGGCTCTCGAATGAAGAGCAGAGCACTTTGTGGGACATAGCATATCTCTCTCCAGTGAGTAAGGGGCAAAGCTGGATTGTCTTGCTGAATGAAAAGCAATCGGTATTCCTGAGGTAGCTGTATAGATGCACACTCTAGTAATTCTACAACTAATGTAAAGACCAGCCTGGATCTTGAATAGCAGCCATTTTAATATGTATAGTGTCTCTCCACATCTCTCTCTTCTGTTTTCAGACATGTTTAATTTAATGTCCTTCAACTTCTTTCTACGCCTGTTTTCTTATACTTCACTACTGTGGCACTTGTTTCCTGCCTTTTCTCAGTGGTAGTAAAAAGCTGTGACATGTCAAGACCTGCCATGATGGATTCTAATGCTTTGATTATTGTACTTCTGTGCCACATCAGACTAAATAAATATGGATTCATGATCAGGCAGCCTTGAATAAACACTATGTTGTTATAAAAGTGCTAAGACCATTACAGTGCTCGTGCAAATTCAGAGAACTACAGTTAGGATATAATATCAGCCAGACTGAACCCAGACGCTTGCATATACTTGCTTCTATTGAGATAACTTATGACTGCAGAGGGATACAATTTTAAGTATAGAAAAGTGCTGAAAATCTCTTCTGTTCTTATGAAATTTTGACTAAGGGGGTGTGGTTTTTCATGGATTTAGTCTCAATGGCTAGGGACAGAAGTTAAACACAAATTGGTTTGAGTGATCAGAAACTGGTTTAAACCTGTAACAAAACATAAGTTCAGCGCACATAAACCAGTTTCAGAATGGCCAAAACTGGTTAAGGTAAACTTGGTTGAATGTAGTATCAGGCTTAACTGATTTGGGTTAAATTGGTTTATGGAACTTCCTAGACCCCTTCCTGGTTTAAGTTAAACCAGAGTCCCCCAGCATCCCAGCATGCTCTGCAGCCTTGGGCTGGGCTGTGCTCTCTGCTCCAGAGAGCAGGGCTGGGCCCTCCTCTCCGCTCCTTAGCCTGAGTGGGGTTGGGGGCATTGCCACGTGGCAGCCTGCCATGGCCCCCTGAGGCAAGGGGGCCAGGGAGGGGGTTTATTTCCCCCTCTCTCCAGGGGACCATAGCCGGGCTCTGCCTGGCCTATGTGTAGCAGCCCTTGTCTGGCATTACCTTCCCCACCCAACTGCTTGAGTGGAAGCAGGGGGGCATGGCCAGTCCCATCCGCAGCCTCAAGTGAACAGAGATGGAGGGTGTTTAAACCCCGCACCCTGGTCCCACCAGCACGAAGCTAGCCTGGGGCAGATCCAGCTAAGCATGCAGCTGGGGGAGCAGCTCTTGCCTGGTGGCCTCTTCTACTTGCTGGAGAGCAGAGCCTGGGCCAGCCCCGGTCCCCGCAGTAGCACACATGGAATAGGCCGACCCCCCTCAGTCCTGAGCCCTATTACCTTTGGCTGCTGGGTGCTGAGCTGGGCATGCCCTGCTCACAGTTCCCCTACCCAGTTGCAGCGACGCAGAACAGCCCCTGTGGCTTCCCTGCCAGCACTGCCATAAAGGGGGCCCACCCTGGCCATACTGGTAGGCACTGCCTGTGCCACCAAACTGGTCAGCAGCCAGGCGGGCAGACGGTGGCGGTGAAGTCATAGGGGTAGAGCCCCACACCTGTTACACAGGGCTGTGTTGTGCCTACGGCTTCCCCGCTGCCACTGCCTAGGGCATGGCAATACTCAGGGGCCATGCCAGGCCGAAGGCAAAGGGGATAGGGAGGGGGTTTATTCCCCCTCTCTCCTCTCTCCCACAGGGGGCCACAGCCAGGGTCTGTCAGCCCCAGCTGCCACCTTCGCTGCTCACACCTAGCCAGGGAGATCCTGGCTGGGGTTGTTTGGGGGGAGAGAGGATGGAGGGGGGGGGAATAAACCCCCTCCCTGTCCCCTTCACCTCAGGGGGCCATGCCACCTTGTGTCTGGCCACACCCCCACCCCTACTGCTGGATCTGCGAGGGAGGGGAATGGTGTCTTGGGATGTGCAAGCCTCTTCTTCATTGGGGGAGCTATGCTGCAGGCAGGAGCGGGGAGCAGAGCTGCTGTAGCCTGTTCAGGGGAGGTGATGGTGGTGGGGCTCAGAGGGGTGGTTATGGGGGCTAAGCTGAATTTGGGGTGGCTGGAGGGGTAGGGAGGGGTTTATTCTACCCTCTCCCCCAGGGGGACCATAGCTGGGGTTTGCCTGGCTGGGTGCGAATGGCAGAGGCAGCGGCCGGGGCTAGCAGACCGTGACTGCAGATCCCTGGTGGGAGAGGACAGAGGGGGAAATAAACCCCTTTCCTCCTCCCTTTGCCTTAGGTGCCACGCTGTCGCCTGCCCCCCCCCCCCCCAACTTCTAGCCTGAGCCACTGCAGGCATGTGCCTGCATTTCCGGAATCAAAAGCGCATCTCCTTTCGCTTGCAAATCAGTTCTATCCGCTCAGGTTAGACTAACCTACAAAGATTGAATCAATTCAGGCTCAGGCTTTTTAAATGTCTGTCCCTAGCCAAAAAGAGCCGATTTAAGAGATATTGCTGAGATGGAGGACTTCCGTGCACCATTTTTTTTTCAGAAGGCTAAAGTAAGTTGCAGGCAGGGGAATTCCTGAGCCTTGACTATTCAAGGAGCTTTCTTTAGTGTTTAGTGTTACATTTTGGTTGTTTCATCACTCTGTTTAGCATTGAGCATCAAAATACATAGAAGATAACAAAGCCGACGTTCGTTTCTTTCTCTCTCTCCCCAACACTATCCTCAAGGAATAAAAAGAGAAAACTATATTTTCTTTGAAGTTGTTTTTTAAAAACTTTTATAATTAGGAAATAAATACTCTTTGTATTTCCTTGTTCTTGTTCCTAAGATAGCCTTGTCTGTAATAGAAAAGTTTCATTGAGGGGAAAACCAGTCTTAGAGAAGCTTTATAGAGTCAACCAATCTATATTTTATGACTCTGTTACTATAGTATCTGAGCACTTCATTTCCTCAGCATAGCTCTATAACAGGACACTGCTTTTTTTCCTATTTTACAGGTGGGAAATAGAGGCACAGGCCAAACTATAAGTGATTTGCCCAGGGTCCCATAAGAACTGTTGGGAAGAACAGGGAGTTAAATCCTGTTCTCTTGAGTCAGAGATCAGTATTCTTACCACTATAATTATATTTTTAATTGCATAAATTAAACTGAACAGTATTTTGCTTTGGTAATTTATGGGTGGGGCTTGGCAGTGTATGTCCCCTCCCTCTCTCCCTTCTCCCTTCCTACAGTTTGTTTCCTATGCATAAAGATGTATAGATATCACTTTCAGCCCTTTGAAATGAGAATATTCTGTAACACTGCAGATGTTTAGAAAAGGGGAATTGGAGAAGAACAGTTACTGTAAAGTGCCAAATGTAGGAGTTGCTACTCTGAATGTAAATCATGTTGACTAAGCATTGCAATTGGTAGTTTTAAATTACAGTCACAGTTAGATTAGACTTGACCTTTTTTTAAAGAAAGCCCTTTCAGAAATGTAGCTTTTTTTCTCCAGGCACTATAATTGCACCGAAGTATTATGGGGTTGCGGTTGATCATTTGCAGGTCAGGCTGTTTTTCACCCAGTATTAGAAAGACATGAGTTAATGATTTTTTTCTTCTATTTAATAAAAAGAGTTGACTGAATCTTTTTGCTAAACTTCATACTTAATATAACGATCAACATTTTCAGTCAGCGTGAATCATCTTTTCACTATTAAATAGCAGATTGCAATGCAAACAGTACTAGCATGCTGCTGCTGATCTGCTTTGTTGATAGAGCCATGTAAAATCACTTGCATGATTTTCCACAGTGTGTGTATGTAAGTCTTTTTGGGTGCTCTGAGTGGAATGCTGGAGTAGATAGATGGTTCATTTTTTCTTTCCAGATGTTATAGATTTTTTTTTTTCTATTTTATTTTGGCACATCACTGGTGAATATCATCCTAATATCTGAGTGCTATACAGACATCAGTTAACTTTAGTATTATAACTGTTCAGAATTTAGCCTTGGAATATTTATGAGGTAGGGATATGGTAACCAAATGTAAAGATCAAAAAGGGTACAAAGGTTAAATTACCTTCTCAGTAGGGGTGCACCGATAAAGATTTTCTTTGCTGATACCAATAGCTGATTATTAACCAGCTGTATTGACTGATACTGACCCAATAGCTGATTTACAGAAAGGCAGCTCAGCAGCTTGGAGAGCAGCATCCTGCTGGTAAGTCTGTGGGGGGAAGGGGCATGGGGGTACAGATCAAGACTCACATGGTGAGTTAGGGAGTGGGGCAGAGGTGTTGGCGCTACCCAGCCAGGGTAAATGGGACCGTGGGGGGTGGGGTGTGGGATGGAGCCACAGGCAGCTCGTCCACGGGGCATGGAGGGGGTGGCTTTCCATCGCTGCATGCACACCGCCTCTTCCCAGTGGGGGGCTACGCTGGTACTGGGCTCAGGGCAGTCTCGGCTGCGCGGGGCAGGTGGCAGCGGTGCTGGGAGGGAAGGCCGCAGGAAATTTTGGGCTGGTCATAACCCCCTCCAAGCTCCTCTGAGTGGCACCCCTGCCTGGGGCACTCTGCTCTGCTGCCTTTCCCTCGGGAGCCCTGTAGTGTGAGGCAGACAGGGTGCACGGCCAGTGCAGGGTCCCGAGTAAAAGGCAGTGAGTGGACTGCCACAATCAGTGATTGTGCTTGGGGAGGCTTGGGGGGTTATGACCACCCCAAAATTCCCAGTAGCCCCCTTGTAGCCACCCCTCTCAGCACTGCTGCTATCCACCTCACGCAGCTGAGCCTGTCCTGGCCCAGCTCCCTGGAAAGAGGCTGGCGCAGTCCCCGGCCTGAGTCCACAGCAGGCAGCCTGCCTCGGTGCTGCACACAGATCTGGGGGGGGGGGGCACGTGCCCCCCATGCCTCCCTCAGGAGTGCATGTAGCAGTGAGGAGCTGCCCACCCCTGTGCGCCCCCTGGACAAGCTGCCTGTGGCTTGGTCTTGCTCTCTGCCTTGTGGTCCCATTCACCACCCTGGCTGGACAGTGCGGGCCCTAACCTCTGCCCTTGTCCTTGTCCCACTTACTCCCTCACCGTGGGGGCCTCCACGTCCCTTCACTGGACACTGCTCTCCAAGCAGCTGAGCTGCATTCCTAGCTGTGTGTATGTGTGAGGCTGTGTGCATGCGCATAGCGTTTATTGGTGACATTATCGGCTACATTGGCCAAAAAAAGCCAATAGTCAATAATATTAATTTTCCTTTTATCAATGCCAATTCGATATGTGACTAATATATTGGTGCACCTCTATTTCTCAAGATCACAAACAGTTTTGTAGAGCCAGGGATAGAATCTGTCTTGTGTTTTTAATCAGAAGATCATCCTTCTCTTGTTGACTGCGTGGATAAATTTGAGAGAGAGATTCATCCTTCTCTGGTACTTCAGAGCTTCATACTTGGCTTTTGTAAGTCTCTGTATCTAATGGTAGAAAAAAGAATTGTACCAATCACAAGTGCTTGCTTGCTTTTTTTTTTTTTTGTCTGAACCACAAGCCTGTATTTGAAAGAAAAGAGCAAATAGCTCAATATTGGGAATTCTCCCCATTTAGTTTTGGCAGAGAAGAAGAGAAAAGGTGTCATCAGAATTTCTCTCTTCCTTTTCAAAAGTCTTAATATGGATGTGGGAAAGAGCAAGAAAGATGCATCTTAAATGTAATCACAACCAACTTTTCATTCCATCCAGGAAGAGCACACACCAACTGCTGAAACTTCCTTAGCCTGACAAAGGGTTTTTGAACCCGAAATCTTGCTTAATAACTTTTCTCCAACTATTTGGGTTGGTCTAATAAAAGATATCAAATTCACCCAAGGAACATTGTCTGCCTATCGCAACCAGCAAACATTTTATCACGCAATTAGGTGGTGTGTTTGTGAACCAGTACATGATTGGGTTGCTGTGATTTGCAGTCATATCTGCAAATGTTTATGTTGTGATTAATTGTATATGTATTTTAGGGATGTAAATATTGTTTTAAAAATTATCTGTTTAACCTTTAATTGTATTGGTTCAACAGTTAACCGATAGCACATGCGTAGTTTACTGACCTCGCCCTGACTCCTTATGTCTTTACTGTGTGTCAGGCACTGCACAGTCCCCAGGTCGCTGGTTGGGAGTCATGGGCAGGCTTGGCTGCGCCACTAGGGGGTGCAGCCCAGCCTAGGAGCCATGGCATCCCCTTGCCCCCACAGGCAGAGGCTGGGGCTGCAGGTGGAGCCAGCGCTGCGGACCTCTCTTGTGCCTGAATTCTGCCACCCCAGGGAGGGAGGAAGATGCCAGGCCTCCCCCCAAAGGAGTCAGTTGGGACCTTCCTGCCACAACAGCAAGGGGCCCAGGCAGGGTGACAGGCTCCCTGTACCTCCCACTACACGTGCCACTGCAGCCTGGAACTTGAATGGCTCCTCCGCGCTGCTGGGCTGGGCCCTCCCCAGCTCACCCTGGGGGAAGAGGCATCTGGTCCCAGTTGTGCAGGGCCTGGCCCAGCCCTGAGGTGGGGCTGAGCATGTGGTTGGCTTGGTCCAAGGAGGTGTCATGGCAGCTGCCCAATGTGCGGTGAGTGCAGCCCCAGGATGTTCTTGAGGGGCAGCAGTGCAGCAGCTCCAGCCTGGGAGGCCACTGTTGCAGCCCTAACGCTCCCCCTGGGATCCCTGCTGTGCCACCCTGCTATGCCACCACCTCACAGGAACACCTTCAGGCTGTGTTCATGATGCAAGGTGGTGGCAGTGACCCGTGAGACCCAGCACTGCCTGCTTCAGCAGCTGAGATGCCTCCTCAGGCTGAGCCAGCTGGGCCAGACCCTGCGTGGCCTCAGCACCATGGGTGGAAGGGGGAATGACACAGTACGCCTAACAGAGGCCAGCAAGCTGGGGAAGGCTCAATCTGGCAGCGTGGAAGAGCTTTCTAGGTCTGGGGTCACCACAGCAGGAGGCACAGGGAGCCTGTCGCCCTTTGCCCTGCCGTAGTGGGAAGGCCCCAACAGAGCCCGGGGGAGGGGGGGGCAGGCTGGCTGGCTGGTACCTCCTTCCTTCCCTTTCCATGGTAGCAGGGGATCTGGGCACAGGAGAGGTGTGTAGCCCCAGCCCTATCCATAGCCCTAGCCCTTGTCCCTGCCCGTGGCGGTGAGGGGAAGCTGCAGCTCCACAGTTGGGCAGTGCTTCCTAGTGGCTCATTCGCACTCACTCCCCCTATCCCTGTGCTCACTCTGCCAGTAGCCTGATGCCCGCACAATGTCGGGCTCACAGTGAAGATATAAAGGGCCAGGGCTGTTCCTGTTGGAGGCTGCTAAATGGTAAGCAGTAAACGGTATAAATATAATGGTCATTTAACCATTTACATCCCTATTGTGTATATATAACTCACTTGACTAAGAAAACTGAAAGTATACAGTACTATCTATCAAATGTAAGTTGTCTCATGCAGTAATAACTGCTGTCAAACTTTGGATAGGCTGAAGAAACATAGATGGTCAGTCTCTCTATATGTAGCCCACACTATAACATAATATAATTTTGGAATTTGCAGTTGTTATACAGTCTGGACAATGTCTAATGATATCATTTAGTGGTTTTTAATAACCTCCAGTATCAGTAGTTTTTGATGAGCATTATCATCTGACCTATAAATACCAAAGTAACTTGAATCTGTCACCAAATTGCCATTGTATCCTCAAGGCAGAGTTGGACTGAAACCAGCACTTAGTGAGAAATTTGAAAATGCTAAGTCAATCTGTCAACACTTTTTCTTTTTGTTTCTTTTTTTCTTTCATTCTCCAAAGTTAATTGCTGTAATTCTTTACTTGACTATGTTGTTTTTGTAGGTCAGCTTTTGTCATAAGGGAGCTCAGCACTTTTGTAATTCTCCTGTATTTTAGGAGAGACACCTTCAACTTGAAAACTACTCTACTATCATTTTTACTAGCTATTGTTTCATGTAATTGTCTTAAATAAGAGCTTGCATTATGTCTGAAAGATGCTAGGGAAAAGAGTCTTTCTGCTTTGAGTAGTTTTATGGAGGCAACTTCCCCAGTACATAGGTAGTTTTTACAAGTGGTAGAGAAACTTCAACATTTGGCAGGGACACTGAGAAAAAGGTGTCAAACTGGAAACTTAAAATATTACATATTAAAATATAAATATATTTATATGACCAGGTTCAGGTTGAATGCAACTTTGAGCATTTTTCAATCAGCTCCCCGTGAAGCTTATGTGTTTACAAAGGACTGCACTATGTACTTGGCTTCTCTCTCACTATCTTGGTTTCATAGTTAAGGTCAAGTTGGTTGGTATCTACTTTGTCCAAATTTGTATCTTTAAACTAGAGAGTTTTGAAGAAATAATCTTTCTTTGTGGTAATATTTAGAAATGACAGACCATTAACTCAAGCTATTTGAAGAAATATTTGTCCTTAACTCTCAATACATCTGTAAGTGAACTGAAAATATTTTTAATGGTTGTTTTATATAACAAGTGGCTCCATCTGCAGTTACAAAAGGGGTGTTGGATGCTTTATGGACTCTAATGAAGGTTCCCTCTTATCTTGTAATTTGAGTTATTAAATGCATTCCATTTACTGCTTAAATGAATTAGTATAAAGTTCCTTGTATCTTTTTGTGGTAGAGATTAAATACTTTTATTTCTCTTTGTTCTGTGCTGTCCCTTAGGAGAAACATTTATATGACCATAGAAAAGTAGGGCTAGAAGGAACCTCAGCAGATCATCTAGTTCAGCTCTCTGCTCAAGGCAGGATCATCTCTGATTAAACCAGCCCAGCCAAGTGTCTGTCCAGCCTGCTCTCAAAAGTTTTGAGGGATGGAGATTCCACAGCTTTTCTAGGTGCCTGTTCTAGGCAGAAAGTTTCTCCTCATCTTCAACCTAAAATTTGTTTGCTGCAGTTTGAGGCCATTGCTTCTACTCCTGTCCCTTACGGCCTCAGAAAAGTCCATCTCTGTCTTCTCTGTAATCATCCCTCAGGTACTTGAAGTCTGTTATCAATCCCCCCTCAGTCTTCACTTCTCCAGAAGAAATAATCCTAGCTCTTTCAGCCTTTCCTCAAGTCATGCTTTCCAGGCCTCTAATCATTTTCTTTGCTCTCTGTTGGACTCTCCAGTCTGTCCACATTCCCCCTTGAAGTGTGGGACCCACAACTGGACATGGTACTCCAGATGAACACTCACCAGGGCTGAATGGAGCAAAAAGAATTGCTTCCCGTAGTTGTGTCCAGATGAGTGTGGCCATGCAGTATGTGGCCCTGCAGATGCATCTGCAGTGCCACATACCTCACATTCAGGTGGTGCTGTGAGGTAGCAGTATGGGGGGGGGGGGGGGGGGGGGGGGGGGGGGCAAAAAAGCCTGCACAAAGGGATATCCTGGTGTCAAAAAAACTTGCCCCCCCAAAAATGGGGCAGGCTTTGCGGGGACAGTGCACGCTGCCCAAAACCAGAGCCTGGCTGGCCAGAGCCACATTCCAGCTGCCAGCCAGACTCTGCGCATCAGGATCACCACTGCTGCAGCCCCAGGAGGCCCTCAGGACCCCAGGTAAGGCTGCTGGGGCCAGTCCAGTGCTGGCCTCAGCCTCCCCTATCCCACCCAGGGTAACTTGCCATGTGCCAGAGTGTGCATGGCACAGGCATTCGCCCAGGGACAAGTAGCAGTAGCACAAGGTGTCCTGCTGCCAGTTGTCCCCAGGGAAACCAATGTCCACGCTGTTGTGGACGTGACCCTTGATTTGCAAGTGGAGCAACTTAGTTATGCTGTTAATACAACCTAGTATGCTGTTGATCTTTTTGGCAACAAGAACACTTACTGTTGGCTCATATTCAGTTTATGGTGTTACTGTAATCCCAGGTCCTTCTCTGCCTGGATCAATTTCTTTTAAGGTCCTTTTGTGAAAATGATGAGCATCTTGTGGATTTGTTCCTTCATGTAGGCTTGAATGAAATCTAGTAAAATACACAATTTAAAAAAAACAGAATATCATGGAGAGTCTGTTTTTAAGGCAAGTTTTTCTGTGTTTTTCTAAGACATCAACACAATAATCCAATATTTGAGATTCGTTGGAGTTCAGCAACCCCTCATTTCTATCCAGAAATGAGAGAAAAATATTTGACATGTATGTTAAGGATGAGAACAGAACTCTTAACAATATGGCAGACATACCTTTGTCACATAGAGGAACACACAAAAGATGCTAACTGAAAGATCCTTCTAAAGGCTGGGAGAGAATTTATGGGACTTAATATGTGCAAAGGCTGTCTGAAAGTAGACAGCCAGGGTAAAGCCTGTTTATGCCCTCAATGACGGCTGTCTGCGTTGGGAAAGATTCAGATTCAAATGTGGAAATAAAGTGAACTTTGTTATACAACCACTGGCTCCCACATGAGAGAATTTCTCGTTTTCCTTGATGGCTTTTACAGAATTCTGCACGTTTAAAGAAAATCTGTTGTTCTCCAATGACACCTGCATAACTGGGCAGGGCTGGTTCTGTTAGCTCTGGGTAAAGAGGACTTTTAATTAAATTCATAGAGGTGCTATGACTAAGGTTTGTGATCAGCTAGATTTGCCCAGTTTCCAACAGGAACTGAAGTGTTTGCCTTGCTTAAAGACAATGACTGACTAATACATATTAAAAATAACATTTGTATGTTGCATGTTAAGTCATAACTACTTTCTTCACAAGAATGTCATAAGTTTATAAGTAGCATTCCCATTTTACATGTGGGGAAACATAACACTGCTGAAGTCACGATTTGCTGCCTTTTAATTGGAAGAGGACAAAATCAAGTTTGAAAAAGGACATAAGCTGCTTATGAATGTGCAAAGGTGTTACTTAACCAAGATTACACTTCAGCAAATTTAAGAAGATTAAGTGAAAATGTTTTTAAATAAGAGGTTTAACAGCAGAATCAACCTAATAATAATAATAATAGGCCTTTTAAAAATTTTGGGGAGGCAGGAACCCTTTTTAGGGCAACTAAGCAGTAGACTAATGGGCTACTGACTAAATTTTGAAAATACAAATATAGGTAGGAAAATAGGGATTCACATGAAATAAATGAGTAATGTGCCTTTTTCTTTTTCTTTTTTTTTTTTTTGTCTCCTATAGGTTGGTATGTTGTCTGGCAACTGTTTTTGTCTAAGTTCAAGTTCCTGAGAGAGTTGATAGGAGATACAGGATCTCAGGAGGGAGATAATGAGCCTTCAGAGTCTGAAGCTGAACAGGAGACTCCATCTACTCCACAGAGAGGTAGACAGAAGTTGCCACGACAACGAAGAACACCTGCAGAAGAAGCAACTTAAAGCAGATCTCCTGAGACCTTACTTCATCAACTACAAACGGTTAAGCACCTCTGCACTGTATGATTCAGCAGTTCGGTTTTACTGAAAAAAAATGAGAGGAAAAACAAATAGCTGTAAACCTTCACTTTTGGACATCAAGTATACACTACTTCAGTCAAGGTTCATGAAGGGCTTCAGCTATGAGCCATATATGACTAGAGAAAATCGAGGTAGGGAGAGAGATCTCTCAGCCTGAGAAGAAGTGAGCAGCTATAGCTCCAACACCCACAAATGTATGCTACTTCCTGGTCTATAGGCTTAGCCTTTGTATTAGTCTGAACATAGTAAGCATTTCAGATTGGAAATGACTACTAAATAATTTTTCCTTTATGGCACTGCAGCTGCTTGTAGTGAAATCGAGTTTTATGTCCTTAGCTATATATAAATATATATTTTATTCAACCTGTAAATGCATGTAAACTTGAAAGATGTTTAAAGGATATCCTGCTTTGGAAAGTATTCTGAAGTGAGGTTTAGTAACTTTAAGTATAAATAAGAAATCAGTACTAGATGCACAAGATGATGTGGTGGTTTTAACGTTCTTCCTTAAGGAAAAAAAATTGAGTGACAAAGCCTGACTTCTTGGTTCTGATCTCCAGAAAGCAAAACAATCCTGATTTAGACCTCTGTCATCTTACCTGATCCTCTGTCTTCATTTTTACTGGGGATTGGTGTCTGAGATGAGAACTCATTGTTCAGTTTTCTGAAGTGACTTCTTTGTTCATGTTCGAAGCACTTCCCTTTAAATGTGTTAATGTCAAGTATTGGATACCAGGCATTTTTTTTTCTAGAACCAGTTAATAAATTCTGACCAATTTGGTGGGCACCACTCTTAACACTTTATTAGTGTTATAGCAATATGTTTGGTACCTCATGTTTGGTGCTGGTGCGATTGCTTGATGCCAGTGATTTAGCAGTTGCTCCCAATTATACAGTACCTGAATTCTTTTGGCACTATTCTTCAAATAGAATTAAACTCCATATTGCAGGAATTTTGGTGACCAGTGCTTGAAGTGTATCTAATGGAGAAGAATGTGTGCGCTGTCTCTGATATTAGGGAGGGTAGAAAGTAAGCTTCCAACAAATCCGCATGGGGGACAGTTTTATCTGTCTTATAAAACTTGGATGCGTCTTGTCGATACAGTTTCAGAGGTGTCCTGTATTTAAAATTCTGTCCAGCAGGACTAAAGAAAATTATCTTAAAACTTCATAGTAATTACAAGTTACAAACCCTTGATTTCAAGATTTGTGGACTGGCTCATGTGAACTTCAAGTAACAGCAGCAACATGTGGCTCTTTCTTTGAATAGACTTATGTCTGGGAAAAGAGTACTTTTACTGCCTTTATATCTTAAATTATCTGTGGATACTGTTTAAGAGCTAATGCGGGAGGATTTGGAAATGAGAGTATTCACTGAAGTACACTGCAAAGAGCTGCTATTTTTCCTGATGTGTCAGTATTAAAATCTAATGCCTGTCCTGACCCTTCCATAGAAGTTCTATATTCTGTCTTTGTTTACCAGCATGTATCTATAAGCATGCTCTTTATTACAGGGTTACATGTTCAAGTATGGTTTCATTCACTTTGCACATATCTTCTATAAAATGTGGTTACATGTACTGATAGTTTTCCTACTCAGTGCTCCTCCCTGGTGAGCCTGGGAGAAGGAAATAAAATCTCTGTTGCAGTCAAACTAACCAGAAGAATTCAGGTTCCTTTTCCACTTGTTTTAAGTGTTTTCCTTGCAGGACATACCCCAAACCAGTGTGTGTTTGGTGTACATACAAGTCATTCCAGGACACTAAACTTTCAACCAAGCAGTGCTAGCCAAATATTGGAGCACTTTTTTTTTTCCTGAAGATTTTATTTAAGACATCTTGTTCTCAGTTTTCATGTATTTTAGCCTTCAAAAGGACTGCAGTCTTGGTGTAGGGCATGAATACTTTATGTACATTTCAGTTGTTAGTGTGTATAGGATGTACACATATAAAGGCTGACATTTCCAGTCTCTCCCACTCATGGGTAACCCACATGGAGTCTTCAGTTTCAGACAATGTGAAGAAATGTAAAATTATAGCAATACAGATACCCAGCAAGGTAGCTCTCAAGACGTGAGATACAGGGACTTTGGAGCAAGTTAATCAGGGAAATCTGAACAAGTTTGAGTACTGACACTTTCTTTGATCAAGTATGCAATAAGATGGAAATGAAAATGAAATGAATATAGAACTCTGTGAAGTTAGTTTGTCCTGAACTTCTAGCCAGCTACTCAGTTTCTCTCTCTAGGCATCTGTTTTTATTTGTAGCCAGTCTGTCTTTTTTGTAAAAAGTAGCCAACACTATTTTACTAATGTTGCTGTGACCTAGTTGCCAATAACACTAAGTCTGCCTACCATATAACATTTGTGATCCATGACCATAAGGTTTATATTATGGGATTAATACGAATTATGTCACTTGGTAATGAGGATGTTAAAGTATACATAGAGGAAAATTCTCCTTTTTTTTTTTTTTCTTTTTTGCAGATGTCTCATGTAGAAACTTCCATGTTTGGGGGTTTTACACAACAAGGCTGTATTTGTGGAAGTGTACATGTGAAAAGTTGTAAGTTATAGGTTTTGCCAGTCCAATAGAACTCATGTTTTTTTCTTAAATGCTTTTCTGGACAGTTTCACCAAATGTACGTCTAAAATATTCCTGTTTAACCTGAGCACTTACTTTTGAATTAATGAGTGCAAACTAATCTTTGGTAAGGCAAAAGTTTTAACTGACCAAGAGAATCTGTTTAGTGGGATATGTTTTCTAAATACATGCCTTATTATTGCAGCCATTTTATTGAATGTACCTTGGGTTTTTCTTTGAGCTGATAATTTTTTTAAAAGAGATTCATATTGCTTTTATAGAAGGGGCTGTAATACGTTGATCAAGCAGCAGTTACCTGTTTTGTACACAAAACAGTTAGTTGGGAAAGGTTACTGCCATGGATTCTAGAGCAAGCACATAATATCTGTTGGAAATAGATGAAATTATGGCTAACAGTTCAGGAGAAAAATGAGGACAGTTGCATCCCCACAGAATTTTGTTACGAAGATTGCATAATTTAGACCTGTTAAGGAGCTGATAATGTTTTCATCGTGGTGATTTCATGTTTGCCGAAGAGGCTTGTTCTATGCAGTTCACTCATGAAGCACTGCTGCTGTAGCTATTTGCAGTAAATGCCATATACTGTGCCGCAATCGGTGAGCAACTTGCTGCTTAACATCAGGTTTAAACTGAACTAGACTTGTGTATGTTTCAACTTTTCAGGTTGTTTGAAATGACCAGGATAAAAAACAAAAACACATTCAATGTGGTCATTGCCTCTTCAGTGTTAACTGTTAAGATACTGTACTTAATGCTTTTGTGGTTTGTCTGTATTCATCATGTTAACTGTTCTTTTAAACTGACTGCACAGATAACTTAACAAAAAATAAAATAACTAGACGTGTGTGTGTGTGAACTCTGAGATTAATTTATTTATACATCTGGGAAAAGTGGAAATGCAGTTTGAGCACAAGAGGAAAAAAATAAAGCATAGGTATAAAGGTCAGATTTTAACAATTGTAATAGATGCAAATAGCTTCAGTTGTGGGGGGGTAGCTACTTGGCAAGTATAACATTTATTCTTTTAAATGGTTATTGTTACAATATGTTCTACAGTTTGAGAGACGGAAGTGTTATTTTCTATAAGGTTGATTATCAGTAGTCACCTGCTAGCTTCAAAGTCAACCAGGTTTCACAGAGTGGAGTTTTTGTTCATTTTTTCATTTTGAAAATGGGGGGGGGGGGGATGAAGAGAGTATACCTTTGTGGCTAGAAGGCTAGAACTACAGGCTGGGAAACAGGGGAGGAGGGGCTCTCTGTCATGGACTTGCTCTTTGATCTTAGGTCAATACACTTCACTGTGACCTCTCCACAAAATGGGCTAACCAGTCACATAGTGACGTTGCACTGAGGAAAGATGGCTTTGGCAGGGAGTTTCCATGCTTGAATTCTCATTTCCTCTGCAATAAATAAGAGTTGAAAGTTGTGATGCAAGAAGAAATTTTCTGAGTGGATGACCATGAAATACCCATGCAGATTGTATTCATTTGTTATCTTTTCTTTGACACTGATGACCATGAAACATAAGGAGAATCATTTTCAATTCCTAGCAAGATGAATGGAATGACTCCACTCCTTTCTAGGTGAGAGGTCTTAACAAAGGGTAGTTTTGCTTCATAGCTCTTTTCTCTCAGGGCTACTCATACATGGAGTTCAGAAAGCCCCATCTTGTCTTCTGTCTGTCTGGTTCCGTGTACCATATTTCCTTACATATAGCACACCCTTGAATAAGATGCATACCTTGTTTAGGAAAGGGAAACTGAAGAATAAAAGGTCTTTCTTTGTAGTAAGTAATTGAGTAGCACCAGCTAGGGAGCTGTTGTTCTGTTCCCTGTGGATTGTGCACAGGGTTACTATTTCTTTTGTCTGGCAAAAGCTGAAGTGGTAGAAACCTTCTGCTAATGTCTTTCCTTACTTGTAATTGCACCCCAATTTCCAGCACCTGGATTTTGGAAAAAAGTGTGCTTTGTGTGAGAGAAAATAATCAACAA
This sequence comes from Alligator mississippiensis, assembly GCF_030867095.1. NCBI lineage: Eukaryota > Metazoa > Chordata > Crocodylia > Alligatoridae > Alligator > Alligator mississippiensis. The sequence continues at coordinate 132,814,164 of NC_081826.1, read as the reverse complement.
TCCAAATAAAATACGTGAGATGTTTCTTCATCTTCCTTCCCCTCTCCTCATCCCTCTTTTCCAGCAGTTGCAACTGTCAAATTTGTTACTGTGGCTATAGAACCCATTCTACTTTATGGAATTATTTGCAAATCTAAGTTGTGATTAAAATTAAAAAAAAAAAAAAAAAGCTTTCATGCTATAACACTCAAGAGTTAAATGCTTCCAGTTCTAAACAGTAAACTGATGCTCTGTAGCCTACCTGAATTGTCAGGCAGCTTGCAACAATAACTAGAAGAGACTTGAAGTGTCCCTTGATTTCATTGCGTGATTAATTCTAAAACGTGGTTCTAAAAATTTAAGCAGAACTGATCTGCAACACATACCATATGTCCTGCAATCTTCTAAGATGGGGTGGCCACCTTGCAGCATGGGCATCATGCATGGCATGGCCACTTCTTCGATATTGCAAGAGCCTGCTGCACTTGTTGTTGCATGCCTAATTTGTACAAATAAGTATTTGCAAATATTGCTAGTACTAGTTTGGATTAAGGTTTACCAGTTTCCTGCCCTGCCCTGGGTCTCACTTGGCACAGTTTTTCAGTGCTAAATAATAATACAGTTGCAATAGGTCTTTGTCTTCTCAGCATGGTGCCACGCTGTTCCTGGCACTAATACTGTAACTGTTCATGCTGTTCCATGCCATTGAATTCTTTAATATTTGGCATTTTTGCAGCTTCTGTATCTTAGAATGTAATATATGCAACCTTCAGGGTTTTTCTTGCTTACAACAGTTAGGCAATGCCTATGCCATTTAACCTGCAGAGATGCAGGCTGCTTTATGTTATTGCCATGTACTAAAATGGTCTCCATTTTAAAAAAAGCTTAAGCCATCTTTACCTGTAAAGTTCAAGGATCTGCAATGTAGTGGGCCAACTTGTTTTGGCAGGCATGCCACAAACTAGCCCTTGCACCTCCCCTAGTGTCACTCTGATCCACTTCTACTGATCTGCTGCTTTGCTTTCTGCTTCCTGCCCTATTCTGTTGCTTTGTTGCCTGTCCCCTCCCTGATCTGGTGTGTGCTACACACAGGCACTGCCTGTGTCATTTTGGCATAAATGCCACAAGCTGTCCACCCCTGCTCTAGTATTACGAGCACTGGAGACAATGCTGTGTATGTGGACTTAAATCCAAAACAAAGTGGTGAACAAGGACATACTTTATCATAACAAATTACCTTAGTTCAGACATCCCAAAGAAGTAATAAACTAAGGGGTATTGTTAAATATTAAAGCAAGGAATTGAGGATTGGTGGGCTTTGTCTTCACTAATGCAGGCATTTGTTTCCTTGGGGACAAGTAGCAGCAGCACACCTTGTGCTGTAGCTACTTGTCCTCGGGGAATGCCTGTGCCGCATGTGCTCTGGCACGCAGCAGGTTACCCCAGGTGGGGAAGGGAAGGCTGAGGCCATCGGATGTGCTGGCCCCAGAAGCCTTACCTGGGATCCTGGGAACCTCCTAGGGCTGTAGCCATGGCAGGAAGCCAGCAGGAAGCCAGGCTCCAGTTTTGCATGGTGTGTGCTGCCATCACCGTGCACCGCCCTGCTTTTTTCAGCATGAGTTTTGTTGACCCCAGGATCTCCCAGGGTCAAAAAAACACCCTATGCTGCAAAGTAGCAGCACAGGGAATGCCTGCATGTGTGGTGTGCGGCACATCTGCGCTTGTCTGGACATGGCCTTGGGTTCCATTTCCAATTCCTTTATACCATTCCTTACTTAGGCAAGCTGAGACGGTGAGTTTATCTGTAATATCAGTAGTATAATATCAGGAGTGGGCAAAATTTGGCCCGCCAGGCCATTTTATCTGGCCCGTGGGGCCCCTAAAAAATTTGAAGAATGAATATTTCTGTCTCTGGCAACCTGTCATGCGGCCTTCTGGCTTGCCAAAACTCAGTAAGTGGTCCTTTGCCTGAAATAATTGCCCTCCCCTATATTATATCCATTGTAGAACTATAAAACATGGTTAGATGTACTAATATGAGACACTGGATTAAGTATTAAACATTTGATGACTTGGTTTTGGTGTGATTAGCCTTTTCTAAAGGATTCAGTAATAACAAGACAGACTTGGTTTTGTTTTTCACAGGCCCTGACTTCAGAAATAAAATATCTTTTAGTCAAATTCCAGGGAAAATGTCATAATCACTAAAATAACTTATTTAGGAAACAACTTCAGAAGCGCCATTCAGAGTTTTCCAGTCATAGGTGCCCCTTACGTATTTTATCTCAAAGAGCATTTAGCTAAAGTATGCTGGGTTGTAGCCGTGTTGGTCTAAGGACATAGGCAGGCAAGGTTCTTTGCGTGATATCTTTTATTAGGCCAACTGAGTAGCTGGGGGGGAAAAAACTTTTTTCCCCAGCTACTCAGTTGGACAAATAAAAGATAATATCATGCGAAGAACTTTGCCTGCTTGTAGCTAAAGTATATGTTTTGGTCTGCTCTTTTTGCCACAAGGTGGCATCTGGGTTCCAGACTTACATACAATGACTGATGTTTCAGAAAAAAGCCACAAGCTTTGTGTGTGGAGACTGCATAAATACAAAAGTGGTTACTGCTGTTTTTAATAGGTACATGTCCTACTTTGATTTGGTTGGAAGTATGAAGCTGATACTTTGTAGGGGATCTGTTTTAGTCTGGCCTTTTCTTTTATGCTTTAGTCTGGGAGCTTTATGAAGTAATAAAATAGGTTAGGACATCTCACTAGGACTCCAGAGATGTGAGTTCAAGCCTTGCTGTAGGTTTCAAATTAATTTCTTAGTCCTAACATCTTAAAAAGCCACTAACAGGTGGCCAGCTTGTTAGGGGGAAACGCTTCTTACCTAGGTTTAAAATTAAGTTTTAAAAGAGCTCATCTTAATTCATCTGCAAATGGGCTGTTTAGCAAGAACTGGAGTTCAAGGCTGAAGAGCAAAAATTCTTATGTGATCCCAGATTTTTGTACTGTAGCTGACTTATCAAAAAATCTTATTGAACAACACCGATTTTTAAAATATGTTTCTAATAGGTTCTACTCTAATATTCATATGCCTATTTTATCCCCTATTTAAGCTATATCTCATCCTAAACCAGATCTAACTGCCATAAAACCACTCCTGGGCTGTGTATACATGTGTTTGGGTGTGGGGAGGAGAACGTTTTAATTAGAGCTGTTCCCAGACAGCCACTCTAATTAAAACAGCCCATTTTAGAACGGTCACAGGATGCTTTATCTAAAGCACATTTAATGAGGTTTAGTTAAAGCACCCCACAGCCATTTTGAAAAGTGCAGGGGCTTAATACTTGTGAAGATGAGGTGAAGCTAGAGCATTGTAATTAAAATGCAGAGCAGACTTGATTGATTGAGTATGCTCTGATGTGTTCTAATTAGAACACGAACTATAGGCACCCAAAGTGAACTTTAGCCTATTTCTTTTGACCTGGCTTTCTCACACTTCCTAAAATAACTTTCGCGTATGACATTCTCTTGCTTGCTTATTTCCTTTGCTTATTTCTCTTTTACCCTAACTTATGTCAAGAGGATGCAAAAAAATGCCACACCATATTGCCATTAAGCAGCTTAGGGCCCAGCTACAGTACTAGTCCATTTAAAAAGAAGCTTATGTTTAAAAAAATCCGTATTGCACATCTCTTACAAATTCACTGCAAAGGCTTTTTCTGAAAAAACTGCTAGGGGGTGATGGCACTTAACAGAGCTGTGCTTAGGTCCCCACCTGTGACTAACCTGCTGCTGTCCAGCGGGTAAAATAAGGTCAATCCCATTAAGGGGGGAGGTGTGCAAAAAAGTGGTAGATGGTATTTAGCATAGGTGCTGACTATAAAAATAACTGTTGCTTTGAAGAGCACTTGCTAGGTGGGGATGCTTTTGTGAGGTCCTGGGTAGAAGAAAGCATGGATTGAGAAAGCTGTAAGGTCTGCAATGTCATGTATATTCAGTGACTTAGACACAAGATTTTTGAGAGAGCCTCTTTTTGGCAGCATATTGCTAACTTAAATCAAGGGTCCTCAGCCTCATTAGACTCAAGGTGTCCCTCTGAATGCATCAGTTCTTAGCTTGCACTTGTTGGGGTTTTTTGATTACAGAAAAATCATAGACTGAATTTTTGGTGTAAAAAACTCAAAGGCCACAACAGATCTTTTTGAAACTATGGTGTCCTATCTGGGTTTATCTTGTAAATTGTGTAGGTTCTTGTACACCTAACGGGGTGTTGCACCACCCTGGTTGAGAATCCCTGACTTAAACTGTATCAGCTTCTGTAAATGGTGGTACACAGAATACATGGTTGGGTCATGGGAAACATTGAATTGAATAACACCCTGAACAAACACTGTTGCAGGGAGGTGGGAATCTGATTTACTTTCCATTTCCCAGTCAACTTCCTTGATTTTCTACATCTGGTGAGATGGTATTTTATCCTCTGACAGTTTTTTTCTATTAAGACTTTTTAAATTTAGGTAACTAATAAGTTACTGAAAAAAAACTGGCATCAAATTTAGTAGAGAGGTGCTGACTACAATTTGCTCCGTCTTCTCAGAGAATGAAAACTAATGTTTCAAACTCTCCTTGTTTGCAGGGAGATGTCTGCCACGTTGCTCATTCTGCTGAAGTCAACAGACCTGAAATGTTTCCAGTACTTTGCAATAGTTATGCCTACCCATACAAAGAGGCTGTACGTTGCTAATAAATCAGAAATATCTAACTCATACCATTTTACAACCCCAATACACTCAAGTGTAGGCAAAGTGCCAGGCAATAGAGAATCAGGCCCAGAGAGTTTGCAGCTGTGAGCAGGAAGCTAGTAAAAAAAATCTTAATTAGTGAAAAATGAAACAGCTGTGGTGGCTCTGTTTATTGAAGTTAATCTTCATCTTGAGTCCCTTCCCCCTCACCCCCTCCACATGCCCTTTTTGTTTGATTTAAAGAAATAGGAAGTGAGAAATAAGTTTATGCAATAGCATTCTATATGGACTGGTGGAACACTCCTTTGAGGACCTGTCTTAATACTTCTGAGAAACCATGAATTGCATTCTGGTACAAAGCCAGATACTTCTTTTTTTCTTTTATCCTTGGAGGTGGGTGGGTGAGGGTCTGTGTGTGTAACAGAATGGAAAGTGGGCAATATTTGCAGACAGTAATATGCTGTGGCTATTCCTCCCCACCACACACACAAGACACGAACACAAACACTCTTCCCTTGCCTGGAAGATTAGATTAGCATTTGTTTGTGAATGCATTCCATGACCATTGTGCTGGAAACATGGTTCTGGAAACTGAAGTTTTCTATTTACCACAGTAGAAGCCATAGACAGCAAAAGTGCAAGCTCCTTTTTTGCTGCCACTCAAAAAGAACTTCGAGAGGAGGGACCCATCTGTAGGGTGAGAGTCTCAGATGAGCATTTGATAAGATGGGCCTGCTTGTCCAGGAAATTCACTTTAAATGTACACAAAAAGGGGCAGATATACTGGAACCCCAGATTAAAAAAAAAAAAAAAAGTAAAGTGGTTGTTTAGGTTTATGTCGAAGGCCTAATTTTTAGTGGTAGCTTGTATACTGCAGCATAGTGTAGTGCAGCAGTTGACAACATTTTCCAGTGGTCAGCTGAAAAGACTGAGACTGGTTAAAGGTGCTAGGCCCTGGTGGCTGCTAGTACACCCACTTGTCCTTGCTGCCTAGCTGTGGTGTGGCACAGGGAAGCTCCCTGTTGCCTGGCTTACACATGGCACAGTATGAAACCCCCCAGTTGCTGAAGCCCCAGCTCCACAAGCCAGACTCAGTGGTTCTGCAGACCATAGGTTGCCAGGTCCTGGTATAGTGGTATTGGAGAAGATGGTAAATTTTGCCCAAGTAGTATCGTGTATATACTGCACTGCAGCATAGACATTTATATGTATAATATTGTTCCTCCAAATAATTGCATGTCTGGTGGGGGGCAGTCAGAAATGTTTAGACATTTGTTTGCATATTCAGACTTCATGCTGCTATTTTTATATGTATTTAATGGTCCATGACTGTAGTGTCTGTGTGGCCTGGTATTTCAAGATGTGCTTTGTTGTGGTGACAACTAACTGTGCATGCAAAATTTTAACTTGTATAGCTAGACAAGGCATTGAAAATTCAAGATCATTTTTCAATATCTACTTTGGAAGGTTATTCCCCAGTATTGTGTATAGCAAAAAGAAATGCATGGGCAATTGCTAGTAATCATTTTGTAAATGTATCTATCCATTCATTGCTTTAGATGCATCTAATTTTTAATTTGAAATTATCGTGCTCTTTCTGTGTGAGGAAATCATGACTAAAGGGGGAAGAGAGCTGTGGCATGAGCCTCTTAGAGTCATAAGTGTAATGGGATCTGGCTTTAGATGTCCAAAATTGGGAACCCCAAAACTGAGGTATCTGCAGTTAGAGATCACTTCTGATATTCAGTAAACCCAGCACAGGGTCAGGTGTATCATTGTGTGTCCTTGTTGCTCTCTCCTTTTACATAAGGATGACTAACTTTGTTTTTTTTCTTTAATGGTTGTGACTGAATGGCATGTAGTTTTCTAGTTAACTCTGCATTATAAACAAACAGTTCTCCATGCTCCTGTTTGAGGAAGAAAAACTTAGGCATTTATTTGGATAAACGTCAATTGGGTTATTTAAAAAAAAAAGACAGGAGGATAGGACTGTGTTGGTGTCAGCGTAGCAAACTACGAAACTGATTTACTGGTAAATTACCTTTGTAATGGTAGAGATTTCTAAACTAACTCCATTATTAAACAACTGAAAGGGTGGTCTAGTATTAGGTCCTGTTTGATGATATTGAAGTGTCTAAACATGGGAAAATCCAAATGTTCATTTTCATTTCCATTTATCAAAGGTTATGTTGTCTTTGTGCGCAAAGAAAGCAAAGATATCTTCAACCCTACTGGAATGCAGGTTAATTATCACTTTTGGTACCTGATTTAGATCAGTTTGTGCAATAAAAGTCTTTGTGTAGGCTGCACTTAGGAATTTTAACATCTTTCATACGGAAACAGTGTATCAGTGGATGAAAAGAAACTGCAAATCCTTCTCTTTCATGTTCATGATCACTCATCCTGGTGGCTTTTTCCATCTCCACATCGCTGGGGACAGAACCATCGCTGAGTCATAGCTTGGGAGAACTGTTCTCCATTTTCAAGCATCAACAGTATGCATCTAAAACCTTTTCTTCAGGACAGTTTAAAATTCAGAGTTGTTTTTCTCCTCCCTTTCCACAGTGTTCTCCCTTCAAGCTTTTTAAATTTCGCCTTCATTTCATGGCATCCTGATTTGTCCCTCATGTATTATGTAAAGCAGCAGATATTTCTGGATCTTAACCATGTGTTTTCTCAATTGCAGGCAGATTGGCCAATGAAGGCTAATCAGAGATCCAAGAATATCTGCATGGCCTCAGCCTCCTGAAACCTTGTGCTGAAGAGGGAGCACTATTGATTTCTCTTGTCATCTGGAAACAAACTTCAAAAACAGCTCCCTCTGTGTGACCTCTATTTAAAGATCTCTCTTAGCTATTAGGAGCTAGCGTTGCAATGTGTATGTTTAGCTGGTAAGTTGTGATTTTATATTTTGGTGTACCACATCCTTAGGAAGCTACTTTTTGCAGAGGCAGCTGCTGTTTTGTGCAGCAAAGGAAACGGCATGTTACAGATGTGATGTGCTCTATGCTCCTATGATTACTACTACTTTTTTCTCATTCTCATTTCACTGTCTCCTTATAAAATGAACCATTTAAAGTGATATATTGCATACGTTTGCTTCTAGGGTGGAAAATATGTCTCTTCATGTTCCATAATAACAAAAAACTAGCTTTGATATGGAAATGGAAGTTGAGTCTGCTAACAGCTGTGGCATTTTTTTCTTCTTTCTGGGAGGTTTTCCCAGGTGGAGGATTTAATCCCAGACAAGAGTCACAGAACTCACGGAGATGGGGGAGCCTAAAGGATGGATCAGTGGGCCTGAATAATTTATGAGGAGATATTTTCCATAATGTTTCCATAAATTTGAGAGTTTTTTCCCATAAAAGCATTTCTACCTTATTTTCTGTGGATTTCAATATTTCCCACTTTCATATGCTCATGAAAGTGTTATGTAACAGAACAGAAATATAAATTCATGAATTTTTAGAGCCTTCCTGCCTTAGAGGAGATGGAGATCTTTATTACTCTCTTGGAAAGGGACTTAGTAGCTAGCACATAGTTTGAGTATTTTCTGTCAGACAGAATCTCTTGACTCAAAGATTTCTCCCCCACCTCCAATTTCTCTTTGCCTTCATTCTGGTAGTCTATGATCAGCTATGACCTGACTCTCTCACCTTTTTATAGAGCTCTCCTTTACTTTAGGGGACCATATCATTTTGTTGTTTGTCCTAAATGATCTGAATCATTCTGGCTGATGAGTTGAAACACAACAGCTGAAAAAAGGTCCAAATTGATGCTGTGAGGATAAATTTGCTAGAATAAAAGTACCATGACCCTATGGCTCAGAGTTCTTCACTTGGTTTCTAATGAATAGATCTCTGAGACATCACACTCAGGTATTTGGTCTGATGGGAACATGTTTGCATTTCCAGTGCCATTCCTATGAGCTTCAACATGCCCAGAATAATCATGCATTGTTCATGGTGCCAGCTTCAGTCAAAAATTAGCTTCAGATTAGTCATATGGAAAGCAATATCCTGAAGGCATTTTTTTTACTAACATCAGATGGATTGAAATTACCAGAGATGTCAGCTAATAAGTTTGGGGAGGCTGCACGGAAAGGCAAATTTCAAGGCATGTGGTTGTAAAAAGCGAGAAGCAGAGGGTGGTATGGTTACCGTATGTCTATGATTCCATGGTTGTGATTTCAACCTTCACTTCCACACAGATGTAAGTGAGTACCTGTCACTTGAGCTGGGAAGTCCAAGGTAGCTGGATGTGATGCAGGCCATAGCACTCTTGTGTTATGTTGACTAGAAACTGATGTGCTTTAACTATGGTAACCCAATGTACCATATGGCTGAAATGGACCTTTGGCTTTTTGGTTTCTAGGAGAAGTGATGCTTCATATAAGTTTCAAAAAAATAAAACTTTTGAAGAGTCCAGTGCATATATTCCTAATGTTATGCTGCAGGCCATCAAAATATTAAATGACCAGGATACACCTTTCACTGTGAGGCACAAATACTTTGCTAGGATTGTGAGATGGCAGTTGTAATTCTTACTTGTTGTGGTTCTCAGTGGTCCCAAAAAGTTACATTTGAGACTCTTCTGTCAGGGAAGGTGTCTGTGACTTGAGTCCGTAGTGGCAGGATGAAGAGCCATTTTAGATGAAACAAAAATCCTCAGTGTTATGGGGGCAGCTTGCCTTGAAATGCCAGAGATGACATTTTCACTAAAATAATATTTAGTTGATCTAAGGTTCAAATGTGCATGACCACTTTTGGAGTTCCTTAAGCACTATGAAGTGATGGGAAATGAAGGGAAAACTTCACAGACCCTCTTCTGAGACTGGGTAACACAAAGTCTTACAATCTAAAAATCCCTGAAGTCTTACAATCTAAAAGTAGCCTAAGATAGAACATAAAGACATTGTAACAGTGTAATGGGAGCAGGAAGTAGATAAATTAAAAATGCACAGTAAGTGAATCTTACCAGCTCTAGCATTTAAAACACTGAGACAGGTAAGTTAGGTTGAGGCCATGTCTGGCCATATAAATCAATGGGGTGGTGAAAGCTCAGCAAAAAGTGGGATTTGGAGCGGGACATCAAGGGATGCTTAGCTTATAGGAAAAGGTATGTTGTTCCAAGCATAGGAAACAATGAAGTGAAAACATGGAGATGGGATGGGGCGGAAATAAACAGGTACCAAGGTATGAAGAATGGACACTATGTGCATGTAGGGGGAGAAGAGGTGTAGGAGAGAGGTGGGAATTCTGTGCAGAAATAGTGTGTGGTATAGAAAGGAAAAATATTTTAGTTGCTGAATGCTTGACAAAATGAAGAGATGAGAGCATGAGGGGGAGGTTACAGTATTCTAGGCAGGACCATAACATGAAACTGTGCTTATTTGGGAGTGGGAATAAAGTATTTACAGAGATATGGCTAGTGTATGTTTATGGGTTTGCAATTTTGCCAGATTTCTTTATATGAAAATACAGACTTTAAAAAGTTATCTTCTGTGGGTATTTTACACTTTTTTAGACTGAGGATGCCCTGTGAAATCTTCAGCCTGGGCAGCAGTCATCTCCAGTGAGGATGCAGTTCAGCTTCTTAGCCCATTGACTCCTCTGTACCTCTGCCACAATTGCCAGCAAGCAGGTTAATAAAAGGTGCAACAACGTGCAAGTGCTGAAAAATCATAGACCCCCACAACCTGGGAAAGGAGCCAGTCAAGAAGGTAAGATGGAGGTGAGGGAATATATTGGGTATGCTTAAACACTTCATACCACTTGTACCTAAATTCCCAGTGCTACTGGTATGCCTCATTTTAAATGCAAGTTTTAAAGTATATTGCTGGAACTGGTGACATCTCTGCAACCAGAACAAACTTTTTTAAAGAGTGTTCTTTGTACCTCAACAGGAGTTTTACCCTGTTGGCAATGAGCATTGAATATTTTTACTAAATAATGTTTTTACAGTCTCTGAGGTAAAGAACTAGGTAAGTAAACCATTTTTTACTGTGAGGGGGGCATCTATCTATTACAAATCAGAAGATTGCTTCACATTGGTCACCACATTGTTGTTCAAGGGCAACAGGTGAATCAGCAGCTGACTCAACACATATGGCCTCTGAGGGAAGAAAAAAACTCTTGTTTTCTTTTGGAATTACTTCAGTTATTTGGTTCCCTTGTTTATTAGGTTTACTTTTTGAAGCAGTGTACAGTGGAATCCTAGTACAGAGATCACTTTAGGTAACTCTTGTGTTGACTGCAGTATTGGAATGACCATTGGTTTCAGATTCATCAAATGTGGAAGTTATGATGTCAAATGCACATCGAAACAATCTCTTCATCTTGCAAGGACTGAATAAACAGTATAAGAAGTAAGGTTTTTTTGTTATTATATTTTTTATTCGACCAACTATCTAGACCAGTGGTTCTAAATTTTGTTAGACTCCAGGCACCTCTCAGAAAATGCCACTCTTAGCCTTTGCTCATTTTCTGATTACAGAAAAATAATAGAGCAATTCTTCTGTTGCAAAGAACTCTTGCAAAGAACTCAGGACCACAACAGGTCAGAACGTTTTTGACACTATGGATTCCCCTTTGAAAACTCTGAGTTTATCTTGTGAATCATATGTATGTGTTTGCATACTGAATGGTGCTAATACTGAGTGGCACACTGTAGCATGCTTAAAAGGATCTCATGGCATGCTACTGAACGCTGATTGAGAATCAATAATCTAGAGAGCTGTTAGACAAGCTTTCAGGCATTAAATATCCTTCCTTTGGTCCATCTCATTATCAAAATGTTAAGCAGAAGTGTTTCAAGTTGGGACTTTCTTTACTGCCAGCCTAGCTCTCAGGGAGGTACAGAATCTCTTTCCATGTTTGGAATACCAAAGATGTTGCTTCTGCTCTTGGCCTCACAAGTCAGGGACACTTGATTGGTGTCCATGTGCGGTACAAACACAGCAGCAACAGGGAATAACTTTTGATCCTTAAAATCATGTGGCCACATTGGCTGGAATCCTGATTCTCACGATAGATGTGCCAGACTTGAACTACAGTAGAACATCTAGGATTCCCTGAGCAATAGGGTGGGGTACAGATTGTGTCAAGTGACTCCTCAGCCTGCTGTATGCCATGAAGCATAGATGGAACAATACAAGTTGGGATGGAGGAAGAAGTAGAATTGGGCACAGATGGGAATGAGTCCTGTCACTGTACCAAGAGAAACACTGACAGGGTAGAATAAATTTGAAAGGCTATCCTCCCGGTCACCCAAGGTAATCTTGTGCTTGTACCATAGAACTCATTATACACTGGTGTGTTCAATGGGTGGATGCAATGAGGTTTCATAGGTGAGATAAAGATGTGGCCAAATCAGTCTGTAAATACTATGCATCCATTGTTCACTAACCCTGCAAGGAGTTGAGAGAGAAGTGTAGCAGTATGCAGCTGTTTTTAGATGTAATGAGTTGCACTCCAATTGCATGGCTGCCCCAACTACTTTCTCTGGCCTGGTAGAGGATACTGTAGCTGCTCTGTCACTACTTTGCATATACATACAAACACAGTCTACTTGGGTTTTGACTGGGTGATCTTAAATTTCAGCCTACAAGCAGCAGTTGCTGGAGATCAAGTTTTCCTAAACTCTTTCCAATTATGTTTCCTCTTCCTTAGTAGCAGCTTGCTTAACTGCTGCTAAGCCAACCTCTTAAGTGGGCCAAGGAATGCAATATAGAAAGTGAACACTGTATCACTTCAATACTGCTGCAGCAGGTGTAACAGGAACATCTGCTTCTACACTGCACAGGTGGCTGTGAAGAAGGAATAGAATCATATAGAACATGACAATGTTTTGTTTTGTTTTGTTTTTTAAAAAAGCTGTGTACTTTAATGATTTTAAAAATACTCTCTACAAGATAACAGGTAAACAATAATATAGGTTTGCCATAAAGATTCTCCCTTTACAAAGCTCAATATTATCAACATGTCTAAACTCTCAAATGTTTTTCATCTTCTAAAAATACACTATGAAAAAATGAACAAGCAGAATCTGGAAAAATCCCAAATGCCACAAGTACAAAAATGGTTTAAGTGAATTCTATCTTTTGTGGGGAGAGGGTGTAATTCTCTTTTGTTCGCAACAAGATAAGTACACCCTTCTGCTCTTGTCAAACTGAGGAGATCATTAAATATACCAGATGCAAATCTTGGGGGTGATTCTGTGTCTGTTGAAAGTTACTCTGACTTGTAAATAGTCTTGATGGGAGCAGGCTGGAGCTGTCTGGCAGTCACATTACTTCAACTTCCAGTGACAAGAAATTATCGTTCTGAAACTATATATTAAAGCATCATTTACTTTGCTGGTTAAACAATATTGTTATCCAAGTTAAACAAATATGCTGTAGTGAGGCACATATTGGAAAATGTTTTTAGACTTAGGCTGGATCAAAAGTACTAAGCATACTATTGTGACGAAAGACTTTATGTAAGTGCCTTCTGACTAAGTATTATATATATATATATATAGCACAATGTTGTATTTATCAGCAGTCAGCTATCTTATACAAACACTTTGATTACCAGATACTCAAGTCTATGTTGAATTACCCCAAAGACATATGGATGGCAAATATTTCAGCTTTAAATCACAAGTATAATGAGCATCACCTGGACTTCATTCTCTTGAGCCCAGTCACCACTACTCCATAGCTTGGGTTGGTGGTGTAATGGGATCTGTAGGCAGTCAAGATCTATGTCTGCAACTAATGGAATTACCCCCATTTTAAAAAGTGTTGCTTTGGCAGCTGCGTAGCCCAAGAAACCCCATGGAGTGCCCTTGAGCCAACAGCTATAGAGGAAAATTTGGAAAAAGTCCAACAACAAAAAAGTGAAGCTCAGAACTGCAATAGGTGCAAATAGTTCACAAGACTAGGTCATAGAAAAATAAGTGCTATTCTCTCCACTAAACTAATGTTTGCTTTGATCAGATATTTCCAAATCTGATTATGACAAATTAAGTTTTTATCTTTTTTTACCTAATGAATTATAATTCCATACAATTTAATCCCTCTTTAAGGGATTAAATGAGATGCTGAGAATCCTCAACCACCATGGGCATCAGCCGGAGTTGGGGTTGCTCAGCAATTCTCCAGATAAGTTGCTAGGTCTGCAGAATTTAAGTCTGTAAAGTTTGATAGCTACAATTCTTTTCAGATGCAAGGATGTGGGGGGGGGGGGGTAAATATACTTGTACTTATATTGTTGGAAATACTTCCAGGTTTAGAAAATATCTTGTGGTATTCAGCAATTACTTTTAAAATTGCATACTATTTTTCTCCATATGAGAAAAGGGTCATGCTGGATAAGAATTATTTCTTCCTGATTGCTTTGAACCTTAATTTATTTCTTCTTACATAAATCTGATTCATAATGTTCAAAATGACTGACTCTTTTAGGCAAACTAATTGAGAGAACAGGTTAATTTTTGCAAAGTAAATCCAAACCAAGTCAGTTTTAGGAAGGGATTGGAATGCCATTAGAATGATTACATCTGCTTCATGAATTGCTACAAGTAAATTTGACATCTATACTTGCTATAGTTGACATCATCACGTGCTATACTTATGAGGGAAGCGTACATTATGCCTCCCGAAAAGGGGGGGCAAAATCCAGTTATGGATGTACTAAAAACTAGGTGGTATATACAACAATATGCACCACTTACCTGATGCATACATTTAAGGTGCTTGCTTACAGGTGTCTTACCATATATGCATGGTACACACATCTATATGTATATTAAAAATGTAATAAGGAAACAGATATATCCCTGAATGTCTTTACATTTTCTAATCCATAAAAAATGTATTTAAAATATTTAACGTAAAATATCTACAAAAATGATTACATTTACAAAAAAAAATAGAATATATCTCCAGTTTTTTTAGCTTTGATTTTCATTGATTGGATTCCACTTTGTTTCATAATGATGCCATCTGTACCAAGGAGCGTTTAAACAGCTGTGCATGATGAGACAGTTCTGTTACTCGGTCCACCATCTCTTGTAGGGCTGCTGTATTGGGATAATGTAAGGCAGCCATCTTGGTTGCCATAACAACACTCTTTAGTAGTTCACACAGCTGGTTGCTGGAGTTCATCACTTTGCTGCGTATCTCCTGAGTAGTCACCTGCCTTGTGAGTGTATCCCCAATAAAGATCAGTTTGTGAGCACTTAAAATGACAAATTTACTGTGAGCAACAAAGATCCTGGGTGGCTGAGTTGTACTGATGCAATTAAAAAAAGCATCAATGGCATTCAGGAGAGAAATAAAATGAGTCTCACACTGGTCAGAATAAAAAAAGAGCAGCTGCCTATCTTGAGAGGCAGCAGTGCTGTTTGCAGCTGCGAGATCCAGAGGTGGCTTCCATTTTGAGATGTCGTTTTCCACAGGCTTTGTGATTTCCTGCTCCAGTCGTTGGAACTGGTTGATCTGCACGGCAAGCAGAGAACCATCAACAGAGTATATTGTTTCAGTAAACAAATTTATCCCAGCATTGCTATAATGTAAAGGCAACTTCACATGACTTCTTAAAATTGAACTTCCTCTAAGGTAGATGAAAACTAATTTTTTTAATGCTTTTGGCATAATGAGGGATTTGCTTGGCACTGATGTGTTCCTTAGCAGTAACTTAGGGAGCAGACTTTATATCCCATGACGTTTCCTCTGTATGTCATGTGTGATAGAAAAGTGGCTGTACACATGTTTAACCATTTTAACATACTGGGATATTTTTATATTCTGTATAATCAGCCACATTAGTTATCTTGAGCCTAATTGCCTAGAATTAATGTAGGTTGGCTGTATCTAAAAATCTCATGATTTTAAAGTCTGGTATTTGGGAAATTGCAGGGTCATGTGTGTGGAGTAGTCTTGCTTACTAAATTTGTTAAATATACAATTTCCCTTACTATAAAATGGAAACAACACTTACAGTTATAAGAACTTAAAATGTAAGCTTTCTGACTTTTTAGTGTTTTAACTGTATAATTTTAACCTTATACTTGTATTTAGCTTAGTTCTGCGAGCATATTTATACAGTGGGTGTGCATACTACGTACTTGTATTCAGTGTACCTGAGAATCAGGAGACTTGGGGCTCCTATACATGTGCAGGGAGGCTGCTCTCAGCAGACTCCAGCATCATGTGCATCAGGATCCCCGCACTCAAAAATGACGCTGGGGTGCTTTGAACTTAAGCTCGTTCAACAAGCTTTAGTTCAAAATGCCCTGCCAACCATTTTTCAGTACGGGGATGCTGATGCACATAATACTTTGGGCGCTTTTAATAGTTTAAACACTTCTGCTTTCTTTGACATGGTGTATAGCTAATTGAAATGGGCAAGAAGCTGGGAATCTTTATGGCATAATAGCCATGTCTAACTTGGAGTGCAAGAGTAGATAGCCTTGCTTTGTTTATTGCTACACTGGCATTAAATAACTGACCAAAAAGGTTGTTCTGTTGTATCTGACCAACTTGTATGCAAAATGGATTGCATGCTGCACTTCAAATCTGATCATTGTCTGCTTGACCATACCTGATGATGCTCCAGCTGCATTTTGTTCTGCTTGATGATATTTTCTTTTTCCAAGAGCTCTTTTTGTTGTCTTTCAAACTCTTCTTTGCCCTGTTTTGCACAATATAAAAAGTAGACATTGTGTCAAATCTAACAGTTCCTTAGAATTAAGTCTAAATAACAGCATTCTTCCTTTTATTGCCCAATTAGCTAATATCCTACCCATAAGAATAGGAAAAGCAAAGGATAATGTTGTGTTGGTGATATGGCAACTGCCATTATACTCAGTATTTCTAGTTTTAAATTACTCTCCAAAATTCCATATTGAAAGTGTAATTTGAGATCAATGAATTTATTTTCAAGATTGCATGAATCTGACAGACTAGTTTCAATCTGGCCATGAATGGCTTTTGAGAAATGAGCATGCAACAAATCTTAATTTGCGTTAAGCAGAACAATGTGTGTAGTTCACTTACCTGCAAGTGCACATAATCGTAATCATCCATCCAGCTTTTCTCAGAGCCCTCATTGCTGGTAATGTGGGGGTGCTGGTCTTTGCTCAGCTGTGCAGGCAAAGAACTGCAGTGGTTCTGAGTTTTTTCTCTGTGATGCAACAGTTGAGTCTGGGGGCAGTTATACACATAGTCAGTTGTGTTCATAATGTGCTCCAATACATTCTTGAAATGGGAGCTGTCTGATACCTGTTTGAATAGCATCTCTGCATTGACACTGATGGTGGTGGTCAATTGTTTGGCATCATCTGGGACTGTCCTTGCCACCATAACAAATCGGTCTAGATCATCACATTTGCTCTGGGGTTTGTTGACAGCTAGGACATTCAAGGACCAGCTACAGCTGTTGAGGTCATGGCTGGTCTGGGTTAAGATCTGATGAGAATCCTCCAGCCTTTGAAGCTCCCTTCTCATTTTATTATAGAGACTGCACTCAGAGAGACAGGAAGCATTGGCTGTTGATCCTTTTGCAAACTGAAGGTACTCCACCAGTGAATGCTCCACCTTCTCCACAGTGCTGTGTATTTCATTAATGTGTTTTTCCATGTACCCATAAGATCTCCAGTCCATGTTAACGAAGGCCATAAGGTTATAGACAGCAGTCTCCACTGTCTGCTGAAGCCAGTAAAGTCTCTCTATTGCTGTGTCTGGATCCAGTATTAGTCTTTTGTCCAAACAAGGTGAAGCTGAAGACTCCTTTGAAGTTGTGGAAGATGTGGACATGTTACTTCTGGTGCTTCCTGTACTGGAGAAAGACAGTCTCTTTATCCCATCTGTCAGATCTTGCAATCCTTTAGTGTCTTGTAGGGTTTGTGGTGGCACATCATACACGCCTTCCCTTCCTTCTGGATTGAGACTTTCATTAAGTCTTGCCTGTTGCCCAGGAAATGGAACTCCACGAGGGGTGTCATATACATCCTTCTGAGGAGCGAGCTGCTGTCCAAGAAATTGGTTTTGATGGCTAACTGGAATGTCATATACACTCTGCTTGCGTGACGTTAACTCAGCTGGTAGAGGGAAGTCAGAGGTAAATTTCTTATTAAGTTCTTTCCCTGCTGCTTTGGTGGTAGGAGGAGGGATATCATATACTCCTTCTGGTTTTGCATTACAGTTCCCAGCCAGAGGGTAGTCCTGTGAGTTATCACTCAGCCCAGCATCATCTCTGCAGGCAGATGGGGGAATAGCATAGATCTGAAATGCACAAAGCGTACACTGAGTCACATCAGAGACTCCCTCAATGCAATTAACATTAAATTAAAATTCTGGGGTGAGGTGTCTGCCATGAGTATATTTTAGACTTTCATCCTGGATTTGATGTCAGTTTTACTACTAACTGATCATCGTTTGGATACTCTCAAAAGCAGTCAAATCACAGAGCTGGTGTTTTGTTGTAAATATAGTTTTTAGCTCTAATTATACAGTTGCTCCACAACAGCTTAGTAATCAAGTTACACAGTTCAATTTTATTGGTAAACATGTAAAAAGCCTGATGAAATGTTTAAAGTGCTAAAATTCAAACACCCTTCTCTAGCAGTGCTATGCACAGTCTGTGTTTAAACGTGTGTAATTGGACAAGAAAAGACATGATCTGCTGAAAAAGCATCCCACTTACCGCTTTTGCAGGTGGGATATCATAGACTCCTTGAGTTTTTGCATCTCCCATCAGGACCGGGTGTGCAGACCCCTTAACAGAAGCAGGGGGAATGTCATATATCTGAGAAGAGAATAACACTGTTATAAGAAATAAACTTTCTCCTAGTGCTGTGACTTTGGATGAATTCTTTCTACTTCCCTTTAGTTATTTTTAAACAGAAACAAGATAAGCAGGACTTCAGATTTTGCTTAAAGGGAGGTTTGCTGGATTTGCTTTATACTCTGCATGCCAAAAAATGAAAATGCTTATAATTGGTCCCCTTTGTGGAGCTGTGAGCAGGAGAAATGAGCCATCTTAATTGTATACCCAAGCTCTGGCCAGAAAGTGAAATCAAGATCTGCATACAGGGTCCTTTTCATCCTCTTTTTATTTAAAGATGCAGAGGAGAGACATAACAGACCTCTGCTGCGGTGAAGGCAAAAGATATTGCCACAATATTTGAAACTTCAATCAAGAAAAATTGAGGGGGGAAGGAGAGGGAAGAATGCTTTTTGTGGTTTTATTGTCAGTTGCTGTCCACAACCTTTGGGTGCCTATAGATGCACTTCGGGGGAGGGAGTGCATTTTAATTGGAGCGGTTCCCAGAGAGCCACTCTAATTAAAATGCCTCACCATCACGTGTTAAGTGTTCTGCATTTCAAAATGGCCATGGGGGCGCTGTAACTAAATCTCATTCTATGAGTTTTAGTTAAAGTACCCCCCACATCCACTTTGAAATGTGGGATGCTTAATACACACGAAAGTGAGGCATGTTAAAGCATTCTAATTAAAAAGCTTCAGCAGACTTGATTAATCGAGTCTGCTCTGAAGCATTTCAAGTAGGATGTATTGGAGCACATCTATAAGGACTCTCTGAAACTTGAGGCTGACCTTATCAACATTACAAACCTGTCTTTCCCCTGTGATGTGGGACATCTAATGGAGTGAAGCTTGCAGGGCCCAGACCTTTCAGGTGGATAACAGGAGGGGAGTGGGGTGTGCTGCCTCCCTCCCTACACAGACATTTTCAGCAATTTATTGTAGACCCAGAGCAGGCAGCAGAGTAGGGGGCAGGGGAAGGAAGATGAGATTCTATTCAGGCCCCAGCTCTTCTCTGTCCCTCCTCCCTGAAGAGCAAACAGGGTTTTTTAGGAACAGAGGGACCCAAAGAACCAACAGGCTTTTGCATGTGTGCACATTTGTGTGGAGGGGGGATAAAGAAGCAGTGAGTATACTGGCCCACACTACACTGTATGCAGAATGGGAGGAACAGGTGAAGGTGGGTCAAGCTCTGAGTGACTGGGCTGTCTGAGTCCAAAATGTTCCATTCCCTCTGGCATTTGCTTCAGCAAAAGGGGAGCAGAGCTCAGGGCTGTTGCAGAAACAGTAATGAAGTATTTTGCAGATGTACAGTCAGCCGTGATTAATCTTCTTAGGACAAGGTGGTGTTGCTTTTATTGTATTTGGGGAGGGGTAGCAGTGGCTTGGTCTGAATGAAGTAATATTTCCAAAGAGCACCTAGTCAGGAACCTCTTCTTCATTATCAGCACGTTCTACTTGTGTTCTGAAAAAGCCAGGGCTGGGCTGTCACCCCAGTTTCTCAAGGGGTTAAGCTCTTTGGCATTTGGCTTGAAGGTTGAGGGGTGTGCCAAGGATAACCATTAAGGCAGTGGTTCTTAACTTTTTTTAGACTCAAGAGTTGAGCAGCACCCCAGATCTTCCTCGGATCTAGGAAAGGCTTCTGCAGAGCTACGGCCAGTAGTATGGTACAGGTCTCCAGACCTGAGGAAGAATGCCTTGTATTCAAAAGCTTGGCTACCTTTATCCCAACCATTATGGCTACAACATCACTGTAATGCTACTTCAATATTAAATGCATTTTTCAAGTACTCTTGTACACTGTTAAATGTAAAATGTCACCTCATCTAATTTAAACTTATTTTTACTTTGGAATGAAGTAACCTATTCTGAAATTGAACTGCAAGACTACTGATAAGTCTACAGGGTACAGTGGCTTTTTTATACTTACACCTTGGAGAGGATGGACTGGAGGGATGTCATAGATATCCTTCTGGTTATTGGAAGGGAACTCATAAACATAGCCTTGTCCTGACCTAATGGGAGTTATTACCTGTGGGTTAAAAGAGGAGAAGAAAAAAACATAAGTAAGTGAGGCTCTTAGCATGTTCTGTTGGTAATTGGCTGGGCTCTCTCTACAAACATTCCAATGTTATTAACTTCTATGCTTTATATGGTAACTGTATTAATGAAAGTCCATACATACTGTTGATAGCATTTCAAAACTATACTTAATAGGTGCAGTCAAACATTTTTTCTTTCTTGAGCAGCTGCACCATTGGTATAAAATGTCCCTGCATTCTTTACTTACCAAGGTCCCAATCTTACAAAGTGTTCAGCATGTTCAAGCCCTAGTGACTTAGATAAGAGTTCAGAGTTCTCAGTTCTTTGCTGGAATAACCTCTAAGTTCTCTGAACCTTTATCTCATGAAAATATTTCCAGTTGACTTCAGCCATTCTACTTATGTAAGCACTACAGGATCAAGTTCTAAATGATACAGCATTTGTCACTTTGAAGTTTCTTTAAATAGGAGCTGATATGTATTTAAACCTACTAAAAAGAACATTCAGTGTTAGAACTAAGTTTGATTCATTTGTGTAGGCACTAAGACTAAAAATGTAAGCTGTTCTTTAACATCAAAAAGAGTTGCTGAAAAGCTTAGCATTTTAATTTTTTACATTTTATAAACTATAAAAGGCCTCCATAAATTGAAATTACATTTGGTTAAAAATAAATACATCACATCTGGGACAACCATCCATGTGGCAGAATTACAGTACAGTGTGGTTTAAAAGAACCCCTGTTACATAAGCCCCCTGAAAAACAGGGTTTATAGTGGAAATACTGATGCTCTACCTCCATTCTTCCAGTATTATTTACTTCCAGTTAGCGAATTATATCCTGTAAGCCAAAGACACAAAATGACAAGTGTGGTAGGACTGGACATGGGCTAGTTTCGCATTTAGCTGAGTAGTATTCTGAGCAAGAGTTGTTCAACTTGCTTTGGAAATGCACACAGTATACCAATCAGAGGCCCTGAGCACAAGGAGCAGGCAAGATCCCCTGGCATTTTTTGCATTAATAAATCCTGGTGTTCTGGCTATATTCCACTGTGATTTATGCCTAAGTGAGACCTGATGGCCTAAGTCCCTAAAGTTTATCCTCCACATAGCTACAGTCTTCCTGCAATTTCAGTGGAATGAGCTTATTCTTCTAAATGTTGTGCAGCGAATATTTCTGCGTCATTAAACATCTGCTCCACATACGGGTCTGATGCCATTCCTGACTTCAGGGACAGGTACAGACATTACACTTTTATAAGTGATTAGAAACTGGTCTATACCCGTAACAGAAGTTCAGCACACACAGACTTGTTTAAAAACGGCAGAACCCGGTCTAAGATTTGTGCCTCCAAGGGTGAATATGTTCTGTTTGCAACTGATCTAAACCAGTGTTTCTCAGCCTGTAGGTCGTGACCCACTTTTGGGTCACAAGAATATATGAAAGGGTCATGAACAAACTTTAAAAATGGATTTTCCTTTAAAGGAGAAAAATGTGGAAAACTGTGGCTTTTCCCTGGCAGGCTGGCAGAGTTCCAGCCTGCAAGGGGCTGCTTGGGGCCTCCCATGCCCCACACACCCACCCCTTGACCCACACACTGTGGGGCTGGGGCCTGGGGGTGGGGGCTAGTGGGTCAGGAGTGAGGGGCACTGGGTTGGGACTGGTCATCAATGTTTAAAAATGGGTCCTGGTACAAAACAGTTGAGAACCAATGATCTAAATTATGCTGATTACAGAAAACCATGTAACTTAGATTGACTCTGCCTCAGGCTTTGGAACCTCTGTACCTAGCCCAGAGGACAGGCCAGATTCAGTGAGGTTAGTGCAAGACAGTGCAAGCTGCACCTCTTGGCATCTGACTGGCTGGCTGTGTCATAAAGGCTATCCATATCTGTGGGCCGGTGACTGATAAGTTCTGCTGGATCACCATGTTGCACAGGAAAACCATCCTACAGCTCTCAGTTAGGACGAAAGAAATAGGGTGCCACATAAAACTGTGTTTTATAGAAATTAACTTCAAAGGCTAGGGACAGACATACAAAAAGCCTGAGCCTGAACTGATTCAGTCTTTGCAGGTTAGTCTAACCTGGCTAGGCTAAACCAGTTTGTAATTGCAAAGACATCCCCTCCAGACTGAAAAAATTCAGATATATGCCTGCAGTGGCTCAGGCTAGAAGCCAGGGAGCTCTAGAGCAGCCCTCCCTTTCCTTCCAGAGTGCTGAGCTGAGGGGGGTGTGGCCAGGCCCTGGCAGGATGTTCTGATATCCCCCTGCCCACCCTCCAGCAGGGAATGTTTATCACCCCAACTCAGTGTTTATCAACCCATTAAGAAAACAAAGCCTCTCTCCATTAGTTCAAGCTCTTCTTAAACAGCTTTTCAAAGGAAGGACAATACCAGCTGCCTGTTGATTAGCTCCAAAAAGCCTGTCTGCCTTTGTTGCCTCCACAGCATGGATTGTAGCCAGCATGTGGTCTGCTAGCTGATTCTGAGAGGCCTCTGTGTAAAGCAGAGGGGCAGGGGGAATAATCCCTGGTTAAAGCCAGGCAGATGCCTGCAGTCTGTGGTAGACCTCCAGTGAGGGAGGGGCCAGCCCTGCTTTGAAGCAGAGAGACCTGCCCAGCCCAGAGAACATGCCAGGATGCTGGGGGAGTCTGGTTTATCTTAAACAGCAAAGGGGCTGGGGGACACATTGTATAAACAGGTTTGACCCTAATCAGTTAAGTCTGATACTACATTCAGCCAGGTTTATCTCAAACTGGTTTCAGCCATTTTCAAACTGGTTTATGTGCACTGAACATCTGTTCTGTTACAGGTTTAAACCAGTTTCTGATCACTTAAACCGGTTTTTGTGTAATATCTGTCCCTAGCCAAAATCTACAGAGTTTAGTACAGGTGGATTGCTCTTACAGCAATAGAAGTCTCTATAAAAGGAGACCAAAGACAGGGCAGGGTGGTATCTTATAGACTAATTCATTCAGAGAGACATGGGGGATGACAGTAGCAGCATGGTTGCATCCTCCGCTCTGGCTGTGTGCCTCGTATGCAGTGAGCTCCCTGCAGTCACCAACATAACAGTGCAGTTCCTGTCCTGTATGGGATTCCAAGTGTGCCACTAGTCAGACCATTTCTTGCTGACAGGAACTAATTATTGGATTAATTTGATACAAATGAAATGACTCTCATGTGACTCTGTTAGTTTTACCTGGCAATTCTGAACACCACGCACGGAATAGAAACACATTGAAATAGAAAGGTCTTTTAAGCATGCTTGCTTAGCTATATCCTTTGGGGGGTTCTAAATTTCAGTGACTATCTTGCTTCGCTAACAAGTGCCTGGTGTTTTACCAGTGATCCTTGAAGAGAACAGACGCAACAAATTAGGAACCAAAATCTGGTCTCTGAGTAGCTATCATCATTATTCTTTCCTCAAAGAGCAGGAAAAACAAACCCTTTGGTCCTGAGCTGCTTACTAAACTACAGGAAAAATACTTGACTATAGAAGTGAAGAAATGTGCTGCTCTGGAGCTCAGCCCAACATACCAAAGTAGCCCTGGGAGACAGGAAGAGGAGGATTGCTGAACTGCTGCAACCCAATTTAAATTCTCAGCTCTACACAGCACTGCATTGTGTCACACAGAAATATCTGATAGTTCTATTGGATGATGGGGAAAAAGGGGTGGATGGAAGGAGTACTAAGGCTAGTATTTTCACAGATGCCTAGTGATTTTGGATACTCAGCTTAGAATACTTAAATGAACCTCTTTTTCCTTAAGCAGATACTCAGAACTTGGAGAAAACCAAGCACCTTTCTGATGTATCAACCTGGACACTCCAAAGCAGTGTCTACTCACCCAAAATATCAAGACACCTCAAAATATCTTGGCATAATTGATTAGCCTTTGCTTTATCTTGTTTAACAACCAGAAAAACCCTTTGTAATATAATTTCAAAGAAGGAGTTCAGAAGCCAGGGAATGCCAGTTGGACAAAAACCTTCCCTCGTAGAGCTAATTTCTTGTGTGGGGGTAGGTGCCTTTTCTGGTGCTTAGAACTTTATTTTCTGACAAATGTGAACTCCAGGCTGTGTTGTTCTTCTTGTTGTTTTGTTTTTGTTTCTCCCTCTCTCTCTTTTTAAAAAATGCCTGTGGTCAGCTGGGTTTGAAAAATCCTGTTTTTCAAACCAGCAATTTTCCTTGTTTACGAATTTAAAGAAACAGATGGCATACCCACAAACTGTGTGTCCCAATATTCTGTAAAAACTGCAACCACTTAATCGGTGCAGAACAACTCGCAGGGACCAGGACAAGCTGTGGTGAAATGTGTAGTAAGCATACATCAAACTCATAGTATTCAAAACAAAAGCAACCGCATTGAATGTTCTGTGCTTGCTGAGGGCCAATAGTAATTATTTGGGCCCTTTCCCTGCCAATTGTGTGTTCTGTACCAAGAAAAAGAGCTGAATAATGCATATACTTTTTAAAGCATCCAGTCTGTGGTTCTTTAAATCCCTTTTCCTTACATGAGGAGGGAAAAAAACCCCTTTCCATGCTTTTTCCAGGGAATACTCAGTATTAAAAGGGAAGAAGGAGAACACTAAAGAATGTTCCTAAAATGTGCATAAAAGAATTCTTATGACAACTGCAGATGGACCAAACAGGCCAAATTTCATTCTCAGTTCTGCTAATGTAAAGCTGGAGTAACTATTTGGCTTTACACCTGTGCAGTTTAGATTAGGATTTGGTTCATCATCTTTAATAACAATACTTAGGAATATTATTTTTCATTTGATCTCAGAATGCTTGATTAATGGTGGGTAAATATCTCCTATTTCACCCACAGGAAACCCAAGGGCCAGCGTTGTTAAGGGAGATGCTCAAGTAGAACACAGGTGTCTTGACTTGTAGTCTAATAATCAGACTCCCAAATGGTGTTAAAATAGCAATTCAGGACATATGGTGGTGGATAGTGTTAAAATATCAATTCAGGACATAGGTTGTTTTCTTTATTTTCACTCCTTTTGTATGGAGGGCTGTGAAGGGAAGAGATCCGGAGGCTTATTTATCTATTTATTTCACAAGGAACATATTTTTTTTAAACCATGTACTCTATTCTTGATTGGCACATGCAGCTCCCCTTGATGCAAATGGAAGTGCTGTGCATTCTGTGGGGGCCGGGCCCCGATCCCGCCCTCGTCGCCATGTGCGGCGGTGATTCTGATCCCATTCTGGCCGCCATGGGCAAGCCGGGGGTGAACCGGGGTCGTACCGGACCCGTCTTCGGTGCACGCGGGCTGTGGCCAGCAGCCCGGGCACGCGGGGTGGGAGAAACCGCGGGGCGGTTTAGCGCACACGAGTTAGAATTAGTCACGGAGGCGTAATGGTTGATTGAAAAGATTGTTTACTTACACCCAAAGATGGTATTGGTGTAGGCTGGACAAGTTTCCAGGCACAACTCCCACTTGAACCCTCGTTGGAGGACTCTGACAAATCAATTGCTCCCATGGAGTTTGCTAGGCTCCATGGGTCCGGTTAAGTTGGGTTCGAAAAGTTTCCCCGGAGTTATTCAGGCTCCGCGGGTCCGATAAGTTTTCCCCGGAGTTTGCTAGGCTCCGCGGGGTCCGAAGATACAGGAAAGGGATATGTCTAGGATTGCGCTCGGCGATGGGGAGAGGCAAGAAGAGAAAGCTCTGTAGGCTCGGCTCTATTGACTCTCTTGCCTGCTTAGGGGAGGCGCGCCGGGTCCGCGAGGGTCCACAGCGCTTGGAGATCTTCACACAGAATCTCTCTCTCTCATCCTCCCTCCTCTGGCTTGGGCGGAAACTACCCAAGCCTTTTGTACGGCTAGCAAGCCAATCGCTAGCTGCCACGTGTGCCTAAATTAGGAATTGGCCAATAACATGGCGCGGATCCTAATACAAATGGCGGGAACTTCTTTGCAACATGCATCACTACGGTGCAAGAAAGAGATGCACACTGCAAAGAAGCTGCAATCCGGCGGGAAATCCCCCGTTGCACCAGAGCTCTTTCTAGCAGCAGAGAGCTCTACCGTGCAAAGAAAGCGACAAATTTGGCGGGAAATAATTTAGTGGTGCCGAAGCCCACACACAAACAAAAAATCACAACTTTGGGTTGTGACACATTCATTTTGGCCAGGATTAATCTGCTCTTGCTGTTAATCTCTTCCCTTAACTCTCAGGATCTAACCCTTTTTTTCTGTTGCAGACACCTGGAGTTTGCCATTGAGATGCCCTCACTGTTGAGGGAAGACTCCAAAGGAAGAACATGGTAATTGTGAGAGAGACTGGGAAAGAGGACTTAAAGTAAGTAAATGGAAAAGCAAGAAAGCTGACTCTGTTGTAAAACGAAATGTTGTAACTTGGTTTAAAACAAAAACGGTAATAGTTGAAATACTATCTTCCAGGCCCCTTGGAAAGTTACATAATAGCCACCTGGATTGCTTTTGTTTTTGCAATGAGAGGCATAAAAATCAAAGAATATGGAGCAATAGCAAGAGAGAGAGTTTAAAATGCAACTGCTTCCCCTCTACCTCTTTCTGAGCATCTACAAGGCAGTCTGACATGAACCTTCAGTAAAATTAAGATCAGAGAGTGATTGCTGCTCACTTTCTGATATGGTATCTGTTTTCACTTCATATAGACGGACAGAGACCAGCTGGAAATTGGTCCTTGGCTAATCTGATGGCAAAAGGTTGTGTTAGAAGCTGGTTTTACAAAATAATTTGGAGACTGATAGAACCTTGCACTGTTAAGCTCTTTTGTTCATTACAAATAGAATGCAATGTTCTCTCCAAGTTTTCCTAGACTGCAAAGTGGCATGACTTCAAATTACCATGGCCACATTGCGTGACATTTGTTCTATAGCAACTAGTATTATATGTCTCAATAAATGAGCAAAGTACATTTTATGGAATGTATCCTTGATTTTTTTTTAATTGTATGTTTATTCATTTGCAATATATAATAAGCTGCAATAGCCTCCCAGCTGTTAGTGATTAGCCACTGAAGTTTTGTTTTACATATGCTTGATTACAAGGATGGTTTTTCTGAGTTATAATAGATGACAAACTCAGACACACAACACCATGTAGAAGCCATTTTAAGTGAGTTTTTACCTCATCTAATTTACTAACCAAGGTTAACTAAGTGAAGATGGTCAAATTGTTTTAAGATGCTTAGCCCAGAGTATGTTTAGTGGAGAGACTGGTTGGTCAGTGGACACAGGGACTGGGCTACCCTTAAGAGCATGAGATAGCCTAGTGTGTAAGAAGGCTGCTGTGTGTAGAAGCACTGTGCCTTTTCTGTGACAAAGACAACAATATTCTGGTTTTGGGGGTTTTTTCTTCTTCCATGGTACAGGTGAGGGAGCGATGAGCCAAAAATGCCTTTTCTCATGTGGAGTGAGAGATTTTACTCATTTTGTGGTAGTTAAGAGAGTGAGATTTTACAATTCAGAGCAGTAATATAGTTCTGAAATAAGTTGGGGGGTGTTATTAGTTTTGAATTTTTTTTTTTTAAATGAAGCTCCCACATGAATTTTCTCAAAAATACCCTTCAGACAATGAGATGTTAGAAGATAGGGAAATATGATATATGTTATTCCTGCCTAGACCTGCTTGATATCCTGTTGCAGCATACACCCTCAAAAACTCCTGCATACCCCTTCCCACCTCTCTCTGGTTAGACAGCCATTCAGCAGACGCACTTAAACCTTATGCACTATGATTTTTCCTAGTGACATCACTTTGCAGTGTTTGAATTTAAAGTCCTGTTGTAAATCTTTGTAGGGCCTTAGGGTTTTCATTTGTAAGCTTTTTTTTTTTTTTAAAAGAGTAAGGATTTGTCTTCCTATGTGGCTGAAAAGTGCCTAGCACAGTGGAACCTGCCTAGCACAGTGGAACCTAATCATAACAGAGGCCTCTCTGATACCATAATCCAAATAATTAAAAGGGATGTTGGGTTTTTTGCCTTTTTGAGCTAGTACTGTATTAACAAGCTTGACGCATGCTTTGGGTTGTGAGCCTGCGAATTTATAAAGCGGAAATTATGATACTTGCTTTAACTAACCAAGAGAAGAGTGAAGGAAGGAAATTGTGTCTTGACCTTTATTCAAACCAGGAAACACTGAAGATTCAGGTAGTTCTGTTAACTGCAAGTTGTAAAGTCTTGGCTGGCTAAGGAAACCTTTTTTCTTTAACTGGGCATCATGGCACGTTTCAAGTTTATTGAACTATTTTTCAACTATATATATTTCTCTATTTAAAATTGATTTAGTTTAATCTGTGAAGTTATTTATGTGACCAGCTTCTGATCTAGCCTAAATCAACTGAATGCTATTGACTAAAGTGGAGCAGCAGTCATCTATATCAGATGATGAGCTGGGCCAGATTCTTTGCACACTCTAGTTATTGTTGATGCTGTTCAGCTGTTTGCAATTCTGATGCACGCAGAGAGATGCAAAACTTTCCTGCAGGCATTGCAGAATAAGCATTAAAAGAGGAAAAGGATAAAGTGAATGCTGCATTTTTACTGAAAAACTTTTACGACCTGGTCCTTACAGGGCCTGATTCTGCTTCCACCATTATCTGCTGTAGGGACTTCAGCCAATGAAGTCACTAGTCAGACTCGCACTCATTTTAGCAGCAGCAAGGTTGGCTGGGGAAGGGGGCTGTTTCCTGGTCTTCGATAAAATTCAGTCCTGCCTATCGAACTGACAAGGAGAGTCAGAACAATATTTCTAAGTATCAAGGGTTTTTTTTTTCTAAGGGAGGAGAGTAATGACTGTAATGCATCATTGTACTAAGAATCCAGTATTTAATGTGTGTGGGTGGGGGTGAATTTCTTAGGAAAGGATACTTGTCTAAACTCTTTTCAACAGCTTTATTGTCCCCACCTCCGTGAAAGTTATTCATTTCAGATACTTGGTGACCTCATGTCAGACATTCTGGAGTGCCCAAAATGAATAAATTGTGGGGGAGTGGATCAGACAGGGGGAGCAGGGAGCCTATTGTACAATTCTTTGGGATCATTCTCTCCAGGGAAAATGCACTTTTGTGCTCAAAAGCAGTTCCTTTTGTTTGAGTTTCATTTGGAGCTGAAATTTTAGCTAATAATGCGAGTCAGTGCTAGTGTTATGATGACTGGTCCAAAATATTTTAAACCGGGCATTTTTAATACATAAAGACTGCCTGGACTAAGGACGGACAAAATGTTGGTGATGATGTAACAATCCCCTTTCAAAAAAGGGAGGCAAAGCCTTAGCTGGGAGCATGCATCTTCTGTGTTGTGAATTTTTATTTCTGGTTCAGAGAAACCAGAGATTTCTGTTGTATTTGCATTTCTGTTGGTTGAGGGGAACAGTTAAATCTCACCCAAACTCAGTGTTTGATTAATCTATTTGAACACTTAAGAAAACATTCTTAGTGTGTTTTAATAGCTGAACATTTACCTATAAATTTGGGTTTTAAAAGGCAAAGCTTGATTCTGCAGTCAGATTTATGTGGGTAGACTGTCATGCCCAGTAGGAGTCCAAGAGTATGGACTAGACTGCATGATTGGGGTCTTTTTATGCTACCAGGAAGGGGAAGGGAGGAGTGTGTCTTGTGTTTTTATAAACAGGATTGATTTAACCCCCCCACCCCACCCCCCCAGAAAAACCCTCTTCCTGCCTAGGGAGAGATTGGGAATAGTGTTGAGCTCATTTATTTACTCAGTCTAATAAAAACACAAGCTTTGTCTTAAAATATATCTTTATAGATCACATCAGTGACTAACTACTGCTTACTTTGACTTGTGGGTAAGGGTTTCTTCACTAAGTGGTTTTTGAAGAGACCACAAAGTCTAGATGAACTGCTAATAATTGGCCAGGCTTCATTTATAGGAATGCCTGTTGCACTGCTCATTTCATATGGAAAGTTACAGTAGCACACACACATGCATCAAAAGGTTGCATGCTGTATTTATTTAAGAACAGTCTGCATTAAATTGGAGGGACTCATTCTTTCAGTGCATTGTGTGAAATTGCCGATTGTTGAGGCTCATGTTTCAATTCCTGCTGCCCTCCGCAATTTTGCTGTATGTTTAACATTTTAACATTGAAGCAATATTTTGTTACAAAGGTTACAAATCCCCAAAGCTGAATTTGTGACATGAAAATGAGAGACACAGGGACTATAAGTTGCTTGGGTCTCTGAAATAAACCCCATCACAGGAAACTGTGGTATTTCAGACTGAGGGAAAATGAGGACATGTTTTTATGTCTTTTGAATGCAAATAGGTTTTGCAAGCAAACTACAAATAGTGCAAATGTTTTCTTTCCTTTGATGTGAAAATGTCTCTGGCATAACAAATGCTGCTTTTGCTTGGCTCAGAGTATAACCCCTCAAGAGTTATACGGAGAATGGAGCTAATAAGCAACCTAAAAGATCATGATAATGGAGAGGGAGAAAATTTCTTGAACAGCTGTCATGTGCTTGTTCATTTCTTCCCAAATAAGACAGTACTTGTTGCTTAATTGGGAGGAGGAATGTCAAAACATGGCTGAACTGGCTTGTTCTACTGATGTCTGTGCCAAAGCTGTCAGGGTGGTGCTGGATCTGGGGCACTGTTTCTGCTTTTTCATAGACTCTACCAATAGCAATGGTTAGATAATAAGTACAAGACAATCGGGGAGTAAGCAAGGGCAAGGGCCTATTTCTGCATTCCTTGCTTATCCCCAACTCCACCAGTGGCAAGAGAATTTTGAAAAGGTTGCGGGTTACAGCAGGGTGGAGTGGTGAATCTCTTTTTTGAAGGCTTGCCCACACTTGGAAATTTATCAGAATATCTATCCCTTAACGTTTATCTCAGTATAACTCCCTGTGCAGATGCTCTAAGTTTGGAAAAGGAACGTTGCTTTTCCAGTTCAGTGTTACCTGCTTTAGAAACTTTAGGAATGTTGAAATACCAGAGCATTTCCTGAAATGAACAGTTCTGAAAAAAATTCATTTAGAAAACGTTGAAGCATCTGGAGTTTAGTTGGCACTGGGCACATCTACACATTCATTAATTTGCCTTTGCTACTGTGCATTAAGTTTAGTACCTCTAATAAGAGGTACTAGATAAAGGCATAGTAGCAAAGGTGAACATTTATTTTTGTGACGCTTAATGTGCAGTGGACTAATTCTACTGCACATTAGCACGTTTTTTCCCATGATGCATGAATGTGCAGTAGAACAGTTCACTGCCCATTAAGTCTTTGCATTTTCCTAAATCCTCATGGTGCCCTATGGGAGCTGTAATTTAGATCTAGATGCCTCCATTTTCCACAGTGCACTAGGGTATCCTCCCCACAACTGTGCTGCTGTGTTACATTTTGTGTCGACTTTCCTGACAGAGAATTTTGCTGAAATATATCAATTCCCACAGGAAAAAAGCTATTATTTGAAACCTCATTTTTTCCACATGGCTATACTGGCTCTGGTTCTGAAGCTAGAACTAGCTTGGGTATCACTACATGGTTCTGCTTTACACTTAGTAAAGTCCAACACAAAAGCTGGCACATTCATAATAACTACCTTGGGATATCTGCCCAGTACTGCATGGTGTGATGTAGGCATACTCAGGGGGAACAAAAATTATGTTAAATTATAGACACGTTTTCTTTATTGATGTTTTTAGCCATTAATTTAGTGCTCAGAGCTATCACTAAACTGGGGAAATCAATGTGTACTGTACATGTAAAATAACACTTTGCAGTTTCATAGCACCATTCAGCTGAGGGATCTCAAAACAATTTGCATAGCAACAAATTTTAGCTTCACAACCTTGTATTTGTATTTCACAACTTGTATTGGCAGGTTGGCAGATAAAGTAACCAATACAAAGTAGTTACCTAAGATGACACGGTAGTCTCCGGCTGGGGACAAAACCCCAGTTTCCTGAATGCCAGACTTGTCAGTTAACTAGAAGGCCTCACCTTCCCCCTTGAGAGCAGGAAAACAGAATTAGGAGAGGAAAATATTCCTAAGAGAAGGGTTTTATTTTTTAATATTCTTTGGATACTGTTCACATTAACAAGCACAGTTATTGGATGTGAGGAACCAAAAGAGGACCAGGAAAGTTACTGTAAACCTTTGGTTTTCAATCTGTACTCCGTGGACCCCTGGGGGTCTGCAGACTATGTCTAAAGGGTCTGTGGAAGATGTCTAGGATCAATTCAAATATGTGAATACCCACACTTAAAATCCAAAGTTGTCTACACCTCCATTTGAAATTTCTAAAGGGGTTTACAAATCATAAAAGGCTGAAAACCACTGCTTTAAGTCATCCATCATTATTTCAGGATATTTAAGATAATTTTTTTTAAAGGGATGCTTTTCATTTGATAAAAGAAGCTGACACCACTGTGTTCTAAATAATGTTGTATTCCAAAATCAGTGCCTCACCATAATTACCTGCTTTGTCATTCCTTTCTGACTTGCTTTGCCTTTTCCTGCTAACTAGGCACCTTACCTAAGCAAGTCTTTATCTGCTTGTGACATCTGTCTTTAATAGTAAATCAGCAGCGGGAATAAGTCCTGCCTCACAGGAGCTCCTAAGCTGTTCCTTGTGTGCAGGCTAGACCCCATGTTGGCCCAGAGAAAATAGACCCATGCATGCAAAAAGGGTCCAAATATAAATGGTGCTGATGCTGCTTCACAGGTTCCTTTGAAACTGTGGCCTCCTCTGCTACCCTGGGAAGTGAGAGGGTTTGCACATATGAAAACTGCACAGTAATATACTTCTTCTAGATCAGAGTACTTTTCAGCTAGTATTGCCAAAACTCACCTGCACACTTATAAGCAGAGTCTCTGCTAATGAAAGCAGGCCCAGCAGCTCACTGAACCTATTGGAGGCAGGTGTTGGAAGTCTGGGAAAAGGGATCCCTCATTCTAGAAGTCAAAGCAAAGAGCCCCAGAGCACATGTTTGGGACTTCAAGCTCTCTTTTTAATACATAAATATTGGCTTACTGATCCATTGACAACAGGGATTTGGAATAAAAGACTGCTTCTTTCAGTCAAACAAAGCAAGTGCAGAAATTGTTCCCTTTTTAATTGGGTTTTAGGTTCCCTTTCTTTTATGAAGCCAATGAGGTTTTGTGGCTACAGTGTGTTCTATTACTGCAGAAGTAGAACAAATACACTGCAAAATAATGAAGATTTGGGAGGAAAAAAAGTCTTCTTTATTTACTTTTTGTCTCTGTTCCACCCTAGGATTTCTGATGGCACTATGGGTCATGGTTTATAAAGTATCTTTTTGTTTACAACCAGAAAGGAAAACTCCAGGAACTAGAAACATGTAATGCTTGCTGTCTGCATTTAATTGGAGAAGGCCACTCAAACTGGGTTTGTACTTGTCATGTCGATTCTGTGGCTGGCAGGACTGGGCTTTTGTGTCACAGAGTAATCTCTTCGTCAGTAGCAGGTCTGTAACTATTACCCTGGCTTTCAGCAAGCACCTGGGGAGGAACTTAATTTGTCTTCATAGCAGTACATAAACAGGTCTGCCTTAAGAAGAAGGCAAGTGGAGTCATTCCTTCCAGCTGGTGCTAAGCAGTTTGTAAGTCAGCCAAATAAATGGTTTTTATATTCTACAAAAAATTTCTCATATCCAGAAAAATACATACCCTAGGCAGAGTCTTCCTATGCCTGAAGAAGGGCGTTTGCACCCAAAAGCTTGCAGAGAATAGTTTTCCCAATTATTTAGTTGGTCTAATAAAAGATATCACATCTACCCAAAGAACCTTTCCTGCCTATACCTTGGCTTTCTGAAGTCCAAGTCTAGGCAAGAATTTAGAGGAAACAGGTATTTTAGTGCTTCTGCTTTTGCATCACAATGAGGATTTTGCATTTAGGCCTAAAAGTTTGTCCTTAACTCATTACTATACTTGGAGATTTACATGCATTTATTTTGTAACCAGAATGCCCTATTGCTTCCAACGGGAGCTTTGTGCGAGGCCTGATAACACAGTATGGTTCCAGTTGGCTTGTGTATGGTCAGATGAAAGGCTGTTGATATACAACACAATTCTTATGCAGCAATTTATCCCAGATTTTAGCCAGTAGCAAACTTAGTGTGTAGTGAATAGTATCTCCACTGTGAAGCCAGATCTCCCAAGAAGGCAGCCTGCAGTGGGTGCTGTTACCATTCCTGGCCACTAAGTGGTGGCAGGAATCAGTTTTAATTGAACAAAGGGCTACCCGAGGATGAAATGGACCTGGGGAGCAGACACTCAACTCCTACCATGTAGCAACTTAATTACTTAGTAAAGTTGTTGCATATTTTTCAAGAGGTAGCTTCCTCCTCCCCCAAGACTTAAGGGATTTACAACATAGTAGGGATGTGTCTTATGTCTGCTCCACTTTTCCAGTGGTGTGCATAAGAAGTGCAGGAAGGCACTTGCGACTGCACGGTAACTTTTGTGTTTTACCCTGACAAAGGGTGTTTCTGCCTGAAAGGTTACAAAGAACTTTTTTCTAACTATTTATTTGGTCTAATAAAGGATATCACATCTGCCCAAAGAACCTTGCATGCTTTATACAAAGCGCTAAAAGTTACAACTCAATTGAACATAACAGCTGTTCAGCATTTGGTCAGGGGGGCTCAGAGCCTCCTTGCACTGTCTGAGGCCAGGTGGCAGGAGGTGCTGTCGCACTCCTCCCAGCATGCTCTGCTGGCTCCGGGGGCTTCCAGAGACTGCTGAGAACAGCTGAAGAGGCTAGCCATAGCCAAGCAGCCTGCCTGCCTGCAGCCACTGTGGCTGGCCCTGCCCCTGGGCTTAGTTAGTGGCAGCCTCTCATCCCAGCCACACCTCCTCCCTCCAGCTAGCCGAGCCACAGCCTGACTGGGGGGCATGAAGAGGGGGCCATGTCTCTCCTTGCAGTGCCCCTGGGACTGGGAGAGCTGGTAGCCCAGCTGGGTGCACTGTGTAGGGAGGGGCTGTCTCCCCCCTGCTTGTTCCATTGGGACTGGAAGAGCGATCAGATTGTCCAAGCATGTCACGGGGGAGAGGGATCTCTCCCCTGTGCTCGCTCAGTAGGTGCCGGAAGAGCAAGCAGGCAGGAGAGACTCCCTCCAGCCTGCAGTGTGCCCAGCCAGGCTGCTCACTTCCCCAGGCCTGGAGGCACTGCAGGAAGAAACGCCATACCCTCTTCTTTCCTCCTGGTGAGGCTGTGGTGCTCAGCTGGCCGGAGGGAGGAGGTGGGGCTGAGATGAGAGGCTGTGACTGGCAGCCTGGGCGCAGGTCCGGCCTGCACTCAGGCAGGAAGAGGAGACGAGCGCTACCTGCCTGAGGCTAGAGTGCAGCCCTGCACAAGGGTGTATGGGATATGGGCAGAATTGCCCGAAAGTAACCCTCGCTGTGAATGTGTACATAGGTTCTACCCTAGAGTCCCGTCATCTGATAGCTCATCAGACAAGGGTGACATTTTTGTGTAGTCAGCCATTTTAAAAGCTCTCTGCAACTGTGAACATTTGTAACAATATGGCTGTAGAGTGCTTTTGGGGGCCTCATCACGTGAAAAATGTAACTTCTGTACACACCCTATATAGTAAACATTTTGTACACCTGCATCCTAAGATGAGTTACTCATCAATTATGTCCCCTGCATATACTATTGATTGAGGCTTCTTTCAGCCATGTATGAGGCTGTTTAATTATACTGCTCCAGGTTGGCCTCTCTGAATAAAGTTTTGTTAAATCTTATCCCTGGTGGGGAGACAAGTAGGGGTGTAGAAGAGGGAGAAATAATGTGGACTTTCCCATTAAAAAAGACAGCACAGCTGCTTCAGTGACAATGATATTTCCATTGTGAAGCAAGCCGATAGATAAAATTGCCATCTGAAAACTACCTGTAGAGCCGCTATGCAAAAGGATGACTTTCTCGCAAAGAGACTAAACCAAAAAAACCCACAAGCCAACCTCTTGACAGTATGACTTGAAATGATTTTACAATTCCTCTTTTCTTATTGCTTATTACCAATGAAAACAAGATTATAATACAAAACCAAGTCTTGGAAAGATTTTTCCAAAGACCTGAAATGGAAAGGCTGAATCTACAAAAAGACTCTGACTGTATTGCCAACATAAACTGTGGGATGAAAGTTTAAACCATGGCACCTTCCAGCCAGGCACTTCCTGCCTTCATCTCCCTGTCTGCTCCAGGTCAATGCACATCACTGAACCATAGTTGTAAAGAATATCATAAGCGTTAGAGGTAGAGGACTTACCGACAGCAGTACTTTTAATCTCTGCCACATCCTTTGGAGTAGAAAGAACTTTAAACTGCTCTTTTCCTACCCAGCTTTGAAAGGTAACTGCCTTGCATCATGCAGTAGGCATAAAACTGTTCTGAATGATAAATGACAGTTTGACTCAGGCTTTATATTAAAGTATACCTTCTTTTCAGCATTATCTAACTTCCTGCTCTCCAGAGTAGAGGCATTCTGCATCTATTGTCACTTTTTTTTTTTCAATTTAAAATCCCATCTGGATCTCTCCAGCAAGACTGTATGTAATTTTATTTACTTAAATAAGTTAACTAGAGGTTTGCCTAAAGAAAAATGCTTTGGACTGTCTTGAGGTCTTTTCGACAGCTTCCAGGCACACACAAAGGGAGGGAATGGATGTAGCTAAACCTTCCACAGGGATGAGAGAATGCAACTGTTATTCATACCAGTGAAAATTCAGAATGTTGCACTTGCTTGTAAGTTTTTAAATCTTCAGGCTCAGTGTGTTTTCTTATTATTTAATATTCCACTGTTGTGCTGTGTAAACGCGCCTACCTTGTGCATATGTGAACCATTCATGCTGCCCAAACTTCTCTGCACAGATGGTGGTACTTGGTAAATATCTTGTCCCAGTAGACCATGACCAGTAGGTATCTGGTAGATTCCTTGATTCATATAGGAAGGCGGCACCTGGTAGACTGGGTCCCGAGCTGAAGCATATGGGGCTGGAACTTGATAGACTTTTTGTTGACTGAAAGTTTGATGCGCGGATCCTGAATTGGACATGTCATGGCTAGATGGATTTTCCTGTACTGGGCCGATCAACAGTCTTACGCGGTTACCTGGAACAATGCCTTGTCGGCCATGTAAGGAGCAGAGCCACCATCCTTCCAGCCCTTCAGTGTTCTGTTCAATCACTGTCAATATGTCTCCCTTGCGGAAAGCCAATTCCTCTGCGCACTCTGGGACATTGTCATACAAGGCTCTTGCCATAAGATTCTACCAGGGAACAAGACATTGAACACAAATTAGAATTTCAACTTAGAACTTCAACAGAATTTTGTTCAGGCTGTTTCCAGCTTCCTTTGAGGGATAGGAATTGATTTTGAATATACATGTGCATGCATGCACATGTGCACACACTCATTTTTTTGTTCATCACACAACAAGGAATTTCTTTCCTAAAAACAAAAACAAGCAGTGCTATAGAGAGG
Organism: Alligator mississippiensis; assembly: GCF_030867095.1. Lineage (NCBI taxonomy): Eukaryota > Metazoa > Chordata > Crocodylia > Alligatoridae > Alligator > Alligator mississippiensis. Next base: position 132,776,114 of record NC_081826.1, on the reverse strand, counting down.
TCTCCCAAGAACACCAGCTACCTGAGAGAGAGAGAGAGTACCAGGACACTGATAACAAGTTTTCATGTAGTTGGTTAGCCTGAACACAAAAGGAGCCAGGAGCTGCAGAGTTAGACTCAGCTCTGCGACTTATTCCTCCTGTTAATTGGAGGATGTCACTTCACCTCCTTGCCTCAGTTTTGTTATCTGTAGAATAAAGATGACAGTACTTACCTACTATAAACAGGTGGTGTGAGAATCAGTTAGGTCAGTGGTTCTCAACCTTTTTTGTGCCATGACCCATTTGTAAACACTGATGGCCAGTCCCGACCCAGTGCCCTTCACTCCCAACCTGCTGCCCCCAGCCCTCAGTCTGTGGGGTAGGGGTGGTATAGGGCATGGGGGGCCCCAAGCAGGCTGGAACTCTGCCAGCCTGCAAGGGAAAAGCCACGGTTTCCCACGCTTTTCTCCTTTAAAGGAGAATCCATGTTTAAAGTATTGTTCACAACCCTTTCATGTAGTCTTGTGACCCATGGGTTGAGAAACGCTGAGCTAGGTAATGTTTGAATAGATGACTAGGACTGTAAAGGATATAATTATAAATTAAACTGTCAGAATATAACCAAAGGAACCAGGCTTCTCTTGTGGTTCTTATCTAGATTTCCCTTTTCTTATTCTTTCTATAATCTTCCTTGACCATGAAACATTGAGTGGCACTGTCTCAGGCAGGTAAAATGTCCCCTGTATGATATCTCTCTGGTACAGGCATGCGCTCTCTGTGCAAGGAATACTTCTAACAAATGTATCATTTCATCATTATTTAAATATTGTTATTAGCAAAATATCTGAAGGCTCCAGTTAGAAATATGGCCTCAGTGTGCTAGGTGTTGTCCAATCATATGCTGTCTTGTTCCTATCCTAAATAACCAGGAGTATGCTACTTGAATGTGTTTGTACATGTAAGAGTTTGTCGATGCTGCAGTCACTGCCACCACCGAGACTTGTGTAGAGCTTCCTGAGCTAGCTAGCTTGTGCACACTTAGTAATGTAGCTGTAGTAGCATAGAGATCAGCATGGGTCAGTCCCCCAAGATCTTGGAGAAGTTTTTCAACCCATGCTGAACTCCATGCTACCACGGCTGAGCTGCTAAAATTATCCCAGCTTAGCTAGCTTAAAGCTAGTTCAGGTATGTCTTCTGAAAATATGCTTTCTCCGTATGCAGACCAAACATACTTTCCTCCTGTCCCTCCCTGTTTCTATATGCATGATTGTCTGGCACATTCAGTACTGAGTGATTGGCCAAACTAGATATTCAATGAAAAGTAGGCAGGCAATATATGCTGACATTCTTGGAACCCTCACAAAGGCCTTGAACATTGCATTTCTTGGCACTGGTGATATTTCCAAATGTGTTGGCAACCACTGTTCCACGCCTGCCTGCTTCTCAATGAAGGCAGTCAACAGAAACAGTTAAAAAGTAATTGTAAGCACTTGAAAAAATATAATGGGTACTGTATCTGAAGTGCTCTAGCTAAAATATTTGGATGCAGCACACATGAAAGAAACAACACTAATCTATTGGAAGAGGGGATGTGGCTTGCTTCAGCTGGCTTGTAGATTTACCTTTGCTTCCTTTAAAGGCACAGTGTCAAATGCTTTTTACTGGAAGTGTTTTACTCCCTCCCAAGACCTTTCAAAATTCAAAACAAGATTTTTCTTCCCAGTTGTTCAGTCTTTTCTGGTAGGCAAATGCCCTCACACTTTTCTTCCCTGTACTTTTAAGAGTGTGCTTTGTCAAATTTGCATACCAAAAGATGGATAGGCCTTTCACAACACACACAAGATTAAAGCAGGACTGGTTTAAATTTTTTTAATGGAGGAACCTGCTCTCAAAACTTAGGCTAACTCTGGCTTCATTTGTCTTTTATTGCTATTATCAGTTAACAGGAAACAGGCTTTGATCTTGCCCTGGATAGACAGAACAGTCATTTTTTAACCATGTTGCAAATTAAAAGAACTGCATTTCTTGTTTTAGTTCCTCCCTAGTATAGGTATATTCTTTTCATTTGTCAGCAGCATGCAGATATTTCAATGAAGTTACACTAGGGATGAATTTGGTCCTTGTCTTTACATCACTGTCATTTTATCCTGTAGCACAGCTAATAAAACACGTGTGTCCCATCAAACATGTTACGTCACAACCCTCTAAATCTGTTGTTTTTCTTTTAAATTAGTCCCTAAGAAGTTTAGAAGGGAAAAGGGACTCCAGCTTGTTCAGTCCAATGAATTTATCTGTTATCCACCTACATGCATTTCTTATGTACCTGTCACTGTGGTACTTAGATACCAAGTCTAGTCAGCTGTGGCTGTTGAACAGAGCACCTTTGAAGGTGGAGTTTTCCAAGTGGGGGGAAGACTGCAGAGGGGCCATCAACATTTTAATAAATAAATCAAGAGTAAATTACTAACCTAAATGTATACGTATATGTGTAAATAAAGATTAAAGGTTTTGAGAGACCTTGACAATTTGGGCTTGTTCTGCATGTTTCTGTATCACAGACATTTGGACCTCTAGAAGTCCATGATGCAGCAGCATGCTGAAAAAAACCTTGAGCTGTGTTGGAATTGGAGCAAATAAAAATTCCCCTGCAAAAACCTTTTGGTTGCTTATTAGCGTGGTCCCAGTGACCTTCTTACCATCTGGTTGGCAGCACGTTAAAGTGTTCAGGATCTGCTTCAAGTGCTGCTTCACTTTTGGCTCCTTGTCAGTGTCAACTGAGGCAGGTGAGTTAACCTAACTGGCTTTCCATTATTTCATAGCAATCTTGCCAAATGCACGTGGAGATTTAGCATTTTAGAAACAGCTTTCAGCAGCCCTGTCAGTGTCAAGGACTGATACGAGGGCAGATACGACTCGGAGGGGATTGTGTAGCTACAGGCAAATGGATACTGTTATGTTTTTGATGCCTTTATACAATGCCTGCTTATAACTAGGAGGACTCTGAATACAATAAGCTCCTTAATTGATCCGCTGCTTCCAGAAGTACTATACACACAGAGCAAATGTTCCTTATGTTGAATATTCCATATTTTTGGGGTATTGGTCATAACCATGTTGGTCTAAGGACATAGGCAGACGAGATTCTTGTCACATTTACCCAAACAACCTTGTCTGAATATTCTACGTGGACTTATTCTTCCCCAGCCAGTATTCTCTGTATTTTGGTGTGGGCAGGGAAAGCTAAGGTATGCTGCAAAAACAGGTGCTACATGCTGCATCCCCAGGTGCCAAGCTGGCAGCCATCCTATTTCCACACAGCAGGTGGTAGATCAGGTACAATCTGTCCAAGACTCAAGCCTATGGATCTGAAGACTGTTAAGATATTGTAAGTACCACAGCCTTTCCTTCCCTGTAGGCCTTCCTCAGGACCTCATTTACTCATTGAGCAGAAGAGGTTATTCTGGATTTCATTAGATTTACTCTTTGAGGCAAGACTTGATCAATTTAATTGTCTGTTGAGCACTATGCTAAATAAGGCTTGAAATGTGAAGACAAAGCAATAGGTATTCTCTGCTTTGGTCATAGCACTCAGTAGTAGAGCTGATGGGAAAGTTGTTGGGCTTATTTTAGCAAGGAGAGAATTTAAAGTCCCTTTATATTCCTAATGCAATAAGCAATAACCTATCTATAAGGGGCTAGAACCTGCAGTACCCATGCTTGATATGGCTGGTCTACCAGGAGGTAGTGGTACAGGAATTATCTGTGGGGAAAATGAGAATTGTGTTTTGAGGATTCTAAGCTAGAGTACCTACATTTTGGTCGGCTGAGGAAGGCTAGTGTGTTTCATAAAATGGACCAGATTTCAGTCACTCCCTTCTTTAACCATACTACAGATCCCATCTTCCCTGTGGTTCCAGGCTGAAGGCATCTAGACCAAGAAAGAGACCTCTTCAGGCTGTAAGTTCTTAATACATTTACAAGTAGCTGTGGTCCCCCTGTAGCACACTGGCAGTGCTCTGAATCCTCCCTGTACCATGACAGTGTAACAGCGCTTAACTAACAAGTGCTCCTGGCCTTTACAGTAAATTGCTGGCTGTACTGTGCAGCTCTACCATACATTGTATTATTTGCATAAGGCACTAGCTATCTATTGATAATACTTTGAGACCCCAGCCAAGATAAGGGGCCCCTTGTGCTAAGGTTCGGTACAAGTGTAACAAAGATGACCCCTGCAAGCACTGCTTTCCCTAAGGTTTTTGGGGAAAAATGCAGAAGTTCTGTCTAGTCATCAACTGCTCAAATTGTGGGCACTGGAGTGGAGGAGAAGGCTATTTTCAATGGCTGTTGTCTAGAAATTCAGTTAGAGCATGTGCTGTAGGAGAAGTGATTTGGTAAAGCATGCTGATGCCAGGCCATTAGGAGTCCTACTTGAAAGAATTAACATGTAAACAGATAATTTCTGTACACATGCAGATAAAACAGTCATCCCAAACAATGTACACTTTTTCATCAACTCCACTGGGCTGGCTATTGCGTGCAGATGGCTGACACTCGTCTCCCAAAGCAAGTTCTCTTCTCTCAATTTATTCATGGTAAGAGGACCCGTGGAGGACAGAAAAAGCACTACAAAGACACCCTGAAAGCATACCTTAAGCAGGGTGGCATCAACCCTATAAATTGGGAAGTCCTGGCTGGTAACAGGTTTCAATGGCGCTGCACCATATGTCAAGCTACAGCCTGAAGAGAACCAGATGAAAAGAAGAGTCTTGCTCAGGAAGCCAAGAAATGGCAGAAGAGAAAGGAAAGCATACAACATCCTAGCCAATAGTTGTGCCCCCTCCAAGGCACCACTTGCCACATCTATGGAAAAACTTGCAGAGCACGAATTGGACTCCTCAGCCACCTTAAAACTCACCAGTAATTCTGCCCTGACATCCTCCTCGTATCGAGGGATAGCCAATGGCATACGGAGATGCAATAATTCTTTGGTCAGGTATTTTGCCCATCACCAATGACTTCAGGATCCCTAAATTCAATACAACCTCAGATATTCTGAGTTTATGGACTTGTCATTAGCATTTTTTAAAGAGGCCTCAGGCAAGCAGCTGTGATTGCTTTAAGACACTTAATACAGTAGCACCTCAAACTGCAAACCTTGGATTTTACTATTGTAAAGACAGGGAAGACAGACCGAGAGCAAGAGCTGCCATGTGGTAAGATCAGTGAAATGTTTTATTATTTACCAAACTTTAAGTGAGGAACAAGACCATGAGACCATTTGTTCCCCCAGATGGCAATGGGCTGTTGAGCCAGGCTTTAAAGATATTTAGGCATAACTAGGTAGACAAATTTCTAGTGGGTATTGTTGAAAGTGTTGAAAGGGACTTTCTTCCTACTGAAATTAGGGAATTGGGCACCTGGAAGAATGGCTGTTTTTTCTTTGGTTTATTTTTCCTTCAGTGTGGGGAGTTGAAAGGATGCTCTGATACTTGTGATTCAAACAGAGGCATTGCTGATGGGGCTGTAGCAGCTGGAGAGAGAGAGATGGCAAGAGGCAAGGAGAGAAGGGTCCATTCTCTCCATTAGAGTAAACACAGCAAGTGACATGGGTAACAAGACTGTGTGAGGTGTAAAAAGTGGGGAAGCAAACACAGAAGCAAACAGTAGGGAAAATTAAATGATAGGTTATGGGATTAAATCCAACAGGCTTTTTTTTTTTTTTAAAGGCTCACTGATATGGTGCTGGCATTGCAGTGCAGGGCCATCAGTTCAACTCCTTGCTAAGCTATGCTCCCACAGGAATGACTGAATGAGAAAAAGCTTTAACTAGCCACGAATCTCCCACTTCTAGAAGGGAAATGGTACAAAAACGTTCTAGAGCACGTACGCCTACGTACATTGACCCACACACGGTGATTAATTCTTCCTTTTTTCTTAGTACAATACCAAGGAAATTACCTCTGTTTGTAAGCAAAAAAGGGTGTAACTCCTCCTGCATACTAACAAACGATTTGTTTCAAACTTCAAACATCCCTTTTGCTATATTTAGACACTTGCAGGAAAAGGAAGAAGAAACAAAGGAGTGTGACGTAAGTGTCTACACACAAACCAGTGACTTTTTAATAATTATGCACAGATTCCCCTATTTCTTGCTTTATTTTTATTTCTGTCACCCTCATTTTTGCTTCTGGGTTTTAAAGTAAATGGCTATTTGTCTGAAGAAAGCTTAAGGAGTATAGTATTTGTGTCACACCATTCCTTTTATGGTGGTGTTAATGCTTTCATTCCCCTCTCTCTCCTTCTACCAAAGTGGAAAATGCAATACAGAGTAAATTTAGTCCTGAACAAAATGACTTGGGCACAAGCCATGTTGGGGGCAGGCTCAGAACACCCTGCTAGAGAGAGTTCATGCTGGATTGTGTCTGCTGACAAAAACCAGCTTCAGTCTAAGAGTTATCAGACAGTTTTGCATCAGTTCATTCTTAACGTCAGCCGCCTCTGCCCATTTTCCTCCATCTCAGCCTCTGGGATAAAGGAACTATTATTGTACTGTCCATTTGAAGAACAAAACTCCTGAAGCATTTTTGGTAACAGATGTATCTGCAATATCTGCAAGAAATATGTTGGGGGGGGGTGGTTTGAGGGTGGGGGGTGGGAGGATGGAGGAAGGGAGGGGTGCAAGCTGCTAAAACTGAAGGTGCTGCAGAGCAAGACAGTCAGCCTCTAAGAAAGCTATTTTTACTTGCCTTCTCACATCAAGGATGGGAAGGAGAGAGTGTCAGCCCTGGTGTCTGGTGCATGTGTGTTCACGCTTGCTTGAATGACTGTGGCCCTACCCCTGAGCACCCACTTGGCAGGAGTGGGGGGAGAAAGTGAATGACAGCCACCACTGCCAGCCTGGCCCATCTCAGCTGCTGTCCAGGGCACAGACCCTGGCTATTGCACCTCTGGCCTGCTTGCTGGCACATGACTGTTTTTCTGTCTACACATGCAAAGAAAAATGGGGTGGGGGTTGTAAGTCCTTCCCACTCAGACTGGGAAATTATCCTGAGTCATTAGCTGCCTCGGGGAGATGACTTCCTCAGTCCGCAGCCGGGGCTGAAAGGGAGAGTCTGTGTGCAAAGGCTTAGGGTCTCAGTGTCACAAAACAATAGTACATGCTGAAGATTACAGCACCAGCCCACTGCTCTCCTTTTCAGACTCTCTCCCCATGTGCCAGAAAAATAATAAATGCTCTCTTTCAAAACAGATCCCTTTTGTGGTAAAGTGAGACCAGCCAAGGTAATTAGAGGTTTTGTTCATTGAAATGAAGGCATTTTCCATCCGTGATGGTTAATACTAACAAAGGTGAAGGGCCTCATAGCTCCATCCTGAGTCAAGCCTAATAAAGGCACATCTCCAATGGGGAGTGCCCTGCCATTCCACTGCTGTGCACCTCTGGAGGGAGGCTGTCAGTCAGGCTGAAGTATGCCAAGTTGTCTAGAGGTTATGTGATGTGGAAAAATCTTTGGTCTGCTGAAGAGAAAAGCGAGCGTATTATTTTAGTGTTCCGCTGAGCTGTCCCAGCCTTTCTGTCTCGCCTGAGGGGGAGAAGGGAGGGGGAGACGGTTACATTTCAGAGTCTACTCTGGAATATCAGAGGTTCATGCATTTTGTGCAGGTGATTGTGACCACTTGCTCAGACAGCAGGGATAACAAACTCTTTTTAATCGTAATGTGGAGGGATATGAAAATGGTGGGTTGTGAGTGTTTGTGTGAACATAACTCACCTAGCGAATATTCCTGTTGGCACCTTGCACTATATTCATTGCCAGTGTTAGCAGACACAACACCCACTAACTTCAGCGGGAGTGGCAGGCATTCAGCTGATGGGATGATCAAATCCCAGATGTTTTACATTCTCAGTTCAGATACTGAAATGGGCCATGAATAGATCCAAAAGCAGGATTCAAATTTAGGGTTCAGTCCTTTAATGTACAAGTAGCCTCAATTCTGAGAAGCCTATCTTTAATTGCAGAGTAAAAGGGATGCATTTCAAACAAATGGGAGCTATTGATATCCTGCAATAGAGATGATGTTACTGGGTGTGAAGAGTGCTCAGCCCAGAGCTGAGCTCTTTCAGAGTTTAGTAGCAAATCTCTGGCACGGGCTGTCATTTCTAGAGGAGGGGTTAATACTCGGGGGGGGGGGGGGGCGGGGGGAAGGGAGGAGGGACACTGAATGGAGAAATATAAGGAGAGAGTTCCAAAGCAAAGATTGGAGAGAGAGCATGAAAGCATGAGTCTCTGAATAAAATACTTCATTGTTCTCCCCTGAGTGAATACATCATCAGATTACTTTTATGCCTGACACTTTCAAATGGACAAGTTAGTTTATAAAATAAATAAACACAAAAAATAAAAGCTTTTTGTTTAAATTATAATGCCTTGCAAATTTGGAGTAAAACAGTAGTTCTGTGTTTCTCTTTGTGAACAATAGAACTACAGACAGTACAGACCGGCCTGTTTTTTTGCTGGGTTGACTTTTGTTTTTGTTTTTTGTCTTACATTTCCTACAATGCTTTCACAAAACCTGACCTAAAATGTAAATGAGTAAATAGCCCGCCAGATCATCCCTTTGATTCTAATGGTGTGGAGAGCATAAAAGTGGCGCATCAACCAGTGGATTGACATAAAACGTGTCAGATGTTGAAGGGAAGGCGTTCAACATAAGTGACAATTCCTTCTTGCCACATGGTATGCCTTCTGGGTAGACTCTGTACAACTGGGACTTAGAATCAAAGTCATAATTTAGCTTGGCAAATTACAGTTAGACAAAGAAAAGGAATAGATAGAGTAATACTTTCTTGTGTAGCATCAGGGAACTGTTGATGAGAATCAACGTACTGCTAGCAGCTCTGCGGGGGCAGGTTCTATGTTGGTAGGCCCTCCATAAAGACAACAGAGAAAGCAGGTATAGACATTGTACAGGTGATGAAGTACAAGATGAAACAGTGCTTTCAGGCAGATAGAGTATCCTGCATCTTGATCTGTAGACATTCGGTATTTGGTAGTGCTGGAGTGACAGGTCCCTATTCACTCCACAGAAAGGTACACCTCATCCAATACCTCATCTTGAAGACCCATTGCAATCTACTTCACCAATGTCTTGTGCTTATTTTTTGGTCTCCCACCAATGCCTGCCTCTATCTCTTGTCTAAGGAAGGACACCATGTAGTACCCTGGCTTTAAAAGGACTTTCCAAAATCCCCACAAAGATCTATGTGCATTTGGTGACATCCACAGACAAAGGAGGAAAAAATAAAATGAGAAAACAATAGCCTCAAAATAAAAATGATCTAATTGCAATTAAACTACAATACACCTAAATCCAGAAGTGTGTGAAAACCCTAACCTCTTTGCTTTAGGTAGAAAAGTTCTTAGCAAAAGGAGGCTGGATGTTAGATATTTAAGGGTAGAAGGAACAGAGGAGAAAAAACAATGAGAGAGAGAAAGAAAGAAATAATCCTGAAATCTGTTTTAAGTTTTGAAACTCCACTCTCAGGCATTTGTAGCATGTCTTTTTCCAGATGAATTTTACTTTACAGCAAACTTAACCCTTATCTGTGCAACTTAGGTGGGGCAGGAAGGGGAGATGCATTACAATAGAGTTGAGAGGAGAAAGATAACTGTTTCATGGGATTATTTTGATTTCATTATGATTTGGAGGGGTGGTGAGAGGGGCCTACAATACCAGAGCAGATTGTCTGATTGACTGCTCTGAAGCTGTGGATCCTGGAAGTCCTGAGAGCCTGGGCTGCCAGGTTATAAGCTTGGGAGCTGGCCCTCTCAAGGATTCCAGATTCTTGATTCCTTCAAGATGGGTCGCCCCGAAGCAGGCTGCCAAGTAGTTTTTCAATGGAAACCTGGTGGCGGGCAGACTTTGAAATATACCTGGCAGGCAGGGTTCTATCACAGCTCTATCAAAATTTGAACAGTCTCTGTGAGCTGTTTTAATTTTCATGATTTGGCATTCCTGTTTTGGAGGATTTCTGACAAGCTCTCCTACTAAAGCTCATTTTGAAAGGCAGGCAAAACAATAACAGCACTCTACTTATAGGCAAGGCTTTAGCATGGTATCTTGATCTTTTTATGCTGAAAATGTAGGCTTGTTGTGTAGCAAAGGTAAGAGAGAGTCTTGTAAATGAGTTCATCATCACAGCTGAAACTGCAGTATAAATTAAGCCTATTATTGTTACATAATAAATCACTCAAAGGTTATGAGAACTATACAGATGGCAAAGGGAGACTGCCCCATGTTTTTGTTTTTTTTTTTAATTAAAAGACCCACTCTAAGAAAAAGTTCAGCACAACTTTACTGAATTCACCTGGATGTAGTATGTGTAGCTGCAAGCCATGTTGGACCCACTGTATTTACTGCGTTGATGCAGCCTGTCAATGCAAGAAAATACCCATTGGACAACTTCTTGACAAGTGCAATATATATTAAAACTCCTAGACAGCTGAATGATCATCTCGGGTGTTTTAACTTGAAATTACTAGGAAAAGAATTAAAACAATACATGCAAACTATTGCAAATGACATGCTAGACAGATAGTGTGAACATCTCACTCTTTTTTACTGAATAAAGAGTTGTTCCCTGAAAAGGGTCAGTCATGTCTAGGGACCTACCTAACACACACACTTGTGATTTTCATGGAAAGTATGAAAAACTCAGATCTCCACAACTGCTGTGAAAAATGGTGTATACTATGATTTCTGACAGAATTGCCAAAAAAAAATCTTACTAAGAATAAAATGCTGGCTCCCCAGTGGCAACCAGAGGTCTTCATGGCCACTGGTGCCTGGCCTCACAGCGCATGGTGGGGGAGGGAAAGACACTGGCTGGTGGAGCATCATGAAGGGGAGCAGCAAAGATGGTGGCCACCCCCTCATCCTTCCTTCCCCACCAAGGCCTCTCTGCCAATCAGTGGGGGTTAGGCTGCATGAAGGGCAGCCCTCTCTGCAGATCAGAGGTGAGAAGTGGAGCCTCCAGGGCCTCATGGCCCTTCAGTAGATGGGGCTGCTGCAAAATAACTGTGAAAGTGGCTTTGTGCACTGTGAGCAGGCTGTGAAAAACCTTTGTCTCGCCCTGATTTAGGTAGGTCCCTGGTCATGGCACTTCCCTGGCCTCCCATCTTGAAGTGGGCAAGAAGATGGTCACTGGGAAACACGATTTGTTCGTAGGATATTCTGGCATTCCCTAGGTTCCACTGACTACCCATGATTCACAAGGTTGTTCCTGTTGAAAAATCCAACCTTTCAGTGAAAGGGGCACGTTTTGGGGAGTTCCTTTTTGTTTTTGTTTCTAAAGGCTTCTGATATGCAGATTACATGTAGAGTTAATCCAGTCTTACCATTCTTTTCTTCCAAGGTAGGCAATGCCATCCTGTCTAAGAATGACCTGTCTTTAAAATAAATACACAAATTAAATAAAGAGGCAGGCGTGACTTCCATCTCTGGTATACAGTTTCCGTCATCCTGCAGAACTGTGTTTCTGGGACGCCAAATTGCAGTTTTAGCAACCTCATTTCCTGTCAAACACAAGTTACACCCAAATGAGCTAGACAAAAATCAGCTCCTTAGAAATGACAACAATATCCCATGACTTGCAAAGTGTAGATGAGAGAGAAAAAGAAAACAGTAAGCTTATAAGATGTGCCTGTTATAGGCAGCAAAATTTAAGTGTCAAATCCTTTGCTGGTGTCAGTAGACCCAGCTTCATTGACCTCAAAGGATGTGAATGAATTTACAGGGGACAAAAGAATTAATATCTCTAAATATGATTTCCTGTGCAAAGCAGGTAGTGTACCAAATACATACATTCATTGTTTGCTTTTCTGTACATAAACATTGATTGCACCCCCTCCCCAACACACACGCAAAGTATGTCTTCACAGCTGTTCCCACTGAAGACCTAGTGCAAAATATCTCTGTAATCAAAGAAAGACGTGGGTGGGTATCCTAAGACACATACCTGTCAGGTAGACCAGAGCTGTACAGCTTCTTAAGTGGCTGGGGACTGTATTCCACGTGGGCTGCAATAGTATGAACTCTGGGTTGCTTTCTCTCCCATTGCACTGCATGCATGCTCCTGCCCCCAACTGCTACACTGCTTGTTTGGGCCTCTCACCACCACTACTACATCACACACACAGCCACCAGTTTAGACAGCCCAAAGGTAGACAATTCAAAAGGATACAAGTAACATAAGAGGACATTCACAGAAGTGGCAGCATGCTGCGTGGCTGGGCTGCCCTAGAGCCTGCCTCATGCACCTGTTCCTGCTGACATGCTCCAAACCCAGAAAAGCAAAGCCAGTTCAGCCACCCCAAGGAAGCAGTGTGTCAATGGGAAACAAGCCCTTGCATTGCTTTTAAAATGGGACTGTGGCCTGGGTCAGAGGTTCTCAAACTGTGGTCTGTGAGCTCCCTTCAGGTGGTCTGAAGAAAGGTTGTGGAACAATTGAGAATATCTGTACCTGTAAGGTAAGACTACTGATATTAAAATATGAGTTGTATGCTTTGATTTGAAGAATAAAAAGTTTATTAAGTGGTCCACTGAGACCCTCAGCAATTTTCAATTGGTCCACAAAAAAAAAAGTTTGAGAACCACTGGCCTAGGTCATTTGCGGTACATAGCTACTTAACTCCTAGTGAAACCGATGGGAGCTTGGTGCCCAAATACCTTTAAGGATCTGGCTCTTAGGCAGTTTTAATCACATAACTGTAGGCTCTGAAGTGACTTAAGTGCTCTGGAAAGCATGAATGTTTGGTTAAGAAGTTGTTTTTATGACCCTAACCCATCTAATAACAGTGATATTTTTGCACAGATGAGATGCCATGCAGTGATTATGTATTTCTAGGTTACTTTTGGGTTCTTATAGGGATTCACTGCAGTTGTAGCTGAGCAAGAAGTCTCCTTTTTTGCACATCTGCAAAATACCAATACCCACTGTGGGTGAGGACTGCAGTCCTTACATCCCCATGCTACTAGCTTTTTGAAAAAAAATAGAGTGGGTCCACAGCCCCAACCCTCTCCACAGTTTGCTAGTGTGGACATGAGAGAAAGCTGTACCAGCTCTAATGATGGAATGACCTCCACGTGGTGTATGTGACTTGGGAGGAATTCTGTCTGAGTCAACTAAAACTTTACCCAAGGCCTTTGGACTCAGCAGTGTAATGACTCCACTGTGTGTAAGTTCACCAGAGCACAGTCTATCCGATAATATAAGCCTCTCCCAAGTAAGCACACACAAGAGTTCAGAGTTCAGTGCTAAGCTTCCATAACTCAGAAAGAAGCCAGTGTGACTCTCTGCGATATCAGTTTTATTAGCGGTAGGGTCCCAGCACCAATTTCAAGTTAGTAGAGAAGCCTCTTCTGTCTGGCAGGATTAGCCTAAATTGTTAAACACACCTTCAGTATTGTCATATCAGCTGTACAGTCATCAATGTTCCAGCAAAGTGCATCTGAGAGAGTGAGTAAAGATTCAGGTCAGTCCTTAAAATATAATCTGATGCTCAAAAAGGGTTCTGAAAAAGTTGGGAAAAATTAATTTTGCCCTCAACTGTTGCACCTCTTTTTACCTCCTGGGTTCAAATGGAACTAAAATAACAAAATGTCACAAGAAAGCCTGTTCTTGTGGCATTCTTTCCTACTCAGCCCAAATCAGGAATTGTTAGACACTTTTTGAAAGTTTAGTTAATCCAGCCCAGTTTAGGGATTAGAGTTTCAAGATGCATTTCCCAGAAACAACTAAAATTTCTCATCCTCATGCCAGGTCTGCAAATCAATTAAAAAGTTCTTGATCGCTAGCTAGTTTTTTGATAAGTTTCTTTTTCATGGCTTTATATGACATTTTATTAGTTCAGAGTTGGAAGGTCTGAACTAACAGTTTTATGATGTCAGAGATCTACATTCCTTTTCCTGCTCTGCCCCAGGTCTCATTGGATGAGTCACTGAGACGCTCTATGCCTCAGTTCCCCATCTGTAAAATGGGGTTACCAACATTGCCTGCCATCAAGGGTGTGTTGTAAGGACGAGTCTGTTCAGAGGCTGTGAAGTGCTTGGATACTAGGGTTGTGGAGGGCAGATAGGTACCTAAAACTGATATACAGATGGCAATAGGCCAGATCCTACTATGCTATCCCTGAGAAAATTATGACTCTATATGGAGTTTTTTTATTAGGGATCATTTCTAGCAGAAATGGCTAATGAGCTGGCTCTATGTCCTTCAGGCTCCTGAAGAGCTATGGAGACCAAAGCTTATTTGCCTATGCCTGCCTACCATGTTACAAACCATTTTGGCCTCCTCTGAGTCCCTAGTAGTTTGTCAAAGAGCCATACTACCGTGCATTGTCCATTGCCACTGTCCTTTATGTGATGTCAAGAGAACAGCAGCTTTCCATTCATAGATCACCAGTCATTGCCTACAGAACATAAATTTTCAGGCGAAGCTCTAACATAGCCGGAATAAGAGGAGAGTGCAGTGTTGTCAGTTACTGATTCTTCTTCAGTCACTCTATGTATATCCATTTGTCACCCCTTCCTGTGACATGAGGATTAACAAGGCTATCAGCCTTTGTTTAACCGTGGAGTTTAAGCAGAATTTTACTTGAGTAAAAGTTTCAGGATTAGAGCCAATCTGAAGCTAAAACATGCATGTATGTGACACAATGGTGTAAGAAATACTTGAGGAATGTGTAGAATGGACATTTTTGGGTTCTTAAGTGGAGCATATTAAGGTCATCAGTGCTGAGAACTGAGCCAGATTCAAAAAAAGGACAGCCAGTGTTAAACTCACCTCTGGGATATAGTAACTTGAACTGGTTCACCTTTAATGATAATGGACTTCTAACAAGATAACTCTACATCACAAATCTACCTTAGAGACTTCTGAAAAGGTACAAATTAAATCTGTTAATCCTAATCCTTTTAGATATGCTCTCTAAAATACAAAATAATTGAAGCTATCTAGAGGCTGTGCATTACTTTCTGGAATAAAGAGGGAGTCATTAAGTGTATTAGTCTGCCCTGTAATGTATTTTCCAGTATGGTTTTGGTTCCTATTTACCGCATATTTTGTATGCCTCAACAGTCACAGGGTGATGTCAGGAATGTAAGGAGTAAACAAAATGGAGAGCTTTTGGTCAGTAAAGTACAGGGAGTTCTTTTCCTTTTACATAGCCAAATACTTCAAGCCTTTCATTGCCTGGGTTACAAGCAGCTTTTCACAAGCATTTCTGGTTGGAAATAGAGTATTTCTTCCCAGTGATACTATTTGTTTGTCTTGGCATCTAGGCAGTTGTATTTAAGACTATGTATTGCTACATTGTGCCACAATACAAATGGCAGGCATTTCAAACCGATTTGTTTAGGTTCCTTCCTTTCCCAACATTATCTAAAAATAGATAACCAAGACCTCGTACTTTACATACATGTCATTGCTATTGGCTTAAACGAGACTGGGAATGCAGTCATCCTCTACTCCTTTTTAATTCCATAACAATTCTTTTCTTTTCTTTTCTTTTTCATATTGCTTGTGACGGGTGAGCAGTTGTCAGTCTTACTATCACAACAACCCCTTTTCATTTTGCCACATAGTATTGCTCATGTTAGCAGGCAACTAGATTCAGAGGATCCCTTCCAGTCCTATGTAAACCTATATGCTGCAGTATTACCAAATTACCCAAATCCTGCGAATATTCTGAGGTCCACAAAGTCCTGTGCCCAGTAGGGGATCCAGGAATGAGTCAAGGGGAATGTGGTTTTCGCACTTTGGCTGTACCATGCATGTACAGTGACCTCTGAGTTTACTCTCTGGTCAGCACAGACTTCTGCTGGAGCTCCACGGAGCAGCGAGCTCTCAGTTCTCCAGCTGATTGGGGTGGGATCTGGCCAGAGCGCCTGCTTTCATGTAGTTCTGGAGCCCAGAGGTGAAGATTGCTGCTGTTCAGCCTTCCTCTCCCATCCCCTCCCTGCTGAATCCCCAGGAAAGGAGGGGATGAGTGGCAGCAGTCACGCTCACCCCATGGGCTCTGGACATGCATGAAATCAGGGGCTCTGGCTAGACCCTGCACCAAAAGTTCAATGTGGCACAGTCAAAGAGGGGTGTGATATATGCTGATATAAATGCACTGCAGATTAGAATGGGTTGGTTAGTAGGGTGGCCATCATAGACGACAGTCCAGTTGTCCTCTGTCCTCTGTTGATACAAAACCGGATGCCTTTATGTCCTCTATTTTTCTCTTTGAGAGGACATTAAAGGCATCCGGTTTTGTATCAAAAGAGGACAGAGGACAACTGGACTGTCCTCTATGATGGCCACCCTACTAACCAACCCATTCAGTACATTTATATTAGCATATATCACTGTTTCATATCAATAGAGGACAGAGTAGCAGAAAACTGGAATGTCCTCTATGATGGCCACCCTATTGGTCAGGGAGAGCTGGTGGAACACATGAAATATTCAAGGTCATAGTAATTAAGTTTTGGGAGACTAGTTTCATGTCTGCACTATTGTGGTAGTGTGCTGTGGCCAGGATACTCCCAAGCATACCCAGTCTACCTGTTTCCATGTGCATGTTCAAATCCAGAAATGCACTTAGTGAGGCCACTCTAGAGGTGCTTACTCACTGCTGCTCTTGCCCTCAGTCTCCAGTGCACTTGGCAGCAGCTGATAGAGGAGATTCCTAGAGCACCTCACTGGGTTGTGTGTAAGCATGGATTGCATGAGTACAAGGGTATGGGCCATAATTCCATTGACTTTGATGCAGGTAGTGCAGTGAGGAAGGGAAGAGTGGGATTAAAGAAGGGATTAGGCTGTGACCTTGTTGAAGCCCATGGGGATTTTGACATTTCACCCTCATGTCTGAAGAGGGGTTTATGAAAGAGAATAAAAAAAGTTTAGGTTCCAGAAAGGCAAGGAAGGGCAGAAGATCTTCAAGAGACCTGGAGGTGAATGATGGCATGTTATAAAGTGCATACGAGTTTGAGGTAGTGCATAGGGATAAAGTACACCGGAGTTTGAGGAAGACAGAGAGTCATTCCAGATTACAAGGTGCCTTTGAGCCCTGTCACATTGAAACCAGGGCCAGGAGAAGTTCAAGGATTGTCCAAGGCCACTTGCGTGAGCCAGATCCTGTTCTAACCACTAAGCAACACGCTGGAACACCTGGGTCATCCTGTGTTTGCAGGCATCCCTGTGCTGGCAGGCAGCCTTGTGGTTGAGAAAAATGGAGCCTCAGAAACCCTCTGATGGGCTGTGAGGAGAAGTCAAGCATGCATAGCTTCCTGGGCCCCTGCCAGTAAGCACTTAGTTAAACAAAGTCAATCATACACCTGGCATCAGAGCAACCTGTGCAATCTGGGTCCTTCCTCCAATCAGGACCTAAAGTAATACATGTATTACAACAGTTTCTTCTTTCTCTGTACTGACAACAACAACCTACACAGTTAACTCCAGAGAAAGAGAAGAAACAATATACAGATTTTGAGTTTAAAAAACAGTAAAAAGCAGGTATTATCTTTGTCTCCTCTTCCCATCGGCCCCTCCAGAAATGTATTTAAGAAAGTTTGTCCTGGGTAAACAGTTTAAATAAACACTTCAAACTTCCCAGGAAATGTAAACACACTAGTCTGGCAGGAAGGCTTATGGAGGCCACAAACCTTCTGTCTTTTTCTTGAAAGGGTCTTTCTTTCTCTTTGTGTGGTTTGCTCATCTAGAATTACGTAATCACCTTCTAAGCCAAAGCCCTAATGAATCGGAGAGGAGAAACCTTACAGAGCAGGGTAGAGCTCTGCTGGTAAAGAGGCTTATCATTTCATACTCTCACAGCAGGCTGAGACTACGTGTGAAATATGATCTCCTCACTACTGCAGAGTTGTTTCTAGCCAGGGAAGGAGATGAGGAATTTTAGGGACTGTATAATTGTGCAGGCTTGTCATTTAGCAGTCAGCACACAGCATTCCTCATTCATGACCAGTGAGAATGTATTTAATGCTAAAACAAACAATAATTTCCACCAAGTGAAATGGCCATTCTCATGGTTCCTGTACACTCCTGTATTAGTTCTTATACTTTCCTATATTAGTAAGTACATAATATTCTTTGTGTGCAAGTCAAACTGTCTTCAGACTTGTATCGAATACAAATAGGCTAGAACAGGAAAATGGAAAGGGGGGTGGGAGGGGGTGGGGCTTAGATCACTGGCCTTTACTTAGCCCAGTTATAAGTACTGAGTTATCCAGATCAGAGCTTCCCAAGTTATTTTGTATTGGGCTATTTTGGCCTTGTATGACCCACATCATTGGCACCTGTTTGCCTGCAACAGACTCTGGGGTACAGCTCATTAGGGAAACAGGAAGCAGCTATAAGGGTGGGACCCCAACTTTCCTAAAATTAGGGTAGGTGGGGTTGGACTGGACTCCTCTGTATTGCCCCAACAGAATGGGTGGGTGCATTTGTGTCATTAATATTGTATAGATTTATATTCTGATAGCAACAAGAGTTTCTGTTCTGTGCAGGTTCATGCAGCACATTTATCATTGAAGGAGCAGGGCTCCATTATATTGGACCATGCACAAATAGAATAAAAAGATGGTCCCTGCTTGGAACAGCTTAAATCTAAGGAAGTGTGTGTAATGCATGTGATATTTCTAAATCACCTTTTTATTGAGTTTGAAGGGGCTTTTTTGGCAGGAAAACTAAAATGTTCCTTCCCTCCCTCCTTTTTTTCCAATCACACAAGATTACCATATGTCTGAGCAGTAATTTAATGCTTCAGTACCCTGTCCAGGTATTTAAAAGTCAGCATAATACTATTATTGACACATCAGCTTTTCATGTGCACATCTCTTAGCAGAACCTTATTTTAAAAATGATTAAAAAAAGCTTTTTTTTAAAATAGTAAAATATGGTTCTAATGGCCAAAAATACAGTTGATTTCTTGCTCATAACCAGTTAAAGGAAACCTGCTGTAAAGTTGCGTATTGCTCACAAAAAACATATGTTCGTGAAGTTTAAGAAACAGGCTGATCTTTTTTTTTTTTTTTTAAGGAAAAAGATAAAAGTTTATATGCCAAAAAAATGCTAAACATCACAAAATGTGTATTTACGTAGACATATCCACTGGTATTAATTTCCTTTTTGATAGCAACAGTGTTATGCAGGAGTTCCTGGAACTAACTGCTGTAAATAGGAGGAGAATTTATCCCATTATCCAGGTATGTACAGTGATATAGCAGCATCAGAAAATTACAGAAAAGCATGTTCTCTTTTAAATTCACACAACATTAAAAATTACAGAATCCTTTTCCACACCATCCTATTACAATTCTTTAGTATTTAAGGGTTCTTATTTTGCAATCCTAAATCTGGAGCAATTCCTTTTGACTTCAGGGCAATTATTCAAGATCTTTCTCCTGGATATGCAAAAGCAGTAGTGAAATTCCTGAAGAACCCACCCACGCCTCAGTCAGGCTATTTTTTTTCCTGATGAGGTCCCAGTCTGGGTTACACATCAATACGATATGTATCTGCTAAAGATGAATCAAGTTCTCTTTCTCATAAAGTTCTTGTTTCCGTGGCTGAAAACAGAAAGGATTTTTACAAGTGTCCAGACGACTTGAAATACAGCACATGCACTATTCTGCCCGTGTGTTCCAGGCTTGCAGCTAAGAAAATGCCTTATGCTTTCAGACAAGAGCATTACATTCACAATATCAACCTCCCATGAGGACTTTAAGAATTCTAAAAGATGATGGTTACAACTTGTATCCCTAAAAGATGATAGGTACATTTTTACAGTTCCCTTGAAAAACATATGGCACAATCAGTCAGAAAGAAGATTCATAGATTCATAGATTCATAGATGTTAGGGTCGGAAGGGACCTCAATAGATCATCAAGTCCGACCCCCTGCATAAGCAGGAAAGAGTGTTGGGTCTAAATGACCCCAGCTAGATACTCGTCTAACCTCCTCTTGAAGACCCCCAGGGTAGGGGAGAGCACCACCTCCCTTGGGAGCCCGTTCCAGACCTTGGCCACTCGAACTGTGAAGAAGTTCTTCCTAATGTCCAGTCTAAATCTGCTCTCTGCTAGCTTGTGGCCATTGTTTCTTGTAACCCCCGGGGGCGCCTTGGTGAATAAATCCTCACCAATTCCCTTCTGTGCCCCCGTGATGAATTTATAGGCAGCCACTAGGTCGCCTCTCAACCTTCTCTTGCGGAGGCTGAAAAGGTCCAGTTTCACTAGTCTCTCCTCGAAAGATACTTTTAAAAACTATTTTAGAACAAATGAGTCTGAAACTTGACATTCCTATCTACTCGGAGCCAGCACAGTATCTGTGGCAACTGAAAGAAATCAGATAGAGTTTTCTTTGAAACTCTGACAGCCTTAAAAAAAAACAGAACTCAGTGTAATTCAAGAAAAAAAGTTCTTTATATCCTTTGATTCTAGGTATGGAAAAAACTGGCATATCCAGTTCTCTTTTGTCTTGTACTGGTATGGAAATGTCACTCAGAGTCCATATGAAACTAAAAATGTAAACGTTCCCCTTGCACACACACACACTGAATAAGAACAAAATCTTTTTAAAAAAGCCATTTGCCTCACCTTATACTTCATAATTGCAGATGTATCTGGAGTAGTTCTGTGAAACTAGACAGAATACTCTACAATCTCACACATCTTCCTTTCCTATGTAATGTCTTCAGAAGTGAAAATGAAAATATCCCCAGAATTGAAGGCGGTTTTCCAGTCTGAGTCTGTGAACTCTTAGAGCCGCTAAGTTTCCAGTGCATCTGAGCTCATTGTTGTGATTTGCTGCAACTGGGCTGCGCTGCTGATTTGCATAGCTTTCCACTATTGGCTAGAAAAGGAGATGGGCTGGGACAAGATGACAGTGACCCCTCCTCTTTTCCCAACTCCAGAAACACTACCCTTCTCCTCACCCCGCCAAGCCCAAATCACTAAACTAGACATGATTTTCCACCTCCACAGAGTGTGTGGGGGAGTGGAGAGAGAGAAGAGAAAAGAGGAAATCTTTTAAGATTAATTCCATTTTTAAAAAAAAAAAACCAGTCCACAAAGTGAGGTCAGGCAGTCCTGCTTCCTGTGACCTAGCAACTCCTTCATAACCCAGTTTCATTTCAAAGCCATTCACCTCACAATCTCCACATGAAATGAATGCGGGGACAAAAGGTTTTCTGTCTCCAGTCCGCTTTTTACTCCTCACCCCTGCTGATATCTCTTTTGGTTGCTGTTGTCTTTTTGTTCCTCTCAAGGTTCACAGTGCTCTGACTGTCCGTTTGAAACCAGCTGGGCAAATACTTGCTCTGACAGTGACCAGGCATTACAGTGCTCTAAGTATGTGCTCTGGACCAGCCCAAGATTATGGTGGTGATAATTGCTGTAATAGTCAAATATGCAAAGCACTTTACCAACAACAGTAAGTGCCCTATGATATCCAGATATGAAACAGCATGAGGAATATTCAGATATGATATGAGGAAGAATGTTAAATTAGAAATCTTGTCCAACTTTATCCTAACCACATAGTTGGTTCAATAAAAGATATTGCCTTAAGAAATCCCTGCCTCTTGCATAATTTCTGATATTTAGGCATTATACCAGATACATACTAGAAGTGGTATAAATTAGTTTTTCATGTTAAATTTGTACCACGTATTTTTGCCTGTTTGCATCCTCTGTAATCCTTTTGCCGTACTAATTCATTTGAGGAGGGCTTCTTTTATTAAACACCATTTTTTTCACTCCTGCCTTTCTACTTAGTGAAATGGTCTGTTAATGTTCCCATTGTTATCTCTTGAATCAAAATGCTAAATATTCACTTCGCATGGGAAAGGCATGTTGATTCCATACTGATTAGACACCAGGGCACAAGTAGGCTTTAATGATCTACATACCCAGTTTAACCTGGGATAGTAGTATGATTAGTATGATTTAAAAAATGCAGTATTTACCTGTGATTAACCTACTGATAGGAAAGAGAAAGGAAAGCAAATGTGTAGTAATTTAGTATTCATTGGGTGTGTCTACACATGAATTTACGTGGGCTTAAATTTAATGCGCTTTATCCTAAGGCAATTTAGGCACATGTTTACACGTGGAGGCCTTAAGGCACCTTAATGTGGCTCGCTGGGCAACCTGCCCTGGTCAGCACTCTGGACAGCCCCCGGAAGCCCGTGGCAGTGTAGCTGGGTGGTGTAGCCCAGCACTTGCCAAGTGGGAGCCTCCAGTCCCCCCGGAAGTGGTTGGTCCACGCCTAGCCCCAGCCGTGGCTCCAACCCCCTCCCCATGTTCCTGCCTCCCCAGGATCGGAGGGCAGCAGGCCAAAGCTGAGCCCATGGGCCCCACGCTGCCACCAGGCACCACCAAGAAAACACGGTGGGTGCTGTTCTGCAAGGCACAGACACTGGAACTGGAGCAGTGCTTCTGGTAGCAGCAGTCTCTGTTGGTGTGCGGTAAGTCAGCAGAGGGCCTAGGAGGCATGAGGGCTTCTGGCAAAGCACAAGGGACAGGCCACACTATGACTCCCTGCAGGGGAAGTGGGCAGAGCCTTTGCTAGTTCCTCTCCCTCAAGGCAGGTTTGCTGGCCGGGCAATGCAGCCCTGCAGGGGCAGGACTCCTCACTCCCTGCCCGGGATTCAGGTACCCTTAGAAGCCTGTGCTGGGGCTCCTGCCCAGGACAGCAGATGGGCTGGGACTGCATCTGCCCCCCAGTACCTGGTACAGCTTTTGCTGCTTCACCCACCTCCATCTCAGGCAAATGCCTAACCTCCATGCTGGACACTGGGTGGAAAAGGCAGTGTCAGTCCCTGGGGGCTCTGCACAGCTCAGCCTGTGTAGGCTGGGTGCAATGTGGGTAGAGGCTCAGCTCTCTCCTTGGCCTGCCTTATCCAAGGCTGAGCCTCTGCCCATGTTGCACTCAAGCTGTGCCACGCAGAGCCCCCGCAAGTTGACACCACCTCTCCCACCCACAGTGTCCGCACAGAGGCCAGGTGCTTGCCCAGGATAGAGGTGGGTGGAGCAGGGAAAGCCATGCCAGGTGCTGGGGGCAGACACAGTCCCAACCCACCTGCTATTCTGGGTGGGAGCCCAGTGGAGGCTTCTAAGGGTGCCTGAATCCTGGGTGGGCAGTGAAGCATCCTGTCCCTGCAGGGCTGCATGGCCTGGCCAGCAAACCTGCCTGGAAGGAAAGGTATGGGAGAGCTGCTAGCAAAGGCCCTGCCTATGCTGCACTGCTCCCTTCCCTTGCAGGGAGTCACAGGGTGCCTGTTTCTTGGGCTTTGACTAAAACCCTAAGTAATCACACCTACATTTGGTAATTGCTTTATGCAGGTATTAAATTTAGACATGATTAGCCTAAAATTATCGTTACGGTGCATTAAGGATGCACACATGTAGACCCCATGCCCTTAATGTGCCTTAAAAATGGCTAATGTGCCTTAAATCACCACGTGTAGATGTGCCCGTTGTAACTGAACCTTCTAATTCTGCTTTGATGAATGCAGTCCAAGCACTATCAAGCTTTGAGTGGAACAGACTCCAGAAAATTAGATCATCTGCTTATTTTTTGGCCAACTTGAACCTTGGCCAGAATTTCTAGGTCACAGATGGATTTAAACTCAGATTGCTTCTAGAGATCTAAGGAAAAAAAAAAAAGAACTAGAGTCTATCATCAAATATTAAAGACAACTGTTTCACAGTGCACTAGAACTGTACTAATTCTCATGTGATTAGTCCACTAGAGAGCCCTCATATTACTCAGACTTCATGACTTATATGAAGTATAACAGTGGTGTTCAAGCTGTCTTCCATGGAGCCTATTGTTCCACTATAGGTCATAGAATCATAGTCATAGAAAATTAGTGTTGGAAGGGACCTCAGGGGTCATCTAGTCCATGGAGACTGGCCCCAGCAGTGGTAGCGGGGGCATGAAGCAGGGCAGGGAGCTGCTCTGGGGCCAGGCTGGGATCTTGCAGTGGTGACAGTGTGGTCCAAAGCCAGGGCAGAGCCGTGATCCGCAGCCTGCATGCTCTCGGCAGGGGCGTGCGGGCAACGGATCTCTGGCCCGGCTCCTTGCAGCAATGACAGCATGGTCTGGAGCTGGGGAAGAACTGCAATCTGCTGCCTGCATGCCCCTGCCCAGAGTATGCAGGTTGTAGATCATGACTCTGCCCTGGCTGTGGACCATGCTGTCACAGCTGCAAGATCCCAGACTGCCCTAGGAGCAGCTCCCCGCCCTGCCGCGTGCCCTGCCCGCTGCTGCTGGGGCCAATCGCCACAGAAACCCTGGCTCCATGCTATCACAGAATGGCTGCTGCTGGGGTCTCCATGGAAACTGGCCCCAGTCCTGTGGGCAGGGACATCTGGGAAATAGAGTCCAGCAGCAGGCCAGATCCGCCACTTTGTCTAGGTTCATCGTCTTTGGAACCACCCTGCAGGTAGTTAAAGGCTGCTATCAAATCCCACTCTATCTTCTCTTCTGCAGACTAAATAAGTCCAGTCCCCTCAGCCTCTCCTCAGAAGTCACGAGCCTCAGCCCCCTGACCATTTTTACTGCCCTCCACTGGACTGTCTCCAACTTGTCCACATACTTTCTATAGTAGGGGACCCAAAACTGGACACTACTCCAGATGTGGCCTCACCAGTGCCAAATAGAGGGGAATAATTACTTCCTTTGAGCTGCTGCAACAATCCTACTAATGTAGCACAGTATGCTGTTAGCCTTCTTGACAACCCAAGAACACACTGTTGACTCATATCCAGCTTACTGTCCACTATAACCCCTAGGTCCTTTTCTGCAGAGCTGCTACTTAGCCAGTTGGTCCCAAGCCAGTAGAGGTACATGGGAATCTTCTGTCCTAAGTGCGAGACTTTGTACTTGTCCTCGTTGAACCTCATGAGATTTCTTTTGGTCCAGTCCTCCAATTTGCTTAGGTCACTCTGAATCTTAGCTCTAACCTCCAGCATATCTACTACTCCCCCCAGCTTGGTGTCATCCGCGAACTCACTTAGGGTGCAATCCATCCCATCTTCTAGATTGTTAACGAAGAGAGTGAGCAACATTGGCCCCAGAACCAACCTCTGCAGCATTCCACTTGATACTGGCTGCCAACTAGACATTGAGCCATTGGTCACTACCCATTGAGCCTGATGATCCAGCCAGCTTTCTATTCACCTTGTAGTCCATTCATCCAACCCATAGTTCTCCAGCTTGCTTGCAAGAATGTTGTGGGAGACTGTATCAAAGTCTTGCTAAAATCAACATATATCACATTCACTGCGTCCCCACATTCACAGAACCAGTCATCTCATCATAGAAGGCAATCAGGTTGATCAGGCATGACTTGCCCTTGGTGAATCAATGCTGACTGCTCCTGATTGCTTTCTTCTCCTCCAAGTGCTTAGAAATGGATTCCTTGAGGACCTGCTCAGGGACCCCTGTCATCAGGGGTTCTGCAAAGAGATTGGAGGTAATGGCTAAGTGGGCTGGGAGGCAATGCATTGCCATTGCTGGGCCAGGTCACCTGGTTCCATGTCATTCTTCAGGATAGGGGTAGGGGTTCTGCAGCAAAAGAAGTGATAGGAAAGGGTTCTGTAGTCTTAGGAAATTATAAAACCACTGAAATATAACATAGGACAGTTCTAGTATTCTCCTGCATCCTAGAATTACAACACACAGGGTGCGCTTACACATGCATTTGATCCAGGATCAGTTTGCTCATGAGTAAACAGTCCCGGGCAGGCATCTACACATGCAGGGAAGCAGGAACAGCTTTGCTGCCAGTGGCAGCAAACTGCTTCAACTTCCTGGAGCCCTGCAATGTAAGGATCTTCCAGCACTGGCCCCGCAACTGTGGAGCTGGCACCGGGACATAAGGATACCCCCACCCCTGCTCCCTGATTGCAATCTTGGAGTGGGGAGGGCTTGGAGCTCGTTTCTGCTGGGGCAGGGGGACATAGTCCTTGCCCAAGCTCCAGTGGCAGAGCCCTCTCTGGCAGCAGGCAACTCCTGGCAGCAGGGAGCCATCTCCCACCTCCTAGTGGATGGCTGATTGGGAGCAGATTTGCTTCCAGTCAGGCCTTTACATGAGTGCTACTGTGCCATTACTAATAAAAGTAAATTTGCTACTTGCATTTGCAGGTAGCAAATTTACTCGTGAGTAGCAAGATTTACTGCATAGTAAGCATGTAAGAAAAGTGTCAGGAACAACATCAGGGCCTGTATATGGCTTTCATTGATTTTACTAAGGCCTTTGATTTTATCAGTCATGAAGCCTGGTAGAAAGTACTGGCCAGATTTGGATGCCCTGAAACGTACATCAAGGCCTTGAGGCTTCTCCATGACCAGATGACTTCAACCATTCTGTGCAGCAGATTGGATATAGCACCACTTGTCATCTGAACTGGGGTCAAGCAAGGATGTGTCATTGCCTCAACTCTGTTCTCCATTTTTTGACAGTCATCCTGGATCTCGCTAAGGGCCACCTACCTTCCAGAATTGACACTGAAAACCAAATGGATGGAAGGCTTCTCAATCTGCGTCATTTTCACTCTGGGCCTCTCTCAACATTGAAAAGACCAAGGTGCTCTATATCGCCTACCCTGGGACACGAATGTGATCCCCTCCCCAAATTACCATCAAAGGAAAGACTCTGGAGGTAGTTGAGCATTTCCCCAACCTCAGAAGCCACCTCTCTCAGAGAGTGAACATTGAAGAGACCCAGCACAGGATCCAATGTGTAAGCCTCCTTTGGGAAACTGCTTTGGTGTGTCTTTATTCATTGTCATCCACAGAAAGGAACCAAGATCCAGGTCTACAATGCAGTCATCATCCCCACCCTCCTCTATGGATGTGAAATACAAATAACCTACCATTGCCATCTCATGAGTCTGGAGAGGTATCACCAATGATGCCTCCATAAAATTCTCTGCATCAAATGGCAAGATTGCCATACCAACACCAGCATTGTTGCTGAAGCCAATGCTACCAACATTGAATCAATGATCCACAAGAACCAACTTGGCTAGACTGGACATTATGTGTGGATACCTGACTCTTAACTTCCAAAACAAGTGCTCTACTCCCAGCTTAGTAATGGCCTGGGATCTCACGGTGGCCAGAGGAAATGCTATAAGCACACATTGAAGGCATACCTCAAGAAAACAGATGCTGACATCAAGAGTTGGGAGGAGCTGGCTGCCAACTGACTTCAATGGCACTGCAACCTTAACCAAGCAGGAGCCCATTTCAAGGTAAAGCACCTTTTCTTCGAAGCAGAGAAGAGAGAGTGGGGGTAGGAAAAGGAGAGGAACCCTAGCCTGCTCTTCCCTGTGGAATGACCTGTACCTTCTGCAGATAGATCTGTGGCTCAAGGACTGGACCCTTAAGTCACCTCAAGACCCATCAATGAGCCATGGTAGAGATCATCCTTGAATCAAGTGATTGCCACAAACAAAACATGAGCACAGCTGCAGAAATAATAATCCACAACGGTGCCTCTGTTTCTGTGATGACTAGTGAGGCTCTGTTGTATTCCCTAGTAGTGGCATGCAGAACCTTGCTATATTTCCCTTATAACTGGGCTCATAGTACAGCAGGCTGACAGTTAACATTGCTGTGGCTTGGACTTCTGCTAGGCCTGTAGGTTTCTGGATTTTTTTTCATTTAAGGCTTTCAGGCTTACAGCCTCGCTCACTCTGCTGCTGCTTTATCTGGATCCAGCCCACAAGGAATCCCCTGGTGAGAATCCAGTCTGGGACGCAGGGTGAGTTTGACACCCATGGCTTAGGGTGTGATAATCACAGAATAGTGATTATCAACCAGGGTGCTGTGGCAACCTAAGGTGCCATGAGATTATTTTCAGGGTGCTCCATAGTATTAGCACTGTTGTGTGTGCAACTATGCACACACAATTCACAAGATAAACCCAGAGGTCTCAAATGTAAAAACTATTCTGATCTGCTGACATCTTTCCGAGTTCTTTGCAACAGAAGAATGGCTCTATTATTTTTCTGTAGTCAAAAAATGAGTGAAAGCCAAGGGTTGGCATTTTCTGAGGGGTTCCTTGAGTCTAAAAACATGAAGAACTGCTGACACAGAGGAACCCTGAGCGTTCAGCAACACTGCTGAGAGAAAAAAAACTCTATCTGTCTCCTCCTGATCTGGAAATGAGACAGTAAGAACATCCCAGAGGATGACCCAAGCTCCACTGCTATTGAGCACATCAGAAACACAGGCCTTGAATATGGTGCTGGCGTGGCCCTTTCACCACCTCACTTTTTTGGGGTGGACAAAAATAGCATCACAGGGCTAATTCCATTAACAGCTTGGCAGAGGTCTCTGCCACTGCAGTTTAATCATGTCCTTAGTCTTTCTGAAACTCAGTTTTCCCATAAACAATGGTGGGATAATAAGTCTCCCTTTCTCATGTGGGTGTTGTGAAACTATGTACAGGAAAGGCTATGAGGCACCTGGATATTACAATAATGGGGACCAGATAAATACTCCAGATAGACAGTTATGCTTCTGACTTGTCTTAAGCCTAAGTCTTTAGTATATGACTTATTTTTTTATCACGTTAGAAATAATTATCTTGTAACTCACATTTCTCATCTTCAAAGTACTTTACAGGGAAACTAAACTCATACAAAAAAGCTCTACCACCTTTCTGCACTTTAACGTATATGTGTTCTGATTTATTTAAATGTCCAGTGTTAATATGCAATCTTTTTACCTGTTCCCTACAGATGTTTTAATGTAAAGTTTTGTCAAGGGCAAAAAACATTCAAGGAAGGAATTTATCTCTCTGATGGCATGAGTTAAGTAGGAATGCAATTTTGAGGTGTCAAATAAACTGCAAAATTCAAGATGCCAATAACTACTGTTAATAGATCTTAAAATCTCACACTGCTTCCCTCATTAAAGCAAAACATGTCTTATTGCTTATTTTCAGACTTGCCTTCCCTTTCTCCTCCTCTCTGTAGCCTACTTCATTTACCTTCTCAGGTTTTCTCTGAGCTTTGAGATGGATTTTAATTTCCCCAAGTATGAAATGCTCCATCTTAATGCAATGTTTTTAGCATAGCCGACAACATGATCAAGTTTCCCCAGCACGTGAATGTCAAGAATGAGATATAACCTGAAAGAAGCATTTGTAAACATGACCTTGTAATCTTAACATGTTACTCAAATATTAGATCAATATAAAGGGCATGCTTGTGGTTGGGCCAGCTATTTAGCCTTTCTTAATGATGTTCTAGATTGCAATATTTTTACTCTGTACTATCATATTACAGTTCGGGTATCAGAATATTTTGAGCCTGTCTTGGCTGATCAGCTAAATTATACAGTGGACCATGCTTATGGTGAAGTTGAATTCTGGATTTATCAGGGTCTGCATACAGAGGTAACTTGAGCTGCGTGGACTGGATTTATAGTTATAGAGCCCTAGTAAAATCTTTAGGGGAAAACCAGTGTGGGCTGGTCATTACTTGGGTAATGAAGAAAATTCTTTATTTTGATATTACTGTGATCTCAAGAAAGCAGAGAATGAGGAGGAGGCTGTATGACTTCATCTGTGTCTACAGTGCCTTTGCATTCCCTCCCTGAATGCCAAATATGGTATTTGGGAAGCAGGATCAGGGGAGGAAATGCCTGATGTCAGAGAGAGAGTGGCTACATGACAGCCAGGAAATGTTGACTAGTTATAGAGTTTACAACAAGCATCCCTGGACAATGATGTGAAACGGAGCTGTCGTTCAGGAACAGGGCAAGGCCCACTGAAACAAATCAGGGAAATACAACCCTGTGACAGCCAGTGGGAGAATAGCAGACAGACAACCTCCCCCAAAAAGTGATTACAGAAGAAAAGCATATTAAACCTCTCTGATCCTTTTTCTGCTTTTTCCATGTCACAACATAGGAAGAGAAAGAGACGGACACACATACCTTTGACTGATATTTGCTGTGGTGTTACTAGTTCCATTCTCCCAACCCGTTTTCTTCTCAAAGCCTAACTATCCTCCAGACAGCATTATACAGGAGAAAGAAATAGGTGCATCCCTTACTTTGGCCTAAGTAATTTGGATACTATGGGTGTGGCTATAGTGTAACTGTGTTTTGGTGGGTAAAATACAATTCCAATGATAAAGCTTGATCCCACAGCTTACAGATAGGCATAAAAATGCTGGATTTGGGCCTCAGTGGAGGTAGTGTGTGGTGGGTAGGATTGTTTCATTCTGAGATGCATGCCCAAATGGGTGGAATTTGATCCCCTAGACAAACCTGTACAGCAGACAGAAGTCACGCTTGAAGTCACACTTTTGAACCCACAGCATGACATCTCCATTTCTCAGCAACTGTACCCCAGGCTGCAATTACAATGCTTTGCAGCACTACTACATGCAGGTTTAAAGCAGAGTAGAGTGGCACCAGCACTCTACTCTGGCCAAATTGTATGCATGAATCAGTAATAGTTTTCAAAGAAGAAGCAGCAGAAATTCATTTTTAAAAATGTCATAACCACAGCTCTTTGGAGCAGATCTTTGGAAAGTGTCCTCTATTGACATGCACACATGGGAAGTTAAGACAAGGGCAAATGCCCCAATTAACATTTTGACATAATGCTGCTGCTGGGTGGGAGAGATGAAGAAACTGGTGCCACTGTAGGCAATTCTTGCCCTTCAAAATATCTGTGCTGTTGAGACTGACTGGCTTTCCAGTTCCCGCCTTCCCACAAATCGGTGTTGTTAAGAGGGCAGGAGGAATCTGAGATATGTGGGGAGGACTGGAGAAGGGCTGGAATGCAAGAATGCAGCATGCACAAGCCTATTGCTTCCACAGATTCTTTAAAAGACTCATTCATTTCTGATACAAACAAAGCAGCTTCACAGCTGCTCATGTAGAATGCTTGCCTTTATTTTCCCTCTGGCAGTATAGTCTTAATACACAGATTAAAAAAAAGCTTGCCTCTAGAAGTGTGGATTGCATGCCATTCAACCTACAAGTGCCAAAAGCAAGGAACTATTCTTCTCCTTGAGAACCTGAGAAATAACAGATAATATGTATGCAAGAGACTAGAAGACTTTCTTGTTCTTGCTAAGGCAAGGTTCATTGGGTAGATGTGATATCTTTTATTAAACTGAGTAGTTGGAAAAACTTCTTAGTGAGCTTTCGGGCATGATCATGTTAACTCATGCTAGTGGACAATAAATATAGCTTGATGTTGCTCAAGAGGAAATGTGTGTTTGATCAGCAGAACAGCTTTAATTAGAAAGGGCTCCAAATTTCAAATCTGACTTGTGTTGGACTCTGAACTTCCTCAAAGTTTTTGGCATTGTCAGATTTTTAGCTTAATACAGAACTAATTTGGAATATCAGAAAGCTCAGATCCTGATCTGAACTTCCACAGAGTCTGTGAAGATCCAAGGTTTGCAGTTTTGCCCCCTCTCAACTTTTAACTTGTAGGTCATCTGCAGTATGTTATCCTTTCCTCCCCAGATAATAAAATTGTTTAAAAGAGACCAAAGGTTGAGAGTGAGTGATTTTTCATTGGAGTCCAGCCAGCCTGCCATAGCAATATTGTGCTTGTTTGGGAATTTGCAAGATGCTTTTGAATGAGCATTCAAGGATAAAATCAATTTGGTGTTTTCAGTGTGTAGGAGGGTTGTCCTGCTGCTGTGAGACAGATGTCAGGAGGCTCATTACAGTAAGTTTTTTATTTTCTGTGGACCTTGACAAGTCCGTGGCAGGAAGTTTGTATACATGTGGTCAAGTTTATACATAGATAGGATGTGGTGGGAGAGGATGGTAAATGGAAATAGAAAGGTTGTCTTTTCTCCATGTTGAAAACTTTGCTGTTTAGGAAATAAAACATTGAAAGAAAATTGCAGATAAGTTACTCTGATTTCATTAGCTTATTTCATGCTCATCTGCATCTCTTACCGTGAGCTGCTGGTCTCCTCCCCCTTTCCGAGCACCTTGTTCTGCAGCTCTCAGCCCTTAACCAGGTATTGCAGCTCTGCCCTGTCTGCCAGTTTGCCATTGCAGTCCATACCTGTCTGAATTCCCCAGCCCCTCTCCATGCACCTGCTCAGATTCATTCCTCTGCAATACCCACTGATGCCTGCAGTCAGTAAGAGGCAAATTTATAGTTTTAAGCATTTTACAGTTTGATGTATCGATCTCTGAAAACAGCTGTGCATGAATGGGACCTGGGATGTATAAATTCATAGATTCATAGATGCTAGGGTAAGAAGGGACCTCAACAGATCATCAAGTCCGGCTTATCTTTCAGTTTTCTAGCTCTTCCTCCTTTCTTGTCATTGTAATTTGAACCCCCAGAATGGTATGATCTACTTTCATACCTCATCATCCCTTTCTGGCCTCTTAAAACAGTTGAAAGGCATATCACCCTCTTAACAGGGCTTACAGCTTAAATGTGAAGTGTGTAAACCACTTTGGGGTTGAGTCAAACAGAAAATTTCCAAAAGTCAAACATTTTGTTTTGTTCCAAAGGAACATTTTTACGAGCACAATTGGGTTTTTTTCACAAAATTTCCATAAAATTTTTACGGTGAGTTGCAGTTTGTTAAATGTCAAGGGATTATTTTGTTTGAGGGCAAGTTGGATGGATGACTTCAAATAAGAAGATGGCTACTTTCCTCTTTGTTATCCTCAGCTAAGTACTTTTTGAAGTCCATAGGAAGACTCCTAATGACTTCAATTCAAGTTGAATTATGCCACTAACAGCAGAGAAGAATGCATCACCCTGTCCCAAAAGTCTGAAGCCAGATACGATTTAGGCTGTTGGACTATCAATAATTAATTTTTACCTTATACCTCATATTACTATAGCTTCTGACTTTTGGGATACCCCGTATATTAGATTTACCATATATGCCGTCCTTGCCAACAAAGGCTTAGGGTGGCTTTTTACTCTACTTAACAGAGTGTCTCTGAGGAGAGAAAACTGAGGAAAGCTTGTCTCTTACTAAAATGTAGCAAGCCTATATTTTTGCCCTCTTGCAAGTTGGGATGCAAGCCCTGAACTGCTGATCTAGCACCTTGCAGTGAGCTTGCAAACAGAAACTTGCAGGCAGCAACCGTTCACTGAACTCTTTGTTTCTCAGTGCCGCTCCGAACTGACTCGTGATGCAGATCAATCACATTTGTTTCTGAACTTCAGACTCTGAGAAGTACTTCAGACCTAGAGTTGAAACCGGGATTCAAATCCACACTTTGTGTGTCTGGGTGGAAGCAGAACCAGTATTGGCCCATCTCTGCTAAAGATCCTGGCTACCCACAGTCTCTCACTGAGAATGTGTTCTGTTCAGTTTACTATATTAGAAAATGAAGGAACCACAAAAGGGTGCAGAACTGGTGAAGAATCCCTGCATCAAAGCATTAAGAAGGGAGCCTGTGACAGTTAAGTGGCTTTGAGGAAAAATACATTTGCAAGTGCAGGACAATATGTTTGACACTGTCAAAGCCCCTGGACAGTAACATACCATGGTGGTGTGGGGGGAGCATTAACCTCTAGATACCATAGTGATAGGCACATGAAGTTAATGCAGAGGTAGTAGGCAACCGTTGATCCTTCTAGATCATGGTATATGCATGAGAGGTCATCCAGACCTTCAATATACATGCCTAAGCAGGAGTATAGGTTGCCCAGGCCTTCCATCCCCCCTTTAGATGATTGGGACAGAATCCAAAGGCCAAGCTGAGTCCAAGTGTTCAGTACCTAGATGCATAGGCACCACATAAGGGGGGCACATGCCCCCCCCCGATTGGCCACCATCAGCTTCTGCAGGTAGTCACCACCAACAAGGCCACCAGCAGCTGTGGGCATCCCCACTTACTGCTATGGTGCTCCCCCCCACAGCCACGGGAGGCACCAGTCATTCATGCTTGAATGGCTGTAGTTCTGTGCATGTCCAGGAATCAAACCCAGGTCTCCCACCTGGCAGACATGGATACTACCACTGAACCACAATAGTGGATAACTCAGAGGTAGTATTTGTACAAAGAAACACCATACATCAGGTTTGTTGTTTTTGTTTGTTTGTTTGTTTTTGCATTTTTCCTTTTCCAGACCATGTGTTGTTATTAGGGATTCATATTAATCCCTTCACCAGTGTCACTTCCTGGCATTCTGACCATCTATTGGGTTAAGGCCAGCCATGGGTTAGTGGAACATTTGTAGGAGCAGAGTTGCAAGGCTTGAACTGAAGCTAGGTGACAGAGTGGAACATCTGTGTACTGACAGGGTTGCCATGATATTATTCCTGTCAGACATAGTTTGTTCTTCCAGTGCAGACCCACAGCAATGGGAGGGGAACATGCAATGTGAGGGTGTGATTCCACCCATCTTAAGCTAAACACAAAAAGAAAGATAAATCAGGAGACATGACTTTGTGTAGTGGCTTTCTATATAGCCTTTTTCCATATGCCACCAGCAAAATAAACCCTACCCAGTCATTTCTGCTTGGGCACACCCTAGAACAGAAATTAGGCAGAGCAGATAGCTTGGCAGCTGGTTCAGAGCAGAGTCCTGCACAGGTTGCATCTCGGGAGAGCTTGAAAATGGTGTCCTTTGGGCTCTGTCTGAGCCATTTGGGGCTGCTCTGGAGCTGTCAACTTTGACTAATCGTTGGTCTCTGTATCTAAGTAGGAGCAAATAGGCAAGGCTTATTTTGGTCAGTGGTGACCAGAGGGTTGGGAGGAAAGCCATATAGAAAAGTTTGGAGAGACGAAGGGAGAAGTGCCTTGAAAACTGTGGGAAGCAAGATGAAAAAGGAAAGGAGGGTAGAAGAAGTATGATGGGCAGAGACCACTACCATTTAAAATAATGAGGAAGATTTTGAAAGACACAAAGGAAGTTAAGGCCCTAACTCCCATTGAAAGTTAGGGGCTGGTGGGTGAGGGTGCCTCCATCCTCTCCTTGCTTTTGAAAACCTTTCCTCCTTGTTTTTATTTTTAAAATGTCCCATCAGTATCCATGCGCTGGATATATCACAAAAACATGCTGCTTAAATACCAAACCGCATTGTCGTAGTAGCCAAAGTAACTTCATGAAGACAGTCAAACTTGTGTTAAATTAATGAAAAAAAGACAAGAAAAATCACACTAGAAAGTTATGTAAGTTTCTATTTTAAAATCATCTGGTCCTAATTTACTAAATTTAGTGCCTTGGAGCAAATGCCAAGCTGCTACATTTGATTTATAGAAATACTTTAGCACATTTTTCCATCAGGCTCTTGCAGAATATAGTTACTGCTTTTCTGTTGTTGTTTAAATATTTTAGAGAGTTCATTGATATCTTCTTGTAAACTGCTACAAGATGTACAGATAAGAAATCTCGTAAACAATGCCATGCATTTAAGAGCATTCCATTTGGTTCACCAACTTCTTGGGGTTTTGTTAATTGAATAAAGTGATCCATCTGGTAAAGGGATGTTTGAGAATGTCCACTTTGTGCCAAACCACTTCTCTTAAGCACAGACTGCATTTTTGCAGGCAAATATTTAAACAGCAGCCATACTGTGATGCACTGCTAATCATTAAAAAAATACAAAATGCAGACAGCACAAGCGGGCAGGAGAAGAAGTAAGCCCAATAAATAATCTATTAAAAACATCAAGCTAAACAATCCTTTTGTCTCCAGAATGGGCCTGAGGGAGGAGAATCTACTACCCAGAACTGTATTCAGCAAAGCAATTAAGCATGTGCTTAAGGCAATTCATATGCAGCAATAGTTTAACATACATGCTTTAGCTTATGTGCTTTGGTTAGTCAGGGTCCTAGTTAGTAACAGAAAAAAACCTTTCTGAATGTTTGTTCACTTCTGGGACAAAAACAAGAGCAAGAGTTGAGTTGCCAGCAGTTCTAGAAAAAATATGGTTGCTTTTCCCCCTTGCCTTAATTTTTCTTCTTCATTAGAAATAGGCCCAAGCCACAGAGGTTGCATCTGAAGCTAAATGTTCCCAAATCCTGGGATGTTTGGATGCAGGGTTTGAGTTCAGCCCTTTCTCTAATTTTCATGCATCTCTGAATGTTGTGCAGCTAGCTGGACCTGGAATCCGAACCACTAAAAAACCACACGGGGATTTTACTGGTATTTCCACCCTGGGCAGAAGTGAGTAGTACTACAGTATTTTTATGAGAGAGCCTGTTCTTCAGTGGTGAATTAGTGCTAACTGGAATGTCAACCAGCATAGACTATAAACCAGTCTGTCTAAAGCATTCAGCCTAAATCAAATGTATAGCCAAATCAAAGTCCCCGTCCTGTTCAAGTACACGTGACACTCCTTATGGCCTGCTTTCATGCTGCTACTTCCTCTTCCTCTCTATGCACTTTCACTTCGTATTGATTCTTGGATCCAAATTTCAGGCCCTTTAAAGTCAACAGGAGTCTTCAATCAGTCCCTTTAAGGGTCCATAATCCGTGACAGAAATTCTTGGGGTCCCTTCACTACCTCATTTTTGGGTTTGGCTCATGCAGAGTGTGAGTGAGTAAGTGGGTTACATAGTCACAAACACCTCAGGGTGGTATTGGCATACACACAAAGTCCTCATCATCACAGAATAATGGGTGAAATCCTGGTTGAATTAATACCAATGAGAGTTGTGGCATACATTTTTAGTAAGGGCAAAATTCCATCTGTGCAGTCAAGAGGTGGGAAAAGTCTATTCAAGTTATCTAGCCATTTTCTGTTCTGAGGCAGGATTGTTCTCTGTCTCTGTAGTTACTAACAGTTTGTCACCCAGTTTCCATTTAATTTCTTTTAATGAAAGTATTTTGCTTACAGATTTTATGATTTGTTTATGTGTTTTTGGTTTAACTAAAAAGTCAGAAAAATGGGAAACATTTTGTCAGACACAACAAAAGGGTTCTGGCTGGGAAAATTCTCTTGACCCCATCAAACACAAGCTGTCCAGTGAATCTTCTCAAGTACTTCTGGCATGCAGATGAACCGCAACTACTAATGAAGAATGGATTGACATGAAGAAAAGAAAAGCACGGGGCAGTGGGGGAGGATGATGGACTCTGGAATGGGGAGAGGGGCTGAGTAGACAAAGTAGAAAGGTCATAGCTAGGGAAAGAAATGATTTGGCACTGGTTTCTGTGGTGATGACAATTGTGGTTGTGGGTCAAAGTTGCTGCAGCATTATAAGTGTCCTGCTGCATTCTGTTCAGGGTAGGAGATAATGGCACGAGGCAAACCGAGCACTGAAGTCTAAATTTAAGCTGACGTGCCATGAAAATGAGACAATTGTGTGCTGACTGATTGGGTCCAGAGATGTCACCTGCCATTACCATCATTGGCTGGGTGATGGCCAGCATTTGTCCATTTTCACAGCCCCATAAATGCTAAGGAAGAACATGTCTGGGAGTTCTCAGAGGCCTGAGGGGGGAGTGGAGCTTTGTTTTTCTGGGGCTAATCCCTTTAAATCACTTCCTGTTTCTATTGAAGAGCATTCTTAAATGTGTCCCCCCACCTTTTGTTTTGTTTTGTTTTAATGACTGGTGCTTTCATGGCTGTTTCCAGGTCTCACCAAAAGGTCAGGTCTGCTTTTCTCTTTGCTTCCCATTCATACGGTGAATAGCAACCACCCCTCCCATCCATCCTTGAGGCTGCTGTGTTTACCGACCTCAGTCATGTTCTTTGTGTTTGACAATGGCCATTGCATTATTTTACTCTGAGAAAAGGGTCTCTTGGAAACATGCAGTGAATTTAGGTCTGCACACCCAGTTCATGCTGTTTATTATTACTTTACTAGAGTGTTTCGGTAAGTAACAAGTGTGTTCCAACTGCTTTATCTCTTGGCCCATTCTTTGCACAGGGATGCAGCTGAGGGCATCTGAGTCAGTCAAGGATTTTTCCATCAGCTGCTTTTAACCGCTTCCATTTTGGGGGAGTTTTTTTATTTGTTTGTTTTTAATTTTTAGTTTGCCTTCTGTTTTCTCTCAAAAGGTTTGCCGTGTTTAAAAACAGGACATGACATCATTATTTTATGTTCATGTACCATTAGCACTTCAGTGGACAACACAATGGGTCTACAAATGTCCCTGAAATCAGATTGAATTGGTAAGGTATGCCATTGTTAAAAACTGTATGATAGAAAGTCTATTTCAGTGGATAAATCCACAGAGGAGTATTTCTGACCAGAAAAGGGCATGATCCTGAGTAATACTGACTGCCACAAATATTACTGAACTCATTGGGATTGGTGAATTATTGCTTCCTTTTCAGATAATCTGATACCTTGACAGAAGGCACAGACAGAAATTGCATCTGTCGTGTGACTGGCCCCTTGAAAGCACTCCACTGCCATGTTCTTACAGAAGAGCACAGCTGCAGAGCGCTCCAATAGCACAACAAATTAACCCTCATTATATGAGGGTTCAAATGAAGGTGCTCCAAACCAGGGTGTTTTCATTAACTTCTGCCTGCTCCAGAGGCTGGGCTGCTGCAGTCCAGGAAGAAAGCAGGGGAGGGAGGTCCATGTTGGGGTTTGCCCAACTGCGCTGGCAGGGGGCAGGTGGATTGGAGCCCCCCAAGGTGGGCACATGTTGGGGAAACCCCAGAATTAACCTCTCTCCCCTGCCTTCTTCCCTTCCCATCCTAAGACATACTGGAACTGGGAGAGGGGGGCTGTACCTAGGGCAAGCAGCTAAAGATCTGCAGTCTCTCTCCCATGATTAGCTCCAAATTGGACCTCAATTCTCCACCCTCCCAATCCAACAGTGAACATCTGTTGGGTCGGGAGGATCGGTCTAAATCATGGCACTGTCTATGAAGTGCCATGAGTTAGACCAGGGAGCTGCACTTCTGTCTGCACCTAGAGTTTACATCCCAGTCAGTACAAGATGCCTTTGTGTGGGGACACAGTTTTTTCCCCATTACTTTAATGAAGTGAAACTGAAAATAGAATGCTAAACTCAACATGTGAGGGACTAGCTAGTTACAGAAAAGCTCCTGGAGAGAAGAGTGCAGTTCAAAAAGGAGTAGAGCCTTCAGGTTAGTAGCTGAAAGGGCCTTGCCCATCTTTGCCAAAAACATGTCCAAGTAAAGAGTTTGGTTCCAAAGTTTAATCTATTTTGTTTTTAGAGCTGGGTTAATAATTCATCATAAATTCCGTAGTCAAAGATTTTGCCATTTTTCCTTTTCCTTGGTCCAGAAACAATTTGCAGTTTTCACCACTCTTTTTTTTTTTCTAATGTAACAGACTTTTTCATGGCATGGACCACAGTTAGAGAGATCTGGACATTTACCTTTCTTTAACAAATGTCAACAGTTTTCCAATTCAAGACCAAATAAACATCTCTGATGAGTGCAGCCACTGCTAATGCAAAATTAAAGTGCTAAGAAAGTATTTAGTATATGCTAGCTGTGTTCTAATACAGTTTAGCACCTGGATCTAAGGGGGAAGGAACCAATATCAGTCCACAAACTACTAGCAAGACTCTAGAGACTGCCCACTGATCTATAGAGCTCAGTTTGGGAACCCCCATTTAAAAATAAAGTGTTCTATTGTTTCTATGCATAGTATCAAAAGCCAATGCCAGGCTGAAATGTAAAATATCTACTGCATCACATAGCCCACCCTCCTCCCATACAGGATTATTTCATGTTTAATATACTAAAGTTTTGCCTAATCCTGTGTATTACCTGCTCAACACCTGTTGTTATTTTTTAAAACATCTAAATTGCTTAGCAGTAATCCTGTGAAGGAGAGTTGAAGCATTGCTCCTATTCTTCAGAAAAGAAAATTGAAGAACAGTGATTAAGCACTTTGTGCAAGGTCACTTAAGAAGTCTTGAAGCAGCAGCTGGGCATAGGAGGCAGATATCCTCACTCTTCATTCTGCACCTTGCTTAGGAGACCACCATCCTCTGTCTAGCTTAGTGCTTTTCAATCTGTTTTCATTTGCAGACCCCTAAATTTTTTTTTAATGTAGGTGCAGATCCCTTTGATTTGTAAGAGTGGCTACTCACATACTTTGGATTGATCATAGTCATCTTTTGCGGACCCCTATAATCTGTGGACCCCCAGGGGTTTGTGGACCACAGGTTGAAAACCATTGCTGTAGCTCAAGGTACAAAAGTTTGTGGAGGTTCAATTAATTCACTTGGGGTTGCAAACACTTGAGGAGCAGCCTTTTCAAAAGAAGTGGTAAAAAGCAGGTTAGTCAGAGGTAAGTGCCAAACTGCACCTTGCACCTTTGAAAATTGCCCCCTAAATATTTATGCAAAGCCTGTCCAGGCTGTCTGAGCATCAGAAATCTGAAATGTTTTTCTGAATTTTTCCTGTTTTTCCCCAGTTTTTATGTTTGCAGACAGGCCAGTGCTTGCAGAATCAGGAGAACTCAAACAAGCAGAGACAAAGGCAAACCAAAACAAATGTTTTTCTCAATGCTATGAGCTATGGATTGAAGGGGCAGCATAGAGGTATTCATTATTCAGGTGTAGATGCCTGTGCCTAATATTCAGGCCAGTGGAAATCCAGCTTTTGTAGAATTATCACAGCTTGTTTGCTCAAATTGTCATAACTTTTGCTGCTTTTATCATGTAAAGATAGAAGTGGCCCCTTCCATGCTTCAAAAAGAAGCAGAAAATGATGCAGTGCAGATGAATATTTCAGCCCTGGACGTAGCTACTGACCTTTTCTCAGGACTTCTTAAAAAGCCCATTCACTGGGAGTGGGCTGCAGAGTGCAAAGGGGAATCAGAGGAAAAACAGTCTTTCTATATCTTTGCTACCTTATTAATTGCTATGATATACCTTAAAAAAATATTGACTCTGTTGATCTGCATACCAATATATTTTTTTCTGTATCAGCAAGCTACTCTAAATTTAGTGCTATTGCAGAAATGGAGAAAAGTTACAGATATGTGAGCTTTCAAGGACTTAAAGTATAATTGCACGTTGGCATGGTTTTCCTCTGTCATTCTCACGTTCTAAAAGGATGTGGTTTCACCCCTCCCCCATCACTTTGGTTGCAGACTGAAGAAAAATATGAGAAGAAAGAATTCTAAGAAAAGTTATCTAGTACTTTCTATAACAACACTAAATATAAAAATGTTTCAGCATTTTTTTGTTTTAAAATGCACTAAATTCTGGGGACCACAGACATCTATATTGCTTTTGGATAATACCCAGTCCTGCCACAACTCACCACTATGCATAGGTTGGGCCTGGTAGTGCTGTTAGTTTCTAAATTCTGCTCATAACTTTCTCTTCAACCAAGATATGACTTCAGCTACACTGCCCCATGATTAAGGTAATTTAAATGATGTAAATGCTAAATATTCATGGGATAGCAGTATATATGGCAATATATACCTTCTGAAAATGATCTGGGCCAAAGCATTATAGACCACCCAGAGATCAGAAACAGCTTGTTATGCCTCTGAGCAAAACAAAGAGGATTTCTGCCTGGATGCAAAACTTTTATTGATGGGAAACTGGCTCAAATCCCAGTTCTTTGGTACCCTTCAGTATATAACCGTGCAGACTTTTGCAGCTGAGCATGATTTCATGGCTGTGAAACACTGAAATGGTCCTGAGGAATGAATTCTCATGTAGACCTGATTGGGTGGGCAGATGCCTACTGAAGAGGAACAGTCTGATATTTTGCCCTACTGGGGCCTTAGAGATGATGTCACGTATGTGAAGTGCCTCACTGACCCTTTGGCATCTGGAGTCAGCTGTGGAAGGCTTAGAAGCAGCCTCATGCCCCTTACAGCACAGAATAAAACTTGGTGACAGTCCCTCCCACTAAAAGCATAGAGCAGGAAGAAGAAAGGCAGCTCACTTGCAAAGTCCAGGGTACCACTGGATTTGCTGCACCAGGTCTACAATCACACGACTTGCTTAAAGCCATGTAATCGTAGATTGGGAGTGAGTTGTGCAGACATTCAGTGGTGCTGGGAGCTCTGTGTAAATCACTTGGCGTGCAGGGAGACGTGGGCAGCATCAGGGTGGGGGCTGCCTGTCCTGGGAAAACAGTTACATAAACCATTGTAAAACCCCTGCCATGCTGCATTCAAAAACAGCCTGCACAGAGCTGATCTGTGCAAAAGAAAGAGATAGGAATCTCTTCCTCCTGTATAACAGTGTCAGAATTTGGTCTTGTTTGAAAATGACAAAACCTGGCTCAAAACCTCAAAGTCAAGCTGTCTGGGCTAAGGGCAGAAATTACATGTAAACTGGCATAAGTGATCAGAAGATTGCTCAAATGTGTAACATAACATAAGTTCAGTGCACAAAAACTGCCTTCAAAATGGCCAAAACGGGTTTAAGGTGAACCCAGATTGATGTAGTGTCAGACTTTGCTGATTTCAGGAAAATCGGTTTATTGAACTTCTGTCCAAGATCCCCTCCAGATTCAAGTTAATTCACAGTCCCCCAGCATCCCAGAATACTTTGCACCTCTCCCACAAACCACCCCTTGCAGGGGGCATGGGCTAGCCTTTGCTCAAGCTGTCTGCTCTATTTCCCACCCCGCTCCCTGGCTTCTGACTTGGGCCACTGCAGGCATGTATCTGCATTTCCAGAATTAAAAATGAATGGCTGTTCATTTGCTTATCAGTTCAATCTGTGCATCTTAGACTAACCTGTGAAGATTAAATTGATTCAGACTGGGGCTTTTTGACTGTCGGTACTTGGCCCCATGAACGACTGGTGCCTCCTGAGACTGGGAGACACCATTTGTAAGCGGCAGCATCGGCGGCAAGCAGGGTCTGCCCACAGATGCCAGTGGCGGTGTTGGCTGCGGGGGGTGAGGTGGCAGGTGGCGAGTGGGGACCACCTGCAGGCACCAGCAGATGCATTGGCAGCAAGGGGGAGTGGTGGCCAATCTTGAAGCGGGGGGAACGTGCCCCCTGTTTCCCCCCTACGGGTTGCCTATGCTTTGCCCTGAAATTCACAGCTCTGGTTTGTTGCATTAAATGGTTAAATATCGTGGCTGTCGCTCCTGGCTTCAGCAGACTGTAATAGTAAAACCAGTAGCATAATTAGGGGTGGGTGACCAGGGCATCAGCCCCAGGTTCCAATTTTATGGGGATAAAAGAATGTTGGCTACTGTCATTGCTAGCCCAGCCACTGACACTGTCTCAGCAGCTGCTGCCACCCAAGATTCATACAATGGCTTGTTATGCCTAAGTAAAACAAATAGGAGTAACATTTTCACACTTGGGTGTTCTTTATCTTCTCAAACTGGCCTTAAAACCTTGTTTAGACATCCAGTGAAGTTCCCTGATTGGGAACTGAAGGTACTCAGCACCTTAGGAAACCAGGCAACTTACTCAGGTGCCTAAATCAGGGTTGGACTTTAAGCATCCATATTTGAAAATCTGGCTAGTGTTTTTTCTCTCATAGGGACAGTTTGAAAGTCCTGTGCTGCTGCAGCCATCTCTGAACTGCTGGCAACATAATTTTATAAGGAGTAATTGAATTTCTGTTCCACAGTTGTCACAGAAGGGATTGAATATTCTTAGAAGCTGCATGTATGAATCGGAGGGGATACTATTATCAGATGTAAACAGCCTCAATGAGGATTTAATGGTTGTTCATGAGCAAATAATGCTTGAGCTGTTTCTGAAAGTGGTTGGTTGAAATATCTCACAGGATACCGGAGACCTTGAATGCAGCTATTTCAGTTTACCCTGGTGGGCTGTCTGACCTTTGGATTTTCTTTTTAATAATGTAGGTAGGAACAGGGGAAATTTACAATACAAAAAGGGCATTTTCTTAGGGGTAGCATGTCACCTTAGGCACTACTGCACTTCAGTTTTCCCCATTTCTTCACAAACAAGCCAGTCTGCAAGCCTGCAGGGTGTTTGTGTTATAAAAGCAAAGATCTAAAGTACTTCAACACTTGCCCCTGGTTTAAGAGCTCAATGCAAAAAGTTGTGTATGTGGAGTAGGCTTGCAAATGTGTGTAGCCCTAACGAAAGTCTTTGTGGTCCAACCTGTTTCTATTTTGTTTTTTGAAATTATGTAACACAAAACGACATGTTGGCTTAATTTACTTTTGTTGCAGTCAGGGCTTGTTATCAGTGCCTTGGCACTTTAGGCAGGACTTGTTTTTTGTCCTTCACTTCCTGTTCCCATGCTCCCACTAACCCAAAACCCCCCAAAACCACTAGGTCAGTGGTTCTCAACATTTTTAGACTCAAGGCACTCTTTAGAAAATGCCAGTTCTTAGCTTTCACTTGTTTTTTTAGACTATGGAAAAATCGTAGAACAATTCTTCTGTTACAAAGAACTCAGACCACAATGGGTTCCAAAATGTATTTGACACAATGGATTCCCATTTGAAATCTCTGGATTTATCTTGTGGATCATGTGTAGGTGTTCACACACCTAACAGTGCTAACAGTTAGA
Organism: Alligator mississippiensis; assembly: GCF_030867095.1. Taxonomy (NCBI): domain Eukaryota; kingdom Metazoa; phylum Chordata; order Crocodylia; family Alligatoridae; genus Alligator; species Alligator mississippiensis. Next base: position 132,731,669 of record NC_081826.1, on the reverse strand, counting down.
GCAGGGGTGGGAAATTATTTTGGATGGAGACCTGCTTAATGGGTTTTGGTGAGCTGTTGAGGGCCACGTGGGTAGCCCCGCCCTTTGAAAATTGCCCTGGCCCCTGGTTGCCATCTTGGGACTGGACATCCCACCCCCTAACACCTGACCTTTGCCACTGGAAGTTCCCTCCCTTGCCCCCTGGAAATACTCCTTTTGGAAGGGGGGGTTGCCATTTTAGAATCAGAAAAAAAACCCAACTAAATCATACACTAAAAAAACCCACCTACTAGAACATATTTTAATTTTATTACAAAAAATATTTTTGTCATGATTTGTGTTTGCGTAGTATATCTAAGGAAGATTGCATAATAACTCAAAAAATTCTTGGTTTTGTATATTGTGTGTGTATGTGTATGTAAGGTGGGGTATGGAGGGTGTGTGTGTGTGTGTGTATGTGTATGGTAAGCTGTTGGGGGTATTGTGGGGGGTTGTGAGGGGGTGTGGCTGTGTGCGGGGGCATAGGGTATGTTAGGGTGTTGTGTATCTGTGGGGGGTTGAGGTGGCGGAGAGTGGGTGTGTGGGGTTTGTGGGGTGTGAGTGAAGGTGGGGGAATGTGGAGACCCCCTCCACACTCCCCACATGGTGCAGCAGCAGGCAGGGGTGCTCAGAGCTCTGGTGCCCAGTGGGACACAGCTGTGGCCAGCTCTGCACATCGTGGGGAGGAGCACATCCCCCGACCAGGCAGTCTGTATCACCAGTGCTCCCTGCACTTGCACAGCACAGGTGGGAAGCCCTGCGTGCTGAAGCCAGCTGTCTTCCCCACTGGGGCTGCACAGCATGGGAGGGAAGCCCCAGGTGCTGGAGCCGGCTGCCTTTACTGCCTCCAGGGAGAAGGCGCAAGCTCTGAGACTTCCCTCCCCTGCCGTGCAGCCCTGGCAGGGAAGGCAGCCTGTTCCAGCACGCGGTGCTTCCCTTCTGTGCTGCATGAGTGCAGATAGTGCTGGTGATACAGACTGCAGGTGGGGGGCTGCACTCCACACTGCAATGTGTAGCGCTGGCTGCAGCTGCGCCCTGCTGGGTGCCTGCACTGGGCACAAGCATCCTGAGTGCCCCTGCCTGCTGCTGCCTATGCCACCACCTACCAGGGCTGCGCACCATGAGGGGAGTGTGTGTGTGTGTGTGGGGGGGTCCCCACAGCCTTCACCTTCCCTCACACCCACATACTGCCTACCCAAGCTCTGTGCTGCTGCCACCCCCTGGATGCAGGCTTCGTGCTACTGCCAGCCCCAGCCCCATGCTCTGCGCTCCTGCCCAGCTGCAGCCCTGCCCTGGCCACTTCCCTACCTGTTGCCTGGAGCGAGCGGGAGATCAGGGAAGTGGAGCAGGTCCCCAGGGGCTGTGGCAACAGCAGCCCCTCCTGGAAGCTGTACACTGGCTGTACCTTCAGCCCACAAGGGTGGGAGAGAGGTGCAATAGGTATGTTTGGTGGGGGGGGAAGTACATGTGGGTGTCTCACTTCCACCCTTGTGTTGGTCTGGGCAGGGTGCAATTCATTGGGGGGCACTGCAGGCTGTATTTTGCCCATCCCTGATTTAGAAGCATCCTGTGGCACCTTTGAAAGGATGTCATGGCACCCCACTGTGTCACAGCACCCTGATTAGAATCACTGCCCTAGGCAGTTCACTGGAGCCACCCTGTTCCCTTTGATAGTCAGTGGTATTTCTGTCTGTGATTTAAATAGGTCATGACGTTAGTGTCTGTCCTCCATATTTCTGTTCATTGTTATGTGCTGAGCACTTCTTCTCCTCACACAGTGTAGCGATTACCAGGTTCAGTAAATACAGGCATATTTAACAGGCCTGAATCCAAGAAACATACTCTACAGAAAGATTATCTGGGGAACTTGCTTAAACTTTAGGACCATGCCTACATTTTTCTTTTATTTTTAAAGCAAGAATTTTTTTTCTTTTTCTGAAAGTAATCTGACAAATCATTGTTTCATACTAATAACAAAGGGTAGTTTCAAGAGCTTGGCCAACAAATCAGTAAACTGATATGCGAAGAAAACCTCCTGAGAGCATTTCATAACTCCCATCCCCCTGCTAAAAAACAGTGAAATCTAATGACTATTCCTTGAAACTGCTGCCTTGTCCCCAAATGATGCTATTGTTTAAAGAAGAGCAGATATGAAAAAAAGGAAACAGCTATGCTAGCAATACTTAAATGATCTTGCAGAATCCAAGCCATTTTTGCTGAATCAACTTCTCTTTCAAGAGAAATGCTATTAACAGAACTTTCATACATAGACAATTTACATCTAGGACTTGAGTATAAAATAATTCCTTTGTCCTTGCATTTGGCTTTTGCTTATGCATGCAAGCTGGTCAGAAAATGGGATTATTTCTTCCTGCAGAACATTTTGACTTTTTAACCCCAGGGAAAAAAAATCAAAACTGGAAAACCCCAAACTTTCTTTAACCCACTTAGTGGCATTACGATAGCTGTTCCCCCAAGTGATGGTTTCCACTGAAATAAGGGAGCTACTGAAGAAGTCTTTGGAATTCGTGAAAAATGCCTCCCAACTTTCTAAAGTTGGTTATAAAGCATCTCCTTTCTTCAGCTAATTAGTATATAATTTTTAAGATCATATAACTATTAAGTAAGTAGACTTAGGGCGCAGACAGAAGAGCAGCTTCCCATGGCAACTCATAGTGCTTTGCAGGAAGCACTATGAATTGCAGTAATGCCAACTATTGCAAAACCATCATGAGATTCAGGATTTCAAAGTCAAAATAACTCTGACTCTCGATCTCCTGATTCAGTCCTCAGATCTTTGGATTTTCTCAGCTGGTAAGTGGAGGGAAAGGGGAGGGGGTAGAGGAAAGGGGTTGGGGTGGGGGGATATCCAAGCCTCCACAGTGAGGGAGGGAGTGGGGCAGGAGCAGGGGCAGGTGAATGGGGCCCCGGGGACGGAGTGGGTCATCCAGAGGCATGGGGGCGAGGCACAGTCCCCTGCAGCAGTGCACACCCCTGGGGGAGACATGGGGGCATGCAGGGCAGAGGTGGGCTGCCTGCTGTGGGCTGAGGCTCCATGCCCTGCTGCCTTGACCTGGGAGCTCAGCTGTGCGATGCCATTGCTGCCCTCTGGGTGGGCAGGGGACATGAGGTGCGCTGGCAGTGTGGCACATCCCCAGCCCGCTTGGCAGCAGGAGGCACACTGGTGTTGTGTGGCTGAGCTCCTGGGGCAAGGCAGAAAGGTGCAGAGCCCCAGCCTGCAGCAGGCAGCCCACTTCTGCCCCGCAAGGGGGCATGTACCACTAGGCCTCCCCCAGGGATGTGTGCTGCTGCGTGGGGCCATGCCCCCCGCTTCCCCACCTCTGGATGACCTGTCCCAGTCCCGGGGCACCATTCATTCCTGCCCCTGCTCCTGCCCCACTCCCTCTCTCACCTCAGGGGCCTTGATCTCCCCCTGGCAGCTCTTTTCTCTCCACTTACTATCTGGGTGCTCTCTCTGTCTGTCTGCTCCTCACTCCCAAGCCACAGCCTGCTCAGTACTGTTGCCCTGTTGCTGCTTCTCATTCCTGACCCACAGTGCCCCATGTCACAACCCAAAGTTGTGATTTTTGTTTTGTGTGTGCTTTGGCACCACTGAATTATTTCCTGCCAAATTGCAGCTTCTTTGCACGGTGGAGTTTTCTGCTGCAAAGGAGAGCCCCGGGTGCAAAAGAAGTTCCCGCTGTTTTGTAGCTTTCTTTGCAGGGTGCATTTCTTTGTTGCAGCACAGAAATGCTCGTTGCAAGGAGTTCCCGCCATTCATATTCAAATTTGTGCCCCACCATTGGCTAGTTCTAAATTATTCACATGTGGCGGCTAGTGATTGGCTTGCTAGCCGTATAAAAAGCTTGTGTGGTTTCCGCCCAAGTTGGAGGGCTCCACGAACACCAGGAGGAGGAGACTTCACGCTGTGTGAAGATCTCTAAGCGCTGCGGATCCTCACGGACCCAACGCATTTCAAGCAGGCAACAGAAGTCTGATCAGGCTCTAGCCTCTCCCCGTCACCGAGCGCAATCCCGACGTATCCTTCTTCCCTGCGCGCAAAAAGGATCCACGGAGCCTAGCAAACTTCGTGTGAGTGTATTCAGAGCTCTTTACCGTATGTACTTTCTCCGGTTGGGATAACGGGCTTGTGGTTTAAAGCCTCCAACCGGATGGGCTAGAAGAGTGTTCACGGGAAGGAACTCTAGTCCGCCTCTCTTCTTTTCTATCTGCAACTGTAACTCAAGCAAGTTTTCTGCCTGCACCGTGACCATCTTCGCTGTAAGTAAATAATCTTTCAATCAACCACTACGCCTCCGTAACTAATTCTAGCTCGCACGTACCAAACCGCCCAGCGGTTTTCTCCAGCCCCGCATGCCCGGGCTGCTGGCCACAGCCCACGTGCGCAAAGACGGGCCCAGCTCGCCCCCGGCCCGCACACCCCACATCTTGCAAGGGTGTGTGGGGACCCTCCCTCCCCATGCTCCAACCCCCCCCACCACACCCACAGCCTCCAACACCTTCACAAATAACACCCCCCACCCCACACACACACACACTTCAAAAGTAACATCTCATGATTTCCTTGCTAATCTCTTGATTTTTAAGAGTTTGTCTCATGATTTTTGGCACAGTGGGGTTGGCAATACTGGAATTGCAACAATCACCTGGACCCAAGAGAATTAACTGTTGGGTCCGGGAGTTGGGGGTTCCAGCTGCTTGCTGCAAGCCTGCAGCCTGGTCTCTAGCAACCTACTCCCTTCTCCCAGTCTGTTGCTGTTTTCAGAATTGGAGGGGGAAAAGGCAGCAGAGGGAGCTTGTTCTGGGGGTTCCCTAGTCTGCGCTGCCCACCTCAGGGCGGCTGGAATACACCCGCTCCACCTTCCAGCCCTAGTAGAAAAAAAATTCCCTCCGCTCTCTTTCCTCCCTCGCATTCTGAAAACAAAGACAGGCTAGGAGGTCTGCAGACACAAGTTACAAAACTGCTCTGTTTTGGAGTGTGTTCATTTGAACCCTCATGCAATGGGGGTTAAGATTTTCATGGGATTGGGCCTTTTTAAAGCAGTCTGCAGCCATACACTTCTGTTTGCTCATGGCTGTAGACCACTTTCTGAGGCCAGATCAAGCAAAAAATTGTCACTTCTGTTCATGCCCTTTGGCTTCTAAGTACAGTTCTTTTCCATCTTGTTCAAGGCTCTGACAATGCATATTGCATCTCTTTTTGTAACATGCCACCACCTGACTCTTAAGACTGCAAGAAGGATGAGGCCCACAAACCTTCTGTAATAACAGATTTTTAGGGACTTGGGCAGGGTGGAATAGAATGGCCCTTCAGCACCTAAGTTTATTTACATGTGAAATTGGCAGAATAAGATCTGGCCCTTAACATTTTACTTCACCGTCTGTTATAAAATCTTCATATGAGCTAGAATTTTTTAGCAGAATTGCCTCTCTTAGTCCCCAAATTAATGATCTTTGCTTGTTTCTCCCATCTCTGTATTGGAGGAATATGCTTTAGTTTATAGAAATGTTTTTTTTAAAGCTTTTGTTCCACACTGTATCCAAGAACATTGTTTCAACCAAGTTTGCCCACTTTGAGATTCAAAATGTCAGAAATTAAAGCAGCAATGTTTTGCACTATCATAGCCCCTCCTGGAAGCCTGATTCAACCCTTCATTATTCCAATTTTACACTGCTGCAATTCCATTGAAATAAAGAATTACACCCACTATAAAAAGGAGCGAACTAGGACTACTGTTTTGAGAACGAAGTAGAGCTGTTAATGAACTACAGCTCCTTCAGGCACCCCAGGAGGGAAGCAAAGAAGAATGATTAGCATCCTTTTGTAAATAAGTACACCGAGGAAGTTATTTCATTGAAGCCCTAATCAAAAAACTGTTTTCACCCTATTATTCAGTGTAATTCATTATCCAGAACTGATTAAAACTATACAGTCCTGAAAAAACCCCAAATTCTGCTTTAACTGGTATCATGATAGCTGTTTCCCCATATGGTGCTTTCCACTGAAAGGAGGAAGCTACTGAAGAAGATAAGTCCCCAGAGAAGCCTGTACTAATCTTTGGAATTTGTGAAATGGATTTTCAAAAGTGCAGGGAACATTTAGCACTAAATTCTCATTGAAAGGAAAGTAAATGAAATGAAAGCTGGCTGAAAATTGTGAATCGTGAAAGTTGTGAGTTTTTTTCCTCCCACTGAAAAATCTCAGTAAAAATGGAAGTAAGAAGTTATCACAATTTGAGATTGTTTTAGATTACACAGAATTTTTGACAAAGTGTCTGCTTACTGTAGAAATATTGATTTTTAATTGAAACCTTTCTGGCTGAAAACTATTTCAGTGGAAAATGTTTGATCAACTTATCTCCTCCTTGTGCTCTTAAAAATCACTCCCATTTATATTGAAGTATGCCATATATCATTAAATCAGAACTTAATCCCAACCATTGAAAACTGATTAGGTACCAAAAATGAGCACATAGTAATATCTAAGAGAATGTACTTATTTTTATTCCAAATCTGCAGAAGAGTGATGGCATCTCAGATACCTCTGTTTGACTTAGCAAATGTTGACATTAATTTGGGATCTTGGGATAATGTATGCATGTGTTTTCAAGTAAACTGAATCTGGACCTGATTAATTGTACTGACTAGGCTGCAGGCTCAGAACTTTCCAACAACTTCATAAGAGCTGTTCATCACTTCAAGTGCTGGCCCCTTTTCCTGCTATTTGTACTATACTGTTGTACTATACTGACATAAATTGGAGTAAGACTGTTTAGCTTCTGTTTCCAAGCTCCTGCAGAAGGTATTATGTGTACCTCATGAGTTACCCCAGCGGACAATGTTTGAAAATAATACATTTTACCTACAGGCAGATAAAATAGCTCTCCTCTGTGCCCTGGAATGTCTGGGTATTGTGGTGAGCTCTTTCAAAAATTCTGTCAGCTTAAGTAGAACAAATACACTATTCATTAGCCTTAGGTTACAAAATAACCAGTGGTCATTAACTGTTGTTATGGGGATCCAGAATTATTATGAAAAACGAAATATGTGAATTTATTTTGTATACCTTAGGGATTTAAACCTATTTTAATTCTGATCTAATTAAAAACTACATGATAATCTCTAGCCTCAGGCTTTTCCTACCCACCCATGGATAGCTGCTTAATTTATCCCCTCAAAATAAACAAAGAAGTGCTGCCACATCTGGTACCGAGTGCAAAATGTCCTATGTGGAGGCTCTGTATAAAGTAACATCTTCTGATTTTGCCAAAGGCTTTGCCAGAGTCTTCATGGCTGCTTACAGGCTCCTACTTATTTTCCTCTGTGGCACTGTGTGCTAACTTTAGTGCAGGTAGCTTCACTGGCCATTCTTAAACTGAAAATTATACTGCAGTCTTTCTAAATAATCTGTTTTTAACAGATAGAGAATGCTTGGGAACCTTTGGAATAGAAGCAGAATCAGTCTAATGAGTATCTGAATATAATTTGGTACTTATAAATAAGGGTGCAATGCATGCGGTAACCTAATGTATTTAGGAGGGGTTTAGAGGCAAGAGTCTAACCCCTCTTTGAATTCTGCTTTATAAAAAGGTTGCCAACTCTCTTTGAATCTATTCCGGGAGGTTTCATCACATGATGTAATGACATTAATGACTTTACATCAGGAAGACAAATGCACATTACTATTACATTTTAAAAACCCACTGGGCAACTGTATAAATTAGATTCAACATTTAATGTTTATTTTAATGAATGCCCTATCATTTATCTCCTGGGTGATTCTCAGCAGTCTTCTAGAGATTTATCTTTAATTCCTAGAGACTCCAGGGCAATCCTGGAGGGTTGCCAACCCTACTTTATAAGGAGGTAACAATGAAAATGACACTGTAGAGACACTATATATGGCTCCTTGAATGGGGACCGAAGAAGAAGAAAAGTATCTTGCTCAGTTCCACAGACCCCCTCTTTTGAAAAAAGTGACACTAGTGGAGTTTGAAAAGAGTCTTGTCCACTCTGTGATGTGGGCCCTTATGGGCTGGGAAGCTCCTTGAAATGGGAAGATTCCTATATGCCTTTGGTCACTCTTTTCATTTGAGTTCTGATTGTTCTCTGTGACTTGCATGGAAATAATTAAATACAGTTTGAAGTAGGGACTACAACCATTTTTCTCCTATTGTTTACATGAGTAAAACATTTAACTGCAAAGCAAATTTACAGCTGCTGTGACTATTTAATTAAGTATGAAAAATATTAGCACCAGATGTGAGAAGGAACTAATTAGAACCATTAATTTATAATGTTCAAGTGAGGTTACTAAAAGTGTAGTAATATTTAATAGCTTCTGAAAGAGAGGGTCCTATATGAGGTAGAAGATCTTGGTTCAAGCCTCTGCTTATATTTTGGTTAAGAGATGATTTGAAGACAGGTTTTCTTTTTCCCAGGTGAGTGATCTAATCATTGGGCTCTTGGATAAAAGGGTGGCATTTCCTCCCAGCTGTCTGTGTTCAGTGTGTAGAGTTAGGTATGTTCTGAACACAGTTACTGCACTGAACTTTGCAGATGAAATAGGCTTCTAATCTGCCTAATTTCTAATCTGTATATTCCATGGAGGCCTAGGCATGAGATAAGCAGTGAGAAGCTTGGGGCCATCGGGATTTAGTGCCAGGCTTGTCCAACGGCAAGTTTTAAGGTGCTAATATTACTGGTGGAACTTAGGGTGGGGTCACATAAGACAATTACTATGGAGGAATTCTGCCTTAAGTTTTAGTCTATTGTAAATTCCCTCTGTAGTAAGGAGCAGATGTGACCAGGTTTTCCAAACTGGTTGCCCAAAGCAGGTGCTGTTGTGAGTGCTGGCCACTAGGTGATAGGAATCTGGTTTACACTGATTTAATGGCTATATGGGGATGAATTTGATTAGCAGAATGGATATATACATCCAGTACAGTGGTATTAACTTAATTCTCAGTTTCTGAGCAGTAACTTTACTCTAGAGTGGAATGACTTGCACTGTTCTAACGCTACACATTGTATGTCAACTTGACTTTTGCGAAGGAATAAACTGAACATGATGAGTACAGGATTCGAATTACGGGGAGGCTTGAGGTGGGGCTCAGCCACCCCATAAGAGACTAAGCAGCTCAGGTGGCGGCAGCTCCTTCCAGCTGCCACTGTTGCAGATCCTGTCAAGAGTTGAAGTGTAATTTGAACCCTGGTTGAGTATCCTCATCTCTAGATATCTAGAGAATGTATTTGTTTCCAGGTTAAGGCATGGGATTTGATGTGACTGGAATAAAAGAGACTTAGTGATATAGTTTGCTTATATACAGTTTATGATGTGATTGGAATAACAGAGACTTGCATGACTGGAGTACTGTCATGGATGGGTATAAAATGTTCAGGAAGGACAAGCAATGGAGAAGAGGGGAGTTGGTTCTTATGTAAAATAGCCATATGATTGCTCAGACCTCCAATAAGAAACTGGGGATAAGCCTGTTGAAAGTCTCTGGGTTAGGGTCAGAGAGGAGCGCAACAAGCGTGATGTCATGATGGGGGTCTGCTGTAGACCACCAGACCATGAGGATGAGGTAGATGAGATTTTCTGTGGAAGTTTCCAGATCACAGGCCCTGGTTCTCATGGAGGGGACTTCAATCACCCTGAAGCTTGCTGGGAGGACTGCACAGCAGTGTACAGCCAACCCAGGAAGTTTTTGGAGGGTGTTGGGGACAACTTCCTCCTGCAGCTTCCTCCTGCCATACTTTTCTTGACTTGATGCTCACAAACAGGGACGAATTGGTGAGGAATGTAGAAGTGGATGGCAACTTGGACAGCAGTGACCATGAGATGATTGAGTTCAGGATCCTGAGGAAAGGAAGAAAGGAGAGCAGTAGAGTAAGGACTCTGGACTTCAAAAAAAGTAGACGTTGACTCCCTTAGAGAACTGATGGGCAGGATCCCCTCATTGGCCAGTCTGAGGAGGAAAGGAGCCCAGGAGAGCAGGTTGTACTTTAAAGAAACCTTACTAAGGACACAGGAATGAACCATCCCAATGCACAGGAAAACTAGCAAGTATGGCAGAAGACCAGCTTGGCTTAGCAGGGAACTCTTCAATCTGCTAAAACACAAAAAGGAAGCTTACAAGAAGTAGAAACTTGGACAAATGACTAGGGAGGAATAAGAGTATTGCTCGTGTATGCAAGGATGTAATCAGGAAGACCAAAGCGTGATTGGAGTTGAAGCTAGCAAGGGACATGAAGGGTAACAAGAAGGTTTTCTACAAGTATGTCAGCAACAAGAGGAAGATCAGGGAAAGTAGGCATTCCTCACTGAATGGGGGAGGCAACCCAGTCACAGATGTTATGAAAAAGGCTAAAATACTCATTGCCTTTTTTACCTCAGTCTTCACAGGCAAGTTCAATTCCAAAACTACTGCACCTGGCAGCAGAGTTTGGAAAAGGACAAATAGAGCGCCCATCTTTAAGAAAGGCAAGAAGGAGGATCAGAGAACTAGAGGCCGATCACCTTTACCCTCAGTCCCTGGAAAAATCATGGAGCTGATCTTCAAGGAATCCATTTCTGAGCACTTGGAAGAGAAGAAGGTCATTAGGAAAAGTCAGCATGGATTCACCAAGGGCAAGTCATGCCTGACAAACTTGATTGCCTACTATGATGAGATAACTGGCTGTATGGATGTGGAGAGAACAGTAGATGTAATCTACCTTGACTTTAGCAAGGTTTTTGATATGGTCTCCCACACCATTCTTGAAGTCAAGCTGAGGGAAGTAGGGGTTGGATGAATGGGCTCCAAGGTGGATAGAAAGCTGGCTGGATTGTTGGGCTCAGAAGGTAGTAATCAATGACTCAGTGTCTAGTTGACAGCTCATATCAAGTGGAGTGCATCAGGGGTTGGTCCTGGGAGCACTTTTGTTCAATATCTTCATCAGCTATCCGGAAGATGGGATGGCGTGCACCCTCAGCAAGTTTGAGGATGGCACCAAGCTGGGAGGAGTAGTAGATATGCTGGAGGGGGTAGGGCTAGGATCAGAGAGACCTAGACAAACTGGAGGATTGGATCAATAGAAATCTCCTGAAGTTCAGTAAGGACAAGTGCAAAGTCCTACACTTAGGACAGAACAGTCTCATGCCCTGTTACAGACTGGGGACTGACCGGCTAAGCAGCAGTTTTGCAGAAAAGGACCTGGGGGTTACAGTGGACAATAAGCTGAATAGAAGCCAACAGTGTGCCTTGTTGCAAAGAAGGCTAACAGCATACTGGGCTGCATTAGTTGCCAGCAGATTGAGGGAATTGATTATTTCCTTCTATTCAGCACTGGTGAGGCCACATTTGAAGTACTGTGTCCAGTTTTGTGACCCCCATTACAGAGAGTATGTGGGAACTGGGCTTATTTAGTCTAGAGAAGAGAAGACTGAGAGGGGAATTAATAGCAGCTTTCAACTACCTGGAGGGTAGTTAAAAGGAGGATAAAGCTAGACCGGGGACAGACAAAATACGGTCTGCCAGGCCATATTTCATCTGGCCCATGGGCACGCACAACTTGTACCCTGCCCAGCCCACATGCTTCACTTCCACCTTCATGCACAGGAGGGCCCCGGCCCTGAACCCGATACAGCTTCCAGGCAGGGCCACTGCTGCGGCCACTAGGGGACCTGTTCGGCTTCCCCAGCCTCCAGTGGCTCCTTCTCATGTCCTTGCTGCAGCACTCGCTCCAGGCAGCAGGTAGGGAAGCTGCAGCTGGGCAGGAGCATAAAGCATGGGGTTATTGGGAGTGTGAAGCTTAGGTGGGCAGGGTATGGGTGTGGGTGTGTGACGTTTGTGTGGTGTGAGGGAGGGTGGGGGGTGTAGGGACCCTGCCTACACACTCCTCCATGGCACACAGCCCCTGACACCAGTGGCAGCAGCAGCAGGCCCTCGGGCCGCTTGTGGCCTAATAAGCACAGCTGCCAAGTGGTATGCAGCCCCAGGCACTTCCAGGACCTGCGAGTGGTGGCCAGAAGAGGAGCCAGGCCGGCCTGCCTCTATTGTGCTGGGCTCACATGCAGTTCCCAGGACTCATGTGCTACCAGGGAGAAACCCTGCACAATGGAGCCGGCTGCCTTCCCTGCTCTCTGCTGCCATGTGCAGCTCCTGGAACGCCACCGGAAGTGGCAGGGAGCCCTGCTCCCTGCTTCCCAGTGGAGTCCCAGGAGCTGTTCGTTGTGGCAGGAAGCAGGAAAGGCAGCTGGCTCTTTTGGGTGGGGATTCCCTCCAGTGGCAAACAAGTCCTGGGAGCTGCACGTGAGCCTTCCATGATAGAGGCAGGCTGGCCTGGCTCCACAGCTTGCCACCACGTGTAGCTCCCAGAATTGGCTAGAGCCATGCGCCATTGGGCAGCTGTGCCTCCATGGGCCACCTGAAGGCCCACCACCTGTTGATGCTGCTAGCACCAGTGGTTATGCACCATGGAGAGAGTGTGCGGGGGGTCCTCACACCCGACAAACACCACACCCACATCCTGTCCACACCTCCCACAACTCCTCTACCTATATACCCCCCACACCTCTCCAGCATACCCTACAGCCCCTCCCACAGACAGTCACATCCCCTCACAAACTCCCCCACACAACCACCCATACACACCCCAACATACACACACACTATAGAAGAGTAAGACTTTATTTTTTAGGTATTATGCAATCACCTCTACATACACTATGCAAACACATAAATCATGACAAAAATATATTTTTTAATTAAACTAAAATATGTTATAGATGTCTGACTTTCAGTACAGGAAACCCTCACTATTTGCGGATTCAGCATATGCAGTTTCAAATATTCGCAAATGCTGAACCTGCTTCTTAAATGCACTTAAAGGAGCTCCTCGGGAGCTCTGTGCTTGCTGTTGCTGGGCTCCCACTGCTGGGCTCCCGCCGCTGCCGCTGCATTCCCGCCATTGCCAGAGCAGCTGTGCTTCCCCCTGCCCCCCCCCCAACCTCCCTGCAGCTGCCAGGGGCACTAAGTTCATGACTGCAGTGCCTTATTCATGGATTTCACCATTCACGGGGGATACAAGAACATATCCCTACGAATGGCAAGGATCGCCTGTATATGATTTGTTTTTTTTCCGGTTCCAAGATGGCAACCCCCACACCCCCAATGAGTACTTCCAGGGGCAAAGGGTGGGACTTCGGGTGACAAAGGTCAGGGGGCAGGACCTCCGATCCCAAGATGGTGACCAGGGGGCAGGGCACCTGTCAAAGGGCAGGGCTAGTAGCTCTCGACAGCTCACCAAAACTCATTAAGCAGCCCTTCAGCTGAAATAATTGCCCACCCCTCAGCTAGACAGTTCTCAGTGGTGGCAAATGACAGAACAAGGAGCAATGGTCTCAAGTTGCAGCAAGGGAAGTTTCTGTTACACATCAGGAAAAACTTTATCGCTAGGAGAGTAGTAAAGCACTGGAACAGGCTATGGAGAGAGGTTGTGGAATCTCCATCATTACAGGTTTTCAAGACCCAGGTAGACAAAGCGTTGGTTGGGATGATCTAGTTGGGGCTGGTCCTGCTTTGAGCAGGGAGTTGGGTTAAATGACCTCCTGAGGTCCCTTCCTGCCTTAATTTTCTATGATTCCAGAATCTAAATGTTGACTCGATCTGTTTCATCTGACTATTGGCTACTTAAGTCAAGTGTATGAATCTAGCCCCACCAAATTAAATAAAATCATTTTTATATCCTTTATTGATGGGGGAAAAACCCACCAAACCAAAATATCCTCTTGTATAAACAATATTTTTGATGGGGAGAAGATGAGAGAGAACAGGTCATGTGTGACAGATGTTAATCACATTGCTTTATGCACTACAGGAAAGTGCTCTATTCCAATGCTACTGCAGTGATGACAACTGTGTTAGAACCTGCATACACTTCTGCAGAGATATTCAGTAGGATGAGTATGGATAAGTATCTTTCTCCTGCCTTTTCAATAGGCAGGAGGAAGATACTTACCAGAACAACAAAACCTGCTTCTGGACTGTGCTAAAGTGGCCACCCAGGCACTCACAGAGCAGCCTTCCTTAGATGCAGGCTTTTTAAGACCTTCCTAAGAAATGTTCAGGCAAAGTATCCAATGCCTGGTTCATATGCACATTCCACAGGCTCATAATTCAGTCAAATAAAAAAATATATCACCAACACGAGGCAAGCTCTCAGTGAGGGTTATTTCTCTGCTGTATTTCAGCTTTCTATTGCCAGCTACTCAGGCTGCAGAACTTTCTAAAACAAATCACAAGAATGTCTTTAGTAATGGAGAAACTTTCTTTCTTTTCTACTTAAAAATGGGTGACCTGTTTCTGCTGGCAATTTCAGCTTCAGAGATAAAGAAATTTTATACTTCCATTTTCATTCATTTTTATCTCTGAAATGCTTTTACTTTTGTTATCTTAAGGTAGTGTAAGAGTGATGTAGCCACAATGATCCAGAACTTATGTGAGAGGCAAGGATTTCTTAGGGTGTTATCTTTCATGGGACCACCTTATGTAGTATGGAGACATGCCTTCTCCTTCAGCCAACTGCTGAGGTTCATTCAGCTGGTGCCCTTTTTGAGCATAGTATGTAGTTGGTCTAATAAAAGATATCACTGTAAGAAATCCTTCCTTTTTGCTACCTTAACTGATTTTTTCTAACAGTGTAACACCAAATTATATTCATGCTGGTGCTATACAGCCAACCTTCACATGGACATAAATAGTTGAGCAGGCACATACTTTCCACTTAAGTATATCTCTTGCCATTTCTTCCATCAGAAATAATACTTACACTCTTCCCCCTATCCCTCCTCCAAAAAAGCTTAATAGTTGGCCCATCCCTATACAGGAATTTCATATAGCGTAGAACCTATATGAAAATAAAAAACGCACCTGGACATATCAGTTTGTCACAGCTGAAAGTAATTTTCTTTGAAGTGTTGTGGGCAAGAAGCATGTTTATCTAGGATTTTATTGATACTGTTTCATAAATTTTAACTATTTTCTCACATGAAATAAGAAAAGCGTGTTTTGCCTTCAGACTCAAATTTCTTTCTTTTTTTCTTTCTTTACTAAAGCAATTGAAATCAAGGAAAAATACCATTTAGGGCTATGGGACTGAAAAGATGTTCCTGAGCAGAAAGGCAGACAAAATAAATTTGGCTTTCCCACAACTAGCACTAAACTTGACAAATGAAATTTCATTAAAGTGCACAGTGTTTCACAAAACCTCCAGTAAATAACTTTCTCCCATAGGTCTCTCACATTTTCCAGAGGTTATTTTTAATTTGGATTCCATCCTGGCAGCAAGAAGATTTAAAAAGCAAAACCAGAGCTCAGCATTCATTTAGGGGTTAGTTGCTAATTGAGATTAACTGAATTTTTTTAAAAGCAATGCCCTTATATACATGCCATTTTTTTGTCAGCTCTTTCTCCAGGGCAATCCTGGAGAAGCTGCCTACCTGCCTCTGCCAGGGCAACTCCTGGTAGTGAGCAGCTGCTGCCCGTGCCAAGTCATTGTAGCTTCTGTTAGTTCAGCATGGCTCCACTCAGTGGATGTGCCACCAGAATGCAACATGTGCCAGGGGATGGCAGCAGCTGAATGGACCACAGCAGCTCGCTGAAGGAGCCGGCACATCTACACATGCTTTCAAACAGCTGCTGGGTACTGGCAGGAGCTCTGCTCCATTTGGCAGAGGTGGAGATAGCTAATACTGCAGAGGGACTTTAATTATGAACATACTCAATATTTTGCCAGCAGAACTTGGTGGTACAGATTAGTTCTTAGACCTGCATAGGGCTGTCATAATCAATAGGCTGAAACCAAAACTGCAGATCCAGACACCACTCTCCTGTGCTTTGGGGATGGTTCCAGATCCAAATTTAGGAGCCAGGACCCCTTCTCTAGAGTCCTAACCAAAACCAAGATTCTCGCAACTCCAAGCTTCAAATAAGTCTATAGCCATTAGCGCTGTGCAAAATTTTACCGGCTGTTTGGTTTCAACGCTGTTTCGACTCATTTTGAGCTTGAAACAGCAAAATCAAAATGAAACGAAGGGCTTCGAAACAGCCTCAAAATGAAACGAGGGCAGTCGAAACATTTCAAAACTTTTGAAATATTTCAAGTTTCAACCTCAAGCTGGGCTTGCCTGGATGTAGTCTTTCTGGATGATGGTGTCACCATGGATGTAGTCTTTCTGGACATTAAGAAGGCCTTTGACACTGTCTCTTACCCCATCCTCATCAATAAATTAAGCGACTGTGGCATTGATGCCTGCACAGTTGGATGGGTAAAAAATTGGCTGATGGGGCGCACCCAGAGAGTAGTGGTGGACAGGTTGTACTCAACCTGGTGAGATGTGAGCAGTGGGGTCCCCCAGGGCTCGGTCCTCGGGCCCGCACTGTTTAACATCTTCATCAGTGACTTGGGCGAGGGGATGGAAAGCATACTGTCCAAGTTTGCTGATGACACTAAGATGTGGGGCAAGGTGGACACACTTGAAGGGAGAGAGGCTGCAACTAGATTTAGACAGACTACAAAAGTGGGCAGATGAGAATAGGATGGGGTTCAACGTAGACAAATGCGGGTGTTGCACCTTGGGAGAAGGAATCCACAGCATACTTACAGGGTGGGGAGTTCCCTTCTTGAAAGCACAGAGGCAGAAAGGGATCTTGGAGTCATCATTGACTCCAAGATGAACATGAGCCGCCAATGCCAGACCGCAGCCAGCAAGGCCAGCCATACCTTGTCATGCATCCAAAGGTGCATCTCAAGCTGGTCCAGAGAGGTGATACTCCCCCTCTATGTGACTTTGGTCAAGCCGCAGTTGGAGTACTACATCCAGTACTGGGCGCTGCACTTCAAAAGGGATGTGGCCAGACTGGAGAGGGTTCAGAGGAGGGCCACCCGCTTGGTGAGAGGACAGCAGGACAGGCCCTATGAGGAGAGACTGAGGGACCTGAACCTGTTCAGCCTCAGCAAGAGGAGGCTGAGGGGGGACTTGGTGGCTGCCTACAAGCTCATCAGGGGGGATCAACAGCAAATAGGTAGAGCCCTTTTCTCCCTAGCACCACCTGGGGTGACAAGGAACAATGGTAATAAGCTGATGGAGAATAGGTTTAGGTTAGAGATCAGAAGGCAATATTTTACAGTTAGGGTGGCCAAAATCTGGAACCAGCTTCCCAGGGAAGTGGTCGTCACCCCTACCTTGGGCAAATTCAAGAGGAGGTTGGATGATCACCTGTCTGGGGTCTTGTGAACCCAGCCATTCATTCCTGCCTGTGGTAGGGGGTCAGGCTAGATGATCTGTTCAGTTCCCTCCTGACCCTAGCTACTATGAAACTATGAATTTTATTTTTATAGGAAGGGAGATACATTTATATTTTATTTCTATACATTTATACCTTACAGCATAGACTACAAACCTTACAGAACTTATATAGGAACGCAGATACATTTATACCTTGCGGCATAGACTACACATCTTACAGAATTTATATAGGAATTCAGATACATGTATATATTTGTATAAAAGCAAGACACTATGAAACACACCATGAAGCATAGTGGAAAGGCAGCTGGCAAGCCTTCAGGGAGGGATGGAAGAAGGGGTAGAGGTAGAGGTGTAATCCCCCTCGCCCCCCCTACTAAGACAGACTCTTTCCTACAACTAGGAGGGATGAGGCTTCCAGAAGCAACAAGGAGCGGGGAGCAGTGCCAGTGCCACTGCCTGTGCCTGAGACTGCATCCCCTCCAAGGGCACCAGCCATAACTCCCCCCCTCTCCCCCTGAACCATGACAACAAGCAGCAGCACCAGCACCAGCATGACAGTCTCTTCTACCCCCATTTCATTTCCCAGCCTGAGCCTTCCAGTGCCAGATGAAGAGTTGGAGCTGGATCTGGATCTGAGTGCCCTAGCAAGAGAAATTATGGAGAAGGAGGGGGAATCATCTGAGTTTGTGCTCCACACCGCTCAAGTTTCCCCTAGAGCCAGGTCTCCTTCCCCAGAAGGCACTTCAGAGGAGGCTGAGGTTGTGGAGGCAAGCGGTTTAGCTGAGTCAGCTCCTCTGTTGCTGTGCCTGCTGAGAAGGGAGAAATTGCAGCATCCACACATGCACCCACACCCCAGAAGTGGGTGGGTAGTGTGGTCTGGGATCATTTTGAGCTGGCAGATGATCCCACATACGCTATCTGCCTGCACTGCGAGCCAAAACCAGGCAAGGCAAAGGAAGAAAACACATGAACACCACAGGGATGCTGATGCATCTCCACAGGCACCACCCCTTGCCCTTGCTCCTCCTCAGCCTGGTACCAGTGGGAGCATGCCTAAAGGGAAGTCCCCCTCTCGCTCCAAAGCCGCTGTCCCCCCACAGCAGAGGCAGGCTACCCTGGAACAGTGGCGGAAAGGCGGACAGTAAGAGGGGTGCATTGCAAAGGTGAGCAAGATCACCCAGAGCACTGGGGAGATGCTTGCTGTTGGTGGCCAGCCCTTCTCCTTAGTTGAACGGTCACAGCTCAGGCAGCTCATGGTGCTCGTGGCCCCATCTGACCAAATGCCTGCATACACCACCTTCAGCAGGACAGTGAGGCATGCAGGGAGTACTTGAGGCAGGAGCTGCACAAGGCAGGTCTGCAGGTGGCCTTACACTTCACCTCAGACATCTGGAGCAGCTGGGGTGGAGATCACATCTACCTCTCCTTCACAGGGCATTGGTGCGATCAGTCAGGCCATTGGTGGGCTCTCCTTCAAGCCGAGGTGATGGATGAGTCCCACATGGAAACAGAAATCATGGGGGCCATGAGATCAGGGGTGACTCAATGGGCAGGGTAAGCTCACCCGCGGCTTCATGGTTATCAACAGTGGGGCCAATATGGTCAAGACGATCCATGATGCCAACTTTGTTGGCATCCGCTGTGTGGCACACAAGTTACACCTCATTGTCAGGAGAAACAGGGCTGCCGGTTACGGCACCGGCACCACCAGCAAGCTCATTTCCAAATGCAGGAAGGTGGCAGGCTGCTTCCACTGGAGCATCAAGGCGGGCAAGATGCTGCAAGACAAACGAGCAGAGCTGAACATCCCGCAGCACAAAACCACTCAGGTTGCGGAGACTTGGTGGAACTCCTCATACCTGATACTTGAGGCTGATGGAGCAACAGAAGCCCATCCATGAGATAGCCTTGCTTGGGGAGATTGGGATCAGTGGCCCCCTTAACAGAGCTGAGTAGGATACCATCTCCAAGATCTTGGTGGTCCCCAGAGCCTTCCTTGACACCACCAGGACCCTCAGCACTACTGATGGCTTCCTTAGCTAGGTGATCCCCATAGTGAGGGAACTTCAGAGCCAAATGGAGAGCTTCCAGGGGATCAGTGTTCCTGGCTCGTGCAAGCTGCTGTCACCAGACGTCCAAGCACTGGTGAGGTGGCTGAAGGGGGGCATCAAGAAACAGCTTGATCACTTGCGGTCCAATACGGTCCACATGCTGGCTGTCACGTGTGACCCGAGGGTGAACGGCAGCAGATGCAGCAGCCAAACCCTGAATCAGTGGATGGTGTTGATGAAGTCAGGGATGCAAAATGGCAGAGGCAGGGGGACATGGAAAAGGGGGATCCACTGTCCCGTGCTAGCACACCATCCACCAGCCAGTCTCCTCCTCCACCACAGGTGCTGCCAATGTGGGCCAAGGGCATGGCTTCCATGTTGGGGTCCAGAGGCACCAGACCCCACCATCAGGCAGGTAGCACTCAGGCCTTGGTGGCTGCCTATCTTGCCGAGGACATGGGAGTCGTTGCTGCGTGACCCCTTGGCCTACTGGGCAAGCCACAGCTAGATGTGGCCAGATCTGGCCATAGTTGCCCGCGAACACCTGTCCTGTCCACCAACCAGTGTTCCAAGAGAGTGGGTGTTCAGCGTTGCTGGGGATGTAGCAACACCACACCTGCTTGGATCCTGTTTTGGTGGAACAGCTGGTGTTCCTCAAGGTGAACCTCCTGCTGCTGGGGTTCCCCAAGCTCCAGGTGCAGATGGAGTGAATGCCACCCTCCTCCCTTTGTCTGCACCCATTTCCTTTTTTCATTTTTTAAAAGCCATTTAATGCCCCACTCTCAGAGCTGGAGGAGGCACTCACTGCATCACCAGCCAGCAGGGGAAGAACATGTCCCTGCTGAGGTTCCATACCAGGACAAACTTGGAGGTATGGGCTGGGGCTATGGAGAAGGAAGAGGACTCAGGTCCTGGGCATGACCACTAAAACTGCACTCTGCCAGGGTTAGGGAGGCCTGATGGGACTGCTGGCGGTGCAGCAGCCCCAGGAAATGCCAGGACCAAGGATGACCCTGGTGAAAGGTGTGTAGGAGGTGCCATAACTTACACCTACCACATGCATGCACACAGTCCTGGCTGGGGAAAACCCAGACTTGTCATGTCTTTGACAGGCCTGAATGTTGCTGGTTGCAGTGGAGTTGTGAGGCTCCAGGTGGGCTCAGCTTAGCTGCCTGGATGCCAGCTTTTGGGTTGAAAAACCCTTTGTCAGGATGAGGAAGCACCTGCAGTTGGGGTGTGTGTGTGTGTGTGTGTGTGTGTGTGCGCGCTGTTCCTGGATGGAAGGACTAGTAAAGAAGGCAGAGGCTGACATGCAATGCAGGCAAGGAAGTCAGTCAGCGAAAATAGAAATGGAGGCGTCAGGGGGTACGGGACAGGCTGGGATTGTAGGGGGAAGGCGGATGTAGTAGCACAGGTGAAAATGCAGAGGAACCTGGGGAATCAGATATCCGGCAGGTTGTAGTGTGTCAGAATTCCAGTGTCTATATTGAGTCCATGAGTTTCTGTACCTACTACCTAGGAGGCTGATGAAGTGAAGTTCACAGGCCTGGCTCTGAAAAGTGGCTTGTAAATTCCCTTTCAGGATCAGGCCTGAGAGACTGGAGACAGAGTGTTTTTCTGTGAGAAATGGGCCCCCACAGGTAGTTGGGTTTTCTTGTCTTTGATAGATTCCAGTGTGCAGTTTGTGGGGGTACTGGAGATTGTTGGCAGGCTTTGTGTTTTGAGCTGTAGGGAGTTGGCTTCTGATGATGAGGTTAGGTTAGCAAGGTTCAGTGGTGGTTTGAATTTATGAACCATTTTTCACAGCTGGGCCTATGAACTTCACTTCATCAGCTGCCTAGGTACAGAAACTTATGGACTTATTATAGACATTGGATTTATGACACACTGCAACCTGGTTTGATTTGATCTGCCAGCTATGGCATCACATTGGTGCCTCATGTTCATTTTATTGTCTATCATGACACCCCGGTCTTATTCAGATGTGGTGCTAGCAAGCATAATACTGCTGAGTCTGTAAGTGTGTTGTGGATTATTTCGCCCCAGATGGAGCACTTTACATTTCTCCATATTAAATGGCATCTGTTGAGGTCCACCCACCTCGCGAGCCTGTCTAGGTCAGCCTGTATTGCCAGCCTGTCCTTGAGCATGACCACACTCCCCCATAGTTTGGTGTCATTAGTGAACTTTGCTAGTTCACTTTTAATACCCAAATCCAAATCATTGATGAAGCTTGCATGTTGTCCAAGCTTACCAAGTTATCCAAGCTTGCATCTAATTTCCAACATGTGATCTACAAAAATATTCCGTCCACCCTCAACCCATCTAGGGCTACCTAAATCTAGAGGCTTATTTTTTATTTTTTTGACATTACTACTTTCTAAAGCTTTCTCTTCTGTGGTGTATATCAGATGCATTGCTTGCATTTTTTCTAATGCAAGCCATTATTTCTCAGTAATAAAATAATACAGGAATACAAGTATATCTTCTGGCAGAATTCTCCTGATATTTTGTTGTTAACAGATATTGTAGTATTAATATTTTAGTGAAGATCCTATGTTGCAAAGTACTTTGTTGGTTTGTTCAAAAGAAACCACCTTGTGATCAGCTTGTAAAATCAAATACAGTATGAATAAAAGCAAACTATATTTAAGTGGCAAGACTGGCTAATATTGTATGTGTGTATTTTGTACAATGTCATCTTGAAGCTTTTCTTTTAATTTTCTGAAAAATATGCAAGTATTTTCAAGCATTAAAAGGCCTTATAATATAAGATTGCAACGTAAGATTAAATTGGAACAAAATTTAATTCCAGCTTTAGAAGAAGAATAAATGAGCAGTTGAAAACAAAGTGAAATTAATGTATTACTCACCTCTTGGCATCACACAGCATGGTGGGGAGCTAATTAAAGTGGAATTAACAATATCAGGGAGGCTATCTGCATTTACTTTATACAGAAAACAGTAGCAAAACACAGGGGTTGTTATTGCTTTTTTAACATTATAATTAAGGTCCTAGAAAACAAATATTTCTACTAGGAAATTCAGTACTGGGTTTGTTTGCTTATTTTAATTGAAAATAATGCCTCAGGTAGGAAAGACAGTTGTTTAGAAATTGATTGCTCTAGGCATCTCAGAAAAGGTGAACGGACCTAAGTGCCTGTTCTTAGTGTGCTAGATCCTGCTCATCGTAAAATCAAGAAGCAAGATCTCTGGAAATTACAGGGAGAAGCAAAGCAAATTACAGGGAGAACCTTGCTTCTTGCATATTCCCTATCACAGATACAACAACCCTCCTACCCTAGTAAAAGATCAGTAGACTATCTTCCACTTATATCACGGAAGCCTAGAATAGATTTGGTAGAAGCAGGTAGCGCACTACTACTGATTTCATTTGTAACATGTGACATGCAGGACTTGCTGCCTAACAATCCACCCAAGCCAACTAAATTCCTGTCACTAGTTCTAGTGATGTCAGTTGGATGGAAGAGTGATTACTGTATTTACTGGAATAGAAGACAACCCTGATTATAGGAGAACCCCCAGTAATTAGACTCTATTTATGGAAAATTTATAAATTTATCGTAATTTTCCAGGTATAGAATCAAATTGGAGGTTTGCCTTGAATTTGTCCAGATCCCACTCCTACAGGGAAAAGAGATCTAAAGGATCAGGTAGTCCTTTGCTCGCTGCTTCCCCCAAAATGTTTCCTTTGGCAGCCCCTTCCCCCTCTCCTTACTGTCAGACCTTGCTGTCACAGAGCACATGAAAGCAAGGAGCAAATTTGAAAACATAAACCTTGAAATTAAACATGGCTGTAGCAGTTTGCATATAGCACCCATAGACCTAATTCATCCAGAATTGATGCATGTTACCCTTTTTTGAAAGGGATTCTGGATGAACTGTATACAATGCTGTGGCTCAGCATGACTTGAAAAAGAGTCAGTCGCTAGGGAGAATACACTTAATAGGCACTACCATGTCTTATTCAGATGGGTTGCACTAACCTATTCTTGTGGTAAGTTCCTATCAGCATATTTACCCAATGTGGACCATGTGTGTTATAGTCATGCTCAGTGTTGGCTGTGTTTAATCAGCTTCACAGTTGGTTTCCATTGCTAAGCACATGCTGCTTTTGGCAGTACTTTAATGACAGACAATGTATTTAGTGAGATTTCCTTGTATGTGATTATAAGATGAGGGGCTTTTTTCCCCATCCCAACTGGGGGTGGATGACACGGAAGAAAAATAATATTTAAAAAACAAAAGAGGTTGGAGGTGAAAAAGAATATTGGTCGAATCCTTCTTGCTATGGCCTTGTTCATTCAGGAGCATCACTCGTGTTTGCTGAACTGCTAGAGTAAATCTTTTCTGTTACCAGGAGCTGTGCTTGGTTATGTGGTTGCAGCTGTAATTCAAGTTGCACTTAAAAAATCCACAGATGCAAAGGATGACAAATACCATTGTATGGACAGGTGTCTTTGAGACTGAGGTTTGAGGGAACAGAAAAGTACTATGTAATGTTGCCTTGGAGCCTTCCTTTCACTCCCAGGGAGTGGCAGGCCATTCAGCTCAAATGCATTAATTTAGTCTCAAGGGAAGGCCCTCAGGCAGAGACTTTGGGCTTTCACATTCTGCACCTTTGAGTCAGGTACAGATGTTACACTTATACTAGTATATGTGATCAGAAACTGGTCAACACCCATAATTGTACAGAAGTTCAGCATGCACAGACTTTTAAAAATGGCAGAACCTGGTTGATGATAGACCTGGATCTATGTGGTATCAGACTTAAGTGATTTAGGTTAGGCTGGTCTATCAAACTTCTATACCAGGTCCCCTCGCAACTCAAGTTAGGTCACTGTTCTTCAGCATCCCTCCCTGCTTTGCGGCTTCCCACTAACCCCCTCACAGGGAGGCATGCTGGAACTTGGCTCCAGCTCAGCTGCTCCCACTAAGTGCCTAGCCAGCCCTGCCCCTGGACTCTCACAGAGTTGAGTCAGCACAGTGGCTGATGCTGCTGGTGGGAGGCAGGGGGCTGCCTGACTCTAGTCCTGCTCCCTGGGGCTGTGCCAGCTCACAGAGGCACAGGGGTCCAACACACCCACCCAGGGACCCCATGGCTCTGCAGGCTGGCACAGCTTCAGGGAGCACACCCAACCTGCTGGCCTCAACACAGACAGACAGCCTGTGTGCTCCCCTCCCCCCCACCCAAAGAGCAAACATGTTCTGTTCGCTATCAATCTAACGTTAGAGTAAAGTATGTAACAGATTACTTGAACCTTGGGCTTTTTGAATGTCTGTATCTGGCCTTGCTGTTCACCTGTCTTTGTCTCTATAGCAATTTCTCAGATGGAACTGTGCTACCAGGGATACCCCTGCCAGCTGGAGAAAGAGTGTGCAGTACAATATCCGGAGGAGGGTCTGAAGTGGATACTACGGCTGTGTGAAACAGCACTGTTCCTTTTCGAATTCCATTTCGATGGGACAGTGTTTCATTTAGAGTTTCATTTTATTTTGAAACGGCTATTCCATTTCATTTTGTCGAAACTGTTTCAATGTTTTGACGCTGTTTCGACATTTTGCCCATAGGCTATAATGGGGAAGCACAAAACTGCCTATAACTTTGTCATTCCTTGCTGGATTTGGATGAAACTTGCACAGATAGTAACCCCCACTGAAGCCACAAAGGCTGCCAAGTTTCAAGGAGATAGGTGTAGAGGTTTCTGGGAAACTGCACCTCAAGATGCTGACAAGCAAAACTCGTGTTGTGTGTGTTAAGGCACAGCAGGGTGAAAACTTCAGGCATGGTGGCCCCTGCTGAGGCCATGAAGCCTGCCAGCTTTCAAGGAGATAGGTGCAGGACTTTCTGGAAAACTGTACCTTAGGCTGCTGACAAGCAAAACTTACGACATGGGTGACACTGTGTAAGTGTTAAGGTATGCCCTCATTGGCGCTGGGGCCTCTACATGACATGGTAGTGTGCCCCAATGAGGGTTTCCTCCCCTACAGCCTCAGCTTGGTCCACCACTTTAAATGACAACAGGTAATAACTTAGTAAGCAGCACAGTAGCACCAGCAGCATCTCAGGCAGCCAAACTGTCAGAGACTAGAGCCTTTCTTTCCTTTCCTGCAGAAGCTTCTCCAGCAGCTGGCAGAGAAGTCTCCCTGCCAGCCCTACCCCTGAGGCTTAGGTGTGCCCAGGGTCCTGTGTCCTTCTGGTGAAGTGCCTAGGGGTGTTGGTCTAAGGACATGGCACTGGCAGACAAGGTCCACTCCTTTGGCTCAATTTAATCTGGTATGTTTTAGCAGACCAACTGAATAGTTAGTTACAGAAATATATCTTAGCAAGCTTTTGGGTTGAAAAACCCTTTGTCAAGCTGAGGAAGCACCTGCAGAGCTAATCTATTGAGGCATCTCAAGCAAGGCTAAGGATGTCATCCTCCATCTCTAATTGGCCTTGGTGAAACGCAGCTGGAGTACTGCATCCAGTTTTGGGTGCCACACTTCAGGAAAGATGTGAAAAAACTCGAGAGTCCAAAGCAGGGCCACTTGCATGATCAGAGGCCTAGAGACCAGGTCATACAAGGAGAGGCCGAAAAACTTGGGACTGTTCAGCCTGGAGAAGAGAAGACTCAGAGGTGAATTGATGGCAGCTTTTCAGTTAATCAAGGATGTGCATACAAGGGGAGTGGCCCCCCAGGGGAGGACAAGCAATAATGGGCACAAGCTGATTGAGGATTGCTTCAGACTAGACATAAGGAAAAACTTCTTTAGAAGTTGAGTGCCAAGGGTTTGGAACAGGCTCCCCCCAGAAGTGGTACAGTCATCCACCCTGGTGATCTTCAAAAAGCATCTTGATGCCCATCTTGCTGTTGTCATCTGATCCCAGCGGTCTTTCCTGCCCAAGTGCGGGGGGGCTGGACCCTATGATCTGTAAGGTCTCTTCCAGCCCCTAACACCTATGAAGCTAATTAGATGTTAATGTGCTAGCTGATACGACAGCAAAAAAGGACAGTGAAATATTGGGCTGAATATTCAGCGCCATTACATTCTGCATCAGGCATTAGATATTCCTATACTATGTTATATTACACTAGGGAAGCTGTTTACAACTAGATTGGACAACCTCTGCGAACAAGCTGCAGGAAACTTCCTGTTTTGGGGAAGTGATGGACAATGTGGCCTCATGGATTTTTGTCATCTCTATGCTTTAATCAACGTACAGTATGAGAGAATGGGGAATAAACAGTGAGAATCAGAGTGACTGAAAGATCTTCTTACACAACCTCCTAAATTCTCTGTGATCCATTAGTCTTATAGGATCTAAGTCACCTTTCAGTGAGGTAATCTAGGTGCCAGCAAATATCTGACGGTTTTATTGTGGAGTAGGTTAGGTGCCAACAAAAGGGCTATAAATTTTCAAGTGTGAGGCATAAACTAAACAGTCCCTAAAGTAAGTAAGGAAGAAACTTTCCCGGTGGGCAAGTTATTCTGTATCTATCAACCATGGAGTTATTTGCACTTTATGGAAATGGCTGCAACTGACCACCGCAGAGACCACATGCTGGTGAGATTGGCCACCTGTGAAATCTAGTCTGGCAATTCCTGTGCTAGAATTCAGTAATCATTTGGCAGGCCTGGAGAGGCTGCTCTAGCTGATGAAGGAAACTAAAGAAACATACACCCAAAAAATCCTATATTGACTGCATTTTCATCTCTGTTTGGGGACAAAAAAATCAAGAGAGCGAAAAAAAATGAGTGGCTGCTTTTGAAAAGATTGGTCTGCCTGCTTACCGGAAAGTCGAATACTGTTAGGTGCTAAGTACTCCCAATCCCATCTGAAGCCAATGTGGAGCAAGGATGTTGAGCACCTTGAAGATTCGAACGTGGACACTCATGTCAGAAAAAAATGATGGCATCAGCATAGCAAAGGGGAGAGGAAAAGATGTTAGCAAAAGAATTGGATTTCAAAATTTGTAATTTGTAGCTGTTTTGTGTAAAGGTCAGGGAGCCATCAAAGATTTCTGAGGACAACTGCTTGATAGACCCTCCAGTCCTTGACTGAATTAATGTGGTTTGGTTTTAATGTGCAACAGATGAAATTCATGAATGGTGTTTTGCATTTTAGTATTTATGTAGCGAGATGGGTTTGAACAACATTTGGATTTGGATTACTCCAAGGATACAAGGATATTTACATCTAGCCTAGCCTAGCATAGAGAGAGGAGTCTAATGGGACATTCAAATCCAGGTTTATCTGCTGAAGGCACCTACAAAGTTTAGGAATGCTTGGATTTGGGATTTTTACTAAGGTGCCACCTCCAATGCTTGATACATATGGTTTGAAATGTAGAGAGCACTGTCAGGGTTATTGCTGTAAACCCCAACCACTGTGCTTGATGATGTCTTCTTTTTTTAACTGATCCTTGGTAGCGAAAAAAAATTGTTGTTGCCCATGTAATATTGATAAGGTTTCTGTTGAGATATAGTAAGCAATACCAGCTGTCTCTGACTGAGAATGGACTGGGCTGACTTATTGTAGGAAAAGCTAATTATGATAACAGCTTGTAAACACACAGTAGGACTCTACCTTATAGAAACTGTAGCAGTGCTGGCAGCTCTGCTAAACCATATCCTCCCTCTTTCATTACTAAATACTAGGAAACAAACTAATGGTTAATAAAACTCAATAGCTATTCTCAGTGCACAGTCCATTTCTGTTCAGCAAATGACTAAGCCTGAAAATAGCCACAGACATCTTTTATTAGCTCACTGAATAAACAATGGCAGTAACCCAGGTGTTCAATTAACAGGACATGCAAAGCCACCAGGGTTTCCTTCTTGGGTGTTTTGTTTCTTGCTGTAATTTGCACAGGTGCAAGAGAAGTGATTGAGGAGCCCTCTAGCCGTTAGCCATCACTATGTTCCAAAGGAGTGCTGAGGCCCAGAATAATCAGGCCAAACTTCACAACAATGAAGGGAGTCAGCCTCCATTTGAGATGCTCAATCTGGCAACCAGGAAATAGAGGTGTGCTGATTAAATGGAGGTGTGATCCAAAGCCCACTGAAACCAATGGGATTTTTTTCCATTAATGGTAAATAGATTTGGATCAAGTCCTTAAAAACAAAGGTGTTACTGCTAATCATATCACAGGCACTGTACTACAGCCAGTGCTTCTATATTTAAGAGTTAAAATCACAGCTGGGTCTGGGATTACCATGTTTACATTTGGATTTAGATCAAAATTTGTCCAAAGTTTGGAGCTGTTGAGATCTGAGTCTTAGCATGGCCCATGGTAGCAGGGCCATTCCTACATTAACTCAGCTCTCAACTTTTTCACAGGTTAGAGTTGTCCAAACTATAGTTTTGACTTGGTTCTATCTATAAGTTAAAACAAAATAGTTTGCTTTCTATATTGGAAGCTATATACTATGCCCACAAGACTGGTTGCACTCTTAAATGAAATCCAACATGAATGAAGCAGGCAATTTATCAAGTCCACAATAAGGAAACCTCATGGGAGGAGAAAGAAAAGGAGAAAGAAATATAACTTGCATGAATGCTGCGTGCCACCGGAGGCTGAGGGGGCATGGTGAGCTCCCACAGGCGGTGGCAAGCAGGGAGCTCCTGCAGGTGGCCACAACAGTGTTGGGGGGTGGAGGGCGAGCACTGACTGGTGGTTGGTGATCCCCGGCAGACACTGCCAGCAGTGTCAGCGGCAGACAATGGCAATTGGGGGCCGCCTGCAGACGCCATCAGTGGTGGGGGAGGGTGTTGAGTGGCGACTGCCTGCAGGAGCCGCCAGCAACATCAGTGGTGCTTTTTTGCAGGGTGTGCACTGCCAAGCTGAGGGGGGTGCATAGGCACCCATGTGCACCCCTTATGTTTCGCCAATGATAACTTGCCTAAAAAAGCAAGAAGAAAGGGGGAAACAATGGGTGCCTATACACATGCAGCAAAGCTACTTCGATGCGCTGTAATTACAGCGTGTTGAAGCAGACTTGATTAATCAGTGAACTGAGTCTACTGGAGTATGGTAATTACCCGTGCTCCAGCAGTCTCCAGCGTCACGTGTAGCGGCGTCCCTGTGCTAAAAAATGGTGGTGGGGAGCACTTTAACTAAAGTTCAGTCAATGAGCTTTAGTTAAAGCACCCCCACCACCATTTCACAGCTTGTGGATGCTAATCCCCTGGGCGCTTTAATCAGAGCGACTCTCAAAGCTGCTCTAATTAAAGCCCTGCCCTCTCCTCCCCGCCCCCCCCCGCCACACACACACACACTCCCAGGCCACGTGTATAAACACCCAGCAAGTTTATAGTAATTTTGGATATGTTCAGAGCATCTTCATTCCTACATGAAACTGAAATAGGGCATGGTAGTGATAGGCACCTTAAAAATGTGTAGCCTAAAGAGAAGATAGAGCCTTCCATTTCAGAAGTATAGTTATTTTCCCATCTAGCGTTTTGTTTGTTTTGTGAGTCCTATAGCTCTTAGTCCTTAAATTTTAGAGGCCTGGTCACACATGAAGGAGCTGTAGAGCTACATTTCTTATCTACATGTATCTGGACCTGCTTTGTTTTGCATCTCTAATAGGATCAGGCCTATCAGGATTTTTAGATTGTGAAAATCTGTGTGTACTGTTTTGGGCTAGAATAGAAATACTGTAAAGGAAAAGTTATACTGCCATCTTTACCATGAGATCTACTAGTAATGGCAGAAAGTAAACAGTATAATAGAGAATGAGAATTATTTTTTAAATGGCTGAATATTTCTGAAACTGAAAAAATATTTGGTTGAACACAAATTTTTCTATTAGTTTTTTCCTACTTTTTCCCACAGCTGTCCCAGAAAAATAATGATGTTGATCTTACACTTCAGTAGTCTCCTTATCTAGAATGGAATTTTTGTAGGTAGGCTATAAAGCAACTGCAAAGAATGCTATCAGTGCTATGAATTACACAAAAATAGCAATTACTTTGATCATCTTTGAAGTGTAGGCCTTTCTGGCATGACCTGTAACAGCCATCAAAATGGGTACCACAACAAAACACAGTGGCGTAAGACAATAAATGAAGACTGTTATCAGTTGGACAAGTTAACAGTTAACTAATAATGTAGAGGGAAAATTTAGATAGATAGAATATAATTACCCTAAGTAGTAAAAATCAGGTAAAGTCAATGCTTGCTCAGTGGCTGTTTTTAAACTGACTGACATGGTGTCTGTGTGCAGACTGCAGTTATCCTAGTGTCTCATGGACATGTTTGCTTTGCTGTCTGCATCAAAGATATATTGATTTCCAAATTTCAACCATAGTTAAATTACTCTTTCATTTGCCTGCCTTTCTCAAGGTTATCAGGACAAACTTGATATGGTGAGTTACAACACTGAACAGATAATAGGGGAGGTGTCTGAGGTCGTGTATCTGAGGCCAAATGGCCTTTTGGCCACATCAAGGGGAGGTGGCCTGATTAGCTTTAAGCCTTTGTAAATCTACTTTATCCCGCTGAGATTCTGGGGCTATCCATGTGTTAGCCTGGATAGAAGCATAAAGCAGAGCAACTTCAAGGTGGTTCTGATTTATATAGGTTGCCAAAAGCCCACCACGGCCATTCCACCAGCTGAGGATTGTTAGGAGAGAAGCAAATGCCAGCCATAGTTTTTCCCCCACCTATAACCTTGATACTGGCAACTGGAAGGGTTGATGCAGGAGCTGCTACTATAATCAGACTTCACTGAAGGATTCTCCTAGGTGGGCGGTAAAGCAGCTGCAGCTTGGCCAAAAAATTTAGGCCAGCATGTATTAACAACGTACCTGCTTAGCAGGTATGAGAAAAATGCAACATACATATATCCACGTTCCTCTCTGGAAAAAAAAGAACATTCTCTGTCCATTCCTTCTTCTCTGGGATCAGCCTGAGATACCGTTATACAAAAAAACCCACCCCCTCCCCCCAACAAAAATAAAACCTAACACAGGTGCTATTTTACTTCCTGTCCCTTTATGAAGTACTTTGTTTTTCTTTTGCTGCTTCACTGGACATTGACTCACATTTTTCCATGGTATTTTTTAATGACCTAGAGCTCTGCACACAACATTTCCTGTAATTAGGTGCATTTCAGGGAGTTTGCTGCTTTGGGCCTTCACCTCCCTGCATTTCAAATGGGAGGAACATAAATAACCTATGTCAACTGGAGGTTGAGGCTATAGCTGAAAACTGTTAGCTCTGTGAATGAAAGGATTATCGAGAAAGTGAGATGTAATCCCAGGAATCCAGGCTGGGAGTGTTGTTGCTCCAAAGAGGCCACTTTTTAAATCTGAGGCAAATGCTTTCACTCTACACTAAGAAAACCAGTATCTAGAAATGTTACCATGGCTTTAAAAAAAGTGGAACTATTTTCTCCCTTTCCCTCTCTCTCTCTTCTTCATTCTCCCCCAAATTCTTTCTTCAGTTTTTAGTACTTTTATTAATGTTGCTCTCTCCTTCCCTGTGTTTTGGTTGGACCAGGGGGCTGCAACATTTTCTGGCAGTGAGCCAGAATGACTCAGCTCAGGTCCTAAACCAGCTGGATCCAGGACACTAAACCAGATGGCTCTAGGACATGGCCACCGATGCCACCATCATTGCTGCTGTCACTTCTCTGAACTGCCCGGCCATGGCACAAGCAAAGCCCTGTACACTGCCATAGGCCCTGAGGTGTGGGCCTCTGATTGCCAGCCACTGTGTTAGACAGTTCTTGGAGGTGCCTGACTCAAAACTCATTCAGGTCAATGGAAAGAAACTCACTGATTTCAATAGGTGAGATTAGCCATTTTGGCAGCCCTAAACACTATGCAGGATTCGTCACCTAAATAGCTTACTTTAAAGGTGAACCATAAATCAAGTGTTTTTCATCCCTTTTTTCCTTCAAATGTAAGAGCCATTTTCCAATGGCTCAGCAGTGCACACTCAAACACGTCTTACATTTGAAGGAAAAACAGTGCCTCTGAACCCCCTTTGTTGGCTGCCATGGGCTAGCTGAGCTTCTTTTGTTGTTGCCCTGGTTCCAGACTAGTAGTGGTTCAAAAACGGTGATAATTTATGCAAATATATTCAAAAGGTTTGGATTTGTGTGCCTGTAAGATATTACTGATCTTTTGAATTTGAGAAATTTCCAAAAAATACTACTTCAAACCCACAGTTGATGATGTTACAATGACAGTAGTTACAAGAGGGTTGGAGGCAGCAAATAAGTCGAGTGGCAAAGACCAGACAGACTAAGAAGAAAATATCTGCAGACAAGGATAGTAGCAATGCCAACCCCAAGTGCTCAAAAGTAGGATTCATACCCCAAGATGCCATGAGATCCATGAGGGCTTATTTTTCTTTAAATCAAACCTGAGTTTTACAGAGGTGAGCATCAAATAATCATGAAAACTTGTGACAGAAATCAGGAGAGTTAGCAACACTAGAGAAGAAGGGAGGGTGCCAAACAGCACAGAAAGTTTTACTTAGCACGTCACCAGTAGACTGTCAGTTCAGTAGTTCATTCAAATACAATTCAGTTGGTGGCCACAAGTCCCATAAACCTGTTTCAGCCAGTTTTAGCTTGTCGGTTGTTTTGGCACTTAAGGCTGCTGACTAGCTTAGAGGGTAATCATGTTATAGTCACATAATACTATTTTAATTAGACATAGGCATAATGCCAACCCTCCCTGTAATATAGCAAAACATATGTTTTAGGGTAAAAATTCTGCCTTCCCCAGATTCCATTCAACCCACTGATTTTAACAGGAACAAATGAAATCTGAGAGAAGGCAGAACCTGGCCCACAACACCCAGAATTTCACCCATTGTCACGTTCGAAGTATCACAGTTCTCAGTACAGGAAATCCCTGGTAGGCTGCACTAACCAGAGCCCTTAACAGTTAGAGCTGTGCTTGGGTTATAGTTGGGATAACACGTGGTGTTATTACCCAGATACCCCCAATTCCTCTGTCTTTCTTTACAAATACAAACATCACAAGCACGGGTTTTTTATGGATCTTAATCTGCAGAAGTGAAAGGGTTGTACAAGAATACACTGTATTGTCTCCTCAAGCATGACAAATCATAAGGTTTTGTGGGAACAGCCAAGGTAGAAAGTAAATCTGATTCGAAAGAATATAGAGAGTATTTTTTTAGGTGTTTGTCAATTTAATCTAGTGCTGTAAACATATATATATACCTCTGTGAACAAGTGAGCCTCCAGGATGCTACCTTTGCAGTACCTTCTGCCTGGCTGTAAAAAAATCATTATGGACAAAACCGTAGTGTTAAATCAGTAACCATTTTAGGAATAGAAGGGAGAAGGGGACTACTGTACACTGACAGATGCTTTCAGAGGCTTTATGCTTGAAATAGATATAATAGAAACATAGGGTTGAGAGACCCCCACTACACTTACTAGTGTGCGGCTTGCATTCTCCCCAGTACACCAGCCACTACAGCAAAATGGAGCCCTACTGTTCCTTGTTGCCTCCCTCTCTGGGGAGTCTCACATTCCCCTCCATACTAAACTCCCTCCTTGCTTGTATGCCTGAGTGCCAAGGAAAGAGAGTATATGTGACCACTAGTTAGGGGGCTCAGGAATAAAATATTCATTCTGATTCTGCTTCCTTCTCCCATGCACTCAAGCCTGTTTAACCTCAATGTAAGCAGCTCTTTCATTTTATTTCATTAGCCCAAGATGGGGTAGCAAGTGCCGCTAGAATGAATTGCAAAGGAGGACTGGAAGCAAATGAAAACTGCAGAAAGCATACATCAGCCTTCCCTTGCCGCAGCTGCAAAGAGAAAGCTCCTGGTTTATGGAAGGGAGAAACTGAGAGCAGCTCAAGCCCTGTTAAGCTTAGGCGTCATTAGCTGCATTTCAGCTCCTGTTTGCTTTGCGTATATTTGACAAATCTGCTTTCTGAGAGCAAAATTTCTGCAATACAACAGGGCTTCATAAAACCTCCCTAATCAAACACAGGAGCTTTATGCAATCACAGCCAAAGTAGCGCTGTGTTACTTGATTTAAATGAGAAAGTTAAATCTCAGTCTAGACAGGCCTCTGTGTAGCCCCTGCAAATCTTACACCCTGTAAGACACATCATCTCTGAATATGTTTCTCATTTTCCAGACAAGCCCAGGGGATCTGCATCCCCCAATAAAATTCCTGTCTGCACTAAATTGCCCTTTTGTGATGATTTATTCCTCAGTAAAACTACATCACGAGAAGAAGAATATGTTTAATTGTATAACTGACATGACTTATGCCAGGTACTGTTTTCTGTGATTATTTATGAAGGGGTTACAGGTCTCTGAGAAAGGGACTTCCATTTGCAATGGGAACTGTAAAAGATCTTGAGAATAACTGTGGGTAAACACACAATTATTATAGCACCAAAAGTGAACCTTTACCATAACCTTCACAAATATGAAGGTAGTGCCATACTGGAATACTGGATCTGATCCATGCTTCCTCTGAAACTCAAGTCCAGAGTGGAATTTGGTGTTCAGGTCTATGTCTAATGAGACAAACCAGGACACCAATTCCAAACTTGGGGATATTTGGTTTCACAGCTGATTCAGAACCACTGCTCATTACTATTCTTATTCCAGACCACCATAATGGCACCTGGGGAAATCTTACTTTATTTTTCATATGAAATCAAGGGTTTTAGTTATTTATGTTGGCTTCCTACCTCAGAAACCTGTAAAATTGTAGAGTATCTTTCCTCTAAAGTGGTAAGTGCACTGACTACCACAACATATATATCTCTCCTTGGACTAATTTAATAGAGTTGGTCAAACATTATCAAGAATTAGAGGACATTTGTTTCTGCTAAAATGTTATTAATCTTTTTTCCAATTATCTGAATTTTGAATATGGTACATTTGGATGGAAGGTGCTAGATTCAGTTAAACCAGTACAAACCAGGAGTAACTCCCCATAGTTAATAGACCAGTTATTTGGGATCAGCTGAGCTATGCTCAGCCCAGCTCTGAGGGGAACATGAAGTCCATCATTCTTCCCCAGTTCCATAATTTCTAGAGTGGCTTCCAGGTACTGCTTTAGACCACAGCACATGTTAACATGACCTCAGGGGCTGTTACATCAAGAAACATTACTGTGTGCTCAGTCATGCTCTTTCCCATCCCCGATACTGACTCACCTGTAGGTTCCCTGGAGCTGGGGATTCCTAGCTACCCACTTTTGTGATGTCAAGTGTGGCATCTAGTCTAATGAATCCACACCACTGAGAACAGCATTGGGCTAATACTTTTGAAGGGCACATCAAATATAAAGTATGTGGCCAGAGAAGCACATTTTCCCTCCTAAGCAGTTATCCAAACATGATGCAGTCAAATTCAATCTCACAGACTTGTTATCTGAAAGGTGACCCTGCTGAATTATTTTGGTAAACTATTCTGATGGTAAATAAGATGATACCCTGGCTTGGGAAACTGTTAGGTAACAGTAATATATAATTACAGCATTTAGGCCTGATCCTTACTGACAGTAAATTTCCACTGAAGTCAGTGGTGTTTGACTTATGTCAAACATACAGGGCAGTGACCTCATCAAGTTATTCCATTTCCAAACATTTGTACAGCAAGAGATTTGTAGAACAGCAGATGTAAGATAAGGAGGCCTCAGAACTGGAAAGGGGTGGTGTTATCTAACTGGGGAGGCAGTAATGATTTGCTTAATTTACATTATAGATGGCCTCCTTTATCTCTCTGCCAGGCCTTCCATCTTTTTAGGTATTTCCATGACCTTCAGACATATTCTCATGTGTTCTTTGAGTATAAAGAGTGGGAAACAAGATACACCTCTTGTGCAACCCCAGTTTGGTATCATTGCTGATTTAATGTTTATTATATATTATTGTCTTCAGAGTGATGTAATGGGCTATGTGGTTGTACAGACACAATCTCTCCTCAAGAACCCTAGGGCCAGGTAGTAAATTAGTGATAACTAAGCGGAGTAATATATGCATTTCAGCAAATATGTGTCCATTCCTTTATAGGCCACGCTAATGGGTGATGGGAGGGGCAGGAATACAATCCAGTCCCAAAAGCTCTGCCCTCCAAAAACACCACCAATCTGAAGATCTCTGTGTACTTTACAGGCCTGAGGGGATTTGCTCCCTTGCCCTGTTGTACCCCAAAACAAGCAAAGAAGATTCATTATAGTCTTTGCTTGCTGCCTTGATCTCCTCTGGCTCCTCTTTCTATCTTTGATCTTCACACCATTTTCCCATTTCCTGGATTAGCTTTTACAACCCCTATGTCCCTCAGTGGGTTAAATGCTTTTGTTTTTCTCTCTCCTACCCATCCACCCCTTGCCTCTCTCAGCGCTGTCTCCTCTTTTTTCCTCCCCCTTTCCTATCCTTTATATTCTAATCACTGCTTTCTGTTTAGAGTCTCTCCTTCCTGTAGTCCCTTCATAGCATCTGATAAAGAAAACTGCTTACAAAAGCTTATGCATCTCCAATGTAGTTAATTTAAATTGTACAAATCTA
The DNA here is from genome assembly GCF_030867095.1 of Alligator mississippiensis. NCBI lineage: Eukaryota > Metazoa > Chordata > Crocodylia > Alligatoridae > Alligator > Alligator mississippiensis. The sequence continues at coordinate 132,694,750 of NC_081826.1, read as the reverse complement.
CCCTGCCTTCTTCCTGACTTCAGACTAACATGGCTAGCTCCATCTGTTTTCACACCAGTCCAGTCTTGCAACCCCAGTCTTATGCACACACACACACTCAAGGAACCTTCTCTGTTCTTCCTCCCTGCCCCTTGCATCTTGTTCCCACTTCACACAGCTGCTTGCTTTAGTTATCTCTCTTCAGCCATAGATGAACTAAAACAGTTTTTAATGGGCAAACATAAATGATTTTGTCTGAGTCAGGCACATGGCAGTGGGAACCAAAGAATAAATCTCTAGCCTCACTCCCTACTCATATGATACAGCTCCTGATCAAATGACCCCTCATTATCCCAGTGCTGAAGAACCATGCTGCCCCTACTCCCAACCCCAGCAAAGCATCAGCAGTTTTACTTGGGAAGGACCTGAGATATACAAACAAGTTGGAGGAACTGAATGGTGATTGGTCGAATTACCTCTCATCTCACAATGCTACTGCTCAGAGTGCATCAAATAGGCACTTTGTGGAAATCAGGCTTTTACAGTATTCTGGTTCTCTAATTAAAAAAAATCAGTAAGGTTCCTTTACTGATACTTGGAATGTTCCCTGAAAAGTTGCAATTGGTTATTTGTACCCTTCAAGAATTATGATGGTTCAGATGACTAACAGACAAAAGAGTTGAAAAATGCCATTTATCATGCTTGAATAGGTTTTGCTAAAGGGGATTTTTACCAATCTGTAGAGAAATTTTCTATACGGGCAAGTTTAATATTTTGCATGCACAAAGAATTCTTCTTGGCCAATGTATTCACCAAGGATGTATCTGCAGTGATGCTTTTTCAGCACTATTATCCACCACACTGGTTCTCAAGAGCCCTATAAGCTTATAGTCAACTGTAATAAGAAATCTAAACTATGTGGGTGTTTTGTTCCCATTGTTCCAGAACAGAGTACTTGCTTGCTGAGCTTAAAGAAAAGCAAAGCAATTATATTTGAATTAAAATGACTTCAAATTGTAATGGAAGTGAAACTTACCATTATGCAATGTTTTTGACGTTCCACCTACGATATGTTAATCCAAGAACACAAAAGCTTTTTATCTTGAAGATAACGATCTCTACAGGAAGTCCAACATTTTGTACACTTGCTAATTTTTGCCCTTTCTTATTGTAGGTCTTTTCATTTCCAGAATTTCCTGGCTGCAAATATTTCTTCATAGACACGAGCACTTTCTCCCTCTGAAACAAAAGAGCAGTAAAAAACAGTTATGCAGCTGATCAAAGAGGGAAAATCTTTTCTCATTACATTACCTGCCTGCCACTTCAGACATTCCCAGCTGTACAGGGATTCCCTGCAAGACCCTAACTGGTGCATGAGAATAATCTCAGAGAATGTCCCTGCTTCTTTTAAAGGTGTTTAATAGCTTTGCCAGTGTTGTATGTTTTCTTTTCAACCACTAACACAACCTTCTTTATGCATTTCAAGGTCTGAGGTTGTTGGGCAGGAAGCTAATTTACCTGCACTCAGTTTTATTCTGATATTTAAGCATGTCCAATGGAGTTTTCCTTAAAAAATATTCCAAAAGCAGCCTGCAGGCCAAACATTTTGGCTTTGCGTTAGGGCTTGAGAACTCAAATTCAAATGGACTAGATTGAAGAACTACAAAACAAAATGAAAGTGTCTAGTCTCTTTTCGTTGCATAACCAGAGAGAAGTGCACAAGAAATTATAATCTAAAAAACGATGGAGAGTGTGATCCAGTTAAACTCTTAAAAAAACACAATGTCTCAGCTGTGTTTTGAAGAAGGAAAAACATAAAACATTGCCAGCCTCCCCCAAAGAAGTACAGCGTTGTGCTGGAATTGCTAACTGCTCCATTATATCCTAAACGACTATACTTTGTCCCCTTTCATGATCCTGAAGAAAGCAAACAAGGTGCTACTGTAAGGCTCCCACACTCTTTCCCAGATCTCCCACAAGGCATTTTTTCTCTAGCATAATGAACAGACACTTTATGCTTTTTCTGCATACAAACAGACTATTGGTTGCTTGATGCTGAATTAATCTTTTATTTACTTAATTCTTTTAGGGGGTTTTTCAGTTTATTTTGAGAATTGCTACTACAGATTCCATTTGCCCACCTCTAAAATGCCTTTCTTTGTGGTGAATGAACATTTGCAGGCAGCACTGAGCCTTTAGTTGCAAGAACAGCCTTGGTTGTAGTCTACATGAACAGTGGCTGCAATCTAGATAACAATGGGAGAGAAAACAAAGGTGAAATTACTTGTTTAAGACCAGTGGCAGAGGAGAACCTACACCACTGTGCCTCTCTAGGAAAGTTCTCCAGAAAGCTGTGCATTATTGTACTATGAAATTATCTTCTGAGATACCGCATGTATGGGTGTGCTGGCTAGACAAACACGGTCAGCAAGGTGTGGCTGACTGGAGAGGAGACTGGTTAGAAGACAAATTCCATTTGCTACTGGAAATGGAAAAGAGGAACAGCAGTGGGAAGGGCTGGAGAATGAAATAGAGATGAGACATCAGGCTTGCTAAGGTGAGACTTGACTGAGGAAATGTTCAGTGAATTTACAGTTTTTCTATTCTAAAAGTGCATAGAATCTGGCATTGCTGAACCACATAGCACAAAAGAAGCTGTTACCCTGCAAAGACAGGAGGATGTAGAAATTATAGCAGGTTGGGCTGGTAGCAATCTACTGCTAAAGGTCATCCCACCTTTCCCAGTGTAGGACTTTGTTTAAGGCAGCTTGTAACTTTGCCAACTTTGTAACCATTTGGGCTGGAATTTCTTATCCCCCATGTCTCCCTCAGGCTCCTGCTGCTTTTGGGGGAAGTTTTTTCAGGAGAATTTCTGTGCAAGTCCTTGTCACTGAAATGAGGAAGAAATGAGTCGTTTTGCCTATGTGAAACTTTTCTTATGGCTGCTGTGTTAGAAGGCAGTTTGTCATCTCTTAATTACCATCAAAAGACTGATCCCTGCTTCTGGACTAGTGTGCCTGCCTCTGTTGCTCACAGATTAGATTTTCAAACAAGCACTTTTCTCCCATTCAGCCCCTCATATTTTGCAGGAGCTCACCCTAAACATTTATAATCAAAGTTACATCATTCTCCTGAATTGGATACAGAGGAGAAGCAAAGATAAAAGCTGCTGGGTTTGGAGGATTGGTGTAGCTGGAAGGAGACAGGAGGCTAGGCATGTCAGGTGTACAGACAGGCTGGGAGCAAGGTGGGTGCAGAGATACACGAGGTTTTCATAGATTCATATATCGTTAGGGGCTGGAAAGGACCTCACAGATCATCGGGTCCAGCCCCCCTACTCTAAGCAGGAAGACACCTGGAGTCAAGTGACCCCAGTGAAGTGACTGTCCAATCTCCTCTTGAAAACTGCTAGGGTAGGTGACTGCATCAACTCTGGAGGGAGTTTATTCCACAGTCTGGACACCCTGGCTGTGAAGGAGTTTTGCCAGTATTAAGCCTGAAGTGGCCTTCCAGGAGATTATATCCATTGGTCCTGGTCTTTCCCGGAGGTGCCCTAGTGAACAGTTGTTCACTAAGCTCCTGATGCACTCCTCTGATATAGCGGTAAGCCGCTACCAAGTCCCCTCTCAGCCTTCTCTTCTTTAGGCTAAAGAGGCCCAGGTCCCTCAGCCTTTCCTCGTATGGCTTGCCTTGCAAGTCCCTGATCATATGGGTGGCTCTTTTCTGGACCGCTCAAGTTTTTCCACATCCTTATTGAAGTGCGGCACCCAGAACTGGACACACTACTCCAACTGCGGTCTCACCAGTGCTGAGTACAGCAGGAGTATCACTTCCTTAGTTTTACATGAGATGCATCCATTGATGCATGCCAGTGCATTGTTTGCCCTGCTGGCCACCGCATCGCACTGATGGCTTATATTCATACAATGGTCAATCATTACCCCTAGGTCTCTTTTGGCTGTGGTGCAAGTCAGGCTGTCACCTCTCAGCCTGTATGTATGTTGAGGGATACTTGATCCCAGATGGAGCACCTTACGCTTGGAAGTGTGAAACTTTATTTGGTTTCGGTCTGCCCAACCCTCGAGCCTGTCCAGGTCTGCCTGTATCTGTAACCGATCTTCTGGCGTGGCCTGGAGAATATTCTCTTCCAGAGCCTGGAATTGAACCCAAGACTCTACATTTCTTGTTTCTCAGCAAAGAGCTACAAAACCCCATAGGCAAACTGTGTCTCATCTCCTTCCAGTGTCTGGTCTGTGTAGAGGTTAATAGCCTAACATTGTTACTAGTTATTTCATTAGCTCAGATGGTGGAGGCCTGTTCTGTGGATGAAAAAGTCTGAACCTGGCTGATGACCCATGTTGCTTCTCTGTTTTTCATTTGATTCATACAAAAAAAAATCTATTTAAAATAACCCCATCACATTAAAAGAAAATTATTACTTCTCTTTGCAATGTGCTTTTAACATGATTGTATTTAAACTAGGAAATGTCAGAATTAAGGTTGCCCTGGCAACCTTTAGCTGACCCCTTTTGCACATGTGTTATGATACAGTGTGTAATTCCACAATCACATGCTGTTTTCTTTCAGCTCCTTCAGTGACTCTGTAGTTACTGAATATTTTTATCCTCTTCATTCAGTGAGGTATTTAACACATACCATCCAATCCCCTGCACTGAATATAAAAGTATAAGATTTTATGGGGCAGTAAGGCAGAGAGGGATGAAGGATAAAATTATCATTCGGTGTTTATTAATTTTAGGTGCCATATTTAAGAGATATGTGGCCTGATCTTCATAGAGTTCTCACAGTAGACCTTTACGAATAACTGTTTTTTATTTATTTGCTAATTTATTCTGGAAAATTAGAAAAACATATTGTTTCAGATTAACCTGACATGAAAAAAAAAATCAGTTCTCTTGTTAAAACCAAATGAAAAAATATTTTGAGCATTTTATGTTCGCAAATTATTGCAAATGTTTAATTTCATATTACAATATTACAATATTTTCCTTCTTGTAATATTTTAATCCCAATTCCTTGAGTAGTAATCAGCATCTCTGATTATGCAACCAGCATTTCTTTCTATGGAAATCCAGCACGAAGCACAGAAATGGATGCCCACCAGCAGCCTTCCGCGTCACATGTATCAGCGTTCTTGTGCTGAAAAAATGGCGGTGGGGCACATCAAGCATGTTTGATAAGCTTTAGTTCAAAGCACCCCACCACCATTTTTTCAGCATGGGGATGCTGATATCCATGATACGCAAGCACTTTTAATTAGCACACCTTGCTAATTAAAGTGCCCAGTGCCATGTCCTGGAGCACGTGTAAAAATGCCTTGTAAGCCCAGCTCCTGGGCAGAGTAGGACAGTGAGGCCTTCCCAGTACTAGGAGCAGGAGCTTCTTGCATAGAGCAGTAGGAGCTGTATGGGAGACTAATAACTGTGAGTAGGCCCAGGAGGGCCAAAGCTGGGAGAAGGCAGGAGAACTAAGTAGGAGACTGGAGATGACTGGGGGAAAGGCACCCCAGCTCGAACTGATTGCATTTGTGGTTTTGGTTATGTTGGCAAGGGGGGTCGCTCTTGGCTGCAGGACCCTTGCCATGGCTAGAAGAGGAGTTGGAAGGCCCCTGAGGGTGCTCAAACTTTGAGTGTAGATTTGCAGAGGCACCATCCCTGTTGGAATGATTGGTGAGCCTGAGAGAGAGAGAGCGCGAGAGACTTGACCTAGACTGATGAGCTTGAGAAGCTGATTGGTCTGATAAAAGCTGATGGTGCTGATAAGCTAGTAGTAGATATAGTAGGGTTCACTAATACTGTTGCACTGCAGGAACCTGAGCTGGGGTGGTCCTATTAACAGTGAGAGCACAACACCAAAGGCTACCACCAGAACGAACTGGAGGCTTACTCCTACTTCAGTTAGTAACATCAAACTGTGGCAGGTGGGAACCTTTAGTCACCAGGCAGTCAGAAGGACAAGCAGGCAAGGGCTGACTACCAGGAGGCAACAGACAAGCCCAGAACCACTGGGGCCTGCTACACTTTCCCTAACTTGGGAGTATTTCATAGATTTCATAGATGTTAGGGCTGGAAGGGACCTCGGAAGATCATTGAGTCCAGCCCCCTGCCTGAAGGGCAGGAAGTCAGCTGGCGTCATAGGATCCCAGCAAGATAAGCATCCAATTTACTCTTGAAGATGTTCAATGTAGTTGCTTGAACCACCTCCGATGGCAGGCTGTTCCAGACCCTGGGGGCTTGGACAGTAAAGACATTCTTCCTTATGTCAAGCCTGAAACGGTCTTGCAGTAGTTTAAAACCAGTCGACCTCGTCATCCCTTGGGGCGCTCTGGTGAACAAACATTCCCCCAGATACTGGTGGTCACCCCTGATAAACTTAGGGGTGATTTTGTTTCTTTTAACTTTCTTTTAATATGTCTTTCTTTTTCTCTGTTTTTTTCATTGTGGGTTTTGTTCACTAGCCGAAACCTCTTGTTCATGTGTATCTCTCATAATGCAAACTGTACCTAGAGGGAGAGAATTGCATTAGGAAGGAAGTATGATGTGTCAATTTTCCAGAGAGGTGAAAGAGAATGACCTGATATGAAACCCTTGAGTACCAGCTCCATATTGTGTGCCTGAAGGCAGAAGCTGTAATCAGGTCAGCATCATGAAATGTAGTTTCACAAGGTGAATTTGCAGCTATTCAGGGAAGAGAAAGTACCTGGTATCTAATTCTGTGCTGATTTCCTACGATGAGTAGTTTGATTCACTCACAATAGGCAACAAGCAGTACGTGCACAATTAGTACAAGACATTCAGTTCTGATGTTGGAGGTTCTGTAGCACACTACACACCTTTCACAAAATAGATATGAACAGATAACTAGCACAGCAAGCATAGCAGCTGTTTTCTAAATGGGTCCACTTCACAGTTTTCAATGGAATCAGCTCCGTGAGAGAATTGTGGGCCTCACCAGTAAGAAACACAAGTCTAGTGTCCAGGAAAGGCACATTCAGCTGAAATGTGGGAAAGCACAGCAGTCCATTTGACCTGTCACATAACAGGAATGTGTGTAATCACCAAAGCTGTGTGAGCCACAAAGTTAAGACCCGTGTTCTCCCATAGCTAAAGATCTGAGGTTTAGTGCAGGTCTGTCTCTACTCTTTAAAATTGCCAAAGAAATAGTGAGCCAATAAATGAACAGTGTCTCTATCAACTTACATGCTGTGTCTCAAGTAAGGCTCCTCTCCCCTTTTTTTTTCTCTAAGTCAATTTTCAATTGAAAAGTTAAGTATGCTCCTTCCGACTAGAAGGCTGGCCATTCCCTCCTTAAATAAATTGGATCTTGGTAGTCTGCTTGTTATTTGGCTCCTATGTGTAGCTGCATTTACACATGTATAAATTCATCCTTACCCATCCACAAAGCAGTATGCATTGTGTTTGCCACCCACTGAGTCCCTAAATGCCTAGCAGAGTAGGGGGAGGTAGGTCATAAGAAACAGGAGGTAATAAAGAACCTAATGAAGAGCAGACAAAGCAGATGATGGTTAATATAAAAACAAAATAATCTGGGGAGTTAAAAGCTTGAGGCAAATTAAGTCCATGTTGTCCAAATGGATGTGCCCTAATCAGCAGGACTCCCCATGTCCTAATTTAGGAACAGAAGAATTAGTCATGGTGACAAACTAGAGCATGAGAGGTGAAATACCCCCTGTAGCTGCTGCCTCCTGATGCTGCCTTGAAAAGCCACTCCTTTCACACATTGAGTTGCAGTTCCAAACATCAACCAGTCACCTTCTAAAATCTGTGTCTTGCAAGCTCAATATAGCAAGATGCCAATTTGGTTCTGGGTAGTAAATGAGCAGTAAAAATTCTTTTGGAACCACAGTGCAGTCACGGGAGCTCATATGGCCTTGTCAAGAAAATTATTTGAATAGTGTATATGGTTGGTTGGTTGAAGATAGAGGATTGGGCATATGTTGCAGCTTGTAGCTAAGGATGTGCTCGCTTGCTTAAGGATGTGATGAGCATTAACACCCAGTTCTGATGCAAATGCAATCAGAAATCACAGTTGTGGTCTTTCATACAGCCAATATAATAGTTTGCTCACTATTGTCATATACTGCATCAAAACCAATAGAAAAGTCTGCCCTTGCATGTTGAGTAGGAAGCATTGCCTGGCCTTGTTTTCATTCCTTGAAAAAAAACCTGTCTGTTTTTACGTGGGAAAAATGAACATAAATGAGTTTTCCTTAAGTTGAAACATAGTGAAGGCAAGCACTTTACTAGAGCATGTCATCCTAAAGTAGAGCGGCAGCATAGCGTACTGTGCTGACCTTACCAATTTTACCTTATGGTAAATTTAAGTGGCTGGTGTTCAGCATGTATGAAACTCATACGCATTAGTTACCCTGAAGTAAAAACTACAATTTTCCCCTTTTTTTAGAGAGAGAAGTCCTAAGAATGGTATACTCAATCGTATGGATTTCCTTAATCTTCAAAGGCCTCCCCTTGGTGTGGTGTCACATATTTGGAAGTGAGGTGGACTCTGTCTGCACTAACTTAGATCCATCTATATGCTGTCATACTCCCTTAAAGATCTGTGGCCTAAGGTCACTAAAGTGTTTCATATTACAGCTCTACTCATTCCTTCTCTAGTACCCTTCTCTCTATTTTCTTCCATTCCTAGCACCCTAGGAGGGAGTAGATGATTTGAAGCCAGCTACACTTTGGGTATTTTTCTGCTGCCTGCTTAAATCCTCTTTGTACAACTGAAGAGATATGTGCTTGATGAGCATATCACCATGAGCTTATCATAAACCAGAACTAAGCCAAAACTCTATTTAAATCCATAATCAAAAGGAGCAAAGCTGGAGTATGGGCTCTGATTAACTCAGGTATAAGAGAGGAATCACTTTGTTACTAGTGGTATTTTTATGCATGTATATATATATGCATGCACGCATTTATTTATTTATGGAAGCGAGATTCCAACTAATCTAATCCATAATGGTGAAGGTTATTGGGATGCAGCTGTGGAGGAAAAGTGATATTTAAGGTTGCTGGGTACTGACATGAGTGTCTTGGTGTTGTCTACGAGTTTTTGTGTAGGGTAGGAACATAAGGCTAGGCCCACAAGGCTACCACTGTGTTTTGCTGCCCTATGCCATCCATAGTCCTACTGGTGGATCGAGAGACTTAGTTATCTTTTGTAGATCTCTTTCCCTAAGTCTCTCGATCCACCAGTTCTCTTTTGTAGATCTCTTTCCCTAAGAGAGACAAACACTAAAAAACAGTAGTTCTGAGTGGGGAGCTGCGTAAGTTTGCTAGTAGGCAATGTGGAGTGTCAGTGGTAGAAGTTACAATTTAGAGACATTCCCTTACTTAGCAGACTACAGAAGTTAGGAACTGGGACATGGTCACTCAGGGGAGTTAATCAGAGAGAGACAAAAAGTCTGCAGAAGTTTCCTACTGCTCCACAATTAAAGTTTAATGTTTAGTTCTTCTCATTCAGCTGTGCCTGTGTTTATTGAACCCATTAATCATGGCATGGAGGATAGCAATGAGGTTTAAAGCCCACCCCGTGCAGAGGCTTCAGTAGGTAACTGTTGGCTGGTGGGAGATGATTGGGGTCATATGACCCCAGTGCTCTTTCCTGCCAGGAGCAGGGGGTTGGACTCGATTATCTATTGAGGTCCCTTCCGACCCTAACAACTATGAAACTATGACTCCCTCTGTTTGATATCCTGAACCTTATCCTGAGGTGGAGTGTTTCACTCAGCCTTTTGTCACCAGTCAAAGGAGGAGTTGGTGCTTGCTTCTCCCAGTTACTGAATAATAGTTGGAGCCCTTTCTTGGGATGCGGGAAACCTTTGTTAAATTCCCTCATTTTTATGCAGGGATTCAAACCCTCTGTGGGGAAGGTCCTAAATTTTTCCTGTTGAAGCTGTTCTACTATGCATGAATAATTAAAGTGTGTGTGTGTGTGTGTGTGTGTGTGTGTGTGTGTGTGAGAGAGAGAGAAAGAGAGAGAGAGAGAGAGAGAGAGAGAGAGTGCATGCCTATTGGTCTCTAGCCTAGTTTATGGCCATCAGTACTGTGGAAGGAGGTGGGTGCTGAGCTGTTCAGCACTGTCAAGACTTGGGTATCCCCAAAAGCCAATATTTAGCCATTTGGGAAACTTTAGCAGCAGAAGCTCAGGTGTATAGGGATTTAGGCCCTTCTAGGGTGAAGCATCATTTGACTAGGGCTTTTCAGGATCTGACTGTAAGAGTTAAGAGGCTAAAATTGCATTTAGTTGACAGAGCTTTTGTAAATCTAGCCAACAGTGCACCCATTTATCAGCTTTAAGTTTCTGCAAAGAAAAGCTGACTGGTATGTCTGCCAAAGCTATCAGTCCTTTAGAAATAAATATTTCAGTGAAGTGGTTATTTTTAAACTGTATAGAGATTATACTACTCTCTGTTCTTGCGCTCTGAGACTCGCAAGGTACATTGATCCTCCTCCCCCTTTCCCCCCACCCAGTTGTTCTAAAAGCTTTTCATAATCTTGAATTACTTTTCAAGTTTTACAGAATTATTGTCCTCTTAAAGCAGCTACTATATTTGTGAGAGTTACCTGCATGTATCCATATGACAACGGTCTGATTGGGATAAGTTCCACAAAAGATGAGAAAATAGCAATGAGGTGTGAGGTGTCTGGAAAGAATGATGGAACATTGTGGGTACAATGCTTGATATTAAAATGTGAGAATACACATGTATCTAAAAATGTATTATAATAAAAAATCCCATATTAAAAAGAATTTTTTTGCTTATAAAGGTATGCTTTTGGCTGTATATAGATCAAAATGAATGTGCTACTTATCACCCATTCATTAAAGTGCCATTTGATATAGCCTAATAATAAGTCCCCTACCACGTCATAATAATGGGGTGTTCATATGGCACTTGAAGCATAGTTTGAACACAGTTTCATGCTGCAAGATCAATCTATTTTTGTTTCAAGACCAAGAGCTCATTCTTTTTCTTCTATCTATTATGTCCTGATTACTTGCACATCTCTTGATTCAGTTACATAGTTGAAATCTCGCGGCTAAAAAAAAGTCACTGAAATGGCTTTTAGTGTTCAAAGATAATCAGAAAGCACTGTTTGGAACCTGCTAACTAAATTATTCCTGTTACCTTCACTCTGGTTTTGTTCCACAGAATTACATCCCTAGATAAACAATTCATTAACACTCCAGTTAAGTGGTCGTTTAAGCCCAGCCATCACTTTTCATTAGCTAAAAACAAAAGATGGACAAACCAATTATTGGCTCTTGGCAGCAAAGGCTTGTTGTAAAGTTCAGCAGGTCTTTGGACTAGGAAAACAACAGTACATATGTAAAAATGTTGGAGTCTAGCTTCCTTGCACCCTGACAATAATGAAAAACACTTGTTTGTTTCAACATCTAAGTCTGTTGGAGCCCTGTTCTATATGAAAGACTCTCTGTAGAATTCCATGGCTCAGAATGAAAATGACCTCATGTTAAAGATAGGGAGGCCAGTCTGCGAAAATGTGTTGAACACACAGCAGAAGGCAAAATGAATCTGCTAAGTGTTAGGCTAGTCACACTATAATAAAACATTAAGTTAAACATTGGTATAACACAATTGAATTGCTTTACGGTACATGCCATTTTTCACGTATGAAAGCAACTTTTCACTCTCATGCGTCAGCAGTGGCACTACAGAAGTCAACACTGCCATGAGATTCAATAGGAACCAAATGCCAAAGCAATCTTGGGCCACACTGCACTTGAACTAATAATTACTTTTGATCTGTATTCAATAGGCACTTGACGTTTTTGGCACTGGCATTTTGTTCAGCAGTGAGATATCAACTAAGTGAATGGATTTCTCTCATTTAAGCCAGTACAAATCTGGAATGTCAAATAGTTGAATATTCCAAACTAATGCCACCTTGCTGAAAATCAATAGAGTTGTTCCAAGTATGTAGTGGTGTAAATGGACCCGAAAGCAGAGTTTGGTCTCAGGGGTTTGTCCTGTAAAGTGGCAAGTTGCCCTTATCCCCTGTTGAAGCAGATTGAAGCTTTTGCCACTTTACAACTTGTTCATTCAAAACTGTGCTCAAATTGGTATGTTAAACCCCAGAGCTTGAGTTGTTTCAAACCGGGAGTGTCAAACATACAGCACACAGACCAGATCTGGTCAACAGAGATGCTGTATCTAACCCGTTCAGGACACTGTAAATTATGGACCTTGGGCCCTAGTGGACATGATGATCAGCAGCAGGAAGGCAAGCAAGGACTGACAAAGCCCCAGTCACCCTCTGGCCACTTTGCCTGTCACCACTGCCACAGCCCTAACTCCTCAGGCACCACTGCTGCATGCCCCATGCTGGAGCCAGACCCAAAGTTGGAACTGGAGCTGTCACTATTGTGTGCTCCATGCCAGAGTTACTGCCATAGTACAAGACGTGTCAGCAGCAGCAGCTCCAGCTCCAGCATGGGGCACATAGTGCGCAGCAGGAGGTGGAGCTGTCATGTGCACCCGGTAGGAGCTAGAGCTGCCATCACCATCATCTGCACTGGGCTGGAACTGGAGCTGCTGCAGTTGCCAAAGCCACACCATGACCTGAACTGGGTCCAGGTTTCAAGGAGCCCTGCAGTCTGGATCCAGCCCAAGCCAGGGGGAGAGTCTGAAAATCCTATGTTAAACCATTTCTGTGCCCCTCTGATCCTGGGCCATCCAGCATAAATGAGAGGAGCTTCACATCTACTCGAGTTTCATCAGTTGCCTGCAGTCTCAAGGAACTGTCCTGGTAGTTGGGGATTATTGGCCAAGCACTGTGCACCATGTGAGGGAGAAGTAGGGAGTCATTCTGGCAGCATTTTTGCCACCTGAGATTATGATGACACAAAGAAAGCAAATAGAATTGAGAGAAACATATCTCTGTCACAGTCTTCTAGCACAGGGGCTGACTCACAAACCTGGACCTGCCTTATGGTAGCAAAAGTTATTTGCAAGGCACTAGCGTAGATGTGTATGCCTGGATAAATTTCTCTCTTACTAGACATCTCTCTCTCTTTTCATAGAATCATAGAAAGTTAGGGTTGGAAGGGACCTCAGGAGGTCATCTAGTGTCCCATCCCCTGCTCAAAGCAGGACCAGCCTCAACTAGATCATCCCAGCCAAAGCTTTGCCTAGTGGAGTTTTGAAAACCCCCAAGGATGGAGCTTCCACCACCTCTCTGGGTAACCTGTTCCAGTATTTTACTGCCCTGTTAGTGAGAAAATTCTTCCTAATATGTAACCTAAACTTCCCTTGCTGCAACTTGCTACAAACTTTTGTGTGTTTATTTTCAAACTGGAGTTTGTTAAAGAAACTCAGTCTCTCAGAACACAGAGCAGTCTGCTGTCCACTGAATAAACAAATCAACAAGAAGAAAAAGAGGAGCTACACCAGTATGGAGTGTTATGATTAGTGATTTCCATCCTCAAATGAGAGGTCTTTCGAGGCTACCTTGCTCAGGAAATAGTGTGGTCTGTATTCACTAACAGCAAGATGCAGTAAATGAGCCGTATTTTATTTTTACAAGGTCAGCTTTAAATGGTAAAGGAAAAGGAAAAGTGGCACCATGCTGCTTATCACCAGCTGGGAATTCACCCTGAATATTTAAAGATAAACATCTAACTCATGTGACAGCTTTTACAAGTAATCAATAGGAAAAGAAAACACATCTAAAACATCAAATTTGAACCTCTTCCAAATCCTTGTGGCTTCTTCTACCTCCACTGTATACAGGGTTGCCCAGAGGGTTTATGGGGCCTGGGGCAGGTGTGATGTTAGGGGCCCCACCACTGCCCCCTACAAGGACCCGTGTGTGTGTACAAAACTGGGGGACCATGCGCAAGAATTCTTGCACACACGTATTACATGTGAGAATTCTCACATGCGGCTCCTCCTTCCCTTGCTCTGGAAAGTTGGAACAGGCAGACTTTCCCTGCCTGTTCCTATCGCAAGAAGCACTAGGCGGAGAGAATTTACCTTGGAGACAGGTTACTAAAGCAAAATTATGTTAACATTTTGCAAGTGAAACATTTATTAAACTTATGCTACAGAGTTTGGAACTTAAGAACAAAATGAGAAGAGGAAAGTTTAAGTAAAGTATTTCTTTCTCACCTTCATGGATGCAAAATCATCACTTTACATCACCATAATTTATTTGCTTTGCAAGTGTGTTCTCCACTGAGAGCATGATCAAATGATTTAGCCTATCCTCCCCAATTGCTGACTGCAGGTAGTTCTCAATAATCTTAAGCTTATTAAAAGTGCGTTCCCCGGATGCAACAGAGGCTGGCAAGGAAATGAGCATTCTCAAGCAAATGCATATCTGAGGAAACACAGATTCTACACCTTTGCATAAATCCAGTTGAGAAGCTCAAGTGCAGTGCCTATGGCTCCTCCAGAGGTGCACAAATTTGAGTCTTTCCTGATTTTGTAAAACAGGCAAAGTTCTTTTTGCAACTCATCCTTGTTCACATCTTGTGGGTATGTGGTGGACAGGGACTCCCAAACTTTGCAATTTCTTCATCCTCTGCAACAGCTGCTGGGTCAAGTATGGGTGAGAACAAACTTGAGAGTTTCCCTACGGTCTCAGCTAGGTTTTGGAGATTGGAAAGAAGCATATCTATGGCTGTGATGAACACTTCAGCCCTGAATTTATCTTCAGGGGAAGAGATTGTGTGTTCTGTATTGGCTGGCTCACCGTGGAAACGCTTCGTTCTTCGGATTCTTTTGTGTGTTCTCTTGAATTCGGTGATACGCAGCCTCTCAGCGATGACCTTAGCTTCTGTGAGAAGACTTGGCCAGGAATCATTCAGCCGTTGAATTTCTTCCAGGAGGCTCTTGACAATGTTGCACCCCTTCTTCCATGGTGAGCTTGGATCCTTGGACAAGAGAGGGGGCAAGCACCAACCAGGGGTCGGCAACTACCCACAGATGCCAGCAGCAGTGTCAGTGGTGGCCAGCGGCAATTGCGGACTGCCCGCAGACGCCACTGGTGGTGTCAGCAGCAGGGCGGCGAGCGGCGATCGCCTGCAGGTGCTGCTGACACCGTTGACAGTGCCTTTTTGTAGGGGGTGCACTGCCACACTCAGGGGGTGCACGTGCACCCGCGTGCACCCCCTACCCGTCGCCCCTGGTATGGAAGTCGGGGTCATGCAAAAAGTTGACTCTTGGAATTTCAACTCTTCTGTTGCATCTGATAAAATGCTGTATAGTATGTAGCTTGTGTTAGCCAAACTGAGAAACAGTCCTCACAGTTCTCCTTTAGTTTGTTATCTACCATGAGCCCATAATACTAGCAGTGTATAAGCATTCTTCAGGCAAGGAAGTATTGTCACAAGTCTTCTTTATTAGTAACATCAGAGCTTTCTTTCCTAACCATAGATGCATTGTGGGGGAGGGGATTACTTCATTCCTGAATCTGCAGTGGCAGTCAGTTCAGATGATGAAGCTGTTGGTTTGTCAGTTCATGAACATTTTTGAAAATTCTCACGTTTTGTCCTTAGGATGGGGATATATTTCTTAAATCTATATTTTCTTGCAATGGGAAGACCGTTTCCTGCTCAGCTATATTACTGAGTCCAGCAACATAATTTGGGCAATGAAAGCAAGCCTTGGGAGAGAGAATAGCAAAGGGAAAGAAATGTGACCAAAAACAACTATTTCCCTGTCACTGCATAGCACAGCTTTGATAATGCCATTATCTCCCCTGCATTTACCTATGGAATTTTAGAGGACATTTTTGATGTCTCAGGTACTATTCCTTGTATGTGTAGATGAGGGTTTAAAGTGGCAATTTTGGAGCTTCCATGTGTTAAACATAAGCTTGCAAATGCAGGAGACTGGACTTGGTGGCTTAAGAGGTCCCTTCCAGTACTGTATTCCTATTAAACCATTTTTGAATGACTCAGACTATTCCTGTTTTGAGCCCCTTTCCTGCTTGGTTTTTGCAACATATTGCAGATAGGTGCATCATGATACTTAGTGCCCAAGAGAGCATTTCTCAAGAAAAAATATTTGTATTCATGCACAAAATTGTGTGATAAAGTGACCATCTTTGTAGTAAAATGCAGTTCAACGTATATCTATAACCACAGGTATGGAGGTGTAGCAGGATGGGTTCTGAGGTAAAAGTACAACATTTCAGTGGCAAGAACATTCCCTATACAGGAAGAAGACTTTTAAAAATATAAAATGTCAAGATTTCTTTTCTTTTAGAACAACTATAAATATCATTGAAATGTCCTGGAAAAAATAGTTGGGGGAGGGGAATAAGCCTGCACGGTACTTAATCTGCAGTCAGCTTTCAGAGGAATTCAATTAAAATATTTTAAAAAGAAAGCAATCAACAGCCCAATTATGTTCTTTGATGTACACTGGCCTAAATGCACTGCCATGAAAAGAATTACTCAAGTTACTCGAAGGGGATCAGGAAGAAAATTTGGCTTGGAATTTGATTCTTTTTCTCTGAAGGGAGCTGTTTGCTATGTATTGCTATGTAGGTTGGGAGGAAGTTTCTCAACGGGGCTGAAGAAATATGTCCTTTTCTGTTGCATACATATTGTAAGCAAAGCTTACCAACTTACATGGAGCCCAGACCAGAAGCAAAAGGCACTGCTTTCAGTTCTTTGCATTAAGAAAAGCTGCCTTCTTTAACGTTGCAGCTCCTAAGTTCCTGTGTATTAATCTAAAGATTCTGTTTGGGCGTCTTGAATCAAAATGAGCAAAGTAGGAACTACATGAGACTGTACAGTGGTTTTGCTGGGAGAATCCAATCCACGGTTGCTTGGGAGAGGCTTATTTGTCAATGAAACGCTACCACCTTCCTGCTTGTTTCCAGTTCGCTTGTTAAGGCTGGGAAACATCAGGACAAGGGGAGGGAAAGGAAAGATATTTCTGACTAGGAAGAAGCAGAGACGGGGCAGGACTCGCTACAAGGTTCTAATTTGAGCTCCATCTCCTAACTCCAGAAACCCAACCCTTTTGCATCACAGTCTGCCTGGTGACTCTCTCTTTAAATCCTGGAAACTGGCAAGTCCCTAACTTTTTGCCATTTTCATGAGCATTAACATCAGCAAAAAGATGGTGCCAGGTTGGACTGCTGCGTCTTCACAGACCTGGATCTTGGAAGCCAACCAAACTGGGACTGGTCCACATTCCTTTGTTGCTAAAGCCAGGAGTGCCATTATGAAACACCCGCTGCCTATTCCCCCAGGTGAGGACTCCTCAAAATGAGGCAACGTAACAGGCTGCGTGTGCCCAGCACCACTATTAAGCTCTTTGTCTTGGGCATATCTTATTGCTCAGCACTATAGACTGGCGATATCACCTAATTTCCTGAATTAGGCACATGCAGGCTTGGAGCAACTAGACAGGGTGTGCTTCATGGCCTTGCTCCTGAACATGGGGCACAGGTGGAATAGACATGGCCACAGTGACTTGTAACTCAGATGCCTGAGACGGGAAAATTATCACCAGAAGAGCATCCAAAAGGAAACCTGGTGGGCAAACTAGCAGATTACAAAAAGGCAGATTTCTTCTGACCCAAGGAATTAATAAGCATGATGCTATTGGAAGACAGGCTATTGGCGATGCATAGGGGGTGCACGTGGGTGTATGTGCACCCCCTGAGATTGGCCATGCACGCTCTGGAAGCACCAGCCACGAAAGCAGAAGCGCTGGCAGAAGTGCACTTCCAGTTTTGCTGCTGGCTCGGCAATTGGCCTTGGAGGGATCCCCCCCCTTCCCACCCCCCTCCACCCCCGTCAGCAATCAGCTGTGGGGGGACCCCCCTTTCAGTCAGCTGTGGGTCTGCTGTTAGCTAGCTTGGGGAACTCTTAACAAGATGCAAAGGTGGCAGAGCTACTCAACAGCTACTTTGCTTCACTCTGCACAAAAAAAATTAAGCTGCAGCCAGGCACCTGATAAGGATTACCTGGATATGAAAGGGGGCAAGCTGAGGGATGAGATAATAAAAGAGACAGTCAGAGAGCTTTAGCTGGGTTGGAATGAATTCAAGTGAGGAGGTTGAGATGAGTGTCACCACAGGGTCCTGAAAGAAGAGATCTTGGAGCCTGTGGCAATGATCTTCATATAGACAAGCCAGGTACCAAGGACTGGAAAAGGACCAGTGTAGTGCCCCTCTTTTAAAAAAGGCAAAAAGGAGGACCTGGGGAACTATGGACCAGTCAGCCTCACCTGAATACCTGGGTAGGTATGGGAGCATATCCTAAGGAAGTCCATTTGCAAGCATCTGGAAGCCAATATGGATTTGTGAAAAATCGTGTCAAACAAACTTGATCTCCTTCTTTGACAAAGTAACTACTTGGGTGGATGAAGGCAATGCTGTGGATATACTGTACCTGGACTTCAGCAAGGCTTTTGACAGGGTCCCACATGACCTTCCCATAAACAAATTGGAGAAATGTGGGCTGGATAAAACTACAAGGTAGATAGATGACTGGATCAATAGCCACAAGCAAAGGGTAATTATTAACAGATCCATGTCAGAAAGACAGGAGGTTTCAAGTGGAGTCCCCTGGGGTCTGTCCTGGATGTTGTTCAATGCATTTATTAATGTTTTGTATGCTAACATAGAAAGCTTCTTGAGCAAGTTTGTGGATGACACAAAACTGGAAAGGATTATGAACACGTTGGAGGATGTAAGTGCAATTCAGAAGGATCCTGACAGATTGGAAAGCTGGGCTGGAGCTAATAGGATGGAATTCAGTGTAGACAAATGCAAGGTGCTATTTATTCCATCCAGGAAGAGCACAGACCAACTGCAGATGCTTCCTTAGCCTGATGAAGGGTATTTGTACCTGAAAGCTTGCAAAGAAGAAATTTCCAACTATTTGAGTTGATCTAAGAAAAGATATGAGATTTACCAGAGAACATTTTCTGCCTATGTCCTTAGACCAACCTATACACCTCAGGAAGAATAATTAAAAACAGAAATATAAAATGGGTGACACCTGGCTGGATAGCATCACTATGGAAAAGGATTTGGGAGTCGTGGTAGACCACAGAGTCAATACGAGTCTGCAGTGTGATGCAGCTGCACAAAAGGTGAATGCAGTTTTGGGATGCATCAATAGAAGAATTAGTTGCAAAACGTGGGGGGTGAATAGTGCCTCTCTACTTGGCCCTGGGTAGGCCTCATCTGGAGTCCTGTGTACAGACAGTTCTGGGCTCCACATTTTAAAAAGGGTGTGGAGAAGTTAGAGAGGGTCCAGAGGTGAGCAACAAAGTTGATCAAGGGCTTGGAAAGCAAGTCCTACAGGGAGTGACTGAAGGAGGTAGGCATACTCAGCTTTCTGAAAAGGTGCTTAAGAGGGTATAAGATAACAGTCTTCAAAAACTTGAAAGGCTGCTATGAAGAGGGAAATCCCCTTTTCTCCCTGGCTGCAGAGGAGAGGATTTGGACTAATGGCTTGAAGTTGCAACTAAGCAAGTTTAGATTGAATATCAGTTAGAATAGAGATGCGGTGGAATAGACTGTCTAAGGAGGTTGTGGACTCTCCATCACTGAACATGTTCAAGAAGAGGTTGGACAGCCATTGGTCAGGGATGATCTAGGTATAGTTATGCCTATGTTCTGCTATGAATATTTCTCATGCTCCTAGTCTTTGCTGACTGCCCCTGCCACCACCTTTCTGTTACATATTAGGGTGGTTTTAAGCCTCCCTCAGAGGCACTGGGTATTGGCTGAAGCTAAGGCTGGGGATTTTGACTGGTGTGTGCTAATGCTTCTGCTGGAACTGAAGCCAGAGGTTTCTAGTTTAGAGGGTCTTGTCCCTCCACTCAGGGTCAGACCAATTACCACGTTTGGGGGCAGGAAGGAATTTTACCTCATGTTCAGATTGGTAAGGACTTGTGGGGGTTTTCGCCTGCCTCTGTAGGGGGTGGGGGGCTCTACCTGGGATCTCTTAAGCATATATTACCTTTTATAGAAGCAGGACATTGGTTGCTGTGGTTCCACTCCTTTACCTGTGTCAGGTTACAGTGGTGTTGTGTTGTGTCAGGATTAATGGTAGTTTTTGAGAGAGAGATTATGGTTTCTATAGGATGGTTTGGATAGGGATGATCTTGTCTCAGGCAGGAGATTGAACTAGATGAACTTTGGAGGTCCGTTCCAGCCCTACTTCTCTATGATCCTCTATGAAAGCAAAAGAGTCCAGGCTACAGCAACTATTTCAGTTTTACCTATATACAAATGGTGCAGTATTCAAGTTCATAACTTGTTTGTTTTTCAAAGTGGAGCTTATGCAGGTGCAGACAGCCAGTGTTTAAACAGAGCACTGCTTTTCTCCTAGGGAAGATAGCAATGCAGCCACCAAGGAGTCTTTAGCACTTTCCCTTCCCCACACTTACCACACTAAATGAGCAGATAGCCCTTTGGCCACCTGTGCTTACTAATTATCCTTTAGAGCTAGTGCCTGGAGAAGTAAACTCTACTTTAATACAGGCACTAATAACACAGTACAAATTATTTTCATTGGTATAGCTTGCCTTCTCAGTGATCCTATTTCTTGTCTTCTCTTTTTGCTCTAGTGGGTCATGTCAGAGGTTATTGCTGGGGCACATTTGAGACCAGATGAAATGTTAGACAAAATATATTAGTCCAAGACACTTGAGCAGTGTATCAGTTACCTTCCTAAGGCACATAAGTAATAATTCAACTCTTAAGATGCTTCATCTGGATTGGGAGGGCCACATGAGTTCCCTTGCATGCATTCAGTGAGGAATTGGTATAACAGCAGTGTTAACATATGTGCAGATAACTAGGTTGCATTAAATTACCATGTATATTGCTGACTGAAAACTGCTGCTGTCTTTAACTGAAACTTAGGATACTGTTCTTCACAACCACTGTACTGTTCAGGGATGCAATACTCCTGCCATTCAGCATATTTCACAAAGGCTATCACTCTCAAATAATCAAGGTTTTATAATTCTCTAAATATTAACTCACCAAATCCGGAATACATAATTAACATAATGAAAGGTGCTAAATATAACTCAACATCTTCCCAAAGCTCCACTACTTTTTCTCATAGAGCCTTTCATTGCTGTTGGCCTTCATGGCTGCTTTATTGTCCCATTTATTATTTTGATGTTTCCAGATGAATAGCAGTAAAGCTACTACACATGGAAATAAGTTAGTACTTCCAGAAGCAAATGAAAGGGCATTTACTGTGTTGCAGTAAATCCAGAGTTAAAAAGCCAGAGAAGTTTTATTGTTCACTTTGCTTGCTCCTCTTATGTACCTTAAGGTCTCTCACTGCGACATGCAAAATAAAATATTACTTAATATGAGTAAGGATGCGAGTATCATTATTATTTTTACATATAGCAGGGGTGTTAAACATGTGGCCCTGCTAAGCCATTTCCTTCTGGCCATGGGGCCCCAGGTATGCCCAGGAATTTATGGACGTGGGTGACCAGTGGGAAGGGCCTGCCACAGCATTCATGTCTAAACGTCTCCATTGGTCTCCCAGCCTTCATGGAGTCCCACAGTCTATACAAGGATCTGGCCTGGTGGAGGGTGGGGTTTGTTTGACATCCCTGATGTATAGTGTATATTTATCAAGTAGCACCTAATTAATTTAATTCCATTTGGGCTCTGTTGTACTTGGCACAATAAAAGCTAACTATCTAAATGATGACAATAACAGGTGGGCAGACATGACAGTCATGGGGGGTAACAAATACATGTAAAAGGGTATTCAGTGACTAAGAGGTAAGTCCTCTCCCAGCTGAACTTCTTACAGTGGAACTGGTTCTGTTCCATTGGCCAAAGGAGGGCCAGAGGAAATTCGAGGGAACTGGGGAGTTTCTGAGAGTTTTTGCAAGCTTTTTCTGGATATAAATGCCTTGTGAAAGCTCAGAGAAACTCTCAGTTTTTGGACGGTGTAAAAGTGGGCAAAAGAAAACTGGTAACATTCCTGTGGTGTTCTGTGAAATGTTTGTTCAGAACATAGACCAAAACTAATTTCACTAAAACATGGGGCCCAATAACCTGTTGGCTAGTATCATGTGTTGTCCTTTATGATGGGAATGGAAAGCTAATGATAAGTGGTATTTTAGAAAGGTAAGCAAGATGACTTGAATAAGTATAGATCAGATGGCTTAGCACATTAGTTTTTCAGAGCCACCCGAATTGCATGGTATGCTGCATTTACTCGAATGACAAGTGTTTCAATCCATTTAAATCCATAGTCATTTTTCTAGGAACCCAAAATGTAAGTCATAGTTTGTAGAATGCTGGTCTGAAAAGCTCCTTGTGGCTAAGAAAACATATTGTTTCTTTTTGGATGACAGCTCAAGAATACTGACTGGAAGTTAGGGAGGTGGTATTTCCAAAGTGTGTAATATTAGCGAGGCTGTTACTGGAATACTGTGTCCATTTCTGGTGTCCAGGCTTTAAAAAGCATCTTGACAAACTGGAAAAGATTCAGAAAAGGCACCAAAAGAATAAGCTGAAGTTTGGACTTGCTTTGAAGTAAGAAAGTGAAGAAGCTAAATATAGCTTTTTTTGTCCAAGAGATGGCTAAAAAGTGACTTGATCATAATCTGTACCTGTAAAGTAACAGAGATTTTTGATAGCAGAGAGCTCTTAAATCTATTAGACAAAGGTATAACTAGATGTAATGTAGCAGCTGAAATTGGACAAGTCTGGATTAGATTGAAGTCACACGTTTTAGGGTAATTAATCATTGAAGCACTTTACCTGGGGTTATGGTGGATTCCCCATCCCTGGAAGGCTTACAACCAAGACTGATCGTCTTTCTAAAAGGTATGCTTTAGGTCAGCCAGAAGTCATGGCTCTGAGTCACGAATTACTGGTTGAAATTCTTTGCCTTGTATTATGCAGCACATTAGATCCAATCCCTATCTTGATCTTTGCTAGCTTTAAATCTGAGAACACGTGACTTTTATACACACTTCACACTGTTTCAAATGGCAACAAGAAATGGAAAAGATCTAAGACTTAGGTTCTGATTTTAGTGCCAGTGTTTATTATGTAGCAACCCACAGCTTGATTGTGGAATCAGAGTGGAATTTGCAGAAACGGTCAGTAGAAAAGTCATCTCTTGACTTGCATTTTGATTCAAGAAACCCTACAGCCAGGCTGCTAATAAGAACCAGTGAATGTCCTGGCTCACTTGAACTGTGCTTAGTGCAATATTGGAAGGAGGTCAGTAAAGGAGACCATAATCTACCTATTATGCTCCTCTTGTTCTGGGACAAACTTATTTCTGGTAGAAATTAGAGCAGCCTCATTCTACTTAGTTCTAATTAACACCTTGCTGCCCACATCTTCAAAAGTTATTCTGGCATCTGGGAATTGCCAGCCTGCATAGAAAACTTGGCTATGTCCTTTTTAGCTTTGAGAAAACCCCTAGGTTCATGTGGGCCAAGCAGGGAGAATCCTCATGAGGACATATCCAGAGGTGTGCAACTTGTCACGATGCACGGCTATTGGAGTAGGGCCAGCGGCCAACTCAAAAGATTATAGCCGCACTCTAAATTTGTCTTTGTCAAATTCTGCCCTGAGATTTCTTTTGATGCAAGGAGAAATGACAAAGAAGATCTTGATTCTATTGAAGTCATCAGAGACATTTCAGGTTAGTTCACTTGAATTAGGATGAATATAATCTATGGCAGCGTTGTACCTAAAGAAAATATTTTCCAGAAGCCAAAACAGGGCTGAAAGGGATATGTTAACAGATGTTGAACCCAGAGTGACTCTCCTGAGCTAATCAGAGTCACCAAAAAAGGACATGGAATTTGAATGAGAATTTAGATGTCAAATCTATCCATAACACTAAAAGGAATGAAAGCAGGTTCAGGGCCTAGCCCTGCTGGTCATCTCATTGGCCACTATTTATTTTTCTAGTTCTATGACCAAGGTTTTCCTGTTGGGTGTGTTGTATTTTTAAACAGTCCCAATTGGGGACATGGGCAGCAAGGTGTTAATTAGAATTGAGTACAATCAGGCTGTTCTAATTTCTATCAGAAATATTATTGGGGCCCTCTAGCTGTTCTTGTGCATAGGCTATCATCACTGTAGTTAGGGGACAGCATTCCCAATATGACAGAAAAAGTAATCACACCTATTTCATATGCTGCCTGTTTGTATTGATGGGTGTTTTCTCATGCCAATTTAATATAACATTTCTACTTCGGCATATCATTAAGTCTCCAGGATATAAATTTAGCCACAGTACACAATTGTATTCTGAACTTGAAAAGGATAAAAAAAGAAGATTCACAGCCATATCAGATCTTGTGTGGCAATATGAAATAGTGTGGCTATGAAAGACTGACAGCACTAGCAATTCCCTTCCTTACCTCACAAGGGTATTATATGGAGACCGAGAGATGCAAAGATATTATATTGGCGGGGACCACACAAGTATCTAAAATATACAAATCATATACAACATATATGAAGGACTCAAAGTAGTAGTCATGGCAAATGCTAACCTATTGTAATTATAGATAACCAGGGTTCTCGTGTAGCAATAAGAGGGGGTTTGAAGGCTACCTGGAAAGTGTGGTTTTTCAGTTGACATGAGCCTGTAATTTATGACAGAGCACAAAATGACCTCTTTGTTTCCATAGAAGAAAAGTGTTGTAGAGGATCATCATCATGGATACACGTTATGTGGCATCAACAAAGTTTATATAATGTAATTGCTCTGTGGAGTATGAGAGACAGAAGTGGGGGACTGGAGAGGGAACAATGTGGGGGCAGGGAGAGGTGGATTTTCCTAAGATAAAGGGATGGACCAGAAAGAATAGAAACCAAAGGTATGCTACAATAATAGCAGAGGCTACGGTGGAGCGTAGAGATAGCTGAGCTCACAGGTGGATCTAGAATTTTCAAAAGGGGGGTGCAGAGGGTGCGCTACATCATCACATATAAAACACCATATATTTTTCTCCAGTTAACAATAAACCAGAAGCTTTACTAATATGCTAGGGACCTAGCAATGTATTATTCAATTTAAGATTGAAGCAAAAACAAATATAATTTTATTGGAATAAGTTAAAAATAATCTGTATGGCTGTGAAATAGGAGTTTCATTACTAGGAGCAGCTAACAGACAACAGAACTGCAGAGCAAAGGATAGTGTGACTGGTGGAACACCAAGACCATTAAAAAGAGGGTTGTTAACACCCATGGAATGAAGAGTTCAGAAGGGATCAGGGAGATTATAATGAACCATGAAATCAATTGACTCCCTCAGCACTGCTCAACTTGAAATGCTGCTGCCACTGTCAGGCAATTGATTTTAAACTCTAGGTGGAGAAGGAATCAAAGGAGGGGAAGGGTGCTGAAAGTGCAGCAGTTCACCACCCCCCACCTACATCTGCCTCTGCCTAAGTTAAACAAGCTTGCTTAGGTACCAGTAGCAATCTATCCTCAACAGCAAGGGGTTTAGCAGAAATTTTATGTAGCTTCTTGATGGGTAAATTAGCCACACTGAGCTCCATCACTCAAGAGAAAGCTAATCTAAAGTTAAATTGCACTGTGGTTACATACCCCAAACCTCTGGACCTGTTTTGGGCTGTATGTTGTTTTGAGTCATTTCCAGAACCTGTGGAAGTTACTTACTGCCTGTATAAAATGTATTTTTGTTACTCAGCAACGTTCTCCAAGCAGAGGAGATATCTTAACTTCTTGAAAGTATCTGACTTTTAATCTCTAGTCTTCTAACGCATCCTAAAGCTAGACAAGCGTCTAACCATTAACTAACTGCCCACATGTCAAATGCAGCAGCACTAAGTTTATCATGCTAGAAACAGGAAGTGGAATTATGGACCCCAAGTTTCAGTCTCACAGTGTTTCTGGAAAAAAAAAGCTACCTTTGTTTAAGAAGCCACGAGGAAAATTTCTGAGGCTGAGAATATGATTCAGGAATGCCAGGTCAGGAATATAACAGATTTCAATTTTTCCCTGAATCTTTTTTTGGTTTTGGAAGGGTGGCATATACATCTAATAAATAAATAGCTTGTTTTTATTCAGAAATTAAACCTATAGGTATCTCATACATGCAATGTTTCACTCTTCATCAGTCAGCCAGGGATAAGAAGACTTTTAATTTTTTTATGTATGAATACTCAGTATTTTTGAATCTCAAGGATCCTTTTCTACACCTAAAAAAGTTTACTGGGATAGATGTACAAACAGAGGTAGATCAATGAACCCTGATAGCGGAGATGTGCCTTATATTATAAAAAATGTACTTTTGCCTCTATAGTCTCAACTATTTCCCCAAATGGAGTAAGCTTGACCAGAAAAAAGGATTTTTTTTGTGCCAGGACAACAGAGTTTACACAAGGACTTTTGCTGGAACAGCTATGTCTGTTAGGGTGAGGTTTCTTTTCCTATACTAATCTGATACTAATACTTAATATTTACCTATGCTGGGGAAAGACTAGTCAGTTCTCATGGCACTTTCCTTCCATAGCTATGGTTATGTTTATTGCATTCCCTAGAATAGTTTCAGAAATGTTTGTCTGCATAGGTTGGTGCATAGGAAAAAAGAAGAGTTTACATTCCAAATAGGGAATTCTGTGGTGATTTCCATTTTGGTTAGCCTACTAACTGGCACAGCTCAGTCAATCACTCATTGATTTGTAACAAATCATGTGGCATGGATCACAGATTACTGAAAAAGTGAGTAGTTATTTTCTCCCAAAGTTGTTACATAATCAGAAAGCCATTTAACCACCATGCGCTGAGGAAGTCTACAACAGATCGGGATATTCTGCCAAGTGTTTGTGAACCAAGAACAACTGCTGTGGCTAATAAGATGATTTTAAAAGCTTGGGGGGGAGGGGGGAGTGAGACATGTTTTCAGGTTTATGGCGTGTTGGATTATTTTTTAACATGGCTCTGTCTGCTGCGCAAGTACCATTTCTTGGCAAGCTGCAGTTGGATCATTTGAGAAATGCCAGTAAGAGTAGAAAAGTGAATAATATAAAGAGAGAATATTAGAGGTGGGCCAGCATTGAAGTTTTGATCTGAATATAATTGTTCCCAGAGTCTGTGGCTATAAGTAAGCACAAACTTCATGCCCTTCCTGGATTGGCTCACCTGGTCATATCTTGTCTCTCTTGTGGTGGTGTTGAGCTTTGAACCCTTTATGTTATACTGCCTTTCAGTTCTGTTTCCCCTTCAGATACCTCCATACTTTCTCTCATGAAGCATCTTATCCATTTGAGGAGGTACCCATAAACAAGGCCACTACATTGCCATCCTCCAGAGCTGTCTGAAAAAGTTCATATCTCCCATTAGGCCACAAAACACTTGACAATGTCCTTCCGCTGTCTCCTCCAGGGCAGTTTGTGGTCTCTGAGCTCACATGTGGATGTAAGTTGTTTGGGGCACAGACAGAGAAAGTTAAAATGAAGGGGAGGCCTAGAATTATGGGAAGAGTGGAAATTATAAGAACATTAGAACAGAGGACTGGGAGGGACTTCTTGGGTCATTGAGTTGAGCGCTATGCTATTGCAGGAAGTTGTGTTAATATCCTTTTCACAAACTCCATTTTAAAATTAGTTAGGGTTTTTTGTTTCCTCTACTCCTGTTGAAAGGCTGTTCCTCAACCTCATTCTTCTGATTGTTAGAAACCTACCTATTATTAATGGGCAATATATAGCCATTTTGTTCTTGGACCAATCTTGTCTTTCATCTTACAGCTCTTCTTCTCTGATATTTGTTCTCTTGCTCCATTTCTGGAAAGCAACCACAGCTCCTCTTAGCTTTTGTTTTGCTCCACGAAACAAGCTAAGGTCTCTAAGGCTGTGTCTACATTGCGGTCCCTGCTGTTTCTCCACTGTATTGTACAGGTACTTGTAAACTAGCTAGATCAGTGCAGGCTTTAAAACCTGCCAGTAAAGCTAGGCAAAAACTTTGGTAGTTATTCCATGCTGATCTCTGTGTTGCCATGCCAGATTGCTCTCAGCATGCAGGCTAGCTACTTTAAAATAAGCTCAGTTATGCACAAAGGCCAAGCAAACAGATGTCCATACCCCTTGTGCCACAAATGCCCCAAAAGTGTGGCCATGACAGGCGGTATCGGTTTGTGTCGCTTTACTGCAGCAGGCATCTGTTAGATTTATGGTGGGAGAGTGTCGTCAGCCGGGAGTTGCCTGCTGTCTCCAGCCACCCCAGGCAGATGCTTTTGGAGCTTGTGGGACCTGATTCTGCATGTCCTACAAATTCCCACGTAGGACTGGGCCCCTCATTCCCTGGGAACACCTGCCTGGCTTTCCCCACTTACAGAGACATGCCCTGGAGATTGCCTGGGGCATGTCTCTGTAAAGGGGAAAGCTGGGCTTCCACACTTGCGGAGATGGTCCCCAGGGAATCTTTGAGGTGAAGAGGTGAACACGTTGCCTGTTGTCTCACAGGACTGGGCCCCTGCCCAATGCAGGCAATGGGTGATATGTGTTTCAGCCAATGAAGTAGAGGGGACATATCCCACCACAGCTGATCCGGTTTATTTGATGACATCTGTTTATACTCTCAGTCTCCTCTCATGAGGTAAGGTATCTGTTCCTTCTTTGCACCTGTTCCAAATTGAATACTTTCTTTTTTTTTACCATGGCTGATTGGCAGACATCCTGGTTTTCCCCAGTGAAAAAATTGCAAATCCTCTGATAAAAAATGTCAAATTCTCTGATAAAATCCCCCAAATCTGTTATTAAAACAAAAGGCCCTCCATGGCCCCCAGCTTTGTTCATATCCCTCACTCCCCCCCACAGCCTCCCCAGCTCTGCTTGTGCCCCTCACTCCCCCCAACAGCCTCCTCGGCCCTGCTCATGACCCTCACTCACATCCCACAGGCCCCACAGCCCTGCTGGTGCCCTTGCTCCCCACCCGCAACCCCTCCTGGCCTAGCCCTGCCAGATGGGCCCCGCAGCTGCCAGAGCTATGGGGCCAGAGACCTGGGTCTGCAGCCCTCTGCCTCCAGCAGGAGGCAGCAGCTGCTACTGTGAAGCAGAGCCTGCCTCCCCCCTCCCCCCCTGCTGCTGCCTGCTGTAGGCTCAAGCAGGGGAGGGGGGCATCTCCCTGCTGGTGCATGGACTGAGGGGGGGCAGGAGGGACCCGTGCCCCCCAGATCTGTGGCGGGGCTTGGGCTTCTGCGCTGTTGCCCTCCCCTGGGCCTTCTGCAGCCCACCATGCCCCACAGATCTGTTCACAGGGCTTGGGCTCCCACCCTGCTACCCTCCCCCAGGGCCTCCACAGCCCAGCAGCTCCTCCCTCCCCTGGCAACACATCCCTTGCATGTGCCGCAGTAGTGAGGGGCACAAACCCACGCCACTGCCCTCACTGCTGCTGTGTACACAAGGGACACATCACCAGTGCAGCTTGGAGCTTGCAGCATCAAGCAGCTTTCCTGGGTGGCCCCGCTCTGCCCTGCAGTACTGGGTTGCACCCGCCAGGCTGTGGAGGCCTCAAGGGAGAGCAGCAGGGTGGGAACGTGAGCCCACAGCAGGCAGCTCACCCCACCCCTGCCCTGCACACAGATCTGGGGGGCATGGGCCCTGCTGTCTGCCCAGGAAGCCAGCCCCACCCCCCGAACAAGTCACCTGTGGCCCTGTCCCACTTCCTACTGAGGCCCTACAGCTGTGCATTGCAGCCCTGGGCCCCAAGCCCCACATACTGCCTGGCTGGGCAGCAGCCCCAGCCCTGCCCAACTCTCTCCCTTCTTCCTTATGAGGGCCTTAATTCCCCTTGCTACTTACTTGCAGGAACTGCTCTCCAGGATGCTTGGCAGCCATGTGCATATACATGGCACTGTCTGCCTGACTGCCCTCCTCCCACTCTCTCCCAGTCCCTTGCAGGCTGGAACTCCACCAGCCTGCAGAGAGCTCATTGCAAAACTTCAAAATCCGTGGGTTTCTCTGCTAAAATGAAAAATCCAAGTTTTAGTCCGGTAAAAGGGTTATCCACATTTTATACCATTTTTCTATGGGAAACAGAACACCTGGATCCCTGCTGATTGGAAACATACCCAGGTTCCAGTTGAAGTTTCACTGTGCCTTGCACAATGGCATTACTATATCTGTGTCTCTGCTATGAATACCATTCTGGATATATCCTGAGAGTACACTTCCATCAATCAAGGCAGCATCACATTGGTCCTGTGACTAATGCAAACAGGTCTTTCTCCTCTTCTCTACTTTCCAACTGATTAGAACCCAACACATAGTAAAAATTCCTGGTGTTAGTCCCTAAGCTCATGATCTTCCGCTTTCACTATTAAGTTGTATATTATTACAGTCCTTCAGATAATCTAGCTCTCCTTGCACGATATTCCCATATGGTATCACAAAGTAGTAAAATTTTGGCCAAGGAATGATAGGAAAGAAGTAAGAAACAGAAGGAACTGGTTTTTTGAAAACTCAGAATGGGAACATTAGAACAAAAACCTGACTCAGAACATACTATAAGTGCATTTTTCTTAGACATCATGAACCTTGCTTCAGATTCTGTTGGCATGTACGTTAGCATAACACCATCAACATCAATAAGTTAAAGACCTAAACCAGTGAAATGTGTCTTTTCAAGTTACTTCAGCTGGCTTAGCATCTTAAAAAAGCAGCATTGGTCCAAAATGTTCAAGTAATTGTAAGCACAACAGTTTTCAGATTCTTGCCTTAAGAAAACTCTCGAGTTAGATATATCTGATGTACTAGGGGTGCATGCCCTACAGATTATTATAATTTACATAAACTATGTCCTTCTGAGTGCTGCCTGCTTATTACTAGCAATTAACTGCCATGTTTTTATTATTTGCAAATATACTGGTAGTACTGTTAAGCTTCTTCCTGGATTTTTATGGCAACTGTGAGTTAAAATGTATACAGATTTTAGGCAAAGATAACACAAGTCATATTTTTAAAAGCCATATCTTCAGTACATTTGCAAATAATGGCTTCCTGTGTTGACTGTCTATGTATTTTAGTTGAATTAAAATGTTCACTTGGTACATTTTTCAAGTGACTTCTAGCACACAACAGAACTAAGGGGCTGATCTTGGCACCTTTATCTGCCATTCAAATGAATGTTTAACTAAACTTTGGACATGCTGTTTTATGACTACTGTAATTTCTAAGAAGGGCTGAGCACCTTCTGATTTGTTATTTTCTTTGGAGCTCAGTAGTGTTGAATGTGTAACATGACAAACATGAATTTGTGAGGTCTGATGACATGACTTTGAGAGAAGGAAGTGTTATCCCCAGTTTTAAAAATGGAGAGACCGAGGCACAGAGAGGTTAAGCACTTACTAAGGGAATGCAATTAGGCATAAGAATGAAGTAGGACTTTAGAGTGAGTTTAAAGCTGTGTGTGCTTAAAGCTTAATGGTACAAAGAATGGCATGAGCTTCAGATGGGTTTTTCCTCTGAGAAGCACATTGCCTTTAAGTATACCTGTTCTTAGGTTCTTTTGTTTTCTAAACAGACCCCTGCCCCATTTTGCAGTGATGTGATGGAAGCACTACAGGGGATAAAGACCAGGGAGCAGGCTGGGATGCCTCCACTCCTTATTTCTGTCAGCTGGGAATCTGCACCTTGTCCACTCCTTTCAGTGAGGGGGAAACAGAATGGTGCAGCTGACGCACATAGTTGTTCTTAACTCATTTTATAGGAATGTTGGTTGTTTGGTGATCATGGAAGTAGGATAAATATGTCCCCTGCCCTATTAAACAGGGACCCTTCATGTTCATAAGGGAAAATAGTACAGTTTTACCACTACAACCCTCTGAGAAACTGGACCCAAAATTATTTTCTGTGGAGGCTACAGGAATGTTCCTTTCTCTTTCACCTACTCCATAAACTCTCTTAATTAGCTGCAATTCTTTTTTGCTTGCAGGAAGGCCTGCTGATGCAAATGTTATTAACTAGCTCTGGGAATGTCTTTTTAGCTTCTCCATTTTGATCTGTCCTATTTCTGAAAATCTCTAAGTAAAACACAAATACCCCATTTACTCAAATGTAAGACGATCTTGTTTATAAATTGACCCCCCAATAATTAGATTCTATATATGGAAACTTTATAAATTTGATATAATTTTCTAGGTACAGAATCTAATGGGGGTATGCCTTGAATTTGGCCCCCTCCTACTGCTACAGCAGAGAATATAAATCTGGGTGTCAAGTAGTCCCCTTTGCTGTCTGCCCCCCAACCTCTTCCCCCTGCAAACCTTTCCCCACCTCTTCCCTGTCAGACCCTACTCTCCCTATGCACATGGAAATGAAGAACAAATGTGAAAAAAATGACCTTGAAATAAACATGGCTGTAGCAATTTGCAAATACTACCCATAGATTTAGTTCACCCAGAATTGACACATTTGACCCTTTTTTGAAACTGCTGTAGGTTTTAGTGCAGGTACTGTGTAAACACACTTTTAACTAGCACTTTGGCACCTACTTATATAACAGGGCGGCACATCTACATATGCCCCTGACTGTGCAGTAACTGCCATTACTCTGTAGTTCCAGTGGTGCATAGGTTGTTTTTAATGCTACTGCACATCGATCATTGCAACTGTGCAGTAGGATCAATGTCACAGTTCATGCCCGCAACATTACGTTGCCTTAGTGACATAGCATTGCATCTAGATGCATCCACAGTGTAGCAGCCTGCCAGCTCAAGGAGCCTGGGGGCAGTCTGCAGGCATGCAAGGGTTACAGCCCAGGTGGAGGCAGAAAGGGGTGATTGCAGGCTGCCTAGACAGTGGGGCCAGCTGAAAGAGATAATTAGCTGGCAGGAAGCTAAAAGGCTCTCAGGAGGAAGAGCCTGAAGAGAGACTTCAAGGGGTGGAAAGAACTAGTAAGAGAGGGTTAGTCTCCCAGGGAAGGGAGCTAGGGACAGGGAGAGTTAGAGTCTAGAAGCAGAGAGCGGGAGACTTCCAGAGAGACATGAAGTAGAGAGTTAGGGAGAGGAGCTAGAGCAGGGGTAGGCAATTATTTCAGGTGGAGGGCAGCTTACTGAGTTTTGGCAAGCCATCAAGGACCACATGACAGGCAGGCAGAGGCAGATAAATATTAATATTCTAAATTTTGTAAGGGCCTGTAGGCTGCATTTTGCCCACCCTTGAGCTACAGCTAGGCAGACAACTGAGTTTGAGGGTCAAGACCTGAGGCCTGAGAGTAGACAGCCAAGAGGGAGAGAGCTGGCAAGTCAGCTCACAGTGGAGCCTAAAGACTATGTCTGGAATGCTTTTTATCTTAAGAGTCAGCCTGTGACTGAAGACAACCATAGGACATGGAGAGACTGTGAGTGAGGCCAGAGTTGGTATCTACTACTGGAGTGAGCTGATAAGAGAAGGAGGTGTAGGCTGGTGGCACCCAGCCACTTCCTATAGTTGGGGAGAAGGACATGGATTGTTTATTTACAGTGATACCATATTTATTCCTCAGAGCAGTCAAGCCTGTAAACAAACACCCCAAAAGATTGAGCAAGCGAGCTAAGTAACCCAGAACCCACTATGGTAGCACAAATTATGCATGATATTAGTCCAAAGCTAAAATGCTTATGATTTACCATACAGTTCATTGGCCTGGGCCCTAGCAGAGTCAACAGTATTTCAAACCACAAGACCCAACCCCACAGATCAGTACTACTTAATATGTTTGTGTACTCCAGACGCAACCCCTCCCCCCTGCCAAAGGATCCATGTGCTAATTAGCCCCTGCCCATGACTGGAACCAGGCGTTCTTGCCATGAGGTCTGGGATCCTTGAAAAACTGATACGCAGATGAGGCATGTGGCAGTCTGGTCTGATTTCACCTCATGGAGGATGGGGCCACACTAGTCATATATGACAGGCTGAGAGAGGGGCCAGCAGAGATATTTTAGGTGAACTGTTTGGGGCTCCACTTGATGATGTTTGCCAGATATTTAAGGCTGGTGAAGAAACAGGAATCTTTGGAAATGGGAAAGAAAGGCACAGCTCAGCTGTGGGACTGAAGAGGAAGTCAAAATGTATGTAGTGTAGTGGCTCACCATGGCTTGGAAAAGAGTAGGTACTGGGGGGAATATGCTCAATGGGCACTACCATATATCATATTCAGATGGTGTCGTGCTAACTTATCCTTGTGGTATGTTTGCCTGGCAGGGGAAATACTATGACTCAGCAGGTGGCTTAAAAATGGCTTGATGTAGTGGAGGGTACACCCTTGTCTGGTTGCGGACAAGACTCCCCACAAGAGCCTCATAGTTAGCTTCCCACTGGCCAGCTTCCAGTGGGAGGATCTCAGGTACACACCAAACTTGTGGAAATGGGAGACTCCTCTCGAGCTTTCTCTTGCTTGCCCTCAGCTGTATAGCTGCAAAACTTGGGGGCATCCAAACCCCAAGCCTGGAGGCTTGCACATAGGATGTCTGCCAAAGGGTTTGAAAGTATCTGAAGCTCCAGGCTGAAAAGTCTGGGATGACGGATACTTGCTGGTAGTACAGCCACATAAGGTTTTTGAAAGATTCAAAGGATTCAGAACTGATCTGGCTAATTTGCCTTGGGACACAAAACTTTTTTTTTTTTTTTTAAGGAAAAAGATAAATTTGTTCAATATGGGTCATGTGTTTTATAGTCATGCTCAGTGTTGGCTGCATTTAATCATCATCGTAGTAAGTTTCCATGACTGAGCACGTGTTGCTTTTAGCAGCAGTTCAAAGATAGATAGTGTATTTAATGTCGTTTCCTTGTATGCAAATGTAAGCCTTTTATGCTTTAAAGCCCCTGGTCTTGCATTCTGATTGTGGTGGGGCGGGGAGGGCAAAAAGTTGTTTTGTATTCAAGAAAATATAGTAGGCTATGAGTTCTGCTAGAGAAGGAAGAGAATATTTTACTCAGGTTGCTCCGGGGAGATTGGTACAACTCGTGTAGAAAAAAAGCAAAAGTAGACCCAATGCAAAGTAAAATGAGAGCGTGTTGGAAACAAAGCACCTGTTTTACTGACATTCAGTTGAATCCCCTAGTGAATGAACGGTCGCATCACTGTTAAGATCTAATAGAAGTGAAAGTAAAACAATTCAATATATATATAAAAAAAAAAAAAAAAGGAACTTGAACTTTCAGAGTGAGTGAATTTCCTCCCAGTGTTGTAAGACTCTGTCACACATGAATAGATCACAACAATAAAAGAGGTGTGACATTTTATCATTGGGTTCTTATACCATAATTGCTATAAAGAGCACCCCAGTCTTCTGGTCAGAAGAATCTTGAAGCAATCTAACTGACAGTCAGCCTCAATTAAGATTTACACTGGAGACTAAGAACTACAAAATGATTTAGTTGTAGAGATTAAGGAAGACAAAACCTTGCTGACTGTTGGATAAAACCTGCATTCCTTTCCATTGTGATCATCATACATCAAGGAAATGTTTGAAAGTTTGGCAGGCTTCTGCAATATGCCTGCTAAAGTTATTATAGAGCCTAAAATAAGGGTTTAGAGAAAAAGAATAGAGAATTGTAGCACAAGTGTGTTATATAAATCTTCATTGCATAGCTGTTCTTTTTAGAAAAAGAATTTGATGGATGTAGTATCCCGGTGGGTGACCTTTAAAAGGGATCATATCAAGCAGAGGACCATAGCTCCAGATGTCTGTCCCTTCAACAGATCTCTTTTCTTCCTTGATTCTCTTCCCACTTGCAAAATTACAAATACCTAATTTTCAACAACAACAAAATTTAAAACTTTCTGCTTCTTTAAAAATGGGGTCTTATCTCACATCCATGTAATATGAATACAGAATTTTGCTATGGTATTGTAACATGGGCCGTTCGTCCACACAATGCGGTAAGCAAGAGTGAAAACCTTTTCATACTTGTAGGGATTATTCATGCTTTAGGTCTGGATGCATAGGGCTAAATGCAACATGTGTGTGGGGAATAGGCACTGAATGACAGGAAGAGATTGAGTTTTTACTCAACTTCAACTTCACTAGACAGTTGGTACTTGGTTGATTTGGTGTAGGGACATAGTAATTTGCTGCTGGTATTAGTCAGCAACAAACAGACTGTTATCTCCCAGCTCTGGAGCAAGGAGGGTGCAGAGAGGGAATTCTGCTTCAAGAGGAGGTTTCTAAAGTACAATATTTTCTAGAACTATTTCTGGGGTTGATCCATCTTACAGTTCTGTCTAAAGATACCATCTAGCTAAGTATCAGCAGAAGGGTTTGCAAGAATGCTGGTCTAATAGTTGAAGCATATTCCAGAGAACATAATACTTCAGTCATTGAGGTAAAACTCCTCTGAAGTTTTTATTTCCCCCCAACAATTATTTATTTATCTAATATTTTTAAAGAAGCTTTTAATAACTGTTTCTAAATGAACAGCTGTTTGCTTTTGGAAATATACCATGCAAGCATATGTCACTGTGTGCCACTCACAAAACTGCTCACTAAGGCTAAGTACAGACAGTCAAAAAGCCCGAGGCTGAATCGGTTCAATTTTCGCAGGTTAGTCTAAGCTGTCTAAATGGAACGGATAAGCAAGTGAACAGGCATTCACTTTTGATTCTGGAAATGCAGCTACCTGCCTTTAGTAGCTAAGACAGAAGCCGGGGGTACTACAGCATGCTTCCCTGCTCAGCTGGAGCAAACAGCTTGGGCCAAGCCTTACCCCGCCACCCTGCTAGGGGAGGTTTGTGGGGGATGTGCAGAACATCCTAGGATGCTGGGGGACTGAGACTTAACTGATGTAGGTTAAATTAGTATATTGAACTTCTGTCCCAGATCCCCTCCAGATTCAAGTTAAGTCTGATACTACATCCATTCAAGTTTATCTTAAACCAGTTTGGGACATTTTGAAAGCAGTTTATGTGAGCCAAACTTGTTGTGTTACAGATTTGAACCGTTTTCTGCTCATTTATATTGGTTTATATGTAACTTCTGTCCCTAGCCCAAGAGTATTGCTTTAAGGTCATGCTTCACAATTTTGAAAGTATAATTTGGGCATATAGATCATATGAATGTTCCTTGACTGGATGATTTTAACAATAATTTCTGGTTCAAATTTTCCACCTACCAGTATTTGCTTAAACTGTACCATTCCTGGTAAGGTTCCTACCATAACACTTCATTTATTTGACTATTTCCAGAATGCTAACACAAAATGGGTAAACTCAAGCAAAGTAAAACCAGTTCAAGTTGATTTGTTTAAAAATTTAATCTGATATTGGAGCTGATATTTTGCTCAGCTGCATATGTGAATGTATTTGGAGTCAGGTTCTCTATCACTACCTTGCCTACAATATTATCAGCTGCTTGTGTAAATGGGTAAAATGTTCAGGAAGCTAATAGATGTAACAAACACCATTGGCAAAGGATTTGGACCTGTATATTTTCATGCTTTTGGGGTGCTACTGCAGCAGTTTGATATGTTTTCTTTAATAATCCCTGCAAGTGAGTATGTCTTTGTGGAGTAGGCAACTGTAACTGATCCTTGAAAGTCATATAATTAGCCACATGTTGCTGAGGTAAGATGCTGACCCTGGTTTGCCTCCCTGCATTAATGAATTCACAACTTTCTACTACTATCTCATCCCTGTGTTCATTTATTTCCCACAGACAAAAGAATAGGCCTTTTGCTTGACGCAAAAGTGTACTTAAGAGGCAGGTTTGGGGGATAGCAACCCAAAGGTTACCTGCCATATTGCAACAAGCATGAATCATATGTGGTTTTAATAATTTTACTCAAGAATCAGTCAAAAATGTCCTGCTCCAGATATTTAACCTCATGTGTTATCCTTTTCCATTTTGCTTACTATTTTAAAATGATTTGGTATTTTGGATACTTGATTTAACTGTGTCTGTGGACCAGTACCATTTCATTGATGGGAAAACCTCATCACTCTGATTGAACTTTTTACTGCCTGGTGCTATCTGCTAAATTAGATAACATGCTCTATCTTCAGCTAGTGTAAATTAAGCCAGCTCCCTTGATTTCAGAGGAACTGAGGGTCTGGCTTCAACTGTCCTGGATTATACTGTTTACTGTACTGAGCTGTAGTGTGACTGTGTGTCTGGGTACCCTCAGGGACCCTTGGGGAAACAAGTGAGGCATTGTAAAGCTGTCAAGCTTGGCCCTAGTCCTAAATAAACAAAATGAGCATTTTTTCATTGCATTTTGCCATCCTAAAGTGGCAGATTATTTTTCAGGCTATACACTGCATTGCGTTCAACAGCCTGTTTTGTCAAATGGAAAAAATGGATAGCCATTGAGATTGTCAGATAAATTCTGTGCTCTCGCTCTCATCCCCTGCACAACCCTCCCGACATTAGTGCAACTTCACTAAACAAAAGCTCTCACATTTCTTTCTCTTCCTGCATTTTTTTATGGCCTGTGTTAACTGAAGTGGAAAAGCTATGCAAGGTGAGAGACCCCCTTTTTAATAGTGCACTAAGTGGTGTGACTGTTGATTTAAAAAAAAAAAAATTTTAACCCATAAAACCTTCATTCAGACTTATGTTAACTTATGGAATGATTGATTCTGACTGTCACTGGAAACTACCAACTGTTCATAACTTTCTGTATAAACTCTACAAGTGGTCACTTAAGTCACAGGCTGAATGGTGACTCTAAATGGTGATCCCTAAATGGTAAAGGGGATTTTACCATCTCTGAATGGTGATCCTAAAAGTTGTGTAAACTCTACAGCCAGTAACTTAAATCACATGCCATTGTTTTGGATCCCTACGTGATGTGTGTCAGTTAGTTTCCACAGAATGCATGTTCTGGCACATGTAGTCACACAATAGACATGAGAGCGTTCACAATACCGAGCAACAACATTCTTACAAACGTTGGTGGAAAGCTATAAAAAGAGTTTGCAAGAACTGCTGATTTTGCCATCTTTTTCCAAATAATGCTTACACATGTTTTTCTGGCCCATGTTCTTGTTTTTTGGAACAAAACAGTCTTCAACAGCTGCATATACAGAGAAGCCAGTGTATGCATGGACTGCCACTCCAAACTAGGAAAGACACATGTCTGGCCAGGCAGCATATTTACTTACTAGTCATAAAATGCAGTGGCAAGTTGCAAGAAATGAGGCACAGCTCCAGGGAAATGGTTAGTGCTGCCAGGTGCAAATCAGTCTCTAACATGCATGGAATTTAAGCAAAGCAATGGACTTGTTTACTAAAATAAAACACATGCTTAAATATTTTGCTGGACTGAGACCAGATCACCCAAAGATGTACAGGATCAATCCCAAGCTAAGGGTATGGAATAGGAAGGACCTCTATAATGTTAGCAATTATAATAAGCAGTGAACTCACCTTGTGCAGTAGTAATCTTATTCATGAATTATCTTCCCTGCACTCGCCTTTCTCTCTCTTGCTGCTTTGCTTCTCATATTCCTGGGCCAAGTCCTCACTAAAGTTAATGTTGCATGATAACAAAGTGTCTATCTGCTAATTAGTCAACTATTTAGAGAGACTATAGACTAGTTAGATAGTTTCAAAGTTCTTTTTAGAACTAAAGAATCTGTTGTGAGAGTAGCATTTTTTTCAGAAACCACAAACGGACGTGTGTTTACTTCCGCCTCTAGGGCTGTGGATGATTTAACTATGTTTCCTATATTTCCTCTTGCTATTTTCCAGAGCCTCCTGTATGTTCAAGTTGGACCTCTCTTGACTTAACAAAGTAAGAAATGAGAAATCAGTCTTTTATTTCACCTGCTTTGAAAACAGCACACTCAGTGATGTCACAAATAATGTAACTGTCTTTTTCTTAAATTATTGTAGTCTGAGAACCTGTATGCCTTTTTTAGTTCAGACTTAAAAAAATATTTAATACGTGGAAAATTTCTGGTCTAAAGGAGTCAAATTCAGGCCTAACCCTCTCTGAAGTAGACCTACCCAGAGCGGTCTCTCTCAGCAGAGCCCTAAAAGGACAAATTCCTGTTTAAATCTAGAACAAAACTCTCATGGCAGGTCTCCACATGGAATTAAAAATTTCAAAAGTGTCTTAGTGGCCTAAAACCCTTTTCCAAAGGTGATTCAGAAACTTAACCCATATTGACTTTCAACTGATGCAGGTACGTAAAGGTGCTTATAGATGAGCACGAAGGCTGCTCTGATATGCTGGAATCCCAGCGTGTCAGAGTAGACTCAATTAATTGAGTCTGCCAAAGCGTGGCTATTGCTGCGCTCCAGCAGCCTCCTGCGTCTTGTGCATCAGCGCCCTCACACTTAAAAATGGCAGTGGGGGTGCTTGAACTAAAGCTCATCAAAAGCTTTAGTTCAAGAGCCCCTGCTGCCATTTTTAACCAAGGGGATGCTGATACATGAGATGCGGCTCATGTATAGACTCTAGTTACCTACCACCCATCCCCTTACTGCAGCTGCAGCAGTTTATCAGCACCAGGGTTTTAGAAACTTCTTTAGGCAAGAGGCATACCTGGTGGTGCAAAAAGTAGGATGTTCAGATGGCAAGTGGGGCTGAGCTGAATTGCCCCTAGGAAACAGATGCAGAAGCCATCTGCTTCTTTATGTGCTGCTCAACCATCACTAAGATGCAAAGGTGTAGTAGGCTCCCTTGGCTGTCTGGGCAGAGGTGATGGGAGAGGGGGTGAACAGGGATATTATGCCAGTGGCTGAAGAATGGGGAGTGGAGTCTTATGTGCCATGCCTGGGCTTTCTGTGCTCTGGTACAGCTTTTGGTATGACAGGCTGGGTTCAGCTGGTACAGCTGTGGGACCGACTCATTACACACCAACTGTAACAACTCCATGGGCTGCCATTCTGGTGCCTCCTCTAAATTGGTGCCGGGGGCTGGTGCCCTGCTCGCCCACACTAGATACCCTACCATTAGGATGAATCAGCATGAGTCGGAGCCTACTAACACAGGAGAGAGAGAGGCTAGTCCCTATATGGGAATGTTAATTGATAGGTAATCTTCCTGTGTAGAAATTTAAATCAAAGTTTAACGTTAGGCCGCTCCAGACTCTTAAATGCAACACTCCTGAGGAAAGGACAGTGGATGATATCAAAAAAGATAAGGTGGTGATGTGAGAATAGCCACTCAGTCAAGTTTGAGTCAGAGCAGGTATTAGTCAAGACAAGGTCCAAAGAGCAGCCCTGTCAGTGTATGAGAAAGTTAATACAGATTTGAAGGTCAAAATGCGTTGAGAGAGGAAGTGGGAGGCAACGTGGTGAAGCAGGTTATCAGCGAAAAAACTGGTTACCAAAAATGAGAGTCAGGGGTTAGAAGAGAGGAAGAATAGTTTACAGAACTAGACTTCTTAGCCTTCTTGTACCAGGCTACAATGTGACACAGAGAACAGCTCTGGCTCAGGGAAGAACTTCTCAGACACTTCTCAGGGGAAGATTTTTTTTCTAGATTCATTTATACTCAAATATACATATGAATTTTTGTAAGGCTTAAAACTATGGAAAACATTCCCATATGGACCATGTCCTGTTTCCATCCCCACCCCCGTCCCCCTGCCTATTCTGTATAGAATAAAGCCAAACAGCTGGAGTCATTAATCACGCGGTAAAACAGATGCTTGTTTACATTTTCATCTTTATTTATACTATCTTTATGCTTGCATTGTCTTTTTCCATATAGGATGCATTTTTAAATATTACAAATTGATCCTGACCTCAGAATAAGCAGCTTTTTCAGCCACATATATTATACATTACATTGCTTATGGGCCATTTCCCTTAAAACCAGTGGTCATATTTGAGGTGGGAGGAACCAGAACTGGAATCCTGAGTGTCAACACGCCTGTCATACCCACAAACAAATGGATTCTTCTTATCTAATGTTGACTTCATGGGCAGGACTTGCTCTGGCTCTCACTGAGGCCAGTAAATAAAACTCATATGATTTCAGTGAGTGTAGGATTGGGACTGAAATATGTGATTCACCACAAAAATAAAACTTCCTTAAAGGACTTGCAAGCATTTATCAGAGCTTTGAGAGGGTGTTACCTTTCAAAAATACCAGAGTTTAAAAAGAAAAAAAAATCAGGTGTTGGAAACTTAGAAAATTCAGACATAAGGTTATGCTGAGTCCTGGTTTAAACCCTGTTTTACAGCTGTTTTGAATAGGCGTGTGATTGTGCAGGTATAACTAAAACCAAGAACAATAACAATTCAAAGTGTAGAATAGTAAATGTAGGTAAAAAAGATATCTTGGATTAGTTTAGAATCTTTCCTTTATGGAAATAAACTATACAGATATAAGCACCTTTATGCTGTTAAAATACTGTCTGCATTGGGAGGGTTGCATCACTTCAACTGTGCTGGTAAAGTGCAAGCAGCATGACTTTTGTGAATAGACAAGCCTTTCTGCATGTAGGAAAGTCTAGCAATTAGGCAGTGTTGCTGTGCTTCTAGAGCAGGGGTGGGCAAAATATGGCTCGCAGGCCAGCTATGGCGTCCCAAGGGATTTTATCCTGCCCACGGTGGGTCCTGAGGCCCTGCCCAACCTAGGCATAGGGGACAGCCTGTGTTGTGGTGCAAGTGACCAGTCCTGCCACCCTCAGCCACACAGCAAGGTGGTGGCAGCATGGAAGATAGACTGTGCTTCTCAGCAGCCCCACCATTGGTGGTTCCTTCTGACTGCCATTGCCAGTGTTGCCACCCCTGTTGGACCCAGCCCTGCTGCTTAGGTACCCCAGCCCTTCTGCCCCACACCCACTGCCAGGGATGGTGGACAGAGTGGGCAGGTGGGGTCTCCATGTCCCAGGACCCCCACGGGCAGGGCGCAGTCAGGCAGGCAGATGGGTTGAGGCAGGTGGTTGGAGAGCGGTGAAAGGGAGCAGAATGGGTGGGTCGGGCCATGGGCCAGGGCAGGATTGTGAGGCTGTGATGGCATGAGGCCATGCTGGGAGTGGATCATGGCTCTGCCCTGGGCCCTGGCTCCATGCTGTCACCGCCCCACAATTCCGGCCCTGGCCTTGGCCCCAGCCCCGGCCCCATCCAGCCATCCTGCTCCCAGATGTTGTCCTCCACCTGCCTGCAATGTCATCCTATGAGCATGCCCTGCCCCCAGGGGTCCTGGACTGGTTTCCATAGAGATCCTGCCCAACCACTCCAGCCAGTGCCCCTGGACAGGTCTACTAATCTACCACTCAGGAAGTCTGGGTGAGCTGTTGTGGGCTGGGAGGGCAGGGGAGTGCTGACCCAGCCTGGTGCAGTAAGAGGGGGAGGGGTGCTGACCAGGCCTGCAACAGTTCACCAAAACTCCCAAAGTGGCCCTTCAGCCCAAGTAATTGCCCAATCCTGTCCTTGAGCCTCTCTCAGGCTCTCTGCCTCAGTCATATTTCTTCATATAGTATGTGCTATGGGCTGCAGTAATCTGCAACACAGCCTAACTTCTGTAGTGATCACCACGTTCAGTAAACACACATGCGGCAAATGTGCAGGCTGATTGGGTGCCACCTTAGGCACCCTGGCTCTTGTCAGTTGTATGGAGAAACTGCACCAGGAAAACCAAAATGGATATATATAAGCCCCAAAAGCATACCTCTGAATCTCCATACAGAAGCAAAAAGGTAACCCTTCAGATAAGGAATAATGCTGTGGTTTTTCAGCAGTGAAATCAAGATAATTTGCCGATCCTTGATATTCATGTTTCTGTCATCAGCATCCTGTTTTTCTTATCTGGTCATACTAGCATTATATCTCGAGGTGGCCCTCCTCCTTTCAAAAAGATATCAGCTGTACAGTTTCTTACTTGCAATGGACACACGTTGTCCTTCTATCTGTAAACTCCTTACAGTGTTTATAGAGTAGTCACAGATGCACAGCTACGTGTCCTGAAGTTCCAGGTTTAATTGGGGTTTTAAGGTTTCTGGTTATAAATAGAGATATAGGGCATATCTGCACGTACACGGGCTGCACTACGGAGTGCTACATCCCAAGATAGATGTAACGTAGCAGCCTTAGTGCTGTGCTCACCTTGAGCCAATATGCAGTTCTGAGACATTCAAATTAACTGGCATTGAACACACTAAGGTGTTTCTGTTACATCTGCTGGAAAAGCACATGCTTCACCACAGCTCTGCCTAGCAGAGTCGGCACATAGTGGTTCTCTGAGAACCACTGAAACAGACAAAAAAATTACAAAGAGCAGTTCAGGTACTGAAAGAGGGGGGTGGGGGTTTGCTTCAGTTTGTTGCAGCTCATTTCCAAGACTTATTCCTGCTCTGGACATGAAGTACTCCAGTTAGGTGGCTCACATGGACTGTTCTTCCTACAGAGATTCCCAGTGCAGGTACTGGAAGGCTCATCAACAATT
This sequence comes from Alligator mississippiensis, assembly GCF_030867095.1. Taxonomy (NCBI): domain Eukaryota; kingdom Metazoa; phylum Chordata; order Crocodylia; family Alligatoridae; genus Alligator; species Alligator mississippiensis. The sequence goes on along the minus strand of NC_081826.1, from coordinate 132,650,409 downwards.
CCAGTTTTGCTATTTGTTTTATTCTGTTTTTAACCTATAATATAAGATGACAGAAATTATTTCCAGAGATATTCCACCATTTTTTAGAACTTTTCCTCCTTTCCCACACTAGTCCAAGTGATCAATTTATTTCTTTTAGTCCAGACTGTAGTGAGCTATACCACTGGTATAATTATTTATAACTATTTTCTCTAAGCTTGGTAGCCATCTCTTTCTATTTTCTCATAGATATTTCTTTCCTCAAATCCTCTTCCAACAGCCTCATGAATCTATATTTTACAGTCATCTTTGGGTGATTAGAATCTTATAAATTTTGGAACCATTGGGCACGACTACACATTCAGGAATGCACTTTTCCTAACGCAAATAAAATATGTGAGGTACTAAATTAATGCACATTGGGTTGCCCTAATGCACAGTAGTGCCTGTGCATGCTTCTTATGCACCACTTTGCTCCTCAATATCAGTCACGAAGTTTTGCCTCAGTGACTTTTACATTAAGTGAGTGTTACATAAAATGTTACACGAAGCAAATGTTGCATAAAAAATCCTGTGGGCTTGAATAATGTTATGTTTTCTTCCTTTTCCATTTTAATTGTCTGTGGTACAGGGCCATCATGACAGGCAAGACTGTTTAGTTGTACTGCTTTTCCAGTTGTGGTCTGAAGACCATGAGTTGTTCCCGGAGCACTTCCAGGGGGTTTGCAGAGCTGTCTCCATTACAAGGGTGAAGCATCAGTTTTCAGAAAACATGGATTCTTGCTCCTTGCAGATCAGGACTCTCAAGGTTTCAGAGACTTTTTGTCTATTTAAGTTCAACCGAACAAACCCTGTCTTTCTTTGCATACTCTGTGGCTGTTGTGTATCTTTTTTTATTTCTGGAAGTTTCCCTGATAGAAATTCAACTGTGAACAGATTTGCAAATGACACAAAAACAGTTGAGAACAGTTTACACATGAGAAAGGCCTGAACTGCAAAGTGAATTGGAAGAGTGCAAGGGGAAGGCTACTTTTGAGGATAAGGCACTGGATTGGGATTCAGAGGACTAAGAGTTCATTGCCAAACCCTTCTGCAGAGTCAATGTCACATTCTTCCCCACACCTCTCTCTTCCTCCCCCCCTTCTCCATCTGTATAATGAGTATAATACTTCCTTTTCTCCCACATTCTTTGACTAGCTAGATTTTAAGCTCTTCAGGACCAGAACTGGCTCATATTGCATATTACTGTGTGCTATCAAGGTAGAAGCATTTTCTCTCATGGTGGCTAAATGGTTAGATTGCCCAATAAAACAAATGGTACATAGAAATTACAAAAAATATACCAGGAGCTAAAAGCAGCCAGGAGGAATTTGGCCTTAATAGATATGAATTTGCATAATAGAGAAAGGACACCAGGAGAACAGAAACTGGCATTTGCCTTATTGGGAATGATAAGACTTTGTGGGAATTTATTTCTTGCATTTTAAACAGAGATGAGTATAAACTAAAAGCACTGCTTTAAACAGACCTGAATGTTGGATGTTTGGCTCTGATTCTACATCTGGAACCAAACTTTGCAAAAGGCTTTCCCTTTAAATTTTGCCAGACCAGAACGATAGATGAAAACCTCCCAACCATAGGCAATCAAATCCAGGTATAAACTATGGTTTGGGTCTATCTCTAATTTAATCTGCAGGATTTCACTCCATATCATACTTCCCCACTTACAACTGCTGGTTTAAAATGCCTTCAAATATCTGAGCGCAAAATGTGCACCACAATTCACCTGTTTTTTGTTGAAAACAAGTGAGATTACACATTTCAAATGGTTTCAGTCAGACACTATAAACTGGTACAGCTTTGCTCAGAATTAAGAATTCAGCTATAAATATGCTCAGCATTGCTTGGAGGTCCATGGGCCAGAACAAACTCCAATAAACCTAATCCTAGTTCTGTTTTAGGATCAAAACTTGAAAATGGGTGAGTTTTCAGGCATTTCAGGTTTTACTATATGCATAATGCACAGAGGTTTTGGGCATGGCATTTTTTTTTTCATCAAAGGTGTCCATAATACCTTGTGGTTGGCTCTCAAAAACTTTGCATGTGTTTCAGAAGGCATCTTGCAATGCAGTAGGACTGAATGATGTGTTAGACTATGAAAACTTGTGCAGCATTTTTCAAATATCCTTTTACATTTCTGAAGAGTGCTACCTAACGTTTCAGTGGAAATCTGTACTACTGTGAAGTTGAACTTCACAAAGCAGTGCATGCTCCAGAATACTTTCCACCAGGCTGTGATACTGTAGCACTTCACAAAAGAGGCATGAGTAGTACTAGAGCCTTGGGGCAGGCGGCATAAGGGCACTTCAAAGGCAAAGGAAGACTTGTGCAAGCAATAGTTCTATGGATATAATGGAGGTACTTCAGTGATTTCATGAGCCCAATGCATCTCTTAGCTATGCTAAAGGGAGAGACATTTAGCTGTGTTAGTCTGAAGTCAGGTGGAAAGCAGGGCAAGATGGCACCTTAAAGACTAACTTGTTTAGAAAGGCATAAGCTTTCATAGGCAACAGCCTACTTGGTCAGATGCTGTGAATAGACTTGCAGAGACTATGGGCACTAAATAGAAAATAACTCTCCTGGAAAATGATGACTACCTCAAGGCAGCCGTGAGGAGCAAGACTGTCCTGCCTTGTAGGCAGCCCACCAACCACAAATGATTTCTATCCAGCAGCAGACTATCTAAATCCACTTCTCACTAAGCCACCAGACCTTGCTCCAGACCCAGATGCTGTTTGTGCCCCCTTGTTACAACATGGATTATAACATCTGAGTTTCATTCATCTGCTTCTTTGCAAACATCCTGTACACCATCACCTGCCTACAGTACCTTTCTGCTGTCTACATTGGACAGACAAAGCAATTCCTGCATGAAAAAATGAATGGACACCGATCTGACGTCAGTTCCAGAAAGACACAAAAGCCTGCTGCCTGTTTAGTGGTATTTAAAAAAAAAAAAAAAAAGCTTCCAAAACTTTCATTGTTTCATGTTGTTCAGCAATAGCTCTGCATTTGGGGATTTCTGTGCATACAATGGTCTGAGTGTTTTCTGCTCCAGTTATTTCATTACAACTCCAGGATTTATTACATGATAATTCCCAGAGCTCCTATAAATCTGTTTGGGTTCCTTTTGTCTTATGGTAAAAAAAATTCCATATAAAATGTAATCTATTATATCTCACTTTTGTATAATCAGATCATTAAAAGCATTGCTAATATGTAAATCTGAACTAACCTCGTTACCATAATTATGCTCCATAATTATTCAATAAACAAGCAGTTCAGAATTTCTGAAGTCTGCTAAGAATGCTTTTCCAGGTTGAAAGTGGCTTTAATTATGTGTTCCCTAATCATCATGATAAAGCATTGTGGCAGTCCTGCCATGTGACTAGTTTAAAAGCTGTTCCCAATCTGATCAGCAAGAACCAAAGCTTCATCTGCTGTGAACACACAAGACAGCACCTTTCAATAATCCTTCACAGCCTGAGCACTATGCTCCACGTGAATTAGCATTATTGTTTAATTTTTACACAGGCTTTTGCTCTCAAACTGCCATGTACTTCATGTATTATAAACAATGACCAATTTTTGGCTTTCCCTGCAGAAGCAAGTGTTTGTGTGTGTGTGTGCGCACGCACGTGTGCAACTGTGCACGCACATGCATGCATACTAAATTTAATACCTCCAGACCTGTAGGGATAGCATGACATTTATTTATGGCTGAAATGGCTGCCCCTCAAGCTTGCTGTCTAATAAGTATTTCTGTCTCTAATTTCCCTAATATTTTCATTAACGGGTATTCTTTTTATGCATCTCTAAATAAGGGATAGTTCTCAGATTATATACCAGATTCTCAGCTGGTTTAAATCACTGTACCTCCATGAAGCCAATAAAACAATGCCAGTTGACACAAACTGAGAATTTAGGCCATTCTGTTCAGTAAGAAGAGCCAACTGTGTCCTAGAGATGACTTCAGTTTGGCCAAAGAGGTGACATGCCAAAACTACTGGCACCAGAACTCAGGGTCTCATTTTGAACCAGCAGAACACTGGAATGTATTGTTACTGTCAGCCATTGAAGAAGGTATATGCAACCTCTAGTAGCTGAGACTTTTTAGGAAATGGTCAATAATGTCCTGAAATATTTGAGCATCCTTGTCCCAAGCTGTCATTGACAAAAACACCAGTTTTAATTTTACAAGGGACTTCATGTTGGAGACTTAATTATAGTTTGTCGGAGTGTGAAGAACTTGATCCAAACAAATTCCTAATAGTGAAAAATGAAGAAGTAAGGAATTCAATCGATAAATTAGAAAATCAGATTTAAAAGTGCACTAGTAAAATCTAAACTACACTGAGACACCCAAACTGGTCACAGAAGGGTGGGGAGGAGGGGAATCAGTGCTGACAAGTGATTTTTCAATCCAGAAAACTAGTCTTCCATGGAAACTTTAAAGAAAAATCACAAAGGTCTTTGAAGTTACCTGGTTTACTTGTAAGGAGAAATGGAGCAGATTAAAAATGCTCTGACTCCTGGCTAGCTGGTCTCCTCCTCTAAGCCTGTGTCAGAGGATTCCTCACTATCCTGGTTTCTGCTTTTTTGACCTTTCAGGTCTCTCTAACAGGAAAGCGGACTACAAAGGCAGGCTCAAACAAGATTCAGGCACTGATGATGAATATTACCATTTTGGTGAACTGGAGCTTGTCATGGTCTTTTACCCTTTAGCTGAACTTCTGATTGCAGACCATGCAACAAAGATTAGAAGTGAAATTACACTTCATTGTGCATTTATGGGACAAATAGACTGTTGTATCTTAAATGGGAGAAGAAAGATCAGATCTCTATAGAAATGAAAAAAGGATTTTTCATGTTCACTGACAGTATTATCACCCAGTAGACAGGAACCAGCTTCTTGTCTCTGTTACTTTTGGATGTTGTGCCCCTATATACAACACCCTTTTGATCCTTAAAGCAAAAAAATATGGAAATAAACATCAGTAAACCAAAGCATTTACCTGTAAGGAGGGCAAGATGAAAGATCAAAAGAAATGTAACTGATAGAAGAAATTCACATTCAGGAAAGCAAAAGGTCCTGGAAACTAACAGCAAGGAGCTGTTTTGGATATGTGCAATAACTCTCCATCTACAATTAAATCCCTATTGATCCATTAAATCCCAAGTGTAAACTTTCCATACGAAGGAATTTCCAGTGCAGAAGAGCAAATAAAAAGATAAGATCAGAGCTCTTTTGGGGAGAGAGTTCTCAGCATAATGTCAGGCTTCAAATCCCCTCCATTAATGATCTAGCATAATAATACTTTTCATTTCTCTCCTGATTTTCACCAAATGATCTCAAAGCACTTTCAGCCTACCAGGTAATTAAGCTTTGTTAACTTCCTGTGAACACAGAGCAGTGGCTGGCAACCTTTTTCAAACCATGGGTCAGAACAACTTTGCTCCTGTCTAATGTAGGCCAGGTAGCTTCTGTGGTACATCAGCAACAGGGGATTCCCAGGCAGCTGGGAGCTACACTTGCACTACCACTGCTTCTTCTAGCCCCTCCTCACTGGGGTGCAGGCACTTCTTCCAGCAGTAGGATAAGCAGTAGCAGCATCATGTAGTTTCCAACTGCTTGGCCCCAGTGCAACTCCTCAGTGGGTGGAAGTTGTGCCCACACTGCAGCCAGAGACTTTCATAGATTTTCATAGACTTTCATAGACATTAGGGCTGGAAGGGACCTCGGAAGATCATCGAGTCCAGCCCCCTGCCCAAAGGGCAGGAAGTCAGCTGGGGTCATAGGATCCCAGCAAGATGAGCATCCAGTTTGCTCTTGAAGGTGTTCAATGTAGGCGCTTGAACCACCTCCGGTGGCAGGCTGTTCCAGACCTTGGGGGCTCAGACAGTAAAGAAATTCTTCCTTATGTCCAGCCTGAAATGGTCTTGTAGTAGTTTATGACCATTCGACCTAGTCGTCATCCCTTGGGGCGCTCTAGTGAACAAACGTTCCCCCAGATACTGGTGGTCACCCCTGATAAACTTATAGGTGGCCATCAGATCACCCCTGAGCCTGCGCTTTTCCAGGCTAAAGAGACCCAGGGCTCTCAGCCTGTCATCGTAGGGTCTGCTTCCCTGATCTCTGATCATGCACGTGGCTCTTCTCTGGACTCTCTCAAGCTTCTCCACATCCTTTTTGAATTGTGGAGCCCAAAACTGGATGCAGTACTCCAGCTGTGGCCTCACTAAGGCCGAGTACAAGGGGAGAATGACGTCCCGGGATTTGCTTGAGAAGCATCTATGGATGCAAGCCAGCATTTTGTTCGCTTTACTAGCTGCAGCATCGCACTGCAGGCTCATGTTCATCTTGTGGTCAATGATGACCCCCAAGTCTCTTTCTCGCATAGTGCTAGCCAACATAGCACTGCTGAGCCTATAAGGATGCTGCGGGATTTTCTTCCCAAGGTGGAGAACCTTGCATTTAGAGAGAGTCAGGGATTCAGGGAAGACACAGCGGTGACAAAGGTGAAGCTGGAAGTTCCCCAGTCCTAGCATAGCTTCTCATTGCTTACCCCAGTCTGGGTATAGGCAAAGCCCTCAGGCTCTGCAAGCCAGTTCTAGCCCACAGGCCGTATGTTGTCAATGCCAACACCGCCTACATGTTGGCATAGAGAGGTTCAGAGCTACGTCAATAAAAGACACAGGCACCCAGAAGTTAGGCAGGGCGGCATTAGACAGAGGAGATGCAATCCGCCCAACTGAGCATTCCCTTACTGTGGGAAAGTTTCTGCTGGTGTAAATGATCAGTTTTTCCTCAGCCACCTCCTGCTCCCCACTTCTTGCTCTCACATCATGAAAAGAATGACTGCTCTACACCACCTTGCCAAATCTCAGCAGTCAAACAAGCTTTTGGAAGGCTGTCTATTGACTTCAGTGGCCTTTAGATCAGGCTTCATATATGTTGACTTCGAATGAATGCCACCTACTACAACCCTGAGGACTGCCATCTTGCTTTTAACCTGCTCTGGACGCAAGAGGTTTACTTTCTTTATATTTAGAATTTCCTGATGGATAGTGTAGCCGACTGTATGCTTAATGGGTGGGAAAAGTTAATCACAACAATTTACTGATCTTGAAATTGGTCTAGAAACAAACCTTTGTGTAGGTTGAGAAATAGTGAACGAAAGATTCTTCCCAAATTCTACGTGTGTCTTTCTTCTAAATATGGGCAGGGCCACATCAGCTTTGGGAAATCCATGCTGTGGTTTTTAGGTAGTATGCAATGGGTGAGCAAGAGGTGCTCTCATTTCCATATGGGAAGAAGTGTGTTTCATATTATGTTCCAACAGTCAGAGAACTGCCGGCGCATCTGAGCACACTGTGATCAGCACTTCACTCAGCATGCTAAATCACAGGCAAGGAAAGTGCCAGCTAGAAGGATGTTGTAGATGAGGAAGGATGTTGATGGAAGGACGGTTGTCTCCCAAGAGGAACCTCACTGGAAGAGCTATGACATTTCTAAAGCAAAACCTAGATGTGCAAAACATCCTGAAGGAGTCATTTTGGTACTTCTAACCGGGGACTGCCAAAAACTTTCAGTAGAATTGTCCTGCCTGCAAGTGCAATCAGGCTGTTTGAAAAGTGCAGGTAAACTCCAGTTAAACCTCCACAGGTTTTCTGAAGGCTCATCCGAGGTAACTTCTAAATGTTCTGCAGCAAACCCTTCTCAGTACCTCAGAGACCTGGAAGAGCTGAAAAATCCATAGTTGCATACTTTTCATAATGGTGCATGAAATGACAACCACTGGAGCAGGAGAGCCACTAAAACACACCAGCTTCTAAGGCTGACTGAGGGCCAACAGCAAGGAACAGGCAACCAAAACAGAAAAAGAGTATCTCCAAAGCTACAGAACTTCTGCAGGCCACTTAACATGGAGCAAGATGGACTAGGGGATAGTCCAGGCAAAGAATCCAAGAGCAGCTGCACCAGAGCTGAGCAGGCTGCTGATAATGAGGCAACGAGTAACCTCTGCTATTGAGAAGGGGCAAGCATCAGAGCCAAGTGGCTGCAAGACGTTGTATAGGGCAGTGTATAAAGAAACTAGCTTAGCTGCCAGGCAGTGCAGAGGCTGGAGCAGCTGGCCACAAATCTGTGAGCCTGCTCATAGGGAGATAGGCTGATGAGAGGCTAATGAGAAACCCCTGTGATGGACTCTAAAATACAGGGATAAGGTAAACAGAAGGAGAAGGAATTAGTAAATATATTAGCTTGGCTCCAGGCCAGAGAGCTAGTCTGGTCCTGATTGTTGTGGGGAGAACAGTTCTGGGGAGATTTGGGTGAACTAATGATCCATAGAGGGATATGGTACCCCAGACAACTGATAAAAGCTGGCTGGTAGGGATGGGAGCAGATCTGCTCTGTGGTGAAGATACCCCAACAGGTTAGTTGTTTAGTTATGTGTTTACGGTGGCTCTTTTACATGTGTAAGGCTTGGGAGTGACTAAAGGAGAGCTAGGAGGCCATGGAGGGGGCTTCTGCATTTTGAATTATGGGCTTGGTACCTGGTGCAATGCATTGAGGTAGGACCTGGGAGCTGAAGCTGAGAGAGAGAGAGAGAGAAAAACACACAGAGGTTTGTTTGAGGTCAAGTGGAAGCAGAAACACCCTACTCAGGGGCCTGAGTCAGATCAGGCCAGGTGGAGGCTGTCCCATTATGATGAACAGGACAGAATGAGGCACATAATGCCTCATCTCGGTCTTTGAGGGCAGCCTTGCTAATCTATATTAATAGTACAGCAAGGCATGGCAGGTGGGAGCAGAAGGGTACTCCAGTGAGACTGAATGAGAGTCAGCAGGGCAGGATTAGTTTACCACAGCTACCCTCTGAGTCGGGCCCTGCTTCAATTGTGCATGTGTGTGTGCACGCTTGCGCATAAATATGCATATTACCACAGTATAGATCAAACTGATTATCTTTATTTCCATCTAAAGGGTTCAATGGTGCATTCCTTAATCCAGACATAGTCCTATTGAAATCAACGAGCATCTTGCCTGAGCAAGGGGTCTGAGATCAAAACCAGAATTAGATTAACGTCTGCCTCTGAGCCACTTAAATCCATAATAATCTGAAACATCAAAAGCCTGTTCCCAGTGAAGTCACTGGGACAGCACAAATACACTGTAATGAATATTACACAGACCAGTTCAATAGATAAATGATCCTGCTATTTAATATAGCTCTTAGAGTGATTATTAAATGTGGAAGCCTGCATTTTATACCTGCTTATTCACCTATAAATGCTGCAGTGAAATTTAGCGTAATATTGGCTGGATTTTGTGAGCTAAAGGGCTAAACTCCATTAATTTTCTGCTGATAAACTGTTATTTTAACTCCTTCTGTCTATTTTTTTGCTTTTCCATAAGTTTTTCTGAATTCCTTTCTTTCCTTCCTATTCTGTAGCTGCATTATAGATAGCACATTATTATAGTTGAAGAATTAGATTATAGTATATTTTCATTGCTAATATCTAAGGGGGCAATACAGGTGGTTGAAGCTTTCAAGCTAGGTTTTGTGAAGAAAAGGGAAATGTATATAAAGTAGTTTTAGCACAAATGTATTCATTTTTCTATTTTTAAAATCATATTTGAGTATTCTGCTTTGCTGCATACAATGCAAATGATAGAGTGGTGTGCTAGTACATGAGATCTTGATATTGAACCAGGAACTGAGACAAACCTGATTAGTTGAGGTCCATTGATCAGGCTGAGTGATGAGCAAAAAATTACACTGACTGCTTAAATTTAGAAAACGCTTATCTTTCTTATGATCAATCTCATGAAAGGTACCATAAGGCAAAACAGGATTAATAAACTTGGAGCTCACCAGTAGAGAGAGTCTCTTGTAGACGTGGCCAGTATGATGTAGGCAGTATAACAGTAAAATACAATCCTAAGATTTATTAGCCAAAAGACTGCCAATAGACATAGGGAAGTGTCAATGTCCTTGCATGAAGTAGCAACAAGACCTCATTTGGTATGCTATGAGCAATTCTGATCACCCAGAAAAACAGAATTCGGACTGAGGGCTACTGGGATGAATAGAGGAATGGAAAGCTGGTCTTATGAGAGAGAACTCTAATGGCTTGGTGTGTGTACCCTGCAAAACGAAGGCAGAAGCAGGATATGATTGCCTTCTATAAATATATTGAGGGTAAAAGAGTAATTTAAACTCAACAACAGTGTTGGCACGAAAACAAAATGGATATGAAATGGCCGTTAATAATTTAGGGTGGAAGTTAGAAAAAAGGTTTTTAACCAGCACAGCAGTGAGGTTCTGGAACAGCTTTCTAGTAGACGCAGGGGGACAGAAACACCCAAATCTACTTTTAAGATGGATCCAAACATAAACAGGATTATATGACACAGTCACCTGAAACAGCAGGAGACAGGACTCTGGGACCCAGGAGGTCCCTTCCAGTCTGACATCCTACATTGCAACGGCAGCGTTTCACCTTGACTTGATCTCTTTTGACTGCGCCCGTGGTACCAACAGGGAATTTCTTGGCAGAGAGTTTTCTCCCCATGTGATATACAGATGATAGATCCAGCTCTACCCATTCATTTAAGCATACTGTCACAAACCCATCTACAGGGTACCCCTGGAGCCCCGAGTTCCTCTCCACTGTTCCGCAGTTTGTCCCAAGGAACAAACCAAGGGTAACTGCTTATCCCTGCAAGCCTCTGCTCTGCTGCCATTATACCAGACCTCACAGCTGCAGCAAGGGAATCTCTGCCAGGTCCCTTAGGTTGTGAAGGATATTTCAGGCTCCCTTTCCATAGAATGGGTTAGCCTGGAATATCACTTGCCCAGAGATCACTCTTTACCACAGATGGTCAGTAAGGAAACAAAACAACAAAAGCATTTATAACGTGAAAGAAAAGAATAATACAAGAAAAACTGACCATAAAGTTTAAAGACAGAAGAAAAAGACAGTTCAGTTTTCTTCCCCTCTCAGCTGACTGCCACCTACTTATTGAGAGAGACTCGCCAGTATTTTCTGAGATCAGCCTTCCTGCTAATCCTGCCAGCCCTGACTGTTGGGCACCTGGACTCTCCCTCAACCTGGGATAATCCAAAGACCCTTGCCATCTCACATATACCCTTTAAAATACCCACAAGCCACCCAGCCATTCCTCCCCTGCAGATTCCTCATAAGCCTCAGAATCCTTTAGAAATTTTGTTCCTGCTAGGGGCAGTTGGCATTCTCCTATCTAATGGGATTTTGCTATTGAGAGATTGATTTTTCCTATTTCAGGCAGACAATGCCTTGGCCTCCCGTCCCAATAATGGTTTCGTCTGTCAGTGATTGGGAGTGATAGTTGTCCTTGCCCTAGAACATAATGGCAGGACATACCTAGCAGTTTCACCTGCTATCTTGTCCTTAAGTATGAGTCCCTCAATTCCTCTGATTAAATCATGCCCCAAATCATAAAGATATACACAGACACCATAGCAATCTGTATAGCGAGAAAAGCAACAGATACGGCATAACATTGGATTTTCAACAAGACTGCACACACCATATCAGTACAACAAACACAAGAAAATCTACATGACACCCCACAAAATCCCCCCCCACCAAGATTTGGTGAGGTTTATGATGGATATCCTTTATTTAAACATCTGAAAGCCCATCACTGTACAGCAAATCACTTAAATCTAAGCATGGCTCAAGTCCCATTGACATCGCCAATAATTCTGTGCATACCTAAGTGCTTTGCCTAGTTTTTTGTCCTCCTCCTTTTAGTATCCCTCAAGAATTTCAGTTTCTGAGACACCCAGGGTCAGCCCAGTTTTGAAGGCATGTGTCTAAGCATATCTAAAGAGACTTAAAACCCAAAAGCAAACTTTTTTTCACTATCAGAAGCTTTCTGATATTCTACCAAAGGCAACTCTCTCCTCTTGTTGTCTCATGCTCATGAATTGAATAATTCCTCTCAGTTAAGCAGAATCATATTTACTTAACTGATATGAGCAAAGGAAAATATACTATCTCCTCACTCTGTGCAAAATTTATGGTATGTATCTAACAGAAAGTATTTGACAATATTATCTGAATTTCAGTCTACGACAGAACAAATATGTTCTCTTAATCCCAAGACCATATAATTGCAGTTACATGTGTGGCGATTTAAAGTTTTAATTCATCATTAACTACACTGTACACATACAGTGGTTTTACTTTTCAAACAGTGGGCACATATACATGTGTGCCAGACTGTACACTTGTTACTGCTTAGTCCCAGCTCCTCACGGGTTGTTTCTGGCAGTACTGTGCAGTAGCATCGGTGTCACAGTTTGTGCCCACTGACACTACGTCGCTGTAGCAATGAGCTACATCGCCATAGCTCATTGCTACAGTGATGTAGCATCTCGTGTAGACATGCCCAATAATATGCAAAACATCTAAAGTCATTAACAACTTTAATTAGCCATTTAAACAAAGGAAATCTTTGCAAAGTTCAATTTGGTGTTATATGATTTCCAACTTACGGAGAGCCACTGCCTACTATTTTAACAGAGGTTGTAGAAAATTAGACCTAACATTTTCTTTGATGACTTCTGTTTTGCCAAGAATTTCTATAAACCCTTCCTAGTAAATAGAAAGTACACGATTGTGCCTCAACTTTACCTTCCCCTATGAGAAATGCTCACTGCCCTTTTCTGTGTATTTGGGACTTTCTGGGATTACCCATCACAAAAACCTTCTAAAACCAGATCATAGAGCTGCTGCATCAGCATTTCATGTGCAGCAGCAGTGATAAGGGCTAGACCAGGCCTAATCATGCAGTGTTTGACTATGCAGAGCAACATAAGTTGGGCCACGTTTTCAAAATGGTAGCCACTTATCTGTCTGCAGTTTGCTCACCTTTTAAGGTAGTTAACTGTGCACAGTTCAGTGAGTCTTCAACTTTCAGTTAGGATTAGGAGAACTGATAAATGGTGATCCTGAAGTCTAGCTTTCCATCTTCATTAAGGATTCTCACTCAAACTTTCTTCTTTTAACCTAGGTTGGATTGATGTAGACAAATAACTTTCAAAGCAGACTTCAGAAATTACTTCAGGAGTAACTTTTAAAGGAAACTGATGAAGTGAGCCACACTTTTCCCATCTGTGTGCATGTTGAATTCTCTGAACTACTGCAGGGAGTAGAAGAGATTATGACTCTGATTCCTTCCCATTCGTTCTTAGCCCTGGATGGGGTGGACAGAGGGCTGCACCTGAGAGGATGCACAGAGGAAGTAGTCTCCCCTGTGAGAAGGGACTGAGATTTAATCGAGTCATGTGCAAGAAACACACAGAACAGGTAAGATTCGCACTGATCAGCTACCTTGTAAGCCAGTTCATGTCTGTCTCAGTAAGAAACCACTGCTGAAATTAGCTGAAGTTCATTCACATTTGATTTCATGTATATGTAGAGAGATACTCAAAGAAGTCTGGAGTTAGAAACCCTGTTTACATTAGCACACTCATGACCATCTACCCTAAGGAATGTAAGACTGATAATAAGAGTTAATACTCTGCATCCAAAATACTGGCTACATGATCCTGGGACCAATGAAGTCAACAGCCAAGCTTCCAATGATTTCCATCAAGCATGGATTTCATCCTGAAGGTCAAACCCTGAGGTCTTTATTCAGTAAAGCACAATGGAATTTATTGAGCACAATGGAACTTAAAAACAGAGCAAGTAAGGACTTCAGCTCGTGGCTCATCATTCTGCAAACCGCCATTATACAGCTGATGTGTAGGAATATCAGAGGGGGACAGTGTTTGTACCAAGTGCCAGGGTTTCACAAGGAAGGGCAGTGTGGCAGTTTGATAGATTATGTTACTATTTTATTTGCTTCTCATCATCTGCACTCTGACGTGTGTCCTCTAGCTGTTCAGTCCCATTTGCAAGTAACAGTTCCATGGCTTACTATTGTACCATGCACTTTTTTGTCAACAGACCAGAACTTGTATTACAGTTGCATGTATAATATCAAATCTCCTGGAAGTGCTTTTCAGCAACTAGTTTGAAAAGTAACTGTGAATGTTTTAAACATGAACTTAAGTACTATGTTATTATCATGGAAACCCCACCACCCTTTTAGGAAAAACAGAACTAATATAACATTAGAATTTTGGTTATGCCAATATGAAATGCGCACAAACTTATTTTTAGAGAGTGCCCTACATTAAATGACAGGACAGCCATATTACAAATACAACACTGTAAATATTTTTTCCCAGAATTAAATAAGAAAAAAAAAATTAAGTTTGTGGACCAAACAAACTTCATTTCAGTGGACTGTACTAGATGGCTTAATAATACTGTAGAGTTTCTATTTTCTACTGCTGTGATTGTTTATAAAATCTTGTTTGAGAAGGCTAGAGTTTGGCCTCTTTAAACTGCAGAGGCTATAACAACACTTATCAGAACTTGCCATCATCTCTAAACACTGGTGCTGGTACTTCACAGTGATCACTGATGATGCTTTACATACTGTTCCCTGAACCAGGTCGCTTTGTTTTATGTTACTGAAATATAAGAATGAAACACAATAGACCTGTCACAGGGCATGTCTACATGAGGCATTTACTGAGGAACCACCTAATTAGCTCTGCAGTAAACGTCTTGGCATCTACACATGCAGAGCTATTAGGCAGGAGTAAATTAATTAACTCCACAGCAGGGTAGTACTTGTACATACAAGTACCACCCTGTTGCGGTGTTTTTAACTCTGCAGCACCACACTTGTAGATGCTAACATGGCTGACTGGGGTACTAGAGTGTTTCAGGGCAGGATCTGCCTGCCAGAAGAACCCTTCTGCCCCAGCCAGACCCTCTGCAACACATTGAGCCTGGCAGCCTGCCAGCCCAGGGCTGCTCCTGAGTCCTAGGATCCCCTGCCAACTGAGGCAATTTCAACCTGGCTTAACATGCTGCGGTCCCGGGAGCACATTCAAACTGCCCCCAGGAGCAATAAATTCTGGTGCGATAAACACCAGAGTTTATTGCTTACCATTAATTGCATGTGTAGATGTGCCCACAGCAAAGAACTTGGAAAACAACTTAGTTTTTGAAAATACAGCTTAGAGAAGAATTTGAACATACCTCCAAACCTTTTCCTTTGAAACTGTGCTTCCTGTGGTTGGAGATAGATTTGTAACATGGCTCTGACATTTTGTGAACACCCCCAACCAAGCATTGTGAGTTATTTTGTGCATTTCATTTTCAATACACGATGGGCACATTGATATGTTCATTAATGTGCCTTAATTACTGCACATTTAGTTTAGTATGTGCTTAATGAAGTAGTAACTAAATCTGTAGTTACCAGAATTACTGCACAATAGCTCACCTTATGAAAAGCACATCCGAAAATGTGTAAACCTGAAATAATACAGCTCTGAAGTCTCATCACTCACCATTTTATTACCAGAATTAACCCTAGGGAGGAAAACTTTGGAATATCCAGAAACAGACGTGTTTTCCTAAAGCATTCCAGAAATTGGCTCTCAAACTTAGAACAACAAAGAAAAGAAGTAAAATGAATTGCTAGTAGTAATACAGTTTTATTGTAGGACACATTTCAAGATTTGCAAGATTAATCCCATTAGATATTTCAACAGTCAGCAGGGGTGAAATGAAGTGGCAACAGGCAAGAGAAACACAACCCTAGAATAGTATCATTGCCTGGAAAGCACCTACACATTCATATAGAGAAACAGCAACTTATCTACTCAATTCTACACAGCACATAAGTACCACCATCTATCAAATGTGCTCTCAGACAAACAATCTTGCTCCCACTGAAGTCAATAGAATTTTTGTCACTGAATAAAATAGATAGAGAATTAGTCTGTTGAATTCAATGATGCTATGAAGCTTTGGGTTAAAATATTTTTTCATCTTACTGAAACATAGGGTGCTCAACAGAAAAAATCTCTCTAACCTATGTTCTGCATATCGCTACAAAATATTCTGAACTCAGTTCTAAATTTCCACAGGTGTCAGTGGGTGAAGATCAGCTTGACTTCAGCTTGAGTGAAAGGATTGGTGAAAACCAACTGCCTTAGTGAAATGAAGCTGCTTTGGAAGGTGCTTACTAGATTTCTGGATTCTCTTGGGAGGTCTCTTCATGCAGAAGATACTTATCAGAGTTGTTTGCTCTTACTGTATTCCTTTTGAAGTTCATACATTTTACTACATTCAAAGATCATGTGGGACAATGTGAAATCCAGAATAATGTGAAATCCAGGATGTTGCAAACCCCCCACCCCTGCAGGCTTCAGAGAGTCAATGTACTGCTAATGATTCATTGTTAACCCTGGTGAAGTAGCAATTAGTGTGAATGGTCATTCTGCTAATGAAGCTAACCTATTTTAGGGCAATTTTGCTGTCTGCTAAGGCCCCAGTGCCCAGGACACTCATTTTAATGCTGATCAGCTGGTTTGGATTGGCCTCCAAAATGGACTCTCCCAGCCAATCCTGGAGGTATAATCATCCTGTGTATAATGCAGGAAATTTGTGTTTTGTGATGCTTTGCTGAATTGAACCCTTTTTCTGGCTCATGCCTCTCTTAATATTAGATGACCCTTAATATAAGACGGCCCCCAATAATTAGATTTGGTAGGTGGAAAATTTATACATTTGTAATAATTTTCCAGGTATAGAATCTAAGTATTTGGAGGGTTGTCCTGAATCCCCTGCCCCACTGCTAGAGTGGAGAAAGCAGTGGCTGGGAGGTTCCAGTTGCCTCTGCACCTTGTGCCCCACCCACTTCCTTCCACTGCTGCCTTCCTGCCACCTGCACCCACCACCCCCAGTGATGGGAGAGGAGGGGAGCAGAGACTGGGGAAGTAGGGGGAAAGGGACAGAGACTGGGGAAGTAGGGGGAAGGGGACAGAGACTGGGTGTAGGATGGGGGAAGGGGCAGAGATTGGAGGAAGTGGGGGGAGAGGCAGGCACTGTGGGAGCAGGGGAAAAGGGCAAACTCAGGGAGCAGTGGAAAATGGCCGGGGCTGGTGGGATTGTGGGGAGGGAAGAGACTATAGGGAGCTGGGGGTAGTGGGTGCAGGTCACAGACTGTGGCAGGAAGGCTGCAGGGGAAAGATGTGCGTGGGGCAGAGGGCAAGGTGGCCAATGACCCCCCCCCGCCAGCCACTGCTTTCCCTAGCTCTAATCATTCTTGTAGGTTGATCAGGTGGGTAGGAAGTGCCCCTGTTGTAGCTTTCTTGCCCTACCCGCCTTCACATATTATATCCAATAAGCCTCAGGGCTGATAGCTGCAGACTAGCTCAAATGGAGAAAATCCCATTGAAGCCTTTGGTACCTCACGAATGGCAGACAGGAGTAGGGGGAGGAGTTGGTTTCACTCTGGGATCCCCCTGCATGGTAACTCTCAACATCCCCTTCAATGTTTGTTGAACCTTTTTACTAAGCCATCAATTTGCAGGTAATAATGGTTTGTAGGTGTTTGATTCATAAGGACCCACACAGGCCCCTCAGGACTCCTGACATGAAGTTGGTTCTTGGGTCCATCACAATCTTCTTAAGTAGACCTACCCTGGCTGTTCATTTCATCAACTCCACCATGATCTTAGGGGCTGTCAGGGAGCATAAAGATATTGCCTCCAGGAACCATGTAGCATAGTCCATGATGACTGGTATATGCTGGTACCCAACACTACAACTTGGGAATGGCCCAGTGCTGGCACTACACTTTGTGAATGGTATGCCTAGCACAATGAGGTCAAATGGTCCCTCTATCATGGGTATTGGTATTAAAGGGGCTGGCTTAGGGCATGTCAGGGATAGACTGAACATGTTTCGCAAAACCTCTCAACCGCTTTGTAAATCCCTGGCCAGAAGAATGACTTTGTCAGCTGAGCTTCTGTCTTATCGTAGCCCAGATGGTCCCCTGTGGGTAGGGACTGGGCTATTTACATAAGGACCCTTCTGTACTTCTGGGGTACCAGCAACTGAACCTGTTCATCACCGCCCTCCACCCATTTATTGACCCAATATAGGAGGTCTTTCCTTACCTCGAACTGGGGGTATTGGGCCATCACTTCAGGCTGTAAGATTTATTTGTTCCAGTGGGCCACTCTACTCTTGTAGATGTTCCAGAACGTTTCTTCTTTGGTCTGTTCTTTCTGAATTGGCCAGGTCCCATCAACCACTCTAGGTCCATATTCTCATAGCCACTTTCTCCAAGGGGTTCGTCTTCTTGATGTCCCACCACCTCCTCTATGTCTTTTGGCTCCACCAGCTCAATGGATTGTGTACTGTCCATCATCATTGTCTTCTGCAGGACGGCCTTAAGGTCCGTCCAGTCCCTCCAAAGTATCATGAGACACCATAGGTGGGGTGCCAGCCCCACTGGTAATTCATATATTCTTCCCAGCAGCATCACTTTTAACTTTCTTCAGTGATATACCTGGTTATCCCCATGTATGCATATCATCCTGTTCGGGGTGCTAGGAGTCCCTTGTCCTGTTGTAGTCAGCACGGCTCTGACCAGCATCTGGGTGCAACAGTACTCCTGACCCTCAATAATCACTGCAATTGTAAGTCAGGTAAATATTTTCCAGCCACTGAGCCAAAGCTACAATTCACTGGTTTTGGCTTAGAACCAATATCTGCTCTTGTTAAAACTGGTTTCTCCCATATGCAGTCTCCTTGGGACCTGGGACATGCTTGGGCCCTGTGTCCTGGCCCTCCATAGCTATAACACCAGTCGTCTCTCCACAGTCCACCTGCTCATACCTCATAGGCTCCAACTGCCCCTTCTCTGAACCCTCAGCCTATGGGTGACCACATCTTCAGTCTTTTTTGCTTACCTATCTCAGCTTCCTTGAAGGCCTCAGTGATCTTTAGGGCCTCTCTGGGGGACTGCGGTTGATGGCTCTGGACCCATTATTGGGTACTGTCATCTAGGTCACTGATGAATTGCTTGAGCACTATTGTACCTTTCTCAAGGACCAGAGCTCCAGCTTCAGCCAATTCTGTGCAAAGTCCCTTAAAGTCTGCAAGAGTCCGCGGGGTCATCTTTCCTCCTTTCCTTTTTTCTGTGGAATCAGAGATGATAGCTTTCTGTTAAGACTACCTTTTCTATACAATATTGCCTCCTTTACTTTCTTATAATCCCCATGGCATGCAGCCTGAGCCTGGCTGGTCAACAATGGCCCCAACTAGTAGGCCCAATGTTCTTGTTCCCAGCTGCCCTGTGGCAGGGCATCTTTGGTGCCTGCCACTTTAAGAGGCTGGAGCAGGTTGTGGAGCAGCAGGCACGTGCGATGCAGCCTAACAAGGCAGTCACATGACCACGGGAGGGCTCCTGGATTGAAGGATGGGACTGAGCAGCCTGGATATAAACCCATCTGCTGAGCTGACAGTTACTTCAGGGAGCCAGAGAGACAACATCGCTCCACTGGAGCTGATGATCCCAGAATACCTGTTGGCAAAGGGTGGGATCTATGGGGAGGGAGGAGGTTCCTGGTCCTGGGGAATGATCTAAGACTACACCCTGCAAGGATTGGATGGTGTGGTGGGGCTGCCAGTGATGGGGTGGTCCCCAGAAAATGCCACACCAGTGCCTCCATAGTGAAAAGAGAGTATGGCGCTCCATACAGCCTCAGCAACCCATGTGTGGTGAGTTACCCTATAGAGGGAAGAGGCAAGGGGTCCAGGCATGTCATCAGGCCTGAGACCCAAGGGGCATAAGGACTGAGAGCCCCAGTGAGGGGGCAGAGTATGGGCCCCAGTGAGGAGGTGTGTAAGTGTGATTGACCGGGCCACGTAGAGTAGGGTCCATATGGTGGGCCTGAAGGACTGAGCACGGGCCACATAGAGTAGGGTCTACATGAGTGGGCCTGAAGGACTGCACATAGGCCGGCCTGAGTAGAGAGTGAGATGTGTTACAAGGGGCCTGAAAGGCAGACCTGTGTGGGAGGGTGAGGGTGAGTGGCTCAGTACCTACCCGAAATAATCTTGTTGGCCGATGCTGGGGCCAGGACCAGATTGGTCAAAGGACCAGAGCGCCCACCGCGAGGGGTGGCCAAAGCTAGAGGCCAGGAGTCCCATCTAGCGTAGAGGTGAGACCAGGGCCAAAGAAGCCAAAGGTCCCAGGGTGGGCAACAGCCATGAAGGAAAAAGGGCTTAGGGAGTTTGGCAGCCCAATATGAGGGCAGACAGTAGGCCGCCTGAGGAGGAGAGTTCTAGGCGGGGTTTGAATGCCAGGTGGACATCGAATGAGGTCCACTGCAGGGCTGGAGCCACATAATGATGCCACCTGCGAGGCATGGGATGCGGTATAAGGGAAGGTTCGGAGCTGTGTATTATGCCCTTGGCATCAGGCGTTAAATGGGCAGCCTTCCACCTCATAAACTACTTTTTTGAGATGCATCAAAGGTGTGGCAGGAGAGGTGGGTGGGTGAACTGCCCTAGACAGGTGGGTAGACCAACCAGTTCAATTGGCTACAAGATAGTCCCCTGTCCCATGACCACTAGAGCTAATATTTCAAAGGACTTTAGGTAGGCCTCTGGCTCATTGTACTTCTCCATCTTCGGCATCTGAAACCCTTCTACTAGTCGGGCTAGGGCCCCATGTTGGTTTTCCAGTTTTTCTTTTAATGTCTGTTGCTGCCAAAACAATGTACTGTTGGCAGCCTGTTCCTCTGCCCTTGCCCGAAACAATTACTCCATTTGTCTCTGCTGGCCTTAGAGGATCTGTATCAGGAGATCCTGAACTTGAGTCCCTGCCTCACCAGGTGTGGTGCCAGCCAGCTGCTTTTCCATTATGCCAACATCTTGGGTTTCATTCCTGGCCAATGCACCAGAAATGTAACAGGCCACAGCTGAACCCATAGGCCTTGCCTGTTAACAGCCCCAGGCAGAAAGGTGTGGCCCCCACTTCCAGACTCACCCACCATGAATTGGTGTTAAAAGGTAGAATTCTGTTGATGGGGCCTTCCTCTCCTGCCAAATTGGTAGTTCTGGCAAATCTTGTTCATGCTGCTGTGTGTGGCGGCACCTGCCACCCCAGTATGACAA
This sequence comes from Alligator mississippiensis, assembly GCF_030867095.1. Lineage (NCBI taxonomy): Eukaryota > Metazoa > Chordata > Crocodylia > Alligatoridae > Alligator > Alligator mississippiensis. Next base: position 132,629,271 of record NC_081826.1, on the reverse strand, counting down.
TGCCGCTTTCACAACACCAAGCCAGTCATTCATGTCCCTCCCTCTGTGCACCAGTCAAAGGGTGGCCTTTCCTCCCTGCAGCTGGACACCGCTCTGAGTGAAGTCAGTGGGGACTGTGGCGGGCCAGTAAGTTGTGCTCCTGCATTGAGCCACCCACCTCACTGTGCCCGCCCACTTTCCAGAATCCGAGTACTTCCCTGGGGATGCCTCATGTCTGGCCAACCCCCTTCCTGGAGCATACCCGCTAACCTGGGGGTAACGCTGCCACCACCCAGGGTCTGGACTGATCTTGGCCTTGTGCCCCCTGGGAAACACAGGCCTAGTAGTCCTTGAGGGTACTTGACCCACTGCAAGAACTTGGTGTGTTTTCCTCAGTCTGAAGCACAAATAGTGTTCTCCCTTAGTCAGCCAAACCAAGGGGACCCCAAGGCATAATTTAGACCCACTCCCAATAAGTCTCTCACACTAGGTACAAAGGAGAACTTTATTGGTTACAAGGGGTGGGTTTGGAATAGGGTACAGGGTAGAGTAATATCAGAGAAATCCCATAGAGCAAACAGGGTGGCTGGGTAGCCTTTGATCACGCATCTGAGTTACTGCAAACTATATATTTAGTTAGATCTCAGGTAGCTTACTCATGAGTGTCATCCAGAGGCAGGTGGAGATTCCCTCTGGAGGCAGGCAGTTCATTGATCATGAGTTTCAAGAGAAAGAGCAAGTTTCAGATGGTCCAGCTTCTCTCTGAGTTTTCATCATTGCTACTCCTCCTGGGCAGTCTTTAATGTATATAAACCGTATGACCTCGTTTACCTCATCCAATGAAGATCAGCCACTGTTGGCTGCCAGCCAACCAATATGAAATGCATCACTGGTTGCTGGATAGACTGGCAGGGTCTTTAGCCCCCTCCCAGTCATGTTGGCATTGCTTAGAATAATAGGGAGCTTAAGCCGCCACCCAGGTTTGTGATGCCAGTCACATAGGCAGAGGGAGCAGGTTTCTCTCCTCCAAGCTGCCCCTCAGCAGAATGCCCCTCTGGAGGAGCTCCTTCAAGCTTAGTATCCAGTCTCGAACCCCGTTCCTGGGGCTAAGTATCCCATACTTGATGGAGAGCATGTTCTGCTCCAGCTCTCTCTCCTCACTCAAGCTTCCTTCCAGGATGAGTTCCTGGCTGGAAATAGCTCGAGCTCCATGGCATGACTGGCTGTCCTCTGCCTCCACACAGGGTGCATGATTCACTCTCCAGAAGAGCTGTATGTTCTCCTCGCTCGGGGGAGAGGGGGAGGAGAGGGAAGGGAATGGGAGGAAGAACTCCCTTGGAGAGTGGTTCCTCCCTTTTCTGACTGCCAGGTCTCCTGGCAGCCAATGAGCAGTGGTTCCCAATGCACAGCTCAGCATGTGCCTTAGGGTATGTTTATCCCCACCCCAGGCCACTTCTAGTCTTTTTTTTCCCATGGCACAAATGGCTGCATGCAAAGAGGAAGTTTTGAAGAGATGTGGGGAGGGGTAGGCATTGCACAGAGGCTATAGGGAGTTGGGGATGGTGGCTGCAGGTGGGCAGGAAACCTGCAGGGAAAAGCAGTGGGTAGGGTTTTATCAGCCTCCTCTTGCTGCTTCACAGTCTCTTCCTTTCCATTCTCCCCATCTCTTTCCTCTGACAACATGGTCAACTTTTTTTGTCAAGTCCTGGAGATCCAGGTGTGACATCTCAAAATGCTGAAGTCAAAGAGAGAGGTTTGAAGAGAACTTCATTTGAGAGTCATTTATAAATGAGCTTTTGCTACAGTTCACTCATTAGATAAGGAAAGAAGACGCTTTCAGACTTGCATTTGGATCCATCATTTTAATTTCACCTGATCACTCCTTTTACCCCAAGCCAAGTTCTTTGGCTTACAAGGCATCAGCTTACCCTCAGGAAGGCGTTCTTTTTTCTTTGTTTTCCTCCCCAGGAACCAGAGGCCTTTCCACAGGCATGGGCAGAGCAGGATTGCCTGCCCTGGGGATCTTTTTTGCACCTCTGGCTGGGGCCTCCTCTTTCCCATAGGACCAGCCTCTTTCCCCTCCTCCAAAAGGAGGACCATGTTTCTGCAGGTACCTGGATATTTCTTTAAGAAATGTGGGGGCTGCTTCACTCAGCTTCCTGAGTGCGGGGCTGCGGGGCACCAGTCAGCCCTGGGGATGATTTGTCCTTCACCCTGGCTGGGTTGGACTGGGCTTCCCCAAATTATTTTTCATGTTTAATGTTCCTACAGGGTTTACATTAAAAACTTCAGTTAAAAAAATAACCAATGCATTGCATTGGGTAGTGAGTGATAAGAGCTGAACACTGACGCAAACATAGCATCACAGTCAATCGTCAGTAGTAGCATGTGGTAGTGAGCAGTGGTTAGGGGTGCATTTCATTCCTTTAACAGAAACAGTCGTGTGCTCTGTTGCCATTTACAAAAAAACCCAACCCTCTAAAAGTTGTGTTAGCTTCTTGGAAAGCAACCTTCCTTGTGTGGGCAGGAAGACTGAAGTGCCAGGTGAATGGCCATCTGCCACCACTGTCACTTGCTACATTAATTTTTTGTGAGGAGAAAATAAGCTCTAAAATATTGTGAGATCTCAGGAACCAGGCAGGGTCCTACCTGGCCTAGCTCCTTCAGGGTCTTCTCTGTGGTCTCCCCTGGGGTTTCTGGCTGGCTGGTTCAGCTGGTGTATGAAGTCTCTGCACAGGAGTTGGGGGAAGTTAACGTCTCTGTTCAAGGGCCCATGGGGGAGAGGACCCACCCAGACCTTGCCAGGGCCCCCTAGAAGGTGCTCCACACTAACCCCCAGTTTCCTCCCCATGGGTCCAGGTGACAGGGAGCCCCCATCACGCCCAGCCTGACCCCTGCTGCAGGGGCTCATGGGAGAGGAGGGGTCTAGAAGTGATTTCCCTCTCCTTTCTCCCCACAGTCCATGCCAAGAGCTCTATGGTCTCCCATGCTGATCCCATGACACCTCCCCACCAGCGCCCCTGGGAGAGGCAGCTCCCCACAACCCCATCACTCCAGAGCCCTCACCTGGGGAGCTGCTGAATTTGAAGACAGCTGATAAGGAGCCAAGGATTGGAATGGGCTCCTCAAGTGCCTCAGCCTCCCTGCCTTATGGGTGGACGGCATTCTTCTTCTTCCAGAGCCACCTGGCTGGAGGGCCCACCTTGCTGTCATGATGCCTTCCCCTTCTTGCACCCCATGACCACCAGTTGTTTTTTGACTTGGGAGGCAGCATCTCCCCCTCAGGAAGGCTTTCCTGGTTCTTGTTTTTTCTCCCCAAGAACCAGAGGCCTTTCCACAGGCATGGGCAGCAGGATTGCCTGGCCTGCATATCTTTTTTGGACTTCTGGCTGTGGCCTCCTCCTTCCCTCAGGACCAGCCTCTTTCCTCTTTTCCAAAAGAAGGAGCACATTTCTGCAGGTGCTGGGATGTTTAATTGAGGGGAAGCTTGGCTGCTGCTGCAGTCTGCGTCCTGAGTGCAGGGCTATTGGGTGCTAGTCTCCCCTGGGGATGATTTGCTGTCTGCCCTGGGTGGGTTGGACTGGACTTCCCCAGCCCCAGTCCTGAAGTCTTGCTCCATCCTGGAGGAGACAAGAGACACTATGAGTACATCTTTGTCTATGAAATGATCTATCTGCTTATAGTTGGCAGTGCCAACACTGGCAATGGCTGAGAGAGAGGAAGGGGCTTCCCTTGGTCCAGTCCCTAGAGCCCACTCCTCCCCTGGAGTGACCAGGGCACCTGACTTACCCTTGTGCAAGAACAAGCTGGGCTATGCAGAGCCCTTCTCACAGTGTGAGATTGCAGGGGAGAGCCGGTCCCAACAGCAATGGTGAGATGGTGCCCCCCACTTTGCTCTGACTGGTTTAGGGGCAGAGGAATGTGTGGAACAACATTTCTGCTTCTCATGCCCATGGTCTTCCAGCCCTTTTCTCCCTTCCCTTCCTACTTTAATGGGGCCTCTGGATCCGATTCAGTTTTTCCCGCATTAGGCTTTCTCAACATAACTCCCTGAATCTGTGTAAGGTTTGGGTGTTACGTGGGATGGTAGTGTGCATGTTAGAAAGGCCAGTCAAAGCTTCTCCCTGCTGGTCAGTGGACCACCTGTGTATTTGTAGTCCTGATCTGAAATGTTCCTTCCAAACCTGCTTGGACAGAAAACTGAGTTTTCAGCAAAAGAAAACTACATCATGAAAAGTGTAGACATCTGGGCAAAGAAGAAAGCAGATTCCCAAGTCCTGAAGAATGTCCAGATCTCAGCTGAAAACCCAAATGCTTTCTATGGGGAAACGCTGATGTAGTGCCTCATCGAGTCAGGGTGCAACTGCTTCATTTCCATGTACTCCTATCAGTGTTGGGCTGCCCATCTGGACAGTATCCCCTTGAGGCACCACAGGGTGAAGCACTGGCACTTCTTGTTGTTTAGCCAGACCTCAGTGATGCGTAGGCCTGGCTGGGTTTTTGCCAATCCAGTCCAGGCCCTCCCAAAATAGGCCTGAGCTGATACCCACCATCCTGTGCCTCCGCCGATACCCACTCCAGGAAAGGAGTTGGAAAAGGATTCAGCTCAACAAAGCATCACAAAACTCAAAATCCATGCATTATAGATAGGGTGACCATAAGTCCTGGATTGCTTGGGACAGTTCCTGATTTCAGAGGCCAGTCCCAGGCACAAGCATATAAATAGTGGTGGTATTATACTCCTTCCCCTTCTCCTCCACAGAATCTAATTGGAGGGGACATGACTAGGACATGATGGTCCCCTGCAGTCTCTTCCAGCTCTCTGCCTTTGACTCCAGTAATAGCATCCTCTTCCTGGCTCACAGTTTCTTCATTGTCCCCTCTTCTCTCTGCTGCCAGCTTTATCAAGGTTTTTATCAAATGCTCGATATCCAGTTGTGACATCTGAGGGGAAATCAAAGAGAAAGGTTTGAAGAGAACCTCATTTTGCAGTCATTTGCAAATGAGCTTTTCCTACAGTTCACTCATTAGAAAGACAAGGAATGAAGAATCTGTAAGACTTGCATTTGAATCTATCATTTTAATCTCAGCTGAGCACCCAGAAAAATCAGGATTTTGCAACAAAACAATGTGGAAAGAAAAACAAGGGGTATTTTTTAAATTGGGAAACCCCAGAGAAGTGGGCACTTTCTATTTGGGGCTGGTCTGCTGAAAAAGCAGAATTTACATGGGGCAGCTTGCAGGGCAGATGAATCTGATTAAGTGGATGAGGAGTGCAGGTCTGTGCCAGCTACTATACATTTCCATTGTGTAGCAAGATGCGCACTTCAAGTGTTCACCTGCCCTGGCTGATTGGTATCAACTGAGAATGTGATTACACATGGCCTCCTTCTGGAGAGACCCTCTTCTGAAAGGCTTTGCTGATTCAAAACCACATGGGTTCTTAGTAAATAGCTCATTTTTAAGATGGATATTTTAATGCCACTGGAACCTTAGATTTTCTGTGAACCTTTTTCAAACACTTGGGTTGTTTGGGGTTTTTCTTTTCTTTCTTCTCACCCCCCTCCCTTTATTTTATATACAACCAGACAAGCAATTCAGGTATTTCAAGAGGAAGTGTGTCACCCACACACAACTCAAAATTCACAACTGGTTGAATTAGAAAAAAAAATTCTCTGCATGGCATTCCTGACAATACCTCTCCATTTTAACCACCAGGTTCTATCTTCTGCAGCACATGTAGATTTTAAAATAGTTATCGAATATGCCTTCTTAATTTTCTCCTCCTCCCTTTTCTGTTTTGGTTGTTCCAATCTATTTCCTTGCTCTTTATCTTCTTTAATTTTCATCTGAGGTGACATTGCTCTTTTCTTCTGTGCCTAAGGATCATAACTGTGTCATGTTTTACCCAAAGGGGATACTTGTGTGTTTTACTATTTAAGGCAGGTATGAAAATGTTTCTCTTGCTTCCTTTATTCCTGCCTGATACCTCTCCCCTTTATGCACAATGAGCCAAATCCTCACTTCACAGTACCCACACCATTATGTTTCTGATTTATTCAATCCTACTCTGTTTTACTAACCAGTGGGAGGACTGCTTGCTGTGGGCTGTGAGGACAGCAGCACAACAGTATTCTCCAGAGCTTCTCTGTCTGCTCCCAGCGACCGGGTCAGAATTGCTGCCTTTGCAAAGCGCCATATTCTCACAATTGTGCCATGTATGGATTTCTGGTGTTCAGTTTCCCAGTCAGGCCATAGCCCAGTTTTCGTGCTGGCACCATTTTGCATCCTGGAAATATCTTGTTGTGTCTGGTTGTTCCTACAAAGAACTACTGGCACAAATCTAGGCTGCTGATTTTCTCTCACATGACCAACAGTACATTCCAGGATAGTCCTCAATGTCAGGTATAAACTACTTCCAGGTCTAGGGGTGCATGTCCCAGACTTGGCTATAACCGTTGGATTCTGGGAATGAGTTCAGGTAAAAGCTTGGCCTCACTGAATTAAATGTGAGTTTTGACATCGACTTAATTGTACCAGAATGTTGCCTGCAGGACGTAACCATTTTCATAGCAAGACCATGATATGCTGCATTTCTTTACTGACAGGGTTCACATGAAAAAGGTTAGTAAAAGAAATAAATTGCCCATTGTATTTGGTAGTGAAGAGAGCTGCACCCTGACTCGTGCTGCCACATCTGGTCTTTTCTTTCTAGTAATCAAATGGCCCCTTTGACTTAAAGAGCAGCTCCCATTGAATCAGTCTCCTCCTCATCCATGTCCTCATCCTCCTCCTTGTCCTTGTTCTTGTCCTGCTCATTCTCCAGCTCATTCAGAAATGAATGTGATAAAGGACAGAACTCAAGTTTGAGGGCTGAGATCAAAGACAAATCCTTCAAAGACATCCTCATTTTTGAGTTATTTGTAAATGAGCGTGTCCTACAGTTCACTCATTCATGGGTGAGAAAAACAACCGCGTGCTGCTGCCATTTGCAAAAAAAAAAAATCAAACCCCTAAAAGTTGTGTTAGCTTCTTGGAAAACAACTTTCCTTGTGTAGGCAGCAAGACTGAAGTGCCAGGTGAATGACCATCTGCCACCACTGTCACTTGCTACATTCATCTTTTGTGAGGAGGAAATAAGCTGTAAAGTATTGTGGGGTATCTCAGGAACCAGTCAGGGTCCCACCTGGTCTAGCTCCTCCAGGTTCTTCCCTGTGGTCTCCCCTGGGGTTTCTGGCAGGCTGGTCCTGCTGGCATATGGAGCCTCCATATGGGAGCTGGGGGAAGTTAATGTCTCTGTTCAAGGGCCCATGTGGGAAAGCACCAGCCCATACCTTGCCAGGGCCCCCTAGAAGCTGTGCCACACTAACCTCCGGCCTCCTTCCCATGGGTCCAGGTGACAGGGAGCCCACATCGAACCCTGCCTGACTCCTGCTGCAGGGGCACACAGGACAGGAGGGGCCTGAAAGTGATTTCCCCCTCCGTCGCCCTCCACAGCCCATGCAGAGGGCTCCAAGATCTCCTATGCTGACCTCATGCCACCTCCCCATCAGCACCCCTGGGAGAGGCGGCTCCCCATATTCCCATCACTCCAGAGCACTCACCTGGGGAGCTGCCAAATTTGAAGATGGCTGTTGATAAGGAGTCCATGGTTGGAACAGGCTCCTCATGTGCCTTAGTCTCATCCTGGGATACTGGAGGACTTCGATTTGGGCCCTCCCTGGAGTGGAGTGTAGGAGATGAATGCCCTGTCTGGGCTTCTCACCAGGTGCCAGAAATTCATCCGTCTCCTGCACCACTGGCTTGTCCTTGCTTAGAGCCAATGTCCCAAGATGGACAAGCTCATTCTTTCCCTTCCTTTCCCTCTTTGCTGCGCTGCAGACTTTCTTTCATGCTACGGCCCATTTGTGATGACTTAAGGTCTCACTGGGTTTGTTTGAAATCCACCCCCTTCACCCCCTGGATAAGCTGGGAAAGGCTTTGTTGAAAGTCCTCTCCTTGCTCCTGCCTAAATACAGGGAAATATTCTGTAGCTCTGTCTGCCCCAGATTGCACCCTTAAAGAGATGAGTTGGACCCTTTCTCCACATCACCATTTTCTGAAAGTGGATCCATTTTGGTCCCCTTCTCTCTTACATTCTCTGTGGTGTGAACTGTTGCCCTATCAGAGCCCCCTTTTCCAGACTGAGCTCTGGATAGAAAGGTGCCCAAAGGTGGCAAAGCCCTGGACAATACCCCATCCCTCTGCTCCCCAATGTGAGGAAATTCCTGCCCACACCCATGTTTAGTGGCACTTCCTCAAAACTTTACAAAATTGTGAGAAAAGCCTGTTAAGTCCCTGCAAGGGGCAGAAGGGTTTGTACCTGGATGGCAGCTGCAGAAAGGATTGAAGTAGTAGCAGAAAAAGAAGTTTCCTTAAGTACACACAAGACTGGTCGCTTCAGAGTCTGGAGAGAAATGGTGTGTATCTGCCCGTGGACACTGTGTGCTTCTGAACTGCGCCATAGCAACGGCAGGCTGCCTGTGATGTCACAGCCCCCTGGTGATGCAGACAGTGACAAAGTCGCATTCACAGCAACATGGGCTATGCTCTTCTTATCCCAGAGCAGTTGGGATGGGGAAGGGGTGAGGTGGAAATGGGGATGAGGTGGGGTGAAGGAATGAGGTTCCTGTAGGGGCAAATGTTGCTAAGAAATGAGTTTCTCCTGGGCAGTGTGGAGGAAAAATGGGAACTGGTTTAGGGGCAGAGGGATGTATAGAAAAATGTTTCTGCTCCTTATGCCCATGGCTTCCAGCCTTTTTCATAGTTTCATAGATGTTAGGGTCTGGAAAGGACCTTACAAATCATTGGGTCCAGCCGGGTCAATTTTACCATGAGGACATTGTGGGAGACTAGGTCGAAGGCCTTTTTGATGTCCAAGTATATGATGTCATCAACCTCACTTCCGCTATCCAGGTGGCGAGTTACCTTATCGTAGAAGGAAATGAGGTTGGTCAGGCATGACATGCCTGTGATGAAGCTATGTTAGCTATCCTTTAGAATACTGCCTTCTGTTAGCCTGTCAGTAATGGATTGTTTGATAATTTTTTTCCAGGATTTTACCAGAGATTGAGGTCAAACTGATTGGCCTGTAATTCCCCAGGTCCTCCTTTCTACCTTTCTTGAATATAGGCACCACATTGGCCCTCTTCCAATCTTCTGGGACCTCTCCCAAGTTCCACAAGTCTTCAAATATCTTTGCCGTATGTCATGCAATGATGTCAACCAGTTCTTTTAGCAGTCTTGGGTGTAGTTCATCTGGTCCTGCTGACTTGTAGATATTAAGCCTCTCTAGGTGCTCCCCCACAAGATCTTCACCAACTATAGGAGAAGGTTCACCCCACCTTGATTGTCCTGTATCCTGTTAAGCAGGCTAACACCCTTGGACTGGTGGAATACCAAGGTGAAGTATTCATTCAGGTGTTTGGTTTTGTCCTGAGTGTCAGTTATCAGTCATCCCGTTTTGTTCATCAGGGGCCCTATGCTTCCCTTATTTTTTTCTCTGACTTCCTACATATCTAAAGAAAGACTTTCTATTGTCCTTGATTTTGGTTGCCAATTTGTATTTGGTTTGTGCCTTTGCTATCCTAATCCACTCCCTACTGATGTAGGCTATTGCTGAGTATTTGTCTTTGGTGGTTATTGCTGACTTCCATCCCTTATAAGCTTCTCTTTTTAATTTCAGGAGGTCCATGACTTCCATATTGAGCCAAAGGGGTCTCCCAGCCCTTTTGCTGCCTTTCTTATGAAAGGGAATGGACTTCCTTTGTTTTCCTAGGATCACTTCCTTGGGGAACAACCGCTCTTCTTGTATTTCCTTCATCATAGGACCATGGTCACATAGAGCCTTGCAAAACAATCTCCTAAGCTTGTGGAAGTCAGCTTTCCTAAAATCAAGGATTTCTACCTTACTGTCTGATTTCCCTGACTTACAGTGGATGGAGAAAGCAATCAACTCATGGTCACTGTCACTCAGCTTCCCTTCAATCTTCAGGTTGCTCACTAGTTCGTCCCCTTTGGCCAGAACCAGGTCTAGGTGTGCCTTACCCCTGGTCAGCCCACAGACTTCTTGAGTTAGACAGAACTCTTTCATGCAAGTACAGAATCTTTGTGAGCGATCAGATCTTGCTGAGTGCTCATCCCACGAGATGTCTGGGTAGTTGAAGTCACCCATGATAACCATGCTCCAAAAGCATACAGCCTCTGACAGTTCTCTAGAGAATTCCTGGTTGAGCTCTTCCTGTTGGTTTGACGGTCTGTAATAAACTCCTATAGTCAAATCCCCTTCCCCGTGCTCTCCCCATATCTTGACCCAGAGGGTCTCAAGTTGCCCTTTGTTGCCAACCTTCCCTTTTAGAGAGGTATAATGTTCCTTCAGGTAGAAAGCAACTCCTCTGCCCTTCTTTCCAAGATGATCCCTCCTATACCTGTGGTCCAATCATAGGTGGAGTCCCACCAGGTCTCCATAATCTCTATGAGATTGTATGGCTTGTTGGTTAGCAGGAGGGCCAGTTCCTCCTGCTTATTTCCCATGTTTCTGGCATTTGTGTACAGGCAATGAAGCCTGCCATTGGAGACCCTAGGCTCTCTTCCCTTCCTACCTTAATGGAGCCTGTGGCACCCCCAGCTAGCGCCGTATGTTCCTGCTCTGTGGTCTGTGCTGTGTCCCCAACTCTCTTGCCACAACTTGATGGAATTGTAAAGAAGGAGGGGTTCAGTGGTGTTCCTTCCCCCGGACCCGAAGACAGGATACTCATGGGTTCACCCCAATTGTTTTTGGGGCTTTGCCTCCCCTACACCCGTCCACTCGCCAGCCATGTAGATCTTTGTGCCACCACACTAACTCAGGGTTATGATTAATGCGTGGCCCTGAGGGGCAGCCACCTCCTCAGCTGTGGGTCATGCGTAGGCTTAGGCAATCAGCCTGATCGCCCCAATCCCTATGCTAACCATGAGGCTGAAAATGCTGGCTTCAGGGCTGGGGTATATAAAGCCGGTCGATTCTCTTAAGGAGAATCGCTGGCCTCGAGCTTCTAGTGCTTTGGGGCCAGGGGTTGCAAGTTCCCGGCTGGGTACTAGTTCCTGCCCTCACCCCTCTGCCGTGGGGCTTGGTCATAGGGCCTGTTTGTGCCGGTGCGTCGGGTCTTGGTGTGCCCAGCATATTGCCAGCTGGCTTCCCCCCTCTGCCTGGCTTCTGGTGGGATTTTTAAATCTCTCATGGTGGCAGCCTCAGCTGACATCATCAGCTGGCCATCGTCCAGCTTGATCGATAGCTGCTTGAGGAGCCGGTGCAATGCCGGCTCATGCAGCTCTTTCTCTGCCCCAGCCTGCCTTGAAGGTAGGTTTTTGTGGTGTTGAGGTTCCTGTTCCCCTCTTCGGGAGTGCTGGGGTCTTCCCCTGGTGCTTCCCACCCCCATGGGTGTTCCCCACTGCCACAGGACCTCTGGATTTGATTCAGTTTTCCCAGCACTAGGCTTTCTCAATCTAACTCTCCAAATCTGCGTACGGTTTGGGTATTATGTTGGATAGCAGCATGCATGTTATTTTAACAGAGCACAGAGTGCAATCTGTGACTTGCATGGGCCTCAGCAGCAGCAAGGCAGCCTGCAGCTGCTTACAATTCCAATTAGGCACCACTGCCTGATTGGAACAGTGTCTAGCTGTTTTTTTATAAGAGTTGGGCCCTGAACAGCAAGAGCAGCAGTCTGCTACCAGCAGCCAGAGAGACACCACTGGCTGAGCTGCTGCTCAGAACACCTTGGAGGTAAGGGAGGAACTATGGGGCCTTGTCCTGGGTACGACAGAAAACTGCACCCTGCTGAGGAAGATTGGCCTGGTGGGACTGCCTGTGGTGAGGTAGTCCTTGCAAATTCCAGGCCAGTCACGCCTCCAGTGAAAGGCGAGTATGGGGTATCTTCTAATCCCAGCCCCACATCCCTGGTTGGGTAGTGAGACCAAGCAGGGGAAACCCAGACTCACTGTGAGTGCTGAGGCAGGGCCCAGGTCAGGTGGAGGGGCCCGAGGCAGCGCCCAGACTCACAGATGCGTTCTGAGGCTGCACATAGGAGCCGGGTGTGAGGCTTCAGAAGTGTGGGGCCCTGAGCCTTGAGGAGCTGTGAGTGAAGCTCCCGAAGAAAGGGAGGGCAAGGGGACAGGTCTTGGAGCCCAGATCCCAGTAGTATGGGTCTGGGGCCCAGAGTGGGGGCTTGGAGCCCTGAGTCAAGAAAGGGTTGGAGTCCCATGAACAGATGGAGCTTGGAGCCCTGTATTGGTATGGGCTGGGAGCCCTGAGGGGAATCAGGCTGGGAGCCCAAGTGAATCAGTAGCTGGGTGACAGGCCAGATAAAAAGGCCGGGTGTTAGGCCATGGAACATCTGCAAGGCACTGGGAAGGTGGGCGGTTAGCCCAGAGGCAAGTGGATGGGCCAACGAGTAACCACCCCCAGGAAGCCCACTTGTTACAGTTATAAAGACCAACTGTGCCATCACAGGGTGTGTTTAGCAGGCCTGGTCATATACATAGTGGACCTCGGTTGAAGTGTAACTAGATGTTCCAGGGGAAAAAAAAGAGCATTCTTGTTTGTTTGTTTGTTTGAAGAGATGGTCCTCACTTCCCATTTAGCTCAGATCTCTGGTCAGTTCATTAGTTTATGTATTCTAAAACCAGCTCATGCCTGATCCCCATCTGTAATAAAAAAATAATAGTCAAACTTCTCCCTGCTTGCCAAGAGTCCTGATCTGAAACATTCCTCTCAGACCTGTTTGCAGAGAAAATTGAGTTTTGGATAATAATATATCTTTCTTCAAAATGCAAATATAGGCCTTTTCATGAATTAGCATCATCACTGTGTAGCAAGCTGTTCAACATGCATCTATATACAGCATAAAACACATCTCTGGAGGTGTACTGATACAAACTGTGTTTCAGTTAAAGTTCTGGCAGCCACCGGCCTGGGACAGGGGGCCTGGTGCATGCCTGTCACTCTTTGAGGAAAGGGCTACGTGAGGAGCAGCCTGCAGGTGCAGGTGTGGTGAGAGGGGCTGATTCGTGCATCAGCTGGCCAGGAGGGGCCCAGGTGTGAGGCAGATAAGCCCAGGGCCTGAGTTGGGCAGTTCGTCTAGCCCTGGGAGAGGAGCTTCTGAGGTAACCGCTGGGCTGGGGAAAGCAGCACTGAGCCCAAGAACGGTCTAGGCCTAGGAACAAATAGGCCTGGGAACAGGAGCGGGTGGTCTGCTAGCCTGGAGAGGCACGGCACAGAAGGGAGTGCCACGGTGCCCAAAGGGCAGCTAGCGGATATAGCAGTGCCCGAGAGGGGTGAGGCAGGTCTGGGAACTGATAGGCCTGCGGATGGAGGCAGTGGCCAGAGCAGGCTGGTGATGCCTGATGGCTGAGGAAGGGACTGAGAGGTCGCAAGTGGCTCAGCAAGAGAAGGAGGGGACAGAAGAATAGTGGGCATGAGGCCAGAGGGAGAGAGCCTGAGCCCATTGAGAGGTGGAGCATGGGGCCCAGTTTCAGGCCTTGGAAGAAATAAGCCTGGGGCCCACAGAGAGTGAGTGAGCTTGGACCTAGGAAGGGCTAGGTACTAGCAGAGAAGGTCCGATGCCTGGGGGGAACAAGAGGGTCTGCTGCTCGGGGGGGGGGGAGGATTATGGTGTATTAAGGCAAGCTCCAGTGCTTCAGGCCTGCCAGAGGGCAGAGAGCTGTATTAGCAGATATCCTGTGAGGCATGGGAGTGGGTACTGGGGAAGGTAGAGCCCACGAAACTAGCCCTTAAGGTAACAAGCATAAGCACCTGTGGTCTTAAGAGTAAAAGCAGGCTTGGGAAGCCCTGGAGCAGCCCCCTTTCATCAGAAATTAATAACATCAAGGCATGGTGGGCAAGAAACAGGGCAGGGGAGCCAAGGGGAGCCAGGTTAGCAAGGGCTGAGTGGCCACCAGGGAGCAATCCAACCACCCCTAGGACACGCACTTAACTACAGTGCCCAAGAAACAAATGTATGTTTGCATGTAATCCTATGTAAAGAGTTTGTTTCTTTTCTGTGTGCAGTTTCCAGGGTTTCCTGTAGCTGGGTGAGATTTTTGAAAATTTCCTGATGCTGGATAAGTTTCCCATTTAGTCTTCTCACTCCCCAGAAAGCCCAGAACACTGAAACCCACAAGAAGATCACATTAAACCATCTAAACTGAAACTAGATTATACCTTCAAAACTCATCTGCCTTTTGCATGAGCAGAATGCTAAGAGCTGTGCACTGCTATTCAGTTTGACTTCCACATTAAAGGAACCTAAGAACTAGTCTCACCTCGCTTAGTTACTTGCCCTGAGCTACCCCACAACACTTTTCCAGCTCACTCTCTGCACAACCCCTTCTTCATGCCTATCCTAGAAATCCATAACTGAGGCATCACTTTTGACTTGACTCTCTTTCCAGGTTCTCACATTGCACTGGCTTAGCTAAATTGGTTTCAAACAGGGGCATGCCACCCCCAGCCTCTGGGCCAGACTTGGCCTGTGGGACTCCTCATGGATCTAAAAATTAGAGACAGGGAATCAATGGCGATTAATTCTACCACTGCTCCCTCACTGCCAACTTTCTCAGCCCTATAGGCGAGATGACCTGGTCCTGAGTACAGGAACCAGCTAGCACTTGCAGGGCTGGGGCAGTGGGCCTGATCCAGCATATGTAGGGCTGGGACAGCAGGACTGTTTCTGTGTACATGGGGCTGGGGACATGGGTGTGATACAACATGCTAGATTGGGCCCTGCCCCTACATGTACCTGATCCAGCCCAGGGACTAACCCCACACTTGTAGATGAAGCTGTTGACAAGATGTGCCTAAGAATGGGAATGAATAGTAGGTGGGCATATGTGGAAAAAAGGAGGGTGGAAGAAAACAGTAGATTTCAGGCATAAACTAGATAACCCACCATGGTGGTTCTAGATTATTTCAAATTACTTTTTTTTTTTTCCTTTATAAAAGCAATGCATATTTTCATCTATTAAAGAAAAAAATGAAGAACCCCAAACCTTCCTTCTAGTAAGCTTTTTAAAAATCTTAAATAAATGTTGATTTAATAAACAAAAAATGTAACTGAAGTGAGTGTACACTTTCCATGATCTCCACTTCTAGTCTTATCCCTTTTCAAGGTGGGTTTTCACTGAACTCAGTAGTACAAGACTGGGACTCTTGACTCAGTCTTGCTGCAAAATTGGAGCCTAAGAAAAGGCAGTGTGGAAATTAGGACTGAGGTGAGTTGCTTTTTCTGCTGGTAATTTGTATCATGACATGCTGGACCAGCTCCCTAGTTCCATGTCTTTTCATACCCACATCTATATTTACAAGCCAGCAAAGTAGTTCGTTTAGGATTAAGTATATTCTCCAGTTCTAAAATATTTGTCATTCAGTTAGAGAAAGAAACAATATAATATAATGGAAGTGGCCAGCTCATTAAGTACATCATGAACAGTAAATAGATCAGTTAAATAGATAAAGAGCTCTCAAGCTATAGTTAATTATCCAAGCTACTCAGCCCATAGAACAAGTAAAAATGTGGTACTTTTTTCCCCATATATAGCAGAACATTCTTTTGTGTGATTGTGCGTGTCTGTCTGTGTAATTGTAAATATATAATATTTTGAAGGGTTCCTCCTCCTTCCTTTTTTTTGTCAGTGTAAGGTAGTGATCCTGGAAAAACAGAAACCTTTACCACAGCAGAAAAATGTATTTTAGCAAAAACTCTCTTTCATTAAAAACAAAAACCCCCCAACCAAATTGTCACAATTCTCCCCCCCCCACCCCCAATCAAACCCACAACAATACTGCACACCTTTTTACCATGTTTTCTAGTTACAGTTAACAGTTATAGTAATCAGGAATTATTTGCAAATTGAAAAATTCACTAAATTCTCAAACATTACTATATATATTTCATTGTAAGACAAGGGTTTCCCCCCCCCCCAAATCAGCATGGGGGGGGGGGAAATGCTCCTCAGCTTACATTTGCATACAGGAAAACCTCATTAAGTACATCGTTTATCATTACATTGCTGCCAAAACAGCATGTGCTCAGTAATGGAAACTATCTATGAAGCTGGTCAAATGCGGCCAGCACTGAACATTACTATAACACATGGCCCATGTTGGGCAAACATACTGATGTAAGCCTACCACAAGACTAGATAACTGTTCAAACCCAGAAAAAGCTGATTTATTTTATTAGTTGAAACTCGGCACCTGTTCTTTGTCTAATCTCTGACCCAAATTTGTTATGTAGTGCTCCACCCATTTGCTGGGCCACTACTGAGAGCATTGACTGTCCTGTTTCTGTTCCATCCACCAGCTCCATCAAGAGGAGGATCTGATGTCTAAGCACCACTATCCAAAATATGCACCCTATGGGCAGACCTTTAGGCCTTGATTTAGGGGAGAGAATGAACCTGATTTTGTATATTAAGCCATGAAGGATGTATACCTAGAACTTAGTCAAATACCTGAAAAGCTGCTGCCGGTCTGGTCAGTTTTATGAGCTCCAGAGCCACATAGTTTCAGTGATACACACTGGGCACACCTACATGAGATGCTTAGTGTGCACTGGCCTAATAACACTGCTCAGGAGCATGTCACAGCAAAAACCATGCTAATAGCCTACGCGAAGTGTTATTAGGCTAATACGCAGTAAGCGCCAGTAAATAACCATGTGCCAGTGCTACTGCGCAGTAACTTTAGGTACTGCTGTAAACTGAGATTTGGTATATCCTGCCTTGCCTCAGACTAAGCTGTTATAGTTATGTTAAGTTATGCCAGCTGCTTACTGTAAGTTGACCTAAAATGTGACTGTGAATGAGCATGTTGTAAGTTGTTTGTATGCTGCAAGTAGGTCGCTGACACCTAGCAAGTTCTAGAAACTCTGAACTCCTCACATATGGGCTAGGGACAGAAGTTACACAAAAACTGGTTGAAGTGATCAGAAACTGGTTTAAACCTGTAACAGAACAGAAGTTCAGTGCACATAAACCGGCTTCAAAATGGCTGAAACTGGTTTAAGGTAAACCTGCTTGAATGTAGTATCAGACTTAACTGCTTTGGGTCAAACTCGGATTGTAAGTGAAAAACAGATCTTAAACCCTCCATTTGTAAATATTTGTATACAGTGATTCCAGTGTTGTCAGTTAGTTTTGTTCAGTTAGTTAATAAACTGTGCATTCATTTTAGTTAATATCAGAATCTCAATGATTAATTTATGTAAATTTACCAGTTGGTTTAGAGTGGTCCAGTGATAGATCTGTGAATACTCTAAATGCAATAATTGTGACCATCCCTTAATTCAGAACCCTGAGGCTAATTAGACTAATTGAGTGGTGCTCTGATTGGCTCTCAGACTCTCCAACCTATACTGCACATTGAATTAGTGATTCATTAAGGATGTAATAAACTAAATGTGCAGTATCTAAGGCACATTAATGAATGTGTAGATGCATCCAGTCACAGCCAAGTCTTGGTTAACACCTCCCCTATAGCTAACATGTTGACAAGGTGCATGTTGCCCATTGCTCTTAACAGCCTTTCCCCAGTGTAGGTCAGGCCAGATGTCCTTTTGTTCATGCATCTGAGTTTCCTCTTGGAATTCACCCACTTTAATTTCAACAAAGCTTCTACCCAATACATCAGTTGCAATACTCACCAACCTTGACTGATAGTGGGGATCCCCAGTCTCTAAAGGAGACATCAAGGTGGTTACCCAGTAAATCCAGTGGTCTTTACTGGGGCAGAGTATAATCATTGGTGCTTCTGATTGATATTTTTAACCATACTACCCCCTGGCTGGAAGATGCTGAGGACAGTCCCATAAAATGTGGGTCAGGGTCCCACCATTAGATTAGCTTCCCTCAGTGGGATACACTTCCTCAGACTTTTGCCCAGAGTTTTCACCACTGGGATTCATGCCAGCCTAACAGAGCATTCCAGAGTATTCACAGCACTTTGGCAGCTCCCCTTCATTTGGCTGAGAATTTTTATCTTCCTTTTTAAAGCGCTGTCACATTCTTTTCAGTGACCTTTCACACCACCTCTGCTCCTCCTCAACAGTCATTAAGGCAAGATGTCTGTCTTTGCAGAGGCTTTGCTTGAAGGTTATCCTTGTATCACTGATGGAAACTGGCCCTGACTGGCATTTGCTGGAACCATCAATGATAAAAAGTGTGTCATGTCATGGGTCCCTGCCCTGGCCCTCACTTCACACTCTGCCCTACATCTCAGTCTTTTTTCCCCACTCAGGGTCCTTCCAGTATCACATTTGTTTCCACCCAGTGATCAGCCCTTGAACACCTCACTCACACTCAAAGGTATTTCTTACAGAGCCTGTACTCCTCTATCAAGTGCATTTATCAGCTAGGTGTTTTCCATCTCTTACCCCATGGAAATGCAATAGATTACCACTTCTGCCAACTTCATTCAAACCTTCCCCATCCTTGTGGGATTGCTACCAGTTGCATGATACGCAGCTCTCTTGGATACCTGGAAGCCTCCCAAGCATGCCAGGTGTTCTGAGGAACACTTCAGGTGTTTTAAACACTAAGCCCTATAAGCCTGGTTTTGGTGGGGTGTCTATGAACATGAACATGGCAATAATACAAGTGGCACTAGTAGAGCTGGCACTATGGGAAACGGCAACACCAGATACGTGACCCCACAGCTGTATAGAAGGAAGATATACAGACAGTAAACTTTTATCACAAACTTGTATGTGATTAAATTATTCCCTGTATTCCCATATGTCTTATTCAGCTGAGCACAAACTTGTTTGTAGAATATCTCCTGTTCATTATATAACTTAAACTTAGCACATCTATAAGCAAATGGTATAAGGCTACCATCCTTAATGATGGATTTTATTGTAGCTATATCCTTTTTTTCAGATACCTGAGATTTCTTTATTGTCGTTAAACTTCAATTGAGGGTGAGCCCATAAAGGAACAAAGGGAGATCTTGTTAAATCAGAAGATGTTAAGGCTTTAATTTTCTGCAATATATTCCATGTACTTCTGCAATACAGTCCAAACTAAATACAATGTTTAATTTCAGAGGTCGGAGTAAACTCTTAAGAACTGGAAATTAGTATAATGGTACAAACTTGGAAGCTAACTTTTCTTCCATGCTCCACCATGCAGGTTTGTCCCCTGAAATAGTTTCATACATCCAATATTTAAGCACCCACATATGAAAAGCCTGATAATATAAGCAGAAAAGAACATAACTACAGTGGACAGTAAGCCGAATATGAGCCAACAGTGTGCCGTTGTTGCAAAGAAGGCTAATGGCATACTGGGTTGCATTGGTAGGAGTGTTGCCAGCAGGTCAAGGGAAATGATTATTCCTCAGTATTTAGCACTGGTGAGGCCACATTTGGAGTACTGTGTTCAGTTTTGGGCCCCCCACTACAGAAAGATTGTGGGCAAATTGGAGAGAGTCCAGCAGAAGGCAACAAAAACAGTGAGGGGGCTGGGACGCATGATTTTTGGGGAGAGGCTGAGGGAAGTGGGCTTATTTAGTCTAGAGAAGAGAAGACTGAGGGGGAATTTAATAGCAGCCTTCAAATACCTATAGGGAGGTTTGAAAGAGGATGGAACTAGACTGTTCCCAGTGGCAGCAGGTGACAGAACGAGGAGCAATGGTTTTATGTTGCAGCAAGGGAAATTTAGACATTACAAAGAATTTTCTCACTAGGAGGGTAGTAAAACACTGAATATCTTTTTATTTATACAATTAAAAACAGATGCAGGTACTTTCCAGAGCAATAAACTGAGTATATAGTTATTTTGGGGACAAACATTCATTTTGATTATGTCTGTTCTTGCTATTAATGATACAGGAAGTGTTTTTCATCTTCCCATATCTTTTTAATTTTAGTTAAGATGTTATCAATATTTAGTTGCACCATACTGTAAAGATTAGAGCACACCTGTATGCCTAAATAGTCTATTACTATTGCTATAACCCATTTGTTCCTTACCTGAGAGTGGAAACATTTGGATGAATATATGATAGGTTTTATAGATTTAAAATGTCTGAGGGCTTTCATCCTTTCAGTGGGCTAATTTAATCCTTTAACATGCCATGAAATAATATTAATTGTCATTAGTTATCCCAATAGTATTGAATGACGTTGCCAAGCTCCTGGGCACAAGGAGGGAATATAACAGAAAAAAGTTGACCAAAATAATACAACAAAAGAAAACAAAACCAAACCCAGAATAATATTTCACTGGTTTGGCACTAGTTTGGGTTCCCTGATGGCTCCAGACTCCCCACTCCACGCATTAAATAGTTAAAATAGATTGTTATTGCAGCATCAACCATGTATTAATTTTATTAGCTTATCTAAGGTATTAAAATCCACTAACAAAAGCAGCAAAGAAACTGGCAATGTAATGTAATACACTTTGCTGGTTGCCTGTGTTGATGCATATAGAGGGAAAAACAAAGTTACCATCCAACGATCAACCCCTTGAGCATTTGGCAAACATCAGTCTATCTACTAACTGTTAAAAGATTTAAAACAGTATATACATATAACTGGTATAGGTAGAACAGTTATGACACCTAATTAAACATGACTTCTGTCATTAACGTAAATAAATCATGGATTTGGCTTGTTCTGCGGTAGTTAGCCCAAGAGTCCTCCTGTTTGGTAAGTGGTGTTGTGAAGGCTTCTCAGATGGAGGGAAAGCTGCCCCCTCCATGCCTCTGGACTCCTGTAACAGTATCTCACTACCACAATACCTCATAACTAAATAAAAAATAATAAATAAATTGATAAATAAAAATTCTCTTCAACAAATTGCCTCAATTACTAAATTCTCTTCAAGAAACTGTAGAACTAACTGTATGTGCTGGCAAGCACACTGAAGAAGAAGTCTCTTTCTTTGGATTACAGTGACCCATCAGGTTTTCCTCCTGCAATCCCAGGACACAACTACTACAGAACGTCACTCTTTCGATTCAACACTTTTGATCACAGTCTCACGGGGCTCACAATCCCTTGCAGGTTCTGGAGACTCAGAACTAACTATTGTGCTCCTCAAGGTTTTAATGAAGGTCAGCTGCCATGTTCTGCTGTCAATGCAGCAGCACTCTACTGCAACAGCAGGAGTGAAAAACCCCCTGTAGTCTCGGAGTAGTCATATTGATATAAAGGTGCATTTCCTTCTGTATGCAAATAGCTATAACAGTAAAGAGCACCTTCATACCATTTAACTACATCTGGAGGACAAACCTATGGGTTAGGCATTATCCAGACCACTCCCAGGCACTCTGAAGTGCCACTTGAATTTAATAGTCATTGGTTAAAGTTGACCCTAGCAGATGCAAGGGTCTAGACTAGCTCTGATCTCTTCCCTCTTCTTTTCAGGCAGCAGTCATCTCCCTGAGTCACATACTCTAACTTGCTGTTTTCCTCCTGGCTCATACCTCCCTCTCTTGGCTGTAGGTTTAAAAAAAAATGCTGGAAAAAGCCCTGGATAAGGCCTGACCCATAGTGTGGTGCTTAAAAGTATTTGGCAGGCAAGTCAGAAAATGTAATTAATTACAATTACACATGCAAGTAATGAAAATCAATAAACTCCGGTGCTTATTGCACCAGAGTTTTTATTGCTCCTGGGTGTGCTGTTTGAACATGCACCTAGGACTACATGTTCAGCTGGGTTGGATCAGTCTTGGCTGGCAGGAGGCACAAGGGATCAGCCTTGCTACCTGGGGCTGCATCTGCCCGGCTCCGAGGGCCTGGTTGGGGCACAAGGGTGCTCCAGTGTGGGGCTAGCCTGCAGGCAGCCCCCACACTGAAGTACTTTTGTACCCCAGCCACTGCATCAGCATCTACATGTGTGGTGCTGTGGAGTAAAAAACTCCACAGCAGGGTGGTACTTGTATTTACAAGTACTACTCTGCTGCAGAATATATTAGTTTACACCAGCCTAATAGCTGTGCACGTGTATACAGTGAGACACTTGTTGCAGAGCTAATTAATCTATTCTGCAGTAAACATCTCAAGTTGACATACCTAAGAAAGGTGCAAGGTCAAACCCATGTGACTCTCGGGGTCTCCTATACACTCTTATCACTCAGCTATTCAGGTAAAACATGAGAGAGTTTCTGGAGTCTACCACTATTCATAAGTTTCTCACTGCCTACATCTTTGGTACACATTCACGATGGGTGAGTATGTAGCCATATATGTGCCTAATGAATATGCTTAGTGTATGCACACACACTTTTGCTCCACATTGCAGAAGAATGGCTACTTGCAGGTAAGTGTTAAAAACGCCACTTCATATATGGCTAAAAAGATGCACGTAGATGCACAAAGGGAAATAGAATTCCATCCCACATGGATAACTCCCAACAACTTTATAGATATTTAAGCCAAAGGGGAAATCTGACTTATGCTAAGGGGATTTATGTGTTCTCAGCTGCTGGAATATTATAAACACAAGTCAAACAGGAATTTTCCACTGAGTTCTTTCTATCACTCCTGCAGTCTGTTCCTTGAGTCAGTTCAAGTCAGAGGAGAGCTAAATGCCAGATGTTTTTATTTATTCCTTAAACTATTCTTTGCACTGGATTTTCCAATAATTATGTATGGAGAGCAGTTGCCTCATAATGCTCTGGATAAGTTCAGAGTGCTGCTGATGAGAAGGGTAAACATGATGGGGAGCTAACCAAGATTCTGATCTTCCTTCTCTTCAGCCAGTACCCTGCACCCCCCAAACAAAACATGTCACCATCATATCACATGCTAGTACTCCACAGCTTCCCACAGTGGATCCCAATTTGCTTCCTGTATTAATTCAGCCTCACTACAGATCTTGAGACATCTCAGTGGATGAGGGTCTAAATACATCAGAATCATCTGATGACATATTACCACCAAGGTAAAGTTTTTCAGAGCTGTAGGTTAACCATTTTCAGCTAAAGGCCTTCAATTCTGGAATGAGTTCCAGGAGGTGATAAGATTGAACTGAGGCCCAATCACCCACTGTCAAAGTAGTTTGCTACACTTGTATGCCTGCCGAGGCAATCCTGCGGTAGTCAGAGACATGACTGCCACCTAATTTGCAGACAAAAATCACTCATACTTGACATGGCTTGAGGGCACCAGTCAGCAGAGTCAGAGTTTAAGGTTGGAGAAGTTCATTCTCATCCAATTTGCATGGATCAGTTTCAATTTCTGTCACTCACCAAAGCAGAGAACATGCTCAAGGGGATGCAGTTGCTCAGTTGTGAACTGAACCTTTGCCTACCTTGGATTGTAAACCTCACCTGGAGCTGATTGCTGGTGGGGCTTTCCAAGGCCTCACTTTGGAAGGGCTAAGTGCCAGATGTTCTTGAGTTTGCAATAGTCCAGCCTACTCAAAAAAATAAATAAATAAATAAATAAATAAATCTCATGACAGGGATACCCCAACCAGCTACTGCCCTGTCTCCAACCTCACCTTTGGGGGCAAGGTCACTGAATAGGTGGTTACCTGGTAGTTCCAGATGTAATGAAGGTCCAGAATCAGCCAGTCCCAATCAGGAGATCAGAGCAAGTCATCCCCAGAACAGGCACCACCTGCAGTAAGCCCAGGGTACTGTGCTGGTCCCAGCTGAGCAGAGGGAAGCATTCAGGACAGCAGGCCGCACCCACTCCAGCCCTTAAAAGCCAGGCCCAGCCTGAAATCTCTTTATCCAGGCAAAAGTGAAAGTTCTTGCTTCTGACTGTTCATGTGCTTCCTTGCTAGTTTTCTGGTTTTACCACCTGGCTTTAACTCCAGCTTCTGATTCTGGTAGGACCCTTGGCATTCTCTGACTTTGGTGCAATGCTGGCTCTGGGTTTTGGATATGGCTTTGGCTGTGGCTCCCAATAACGGTTCTGATGCCAGACCTCCTCTATACCTCCTGTTCCCAGAAGAATGGTTCTGGACTGTACTTGTGTTTCATAGGTCCAACTACTAGGCAACACTACCCATGCCCCGGTTTCTTAACACGACATGCATCTAGATGGTATTGGATTTTTGGGCCCCCATCAATTTGAAGACTGTGCTTGTGACTCTAGTTGACAACTTTTGCTTAAAGGTCAACAGGAAAAATTGTACCCTGTTGGTTTTATTAGAATTTTCAGCAACCTTTGCAATTGATAATGCATTTATGTGACCTGGTAGATATTCAGGGGGCTGTTCATCATTGTTCCACTATTTCTTAGCAGGAGGTTCTTAAGGGTGGTGATGCACCAGGGTTTGTGGCCCCCTTGAGTAGCTTGCTGCTGAGTTCCCCAGGGTTCTATCTTGTTGCCTCTCCTCTGCATTGCATATCTAGGGGCTACTGGGTGATATGCTGCAGAAATGTGGAGTGAGGTGCCATCAATATGCTGATGATACCTACCTTTATCTCTCCTTCTCATCAGATGCAGGCTCTGTGGTCTCAGTCCTTAGCTGGTGCATGGCTACAGTTGAAGATTATACATGGGTGAACTATGTGAAACTGATTCCTGGCTAGACACAGATAATGGTGGCTGGCAGATCTCATGATTGGGGGGGAGGAGGCGTGGCTATAGAAACACCTATAATTTATGGGGTTCAGACTCCCCCTGTCACTCAGGTCCACAGCTGTGGAGGACTCCTGGATCCTCTACTCTACCTGAATTTTCAAGTAGCAGTGGCAGCTAGGAGCATCTTTCACCAACTCCATCTGAAAGACAGGCTGTGGGGGAATAGGACTCTGATCAGGCAATGAGAGCATGCCATTCTTCTGCAGCCATAGATATCCTCTCAGGATGCTACTGAGTCTACAAGCATATCCTCCTTGCTCTTCTTCCTCCTCCTTCCTTCATGAAAAGGAAAGCAAAGTCATTCATGAGCCAGGGATCCTGGTTTTCTTCAATTCTAAGAAATCATAAATTTTCTGATTTGTTTTGTTTAAAAAAAAAAAAAAAAAGCTACAACACCCCCCCTCCCAAAACCCTTGTTTTTTTTTTCCATGATTTAAATAACATGCCTATAGATATCAGTAGAACACCATGTCTTATTGATATATTTACAATTTTTAAAGCAATTTGGAAGCCTACCAGTACCTCAGTCATCTAATAAAAAAAACCCAAAAACCAAATGCCAACACTTATAATTTATTTTATCATGGAAAATCAAAGTTCCCCCTGCCCTCTTCTCACCAGGACACGGGTCCAGCTGCAGCTATGCCCCCCATGGCTTCTTAAGTCCTTGTCAGATTGACTTGGATGACCCACTACCAGACCGTGATTTGTGCAGATAAGTCTTACAACAGAGTGGAGGAGGGGAAGAGTGAATTGAACCAAAAGGAATATAAATATATTTTTTAAGTATGTCCCTTTGCAGCTTCACAGTCCCATTTTTTCCATCCTCTTTCATTGAACCGTGGAGTTCTCCATTTTCCTGTGGAGAGAGAGAAGCTTTGATGCTTTCTTTGTGGTTGACAAGCAGCTTGTGAAGTCAGGAGCCAAACTGGAGCAGCACCTGTCCCTCAATCAATCAGAATAAAAATTGCAGTGGGCTGGATGTAGTGAGTCTATACTCCAGTGGCTGATCCTGGCCCCTACCTGGAACATACTGAGCACATGGACTTTCTAGTGCAGACCTTTATATTACTCCTCTGGCAGATAATAAAACAATGAACTGGAATCCTGGCCAGCCATGAGCACTCTTTTCCAACTTCCTGCCTGCTCAAGCCATAAACCACCTGGATCTAATTTGGTGTTTTACCAAACCCTTCAGTTGAGGCACCTAAATGGAATTCAGGGTTCATGTATTTACAAACACAGGCACCTTGTGACTATCATGCACCAATGAAGAAAAAATTAAAATGCCTACAAAAGAGAACTATTATTGTTACGGACACAGAAGAATCATTATACGTGGTAGCTCTTACAACCTGGATGGTTTTCAGCTCCCTGGGAGAGTTGTTTTAACACATGCTAAGCTTGTCGCACAGCTATAATATTCCTCAAATTGCTGCCTGCCTGTTCCTCTCTTACCCCAGAGTCTGTCAAATGTCACCAGCTGGTGTCTGTCCCTGCACAGGGGCTTCTGTGAAGTGTCAGTACATATCCAGTGAGAGCAAGGAGGTCACTGGCCTTGGCATCAATCACCATCCAAACGGGAAGATTCAGCAACAAGCACAAGAGTATTTATTGTTGACATTCATGCGGTGCAGGGAATACAAGCTGCTTGGCTGCCTTTCCGTACTTTCCAAATTTGCAAATCCAGTCAGCAACTGTCAATCACATTGCTAGTCACCAGCAGCTAACAAGAGTAGAACCAGAAAGCACCTGCTCAAAGTCAAACAAACTCCTCATTCATTTGTATTCACAGCACAGCATTTAGGGCTACAGGTAATGACTAGCCAAAGGGCAAGGAAATCCATGGAAGAAGACTAGGCAGTTTCTGCGGATACAAGAATGCATGTGACAGTCTTTTTCAGAGGAAGAAGATGTCTGGGGAAAAATGTTTTGATGGCCTGAGGAGTTCTGCAGGACCTCACCATCCCAGGACAAGCATCTGATGTAGATAGGACCTGGATCTATCCCACACAAGTTAGATCTCCAGGATAAGAGGACCTGATGGGGGGTGGGGGCTTGGCCTCCATTAACCCTTCCTTAGTGGTCAGCCCTGTCCAAAAGTCAATGCAGTGAAGCACACCCAAGTCACCAGCTAGCCTCAACAATTAACTGTGACAAGCGAGTAGTCCCCACACTTCTTTGGGCATTAATATTTCAGCCTGTCCATGCTACATTAAATTGCAATTCACTGATGTCTTCACCAGTTAAATGGGATTAACATGCTTGTCATGATTAATGCATGGTTGCTTGGCTGGATGTCATGGTTGATAGTACACACTGGGGTAGGAGACAGTAGGGAGCCTTATTTCTCCCACAAGATGCTGCACAGGGAAGTGAAGAAGATGATCATCCTTTCCCTAATTTAAACTCCCTGCTGCATACTTGTAGTAATGTGTCATATAGGGCAGGAGGCTTTAGCTGTAATAACTGTCCTCTGAGGTACCCTTCTTAGGAAATCATTCTAACAGGCCTATCAGGAGAACCACTTTGACACAAAGCATCTGTTGCATGAGCTTCCTTAGAAGAATAAGACATTAGAGCCAGGTAGGGAGGTGCCCAGTGTAGTTTGTGGTGGGGAGGGGGAGGGATGAGGATGATATAAGTGGTGTGCAGCCCAGTAAGCCCATGGTCTACACCAGTGCAGCCTCCACTAGTATGGACCATGGGGCAAGCAGCTCCTAGCTGCTTAGAACTTGAACAATTCTGTGGTGGTATATGGAAAGAGGAAGTGTGGGTCAGCAAGCCATGTAAGGGGTTGTTCTTTTTGTTGGGTCAGATCATATAGGTTTACTGAGATAATTTTATACATATCTATTTAGAAATCTTACTACTGTGTACCAGTGTGGGAGCAGACTGACAGCTCAAGGAGTCTGGGAGTGTGCTACCAACCTAAGGAGCCTGGGTGCAATATGCAGGTTTGCAAGGGCTACAGACAAGCTGTAAGCAGTAAGAGGTGATTGCAGGCTGCCTACACAGTGGGGGCCAACTAAGAGGGATAATTAGTTGGTGGAAAGATAAAAGCGCCACCCCCCACCTGGGAGTGGAAGCAGGAGGGAGACTCACAGGTGGGGAAAGAATTAGAGGGGTGTGAGACTAGCCTCACAGGCAGACAGCTGGAAGTGAAGAACAGGATGCTGAGAGGGAGAGAGCCAACAGGTCAGCTTATGGTGGAGACCAGGGACCATGTCTGGAGTGCTGTTATCCTGAGAGAGTGTGAAGATGACCATGGAGCATGGAGAGACTGAGTGCATCAGAGACTGTATATGGCTTAGATTGCTCAACTTCTGTGGGGAGGAAGCTTGCCTTGGGGGTGTATGGACAATAAACAGAGGCTGTGAGTCTGTAATGGACATTGAGGAACTGTGTGAGCAGCTATATACTAGTCTGCTGGTTTCTGGTTCCTGGTCCTCCCCTAAAAGTTAACAGTGACAAATCTGAAACGCCAGAGACTAGCTGTAGGATTCTAAATGAATCTTCTTGTACTAATGTGTGTGTGTGTGTGGGGGGGGGGGGGTGTTGGCATAAAGATAACTGATCATATCCTTTAATAATGATCGTTATCTAGCAAGTGAACCAGTATCTTGCTGTGCTTCAGCCATCCCCTTTGTCCCTATACTCTCAGCTCTGGTAGTCAGCAGATTCAGGGTATTTTGGACACATGGAAGAATTGGTGGCTTTGAAAGATGAGGAGCAATCATGTAGCAAACTCAGCCTGCTACTGTGAGCTCCTTTCCAGAATAAAGAGCACTTATTTGGACCCTGATGATGAATGAGACAAAGAAGATTGTTGGAAAGAGGATGCCTAAACACTTGATCCCATCACTGTGGCATGTTTGTGCTACAACCAGCTTTTACTTCAGCAGTCCCTCACAGTTGAGGATGATTGTCTTCCATGAGTGTTTTATCTGTGGGTCCAAAGATGGCTAATGAGGCTGATTCAGGATCAACAGGTTCTATTGCAACTCGGGCACAAGGTGGGTGTCTCTGAATTCTTGATTTGGTCTGCAACATGCTATTTCTGCTGCTTCCTCTTTTGTCTCCTGTTGTTGTAAAGTTTCAAAATACTGAGATCCTTGTAGCAGATTCTTCCTCCATTTCAGGTGGTCCTGGGCAATAGTCTTTCATGAGTTGATGTCAATTTTGAATTTTTTCAAGTTGGCCTCAGCTCTGTACTGGAAGGTGGGGATCACAACTGCTTGATAAACCATAAGCTAGCTACAACCACATGGAGGTGGCTTTAACAAATTCCACTCTCACAACAGAAATGCCTATAACACAAAAAGAATCACTTGAGGTAGCTGATCAAGGACAAAAAAGAATATAATTAAGAACACTTGCTACTCCTTGTTACCAAGATCACGAAAGAAGCTGAAAAGAATATTAGGAAGAAGTTGGTCTAAAAATATTATAGCATAATTGTGAACAATTTATGGCATTGGAGCAGTGTGATACATTGTACTTGGAGTGTGCCTACCCTGTGGGCACAGAAGCTAAGAAGAATAAATTAGCCCTCACTTATCTCCATGGTCCCAGGGGTAGACTGCTACTCCTACCTGAATGAAGTAATTCAAAGCTAACTTGGGCAACTCTAAACTGCAGTGTAGACAGTTCTGCAACTCCATTGTAGATGTATTCTTGAACTGCAATCTCCTCTTTTGTAACATGCTTATAAAGCACTGAGTCAAAAGTAGTGGAAGCATGGTTAAGGAGTCTTGCAATCCTCCAGTGGTATGAGCTTTGAAGGGAAGTTCTCTATCCCCAGATTGAGACATAGGGAGCTTACTCTGTCAAATGGGGCCCTGGAATGAAGAGAGGGCACACCTGTCTTTTCTCAAGAGAATAACTTTATTGGAAAGCTAAACAAAGTTTAACAAGCATTTAAATCAAGCATTGGAAACGCAAAAACATACAGATGCCTGGGAGGATGGGTGTAGGCTGAACCCCAGGAATTCTGAGCTCTTAGTCAGCTCTTCCAGCAGCTCGGGTCCAAGATTACCCACTTCCACCACGCTTGCAATAATATGTACATATTATTTAATGACATACATCTATCTACAATCTGAGTGGGCATACATTAATGAAAGGAGCTGATCATGAAGACTCCTTCCCCATCTAACTGAAGAATTTATGGTATATACATAACAACTGTTTAATTAGGGTGGCTCTTAACAATGAGTGATATTCCTTATGGTAATAGATTTCAGCAGCTTTATTTGTGTGACTATAGTCAATCACCTAGGGTAGTGCGCTTTTTAAAATTTTTTTGTTACATCAGCAAAATCCTAGAATCTGCCCTTTGCAAGCTTGACTTTGTAAGGTTACCTAGAATTCATTCCAAATTTTGTATACATCGTCTATTATATAAGTTGGAGATACTTAGGCCAAGGGCTCTAGTTTGTTCCTTAAGCTTGACCCTGACTTTGAATTTATGC
This sequence comes from Alligator mississippiensis, assembly GCF_030867095.1. NCBI lineage: Eukaryota > Metazoa > Chordata > Crocodylia > Alligatoridae > Alligator > Alligator mississippiensis. The sequence goes on along the minus strand of NC_081826.1, from coordinate 132,599,198 downwards.
AAGGACTGGAGCTACTTATAAACAGGAACCTGGTCAGTAGGAGTAGGGAGTCAAAGGCAGCTGTGCCTCTGGCTACAGAAACTAGCATGCCATAATCATGGGCTTGGGTGGACTTTTGACAAGGTGTAGCACTAGGGGGAGCTGGACTATGACTGGGTTTCCTAGTTACTACCACAACACAAACAATGGATAATTGGCAAACAAACACGTGCTATACTTTCCTTGATGACTATCTCTGCTTTTCTGTTTGTCTGTCTGAATATGTAAAACAAGAACTTTAGAGCACTGTGTCCAATTAATTCTGAAACTACAAGGGATGTTGTAGGAATGAGAGAAACCCTGGCATGTGGTCAAGTGGAGATCATGAGAACAGACTGTCTTGCTGTTTAAAATTTCCTGTCCCAGCCCTTTACTTTTTTTTCCCATGAGGTCTGTCCCATTTTTTTCCATCCTTAAGTGCTTTCTGCCCTGCCCTAGATCTGCCATAAATACCTGCTGTGATGCTTTGGGATCACTTGGTGCTTAAGATGCTTGTAAAAGCTCTGCTTTCACTCTGGGTATGTCTACATAAGATGCTACAGCGACATAGCATCAGCGGGCCCAAGCGATGATCCTGATGCTACTGTGCACCAGCAATGAACTCATTGCTACTGCGCAGTAGGGGTGTGCAAAACGGGCCATATTCAATTCAGATTTGAATTTGGTCTGAATCGGGGACAGTGATCTGAATCAGCAAAATGTCCCCAATTCGATTTGGCTAAATTCAAAGATTTGATGCTGATTGGCTGAATCGCTGATTCTCCAATAGACATAGCTTTAAATGTTTTTTCTACATATCTCAAGATAACAAGCATGACTCATGAATGCTGCGCTGCTGGTGCGGATGGAACATCCCACAAGAGTGTGCCCCCCTGCCCCCCCGCATGCTTGGTGGCAAACCCGGAAATGGACCAGAAGTACTTCCAGTCCACTTCCAGGGCTGCCAGGGAGTGCGCAGTGCCCCCCCCCCCCCAACGTGCCCACCTGGCTCCATGATTGGCCATGGGGGGACCCTGGGCACCCCTCCAGATCCAGGAGATGCCAGCTGCTGATCTGGGGGGACGTGGGGGTTCCTCCCACGCACTCCCTGGTGGACCCAGAAGTGCTTCTGGTCCACTTCTGGGTTTGTGTCCAAGCGCGCAGGGGAGCCCCTCATGCTCCTGTGGGATGCTCCATCTGCCCCAGCATTCACGAGCCGCCTGTTACCATGAGGTATGTAAAAATAACGTTTAAAGCTGTGTCTACGTCTGAATCTCTCAGAATTGATTCAGAGAGATTAAAGGGTCTCATGATTTGAGTCGGAGATTTGGCCGTTAAATCAAATCGGGGACTGAAGCTTTGTATAGCCCTACTGCACAGTAGGTTTGGAAATGACCCGTGCAGCACAAGGACTTCACAGTAACTTGCTTTAGCAAGTACTAAATGACTGTGCAGTAACACCTGCACAGTCGGGCACACGTGTAGACTCACCCTCTGTGTGTGGTTTCAGTGGCCCTACATATCAACAAAAAGAGCACCACAGTGTCCTGTCCAGAGGAACCAAAGCACAACAGAGTATTCGTGTGGAGGCTAGATGCTTGATTATTATTAAGGATATAACTTATTGCCCTTGTGTTAACACATACACACAGAGGTTAGCACAAGAGGGCTTGATTAGACTCTTACAGCTAGTCTGTGTTGGCTCAAACCCATTGCTGCTAGCTAAAGGAGGACCATCAGTCCAGAGAAAAGGCAGACTGATATTTGGAGGTTCAGATTCATTATTTTTGGTAATTTGAGGTTGGGGGAACTGTAGGTTCTATTTAAGCTTAATCCAACTCTGTCTACTTTCAGCTGTATCGGAAACACAGGGAAATTCAAAAGCTCCGCAAGTTGAAATAGAGGTTGGGTTTGGTTTGGAAGAGCATCCAGTATTTGGTTCAGATCAGAGTAAAGGATCCTAGAAGTTCTGCCAAGTCTCAGGCTTATGTGTGAAATCCATAACTTCTGTGAGGACAGGATTTCTTACAAGATGTCTTGTCTTTCTATGTCCAGAGAGGCTAGAAACACCTATAGGAGAAGTAGAGCAGGCTTTATCCCAGTGTCTTGGCAAATCTGTTTCTCGATTAATCGAGTCTGCTGGAGCATGGAAACTGACATGCTTTGGCAGCCTTCTGCATCACGTGGATCGGCGTCCCAGTCCGTTTCCACGCTGAAAAAATAGCAGCGGAGCACTTCAAAATAAAACGCATTTAATGAGCTTTAGTTCAAAGTGCCCCACCACATTTTTTCAGCATGGAAACGCTGATGCATGGGCGCTTTTAATTGTTGTGGCTTGCTAATTAAAGCTCCCAGTGCTGTGTCCCACAGTACATGTAAAAATGCCCTAAATGGCAGATGAAAGTCAATGTAGATAAGTGTAGAGTGATGCACCTGGGCAAAAATAACCCAAACTATAGTGGACTCTGTTAGCGCACAGGAAAGAGATTTGGGCATCAATTGTGGACAGTTTGCTAAAAACATCAATTTGTGCTCAGCAGCCATCAAAAAGGCAAACAAGATGTTAGGAATTATTAATAGGGAATTGTAAACAAAACAAAGTATCATTATGCTCCTTTATAAATCCATGGTGCATCCACACTTTGAATACTGTGCCCTCACACCTCAGAAAAGATAGAGAAGAACTTGAGAAGGTAAAGAGAAGTGCAACAAGGGCGTCCATATGAGGAGAGACTAAAGATGTTAGGCGTATTTAGTTTAGAAAAGAGAGGGGACTTGAGGGGGCATATAATAAGGCTTTACAAAATACTAAATGGTAAAGAGACATTAAATATGAATTTATTATTTATTATCTTTCATAATATAAGAACTAGAGGTCACAAAATGAAAGTTGTAGGTAGCAAGTTTAAAAGTAACAAAAGGAAGTTCTTTTTCATGTGTAATGCAAGTATGCAACTCATTGCTACAAGATGTTGTGGAAGCTGACAGTTTAGCCAGATTCAAAAAGGGATTGGACAAATTCTTGGAGGAAGGGTGCATCTGTAGCTATTGAACATGAGATTAAAGGGGGGCACAGCCTCTGAATAGGAGCTTTCTGAACCTTAAATAATGAAGGCTACAAGTGAGAGGAATAGTGGAAAAATCCTGGTTGTTCACTGTTTATTCTCCCTTTCAGCATCAGCTCTCTGCCATTGTGTGGCATATGATACAGGGCAAGATGGATCTATTGTCTGACCCAGTAAATGGTAGTTCTTATGTTTATATTGATAGGAGTGTCTCATGTAAATCATAGGATTTGATTCCCCCAATTCCCCCGTGTTCAGCATTGGCAAGGCCTCATCTGGAACACTGCTTTCAGTTTTGGAGGGCTGCACTTCAAAATATACTGAAAAGACTAAAAATGACTAAAAATAAGTGCACTAAAAAGATCAGTTAATGGCCCATCCTACATAAAAAGTGTAGGCTCTAAAATGTTGTGTTAATATTAATGAAGACAGAAGAGTTTGATGAATGACTTGCTAGTTCCTGAGTGGTCTGTTTCTATTTCCAAGCCATTTGCTTTAGCTTTGGGTTAAATTTTAGCTTTTAGCTTTCTCTTTTCAGTGCAGAAGCAGAATCCTTTAGTCCATATTGGGGGTCATCTACTATAGTAAGCTACTTCACAGGAAGGGTTTTTGGGTAGTGTCTACTCAAGTGAGGATTAAGGAGCAGATTTGTTCCTAGTTCCTTGCAGCCCTACAATGGGACCCTGCTACCACTGGGGAGAGCTCCAGACTCCCCCTGGGTGCTAGCCCGGGGGCCGGCAGAAAGCACTGGGCCAAGAGACAGCTGTCTTCTGGCCCCAGGGGACTGCCTACTGCTGGGGCAGAGATAATGTCCCCCTTCCCTGGCAGCAGGGAGCTCCTGGCCCTGGATCCCTGATCAGAGGCACAGGTCTTGGAAAGAGCTGCAGGGAAAGAGCAGGTCCCAGCCCGCTACCCTGATCTGCTGGTGGGGCAGCTAGCAGATAGCTCACTGCTAGCTGCCCCACTGGCAGATTGGAACAGGGGCCTGGGAACTCTGCCCCTACCCCTGGAGCTCTTTCCAAACCTTGTGTCTCTGTCACCTGATTGGAGCATGGGGCTGCAATCTACCCCACCCAGGACAGTTCCTGGGCTGTGTGGGGTAGTCTGCATGTGTAGGACAGTTCCCAGCCACCTCCAGGCTGCACATGCTTCCCCACGCAGCCTGGTGCTGCCTGGGAACTGTCCTGGTGAGGGGCAGGTCCCAGCCACTTCCAGACTGGACGGGGAAATGTCCCCATGCAGGGATCTCCCAGCTCTTGCTCTGCAATTGAACTTGAAGCCATTTATAATTGACCTTGGAGATGGAGAATGTGAATACATCCTCCATTTCCAGGAAACATGAGAGGATCACTCCTCTACTACAGCAGGTGGGGACATTTGTCCTTGTTTCAGCCCATCAATCATGTGCCGCATCCCGGGGAATATGGTGCTACATTGAACAATGTGCATCCATTGGATTTGTGCAACCCATAACACTCGCTGCCTGATCTGAAAATCTATAAAGAACAGATGGCATCAAGAGCTTTCACCCCAACTAAAAGGTTATTCTTCTTCTGCAAACATACCTTTGGAGCCATAACAATGTTTTTAAAGTCCACACCCTAACTAGAAAGATAAAGAAATGTATTTCTTTTTTGTTAGAAGGGAGAGTTCTACTGAATGTGTGATGGTGCAGCTGCCTACAGGACAATCAGTGGAGTTGCTCCAACAAGGAGCACTGTAGAAGGAGGATAAAGAGCTTGTTCTTCACAAATTCATAGATTGTTAGGGGCTGGAAGGGACCTTGCAGATCATCGGATCCTGCCCTCTGCTCTAGGCAGGAAGACAAAATAACTGGCTTCTTTACATTTTCACACTTTGACTCATCTCTTACTGACTTCAGTGGAAAGCAGAAACCTTTCAAGTAAACAATAGTTCTGGTCCACTTTTCATCCAAGGCAACAACTGATGCTGAATCTAAAGTAACATAGTCAATTCTCTTAATATTAACAACATGAAGTTTTGGTGTAGAAACTGTAGGAGCCATGTCATATACAACTGAAATAATATCACCTGTGAGAGGAGATGAGCCCTTCGAACAAGGGCCAAGCTCATGTTTAAAGACTGAATTCTGCTGTTAAGTTATATCAAAAGTTTCCTGATCTGAGTCGCTTGTAACGATATACCAATCAAAACACTGTGCCTTGCATTAGGGATGTGAACAATCAAATATTTAAACACTTAACCATTCATATACTGATAACCAATAACACATTACCAGTCATTGTTTAACACAGTGTAAGAAGCAGTACATTGGGGAAACGGGAAAGGAAGTGGCACAATGCCCTGAAGGCAGAAGGGTGGGAGAGAGGGAAGAGTGAGGAGGAGGGGAGGGGGGCATCCCAGCCCTTTCCCTGCCATCCTCTCAAAGATGCCCATACACCTGCTGCCAGCTACAAGCCGGGTTGGGGCTCCACAGACCCCACTGCAGCCATTTGCAGCCTCCCAGTCAACTGTCATGGCTAGCCCAGGGTCTAGGCAAGCCTCTGCCACTCACCATGGAGCCCAAGATGTTCACGGCAGGGGCAGGCAGCAGCCCCATAAAGCTGCAGGCAGCAGATGAGGGGCTTTCCCAGCCTGCTGCTGCCACCTGGAAAATGAGTAAGTACAGGTAGGTGCTGGTTTCCAGTAGATAAAACTTATGATTTAACCAGTAACATTAGGGAAGTTTAAATGAATACTTAATTGATTGTGCATATGAGAGACAATTGGCCAAATTTATTCCAGATGTAAATGCAAGCAAAGGTGAAATCAACCACCCAGTAGACAAAGGGCAACAGCTAGAAGAGATTTAAAAAACAGGTAGTTTTATTAAAGGCAAGATGCTGTTAGCTTTAGAGCTTCAGAGGCTGGTCACCAAGCCTATAGAAGCAAATTGCGGAAACAAATAATTGTACATGCAAAAGAATGCAACCATGGAGGAGGGAAATAAATTAAGGTTTCCTTAAGGACTAGGTTTGAAGTCTTACCTAAAGGCCCATTTTTAAAAAAGGCTAGGCTAAAAAATTCAGGCCTAATTTTGACATCCAATTACTATTACTACATATAGGCTACGGACAGACATTCAAGAAGCCTGAGACTGAATTGATTCAATCTTTGCAAGTTAGTCTAACCTGGCTAGGCTGAACCAGTTTGTAATTGTACATCCATCACCTCTGGACTGAAGAAATGCAGGCACATGCATGCAGTGGCTCAGGCTAGAAGTCAGGGGTTGCTAGAGCAGCCTTCCCTTCCCTTCTACTGTACTGAGCTGGGCAGGGGGGGCCATGGCCAGAGAAGTTCCCTCCTGCTGCTCCTGACTAGCAATGGAGCCAGCAGGGAATTACACAGGGAGTTGATAGTGTTTATGAGCCCATCAAAACAAAACCATCTCTTCTTAAACAGCTTTCCCAAGGAAGGAATGGAGGGACATTACCAGCTACTTGTTGATTAGCTCCAAAAAGCCTCAAGTGGACACTGTTCTGTCTGCCTTACACAGACACCTCTCAGCATTAGCTTGCATACCACATGCTGGGTATGGTCCAGGCTGTGGGAGACGGGAGTGGGAAATCCCTGCTTGAGCAGGGGGTGGGCAGAGGAAAGCCAGACAGACACTGCTGTGCCTGCCATCTCTGCTGGAGCTCCAGCCAGGGACCAGAGGGGCAAGGCCAGCCCTGATGGGGAGCAGAGAGCTCTGCCCAGAGCTGCAAAGCATCTGGGGTGCTGGGGGACTCTGGTTTAAGTTAAACCAGGAAGAGGTATGGGACAGACATTGCATAAACCAGTTTGACCCAAATTACTTGAGTCTGATACTACATTCAACCAGGCTTATGTCAAAGCAGTTTCAGCCATTTTCAAACTGGTTTATGTGCACTGAACTTATGTTCTGTTACAGGTTTAAACCAGTTTCTGATCACATAAACCAGTTTATGTTTAATGTCTGTCCCTATCCATAGTCAGGTAGCAATATATTCACTTTCTCATTAGTGTACTTATATGTGGAAAAAAAAGAGACCCAAAGATCACCCCATGTCTTTGGCCTAAATTAGTCTTTTCCACGGTTTCCAGGGTATCTTGGGCTCCTTACTCTCTGAGCCAGATTACAGCATAACCCTCACAGTATGAGGGTTATAATCCTTGATGCTAGCCATATGTTCTAATTGCTAATTCCACATTCCCCTTGGCAGTAGAAAACTTTATTTAACATAAGCTTTTCAAGCTTGGCCACCCAAGGCAAACAGTTCTTAAGCCAAAGACTCAAATCAGCTTTTCTTGACTAAAATGTACATCTAAATGCCAATTTCAGCAGCCATATTCAAAACTCTGTGTCCTGACTCACTTTGCTAATCAGGCTTATAGAATTGTGCCTCTCCTCTGATGGTGCAGCCTCCTCCTCCTACAAAAATAAAACAAAAAATGCAAAGCGAATTACGTGGGAGCCCCAGAGTTTCAAGGACTACTCAGGAACTCAAGCTTTATGGACTAGACCCAAGAGTCCTTCCAGCAGAGCCACATTTGTACAACTGAATCACACTGAAAACAACCTGCCTCTGTGTCTTGTGGTGTGAGATTATTAGCATTTCTACCCAAGAGTTCTTTCTGAACCTCTCCCTGAGTTGTTTAATTCTCACATTTCAGTATTCTTATTACACTATTCCATCTAATCTCCCTCTAATTTTTTACAGAATAAGCTCAAACACCTCTAATGCAATCAAAATATTTCAGTACAACGTTCCCTTTTTTCCCTCACCTAATGATCATTCAATTTGCTGCAATGCTGTACAAAATAAACCACTAAACTCTTAAAACAACAAAAAGAAGACATGTAATGAGTCAAAGACAATACTGTATGCTCTGAGTTGAAATTAAAGCAAAGGATCTTTTTAATACAGAATTAGGAAGACTTGCTAGAGCCTGAGAATCCCCCCCCCAAGCCCCAAAGCTAAAAACATGAAGGAAATACATTTAACACAAAAGTTTATACAAAAACCCCAGGAGGGTGCTTTTTGATAAAATATCAGTGAATGAAAGTAGTAAAGCAGCAAAAAATGGATGAAAGGAAGGACAGACGAGAGGGATAAACGAGACGATGAGGGCCCGGTGAAGAAATAGAAGAGTAACTTCATTCTTTATTGGGGCTTGCTAGTTTCACCAGTCAGAAACAAAGAAAGGGGCCGTTCTTTACAGAACACTGTACCCTCTCTGGGACATTCCATCGCTGAATGCCTTTTCTTAAATGGTAAGATTTTAAAAACCAACTTGAACATGAAACAAGAATTCATTCACGGACTGGATTGCATGAAGTATGGTCTCAGTAGAGACTCTGAATTCTTATCCCGTTACCTGGACTAGCTTTTAGAAACTTGCTATCCCTTAGTGGGTCAACTGCTCTGTTTTTTCCTTTTTGAACTCTTCAACCTACCTTTACCTCCCTCAGCAGCAGTGCCCCTCCTTCCCTCTTCCTTTCCCTATCCTTTTGTATTTAAATTACTTTATTCCTTTCTCTTTAATGACCCTGGTCTCTGAAAGTCCAATAATAGCACCTGACAAATTAGGCTGCCACCTACCGAAGCTCATGCCTTTCTGAATGAGCGAGTCGGTAAGCTGGTACACTCTGGGTCCATCTACACGTTCATTAATGTGCCTTTGCTACTGCACATTAAGTTTAGTACCTCTAATATGAAGTACCACATGAAGGCGCATTAGCCTGCGCTAATGCACAGTAACAAAGGCAAATGGCTTTTTTGTGATGCTTAATATGCAGTAGATTAATTATGTTGCGCATTAGTGCATTAGCATAGTTTTTGCCATGATGTGCTAATATGCAATAGAATAAGCTATTGTGCATTACAGCATCTCATGTAGATCTCATGAGGTTCAATAAGGAAAAGTGCAAAGTCTTGCACTTAGCAGTTCATGGCATTCTTCCATCCTACAGGCTTGGGACCAACTGACTAAGCAGCAGCTCTGCAGAAATGAACCTGTGGGTTACAGTGGCCAACAAGCTGGATATGTGCCAACAGTGTGCCCTTATTGCCAAGAAGGCTGACTGCATATGGGGCTGTATTAGTAGGAGCGTTGCCCCGCAGGTCAAGGGAAGTAATTATTCTCCTCTATTCTGCACTAATGAGGCTACATCTGGAGTACTGTGTCCAGTTTTGGGCCCCCCACTACAGAAAGAATGTGGACAAGTTGGAGAGAGCCCAGCAGAGGGCCATTAAAATGGTGAGAGGGCTGGGACACATGACTTATGAGGGAGGCCGAGGGAACTAGGCTTATTTAGTTTGCAATAGAGAAGACTGAGGAGGGATTTGATAGCAGTCTTCAACTATCTGAAGGGTGGTTCCAAAGAGGATGGAGCTAGATAGACTGTGCTCTCACTAGGAGGGTGGTGAAGCACTGGAGCAGGTTACCTAGGAAGGTGGTGGAATCTCCATCCTTGGAAGTTTTAAAGGCCCAGCTCAACAAAGCCCTGGTTGGAATGGTTTAATTGCAGCTGGCCCTGCTTTGAGCAGGAGGTCCTGTCCAACCCTTATTTTCTATGATTCCAGGATTCTAAAGGGCTACAAGGATGATCAGGGAGAGCCTGTAATATGAGATGAAACAAAGACCTTGGCATTTTTAGCCTACCAGATTGAAGGCTGGGATTACTCTTTGTAAATACAGGAGAAGATCTCTGTAAACTAAAAGATGACGTGCTGAATAACACAAACTGTCCGTGGATAAATTCCAGCTTAAAAATAGAAACCATTAGACTGAAGTTTTGGAATACCTTCTAAATTAGACTTGTAGGTCAAAAAGCACCTGATCTAATTTTAAAATGGAGCTTAATACATTTATTAAAAGGATTATAAAGTGTAATTGCCTGGACACTCTGATCTTTACAAGGATATCACCTATCCTTGTATATTGTCCAGTCATATTCTCCACTCTAAAGAAAATAGTAGAATATTGCTAATAATGATAATCAAGTATCATGGAGCTGAAATAGATTATATTTTTGACTTGGGGGGGAGGGGGACTTTTTGGAGAGAAATAGGTTGAATTTCCTTTTAGAATTGTTTATCTGTTGTCTTTTAGAGTGACAACATTTTCAGTTATGTTTTTGGCTTTAGTAATTTAGAGACTGCCATAGCAAAGCAAACAGGGAGAAAATTAAGAACCTGAAATGGTCTCGGGGAAAAAAAAATCTTATTCACAGAATCTCATTCCATTGCTAGCCTGGGTACAGAATGATGATTCAAATGGAAAGGGCTGAGCAAGGGATATCAAATACCAAATATCAAAGGGATTTTCCAAGTACGTAACCTGATCTCAAAAGGACTAACTTTGTACAAGATATTAAACGTGAAACATGTTTGTCTTGCTAAAAGGAGACTTACAAGATTGGTTTGAATTCTTTTGGTTAAGGCAATGCAATCCCATTTGCTCCACAAGATTCGTAGGGTTGTACTAGTGTAACTGAGGGGGGAAAATGGCGCTAAAAGTTTATAAAATGCAAAAGGAGCTGGTTCATGAACAGAAGTCCCTAAGGTATTTCTTGAATTTGCTGAGGTTTTGCTGCTATATGGTATCACCACTTGCTAGAACTCGGTTTGCCAAAAGTTACCCGGGCTTTCTTTTTTGAAGCTGCATCCTATTTAAACAGAGCTTTTCTGAGTACTTTTCTGCGTGTGGCGGTCAAGTGGCAAGGCCAGAAGGCCGGGCTGTGGCCAGCAGCCCGAAACGGTGGGCGGGTACTTTTTGACCGACGGAGAGGAACTAGGCACCGAAGCATATTGGTTGAACAAATAGATTGCTTTACTTACACCGCTGATGGTCACAGTGCAGGACGAAAACTGACTTGGATTACAGTTGCAAACAGGTACAGGGTTCATTAGGTCGGTCTGCAGAGGTTTTCAGGCAGAAGTATTCGGGCTGGCAGTCGTCGGTTTACGTCTAAATTTTGGGTCGGTGACGGGGAGTTGTTCTTGGTAGGTGATCAGTCCACCAAGTTGCCTCTGAGGTGTTCTCTGAGGTCTCCGATTTGCTAGGTCGGATGCTCAGAGGAGTTCTCCTTAAAGTTTCTCTCTCGCGTGTTTAGAGTTCTCCTTACTTTCCCACGTGCTCAGAGCTCTCCAACTTGGGCGGAAACTGCTCTTAACTTTTATATGGCTAGCAAGCCAATCGCTAGTCGCCACGTAGAAATAATTTAAAACTGGCCAATAATAATGTGAATTTGCACATGAGTGGCGGGAACTTTTTTCTAAACTGTAATTTTCCACTACTGTAGCATTTGGTTATTGGGTTCAGGCATAGTGGAATTTTCCTCCATGACCTAGTTACTGCCACCAGAATGATTGACAGCAAAACTATGCCATATGTATCAAACCCATGGAATTTTCCTCTGTGCTATGGTTTAGGTTGTAGCCGTGTAATACTCCAACACCAACATCCCCTTTTTAGACACAAGGATCAGTATCCAGAAGGGTAAAATACAGACCACGGTATACAAGAAACCCACAGACCAACATACATACCTGCGCAGAACCAGCAATCACCCGAAACACACCAAAAAAGCTGTGATATACAGCCAACCCCTCAGATACCACCGCATCTGTACTGAAGAGAACACCCGGGATTGCCACCTCACCAATCTTAAAAAGGCTTTCACCCAGCAAGGACACTCCTCCAGAGAGGTAGATCACACATTTGAAAGAGCCACCTGGATACCACATGAAGAACTGCTGCAGTACAGAAGAAAAACACCCACAAATCGCACACCGCTGGTTATGACCTATCACCCATCCCTTGAACCTGTACGGAAAATCCTCAAAAAATTGCAACCCATATTAGAAAAAGACCCTATTCTTAAAAAGATCTTCCCAGAGCCACCCATCCTAGCCTTCAGACAAGCACCAAACCTCGCCAACCTCATCACCAGAAGCAAACTTCCTCAACCCCAGAACCCACCAAAAGGATCCAGACCGTGCCATGACAAGAGATGCAAAACCTGCCCCCACATCTCCACCACCCCCGCTATTACTACACCCCACAACAGAGCCATCAGCATCCCAGGATCTTACAGCTGCACCTCCAGGAATGTAGTATACCTCATCCAATGCACCAAATGCCCTGATGGAAGATATGTAGGAGAGACCAGACAACAACTGCGCACCAGAATGAACGCACACCGGAAATCCATCAAAGACAGAAACACCCAATTACCGGTGGGGGCACATTTCTCACAGGAGGGCCACTCTCTCTCCAATCTCTCAGTCCTGATCCTCAAGGGAAACTTACACAACACATCCCAGAGACGAGCCCATGAGCTCCATTTCATCAACCTGCTGGATACTAGAGATCATGGACTAAACACAGACATTGGATTTTTGATACATTACAATCTGCCTGGCAACTGACTCCCAGCCCAGCCCAGCCCAGCCCCTGGCTTCTTTACTTTTCATTCCATCCAGGAAGAGCACGCAGCAACTGCTGCAGCTTCCTTAGCCTGACGAAGGGTTTTTGAACCCGAAAGCTTGCTTAATAACTATTCTCCAACCATTTAGGTTGGTCTAATAAAAGATATCAAATTCACCCAAGGAACCTTGTCTGCCTCTGTGCTATGTCATTTCTCCTCTGGGCTATACCAATTCTCCTCTGTGCTATAGGCATCTAATTAATGGGTTCTGACACTGCGTAGACAGGAAACCAAATTGTTTTGCACAGAACTGAATATTGCCTGTAAGAAATAAGAACCTCTCTTTCTCCCCCGCACCCCCATATGGCATCAGGTATCAACTTCCAAATACATGAGCCACTGTCTGGTATTATCACTCAATGTGCATTTTACATCTGCCCCATCTGGGCATCTGTAAAGATTTCAGCTTTTGAATAAGTGCTATTCTGTTTGTTGGTCACCACATTCAGACAGGGGGCTGTCCCAGATGTTCATCTTGTGAAGTATTGTTCTGGAGCATCTATTCCAGATCTCGGTCTGTTCAGCTTGACCCACACTTCTCTGTCAAGGTTGTTCCCAGTGTGGGACTTGTTTGGTGTTGGTACAAAATGCTGTAGGAATAGGTCAGACCTTTCCCAGAGGTTGGCCCACTCCATTGCTGCCCATAGGTTTGGTTCATCTTCCCCAATCTCTTCCAGGAGCTTATGGGCTTCATGTATAAATGGTTTACAATGTTTAAGCCTCTTAAACCTCCATCTATTCAGGTCTTCAGTTGATGAAGCGGGTGATTTTTGTCATCTCTTGCCTCTATTGCCAGTAATGATATTAGGCTCTGTCTTTTTATATCACTTGGTCTAATGCCCAAGAGTATAGGGAGTACATTTGTGTGTAAGTTATGCGGCCTGTTCTGAGTCTTGGCACACTGTTAAATACAGTATTGAGCTTTTTAGTGGAACAATTTCTAGACTATGCAGGAGCACAGTAATCTGCTGGGGCATACACGGTTGCAAGTGTGATGGTTCTGAACACTTTGACAATGGCACCCTTTGTCGTGCTGGCTAAATATCTTAAGGCAGCTACCTGTGCAGAGACTTTACTGCTGACCTTCTGGATGTGACTTTTATAGGTAATGTAGTGGTCTAATGCGACTCCTAGGTAGGTTGGGGTATGCTCATGGGGAAGGATGTGGTTGCCTGCTCTGATAATTCAGTGTGCTCTTGGCTCAACAATTATCCAGGTGGAAGAGTGATGATACTGATTTATTGATGCTTAACTTTAAATGCCGCTTGTGGAGATAGTCAGATATGAGATCCATGCCAGTATTTAGCATCTTTTTCAGTTGGCATATCAATTCTTTGAGCTACTATGGTGACATTGTCAGCACACATGGATTGCTTAGATGTTGTATGAAGGAAGTCTGAGGTATATACATTGAAAAATATCAGTGCTAACACTGACCCTTGGGAGACTTCGTTCTTCAGAGTGCACACTCTATTTTCTCCTTAGCTAGTACTGAGTTTGAACTATCTGCTTGAGATCACGTTCATAATGAAAGCTCATAGCTTGTGGTAAGGTATCATAGAATGCAGTTTATATTTGAGGCCTTTGTGCCGTACAGTACCATAGGCAGCTGTAAGGTCAATAAAGACTGCACTTGTTTTCTGCCTCATTTCAAATCTGTTTTCTATGTCAGATATAAGTAATGTAACTTGGTCAGTGGTACACTGCTTTTTTTTTTCCAAAAGCCAGCTTGTTCTTTTGGAAGCTGGGGATCAATGATGTTCTCTATGGGATTTTCATAGTGCAAGGTCAGGGAGGAGGCAGGGCAGGGTTTCATAGCTATTGCATAGACTTTCATAGGCCTCTCTAAACCAGGGGTTCCCAACCTTTTTAGATCAGGGACTGGCAAATCGCGACCAGAAGTGACTGCAGAACGGCAAACTGCAGTCCAGAAGTGACCGGCATGCTGCGGATCGGCAGCCAACCCTTTTTTATACCAAGTATAAAAAAGAGTTGGCTGCTACTCCGCAGTATGCCGGTCACTTCTGGACTTCCAGTCCAGCAGCCAACCCTCCTCAGGACTGGAAGCCAACCCTTTGTGGCCCAGTACCGGGGCGTGGGAACCTCTGCTCTAAACCAGTTTGTCTCTAAGGTGCCACCCTGCCCTTCTAAAGGGCACAGGGGACAAGGGAGATCATCTTAATGGAAAATGAAGGCCTGATTTGAGGTTAGATGGAAGCAATTATTTCTGTTTTCTTCCAAGCGAGGCAAAACATTTCCTTATGCCTTCATCTTGTTTGCCACAAAATGCAATTTGTCAGAAGTATGCCTGCAGAGTAAAGCAGAGTCTGGATGGGGTACACACCTTCATTTTCCCATCTGTAAAACCCTGGTAATAGAACTGACAACTAGAGCTGGTGGTGAAAAGAAGAGGGTTGCTTTGTTTTGTATTGTTTTTTCTTTACATATACGTTTGAAAATTTTGTATTTTTCCTTGTCTGAAATTTTCCATGGAAGATGTAAGTTTTTGGGAACATATCAAAAATGAAATAATTTGTCTGAAAACTCTTTGCAGGCATCCATTTTTTTCAACATGTCAGTTTTTTCATAAAAATACATAAATCATAAAAAATAAATGCCCTCATTTCCATCAAAAGCAGTAATAATGCCTTGACAACTTTGCTTTGCTTCACTTGAAAGAGCAGAAAAAGTAACAAGAAATCTTTATCTAATATAATATCAGTCCAGCAACCAGAATTCTGTGGGTATAAATCCACAGGAGCTTTGGACTTGAAACTCCTCTTTAGTCAAATGTCTTACTCTAGTAATCCTCTATAATCTGTTAGATGTTTCTAATGGCAAGTAAGGAGCCACCTGGAGCCAAAAAGCTTTTCAGTAATCATCATATGCTTGAGTTTTGTTCACCTTTTGCCTGACTGTGATGGCTTAAAATGGTAATTTATCCCTTTAATAGTTGCCTTTGCAACCTCAAGCAATGGCATCCTCAGAGCACATATTGTATTAACTCTAAATCTGTATAGCCCATAATTTCTCTTGTTACATCTCTTTTTAAGACCAAGTCTGCCTTTTCAAACTGCTGTAGATATCAGTTACAGTGCAACCATCTGTAAGGTAGTTAAGTTATACACTTCAGGAAATACTATGTTGAATTTGAGTCCTCATCTCCTCTACCAAAAGAATGGCAAGGGATTCTGGTGCGGCATTGTATTCCCAAAAGAATGCAACAGCATGTAAAATACAAAGCTTTTCTGATTTAATGAGTGAAAAGTTGCTCTAGCTACTACTTGTATATGTAATGCTATTTTATAGCTCAGCATTTCAATATGCTTTGCAGATACTGATGAATTAGACCTTGCAATCCAACACAATGGCAGATAAATATGATCGTAACTGTGGGCAATGAGTCTGAGGCACAGAGGTTTTGGCTGCATTTGCAACAATAAGCCCCAGTGCTGCTGAGGTTCAGTGGCAGGTTTTTCTGGTGGTCTACAGCTACTGCACCAATCTTAACAAACATGTAGTTTTATGTGCCTGCCCCGCCCCCTCCTGCCTTGGACAACAGCCTGCTTCACAGAATGGTGCGAAGGTACCATCATCCAGTTGCCAGATGATGTAGATGGCTTGGTACTACTTGTTAGACTACTATGGACAACAGTGATTAGTCTCATGAATCCTTGGGCTTCCGGTGCTTGTACACATGCAGGACACCTGCCCCAAAGTGTTCTAATTAGAATGCAGTGGAGCAGATCCGATTAATCTAATTGGAATGGCAGGGTCACTTTAACTAAAATTAATTGAACGAGAGCTTTAGTTAAAGCACCCCCATTGCCATTTTGAAGTACATGACACTGAATACATGAGATGTTGCAGGCATTTTAATTAGAGCTGCTCCCGAGAGCTGCTCTAATTAAAAGATCCCTCCCTCCTCCCCATGCTGGAGCACGTGCATAGATGCCCAGATGCCTGAGTGCAAGGAGGACTCTCTTTATACCAGACCCTACACAGAAGATGGAGGAATAAAAAGGAGGAGACGATTTCTGTATTTCCATCTAGAGGCTTGAGACAATGTTCCTAAGTGACTTGCACACAGGTAGCTTCTGAGGAAGCTAATAACTTTATTCAGATTACTTAGCTCCTAATTCAGTGCCCTAACTACAAGACAATTCTTTGTCTTCAAATGGGCTAAAAGGCTTGTATGGAAGAGTACACTGGGGAACAGAGATGTGTTGGAAAAGTAGAATTATATTTCGGGAATACTTCCGAGAAAGTTGCTTTTGAAAGTGTTTATTTTATTGTTCAGCACTGTGCAGTGCAAGGCAAAGGGGAAGAGCAAAACTTTTCTCCAGATTAGGGCACAGGAACTTCTGTTCTTTGAACAAATTCACAAAAGCTAAAAATAGTTTAGCCTATTGATACAGAAGAAAACATTTTGCCAAGAAACTGGAATCCTATTTTTCATGCCCACTTTGCTTTATTAAAAAAAAAAAAAAAATCCAGAACAAGAAAAAAGACTATTACAACCAGCAGTGGGACAAATTGAGATCAGTAATTATTGCCAAAGATAGTAAAACCTTTTGGCTATTTGTGTCAAAGAGAATGGCTAACTATAATTATAATGTTGAAAATAACATTACTGCAGACAGTTGGGTAGAATATTTTTCCAATAACTTTACTTATTCCATGGAGCAAATAAATAGTATTCAAGGGGGTAATATACCTATTATTGATGCAACTAAGTATCTGGTAACAAATGATCAAATAGAACATCTCCTCCAAGTACAATGCAAGAATAAAGCCCCAGGCCCAGAGAGAATACTGGTGGGAGTTTATATTGATAACATCAAATGGTGGTCTGGTCTTGGAAAAATGGTATAACTTTATAATTGAGCTGGGCCAAATCCCAGATTCCTTGAAAGAGAGTACCATCATATCTATTTTCAAGAAAGGTCTAAAAGATAAGCCAGAATTTTATCACCCCATAAATTTAATAGACATCTCAGCTAAAATCTTTGGGTGTCACTTGTCATACCATCTCATAGTATAGATATAAGGAGAAAACATTACATGAACATCAGACCAGATTTAGGGATGGATATTCCGCTATTGATAACATATTTATTCTTCAGTTTTCTGGACATAAATATACACAAATGCACTAATCAGCATCGTATGTTGCATTTGTTGTTCTGTCAAGAGCTTTTGACAGTATAGATAGAAGTAAACTTTGGGAGAAATTGTTAAATTATGGGATTGACCCTTTTGCATCTGCTGATAGAATATCGTAAATTCGCCCCTTGGTGGGGCCTGAGGGGCAAATTTACACAGAAATTTCAGACACTAAAAGGGTTAGACAAGGATGTATTTTGGCCCCCTTGCTATTTAACCTTTATATGAATGACATTATTGGAAACATGCAGGACACTCCTTTTCGTGCCCCCAAAATTACTAGCAACCCTGATCCCTATTTTAATGTATGCTGATGACACCGTCATAATGGGGGGTTTTGACATTAGATTACAGAGAGCAATTTCAACTTTTGAGCATCTTTGTGGACAGAATAACTTAAAGATAAATTATGATAAATCCAAAATACTGTTTTAGGGAAAGTGTTTGATGAAATATGCATGGAACACTGGGGAGGGGGTGGGGGAATCAAACTTGAAGTTGTTAAAACCTATAGGTACTTGAGTGTGATGTTTACAGCTTTTCCATCATGGAAACGCCACATTCAGTTGGTTAAACTAAGGTAGCCAAATCAGCAGTGGATATAAATACATTTTATGAGACCACAGCAGGATGATCAGTCCAAGCTCCCATATTAGCATATAAAGCCAAAGTTGCATCTCAGATCCTGTATGGCACAGAAGTATGGGGCTATGCCATCAGTAATGATGTAGACACACCGCCGAATAAGTTTCTCAAGGCTCTTCTGGGTCTTCCTTCTTCAACTCCTGCATCCTTCTTGAGATTAGACATGGGATTCCATTTTAACTAATATTATTATTGGAATGGTGGGATTCTGGTTTAAAATCCTGCCTCTTCTACATTCTCGCTTGCTCAAATTGTGCTATATAGAAGACATCAATAATCCCCCTTCTCTTCAATCTCCCTGGCTAGCTTTTGTTTCCTGCACTTTTGCATTTTCCGGGATGGGGCATTATGACAATGAAAGACTCTTCTCCCCCATAGAAAAGGTCTAGGTTTTCCAGAGATTCTGAAATGTTGCCAGGCAGAATGAGTTTTGCAGTGGCCAGGGCTACTTGTATCGCCCCTCTGTATATTTTTTGGAAATTAGATTGTCAGGGAGAAAGGTATTTACAGCTGGATCTCAACAACAAATGGTGAACCTCTTTGACTAGACTCAGGACTGAACAGATGCCCACAGCTGTTTTGGCTGGATGTAGACTTTCCATTTCAAGGGCTTAAAGATGTTGCCCAGACTGTCTAGGAGTTTTGGAAGACACTGTTCATTATGTCTTAGAATGTCCTCTATATAATGACATAAGAAGAAAGAGTTTATCACCTTTCTTGCAGAAATTGACATACTTCTCAAATAGAGAAAAATTAATATGACTCTTCCAGCAAGCAGATCCATATTTAGTAAACAGTCTTAAAATTTTTGCTTGCAAGGCTGAAGTGATCAGAGCTAAACATCCTTTACTGTTGATATGACCGATTAACTTATCACTATATTTGTTTTTTACTGTGTTAATTGTGGACCTATGCACAACACTTTTATAGATTCATGATCTGATTTATCACATATTTGTACTTGATTATGTTAATTCTAGGAGTGGGAATAATGCTTTTATAATGGTTGGCTGCATTTTATTATTATATTTGCATTGCTGCTTGTTTTTTGTTTCAATTTATATTATGGTTGTGTGTCTGTTACGTTGTTTTCAGGAGTATGGCTTTCAGCCAGAATCCTTAATAAAACGAATTGAAATGAATTAAAGAAAGCAGACATATACATCCCCTTGTGCCTGGCCTCTTCCTAAGTAAAGAGAATTAGTAAGATCAAGGTTGTTTTTGTACTGTTTGAAGAGCTATCAAGTTGCAGCAATATCAAATAATGTGGATTAAAATACCATTACTCACTGCATTCTTGTGCAGTGTAATTGCAGGTATGGATGGAGTTCTGCAGTGCATTTGACCCTTGCTATTTTTAGAAATAGCCATATATTAAGCAAGCAAAGCATACTGAAATCTCAAATTCTCTGAACTGTACAGATCTAAAAACTATAGAATGGCCCATCATTAACTTCTCTCCTCCTTCTCACTTAAGCCTAAGTGATTGGTAACGACTATACTCTTATAAGCATTCGATTTTTATAAATACAGTCTGTCATAAGATGGGAAGAAATCTTGTCGTACAAAGATACCATTTCTAGTGACTTTTTAGAATTTCTTGGAAACTTCTTGCCCAAATTTTCAGCTTTGGTATCATCTTAATTAAGCTTTTTGTTATGGGGATAAATATTAATCTGGAAAAAGTAGATAAATGGTAGCTGGTGGGTGTCACTTGCTAGATAAGTATGGAACATCAAAACTTGTTCTGGTCATGCTCTCTAGTCCCGCATGATAGGATCCAACTGCTGAATCCAGGAGAGTTGGCTGGACCTTAACAAGGCCATATTAAAGGTGCAAGAGCAGGCTATTCTGATGCAAAGAAAGAATAGGGAGTGTAACAGAAGGCTGGCCTGGCTAAACAGCTTACTCCTCAGTGAATTGAAACTCAAAAAAAGGAATCATATAAAAAGTAGAATTACTATGGAGGAATAGAAGAGTATCACATGGGCATACAGAGAAAGGATCAGGAAGGCCAAGGCATGAATTGAGATGCAACTAGCACGAAATATAAAGGGCAATTAAAAAGTGTTCTGCAAACATGTCAGAAGTAAGACGAAGACTAAGGAAAGTGTAGGTCCCATACTAGATGCAGACTATAATCTAGTAAATAGATGCAGAGAAGGCTGAAATAGTTAATGTGTTTTTTAAAATTTCAGCCATCACAAATAAGGTCAGCTATCAGATCACAGGTACAGCTGGCAGCGAGGATATGGGAGAAGACAAGCAGCCTAGCATAGTAGAAAAACAGATGAAGAATGACTTAAGAGAAGTTGGATGTTTTCAAGTAATCAAACCTGGACAAGTGTATCCTTGAGTATACAGGGAATTGGCTGGATCAATTTTGGTGCTGCTGGCTATTGTGAGGGTTCAGC
This sequence comes from Alligator mississippiensis, assembly GCF_030867095.1. Taxonomy (NCBI): domain Eukaryota; kingdom Metazoa; phylum Chordata; order Crocodylia; family Alligatoridae; genus Alligator; species Alligator mississippiensis. The sequence goes on along the minus strand of NC_081826.1, from coordinate 132,578,412 downwards.
TGGGATGTAGGCGGCCAGGTCTGTGGTAGGCCACTAGGAGTGACTAGGGGATCAGCAAGGCAGGAGCACAGATTTCCCGAGTGGTGGGTTAGGGTCTGGCCTGGAGTGGGGAGAACATGGGGATCAAGTTCCAGGAGACCTAAGAGCAAAAACCCAAGAGACATAGTCCAAGAAGCAAGCTGAGATTATAAATCAGTAGTCAGACAGCAAGTACCAAGTTTCAGGGGAGATCCCAGGTCAGATTCAGGAAAAGCCAAAACCAAGTCAGGAGCCAGGAGAACCAGAGAGAGCTTTGAACATCAGGCTTACTGGAACAGACTGAAGCTGTGTGAAGGCATGCCTGCAGTCTAAGCTAGTAGTTGTGCTTAAAACAGGTGACTGATGGTTTCAGCAGCCAATCCAGTTGCAGCAAATTGGGGGAGTCTCATTAGCCAGGGATCAGGGGCAGGTGTGGTAACTCAAGTGCTTGGTCCAGCCAGGCACATTTGGTCAGAGGTCCTGACAGCTGTTATTTTTGAGATGTCATTGAAGTCAGATGAAGTCCCATATGATTAGAAAAGGGCAAATACAGTGTCCATCTTTAAAAAAGAGAAGGATTCAAGAAATTACAGGCTAGTTTGTCTGACCTTGATACCTAGAAAGAGCATAGGACAGGTCATCAAGAAATCTATATCTAAGCACAAGGGGATCAGGGAAAGGCAACATGGATTCATTAAGAGCCATGTACATCTGAACATCCTGATTTTCTTCTATAACAAGCAGATGGGTTCTGCTTGTGGAATGGGGTAGAGAAGTGGATGTGATATACCTTGACGTTAGCAAGGCTTTTGACATGGTGTCCCATGACATTTTCATTAGTAAGCTAGGGAAATACAGTGTAGATAAAGCCACTGTAAGGTGGACATAAAGCTGGTTGCTCAAAAAGCAGTCATCAATGGCTCAATGTCTAATAAGAAGGAAGTACCAAGTGGGACTATCCAGAGAGCTGTCCTGGGTATGGTATTTTTCAGTGTCCTTATTAATTATTTGGAAGATGGCATAGAGTGCATTCTTAGCAAACTTGCAGATGGGTAGAGCAAAATCCACCAAAATGAATGGAGTTGAAGATATTCTGTAGTGGTGAATTAGGATTCAAAAGGTCTTTGATAAACCGGAGAAATAGTACAACATTAATCAAGTAAAATTTAGTTAAGTACAAATGAAAAGTTTTTATGGAATAATTGTATGCACAAATACAGACTGAGGAATGACTGGCTAATTCTGCAGTACTGCATTAAGGATCTTGAGGTTATAAAGGACCATAAACTGAACACAAATCAACAGTGCACTCTTGTTATAAAAAAGCCAAGAGCATACTGGACAGTTTTGAACACAGTGTAGCTTGCAAATGAAGGAAAGTGTTCCTTCTGCTCTGTTCAGTACTGGTGAAGCCTTGCTTGTAGTATTGGATTCAGTTTTTGGCACCATGCTTCAAAAAAGACATGGACAAATTATAGATTCATAGATGTTAGGGTTGGAAGGGACCTTAATAGATCATCGAGTCTGACCCCCTGCATAGGCAGGAAAGAGTGCTGGGTTCAGATGACCCAGTCAGATGCCTATCTAACCTCCTCTTGAAGACCCCCAGGGTAGGGGAGAGCACCACCTCCTTTGGGAGCCCGTTCCAGATTTTGGCCACTCTTAACTGTGAAGAAGTTCTTCCAAATGTCCAGTCTAAATCTGCTCTCTGCTAGCTTATGGCCATTATTTCTTGTAACCCCCAGGGGCGCCTTGGTGAGTACAGCCTCACCAATTCCCTTCTGTGCCCCCATGATTAATTTATAGGCAGCCACAAGGTCGCCTCTCAACCTTCTCTTGCGGGGGCTGAAGAGGTCCAGGTGCCCTATTCTCTCCTCGTAGGGCTTGGCCTGCAAGCCCTTAACCATACGAGTGGCCCTTCTCTAGACCCTCTCCAGGTTATCCACATCCCTCTTAAAGTGCAGCGCCCAAAACTGGACGCAGTACTCCAACTGCGGTCTGACCAGTGCCCAACAAAGGGGAAGTATCACCTCCTTGGTTCTGTTTGTCATGCATCTGCTGATGCACGATAAAATGAAGTTAGCTTTGCTGATGACTTCATCACACTGACGACTCATGTTCATCTTGGAGTCCACTAGGACTCCAAGGTCCCTTTCCGCTTCCGTGCTGCCGAGCAGGTAATTTCCTAGGCAGTAGATATGCTGGACATTTTTCTCCCTAGGTTTAGCACTTAGCATTTCTCCTTGTTAAATCACGTTCTATTGTTTTCTGCCCATTTGTCCAACCTGTCCAGGTCTGCCTGTAGTTGTTCCCTGCCCTCCAGTGTGTCCACTTCTCCCCACAGTTTTGTATCATCCGCAAACTTGGACAAGGGAGTGAAGTGTACTCTGTCCAAGTCACTGATGAAGATATTGAAGAGTATCGGTCCAAGGACCGAGCCCTGCGGGACCCCACTGCCCACGTCCTTCCAGGTTGATACTGACCCATCCACTACGACACTCTGGGTACAACCCTCTAGCCAATTTGCCACCCACCGGACTGTGTAATCATCCAAGTCACAGCGTCTTAATTTGTTCCCCAGTATGGGGTGGAATACCGTATTGAAGGCCTTCCTGAAGTCTAATAAACAATATCTACCCCTACTCCCGTGTCCAGGTGTTTTGTAACCTGGCCATAAAAAGAGACTAGATTAGTCAGGCATGATCTACCTGCTATGAACCCGTGCTGGTTTCCCCTCAGCATAATTTTTCCTGCTGGGCTCTCACATATATGAGCCTTAAATTAGATTCAGCAGGGAGCAACACAAATGGTTAGAAGTCTGGAAAACATGACTTACAAGGAAAAGCTGCAAGAGCTGGCAATATTTAGTCTGACAAAGAAAAGACTAAGTAGGGATTTGATAATAGTCTTCAAATACCTGATGGGTGGTTTTATAGAAGGTGGTGACAGACAGATCTCTGTGGTCATAGGGGACAGGACAAAGAGCAAGGGGAAATTTAGGTTGGATATTAGGAAGAACTCTTTCACTCTGAGGATGGAAACTTTCTCTCTCTAGACTTCACCTGGCTCTAGTTCCTTAGTTTAAAAGGTCAGAGGCAACTTCCACTATTAAAGGATGACAAAAATAGTCGTCGTTTCTTTGCCTTCCTACTAGCTTCTTAGGTTAAGTTGAATTTGCTATGCTATATAAATTAACAACAATAATAATAATAAAGCATGTGACTAAGGGTTCTTAAAGAGAACTTCAATTGCTTGTTGCTTCATGTAATCCAACTGACATGTGGAGGACCACAAGTGAGTAGAGACAATTCTGTCGCTAACCAGAGTTGTTATGAACAGAGTGAACTAGAATCCTTGAATTAAGTGACCTGGAAACCATACGTCTCCAGCATGTGCCAGATGAGTTCATTAGAACTGAAACAAGTCTAGCAAAGGTAACATCTTTGAAGATCAATGACTGCTTCTTTAAAATCATGACTAGGAAGTTTAATTGCTTACCCTGGAGCCACTGGAAGGAGGTAGTAAATCATGCTCAAAGAGCATGCCTGGATGAAAATGCAACTATGGTAAGAAAAAGGGCGGTGATGAAAGACCAGTATTTCATTTCACCAATCTAGTTTTCTGCCAAAATTTAAAATTTTACAGCTCCTGTCAGACTTGCAGAAGCAACATTGCTTTGGATGGGTGAGCTGGAGTCTTTTGTGGACCATGTACCAGTAGAACAACTAACTGCACTCCAAATACAGAATCCCGACTACTAAATGTCTGAGAGATTTCCCAGTATAGCTCTTCTTTAATCGCATCTGTCTGGAAGATTAGGGGATCCTAGTCTGGACTTATACAGTATTGATCATATAGATGATGATTAACAGAAACCATCATGAAATGCTTACATGTGATAGCAGTTTCCTCTCTGTGTGTATTGCTGTTCTCTGAAGCAGGCTATTTTTCTCTGGAAGAGGCCATTTTTACTCTGGGAGAAAAGTCTGAACATCTATATTCTCATGTTTTCTCCTGGGAGAGCAGCAGCTCCCCTTCCCCTCTGCCCTGACACCATCTGCACAGTATCAGCAAGCTCTCCACTCATCAGGCTCTCAGCATTCAAATCTCTATAAGTGTGGCTTTGGGTAAGGTTTTCTACCAGGCAAACAAACATGGGAGAATTCTCCCAGATTATTTGAATGTGTGGTCACAGCAGATTGGGCATATCTAGAGCACAGAGAGAATGCCATCTTGATAGCATCCTCTCCCATCCTCTGGCAAGTGTGAGGGATTTCAGAGTTGGGAAGGGACAGAGCTAAGGAGCAACCACACCTGTTAAGGTACGCTTCCTTCAAGCAAACATAAATCCAAGAAGATCTATTCAGCAACATTCACTTAGACTGCTAAATGTAAGGGGCCAGAAAAAAAGCACTTAGCTCTTGGAGCAATACATGTACGTAGATATCTTCCTCATTTCAGTGTGCAATGTGCAAACTCTTCCTGTGCCAGTGTGTGAATATGCCCAGTAAATATTAAACCCCTCCCCCCCACACACACTTTGGTTCCTCATTAAAGCTGTGCAGTGAGTTAAGGTACATTTTCATGCATCTGCCTGTAAAGTATCTACAGCATGTTCTAAAGAATGTTGTAGTGATTAAATAGATAATAATAATATCAAGTTTAAAATTTATGGCTGCTTGCATACATGAAAAACAAAACAAAATGGCACTTTAAGCTTGGCATGACACCGTGCCAAGCACAGCGCATGCCCGGAAGAGGCATCATGTTAATTGGACCCAGCTCTCCCAACGTCTGTAAAGATCAGGCACTTCATCAGGGCTTCTTGGCGCTTTTATCTAATAGCGGATTGAGTCAGCTCCCTTGCAGTGTGGAAACAACTGAACATGTGGTATGTGGCACCACAGACGTGTCTATCAGGCCACGTACTGCATGCTCGCACTTGTCTGGACATGGCGACAGTGTCAAAATTAGAATTCAAAAGTGTAATAATTTAGCAATACCTCATTTAAAGGCCTTTCCGTTCAAACTTGCCTTTTGCTCTCTGGGTGTCTGAAGAAAAGGAACCAAATACTTCTGTCCTAGAAGAGTTTCTGCTTGGGAATACAGGAATTTAACCCTATTATTTTGACCTTTGACAAGAACACTTAATTATTCCCAGCTGTCAACCCAAGTCATAAACTGACCCTTTGAAAAAAAAAAACAAGTTTCCTGGTTTCCAAGTATTAAAGTTACCATCTTCTGTCATAGCAAAGTCCACATTCTTTAAAACCTGGGAGTTAATTCAGCATGATACTATGATTAGGTGAACATCAAAATGTGGTTTGTTTTAATAATGGATAAAAACAACCCAGAAAATTCAGCTCTGGATCCAGATTTGACTGGCAAGTGCAGAATCAAAATCACTCTTCTTTGCAGTTAATACCCAGCGGGTATTATCATTAAGATCAATGTGCATGCAACAGAACTCATAGCAGTGATTTGCCTTTTGTTGTTGAGCTAAACTTTTATCTTTCATTTAAAGGATAGACATAATCTACCCTTAAGTCTATATATCACACTACAGACTCGCTCAGTAGTGGTTGCACATTTTTCCAGTAAGGAAAAGAGATGATTTATACCAACTCTCTTTTATAGTACTTCCCACTCATACCAGTTTGTCACAACATTTCACCTTTCTGTCAACAAAATGCAATTAGCCTGATATACCAGACTATAAAATAAATTACTGTGCAAGACCCCAGTTGCAGTGCATCCTGCCTTCATCGAGACTAATATAGTCATGTGCTTTCCATGATTAGGTGTACACCCAGACCTAAGCAACCAAAAAACTCAGGGGAATCATGAGAATCTGCTTGGCAGCCCTGGAATGTTTCTGCGTCTCGCAATCTAAACAGTATGGACTAGGACGTAATATCTTGGACTTGCATGGCTCAGAGTGCATATTACTGCACAGAGGCAACTACTGAATCTTTTGTAGTCTCGTTTACTGGCATTAAGATTTCATAGAGAATGTAATTCTGCTTTCACTTTTAACAGCTTATTGCCAGTAAATTGGTGGGGGTTTTTTGTCCTTAAATGGGGTTGTGGTTAGTGGGCACATGCCTTTATAATTAAAGAGCAGTTCTCAGCACCAAAACCGCTTGCCCACTCTTTTAGTATGATGTACTTGCAGCTGAGAGAATGCAGTTGAAAATAAAGCCTTTGCTTAAACGTTTATTTTTAGATTGAATTCCCAGCTTTGCGGCCACAACTTCCACTTTGTGACATGACAGGGCCTGATAGTGTTCCACAAAAGACATTATTCTTTAAAGTGGATCAAAGAGGTGGTACTCTGATCTCAGGGTGCTGTTATAGGTTACCTTTAAACATTTAAATCTAGTCTTAATGCCATCTCAGACCTGCAAAAGTGTGACTTGCCAAGAGAGGGCTGGTGAGTGGGAGCATCCTGGAGCCAGGACACTAGGATCCAGGACTCTTGCTCCTCTGAGATTCCCATCACTGAGACCAGTCTAGCTCCATCCTCTTTGTAACTACACTTCAGGTAGTTGCTATCAAATCCCCTCTCAGTCTTCTCTTCTCCAGACTAAATAAGCCCAGTTCCCTCAGCCTTTCCTCATAAGTCATGTGCCCCAGCCCCCTAACCTTTTGTCCACTGGACTCTCCAATTTTCCTACATCCTTTCTGTAGTGGAGGGGGGGCAAAACTGAACACAGTACTCCAGATGTGGCATCACCGGTGCTGAATAGAGAAAATTAATCACTACCCTTGATTTGCTGGCAACACTTCTACTAATGCAGGCCACTATGCTGTTAGTTTTCTTCGCAACAAGGGCACACTGTTGGGTCATATTCAGCTTATTATCCACTGTAATGTCCAAGTCATTTTCTGCAGAGCTGCTGTTTAGCCTGTCAGTCCCCAGCCTCTGCCACTGAATGGGTTTGTTCTGTCCTGCTTTGCACTTGTCCTTATTAATCTTCATGAGATTTCTTTTGGTCCAGTCCTCCAGTTTTTCTAGGTCTCTCTTAAGAGCTTGGTGAGCAACTGTTCACCAGGGCATCCAAGGGGAAAACCAGGACTAATGGCCACAAACTCCTGGAAGACTGATTCAGGCTCAACATAAGGAAAAACTTCTTCACAGTCAGGGTGTCCAGACTGTGGAATAAGCTCCTTCTAGAGGTGGTGCAATCACCTACCCTGGATATCTTCAAGAGGAGACTAGACAGTCACCTTGCTGGGGTCACTTGGCCCCCAGTTACTTTTCCTGCTTGGTGCAGGGGGTGGACCTCCAAGGTCCCTTCCAGCCTTACAATCTATGAATCAGTCTAATTGTAGCCCTACCCCCCAGCATATCTGCTGCTCCTCTAAGGTTGGTGTCATCTGCAAACTTGCTGAGGGTGTATTCCATCTCATCCTCCAGATCATTGATAAAGTCCTTAAATTTATACACCCAGTAGGTATAGCATAGACAGAAACAAGGTAGATCTCCACCTGTGTGCCTCAATTGCTGCTTGAAGGGAATGAAAGCCATCTCCATGCCATCAATCCATCCTTGATATTGTTTGTGTGGTGACAAGGCCCAAACAGGCAAGAAACAGCATTGTCTAGCTCATGCTCTGATCCATCAATCAGGAGAACTGAGTTCCGGCACTTTTCTGCTGCTAGTTTGCCATGTGGTGTTGGGAATCCTCTCTGTCTGTTTCCCAATGTGAGAGATGATTTTGAGCTTCCTTTGCAAAGTGCTTTGAATTGCATGGATGACAGGTTCCACACATTAGCTAAGCATGACTTTGATAAATGCTTGCTGCCTGTATGAGCAGTACCCAACCATGCTTTGCCAGCTGCTGTTTATCTTTTCCCCCTCTAGCTCCAGTGAACTGGATGTATTTAAATACCCTTGACAAGGTGCTACCCCACAATAGACTCAACATGCCCCTAAATTGACTTAAGGCACCCTTCAATAAATGCCAGCTCTTCATTTACACTAATTTTTTATGCTACAGAAAAATAACAGAGCAATTCTTCTGTTGCAAAGAACTCAGAAAGACCCTAAGAGGGCAGAGTACTTTTAGCAGTATGGGTCCTTATGTGAAATCTCAAGGTTTATCTTGTGAGTAGCGTTCATAAACTTAACAGTATTAATATTGCGTGGGACCTTTGTAAAGATTTCAAGGCAACCTGATTGAGAATCACTGGATTACATCAAGACTAACCTGGTGGCTCTGTGCTGAGTGCAGGTTAATCCTCTGCGGTTCCATCTTCAGTGTGGAGATTTGTGAGACCCAAGCAGGGAGAAGGCTTCCCCAGGCTCCTGGATCCCACCATGCAAATTTCCCTGGGCTCAGGTCTCATTGAAATTAATGCAGTGACGCCTCACTGCATTAACAGAACCACTGAGGATTACCCCCGGCAGCTCCGCTCTCTGCACAGAGCGGCCGCATGGCAAGACCTGGGAGCCCAGAGAAAATGCTCGTCCCTGTCCCTGGGCTCCTGGGTTTTGTTGCAGTCATGGTGGGGCTCCAGGCTGAAAGCTGAGCCACAGAGCAGCAAGGCCAAGGAGCCAGGGAAAGCTTGCATGCCTCCCCTCAATGCATGGTCTTCCTGCACTTAAGCCCCAGAGGTTCTCCCCGCTTTGACCATGGAGACAGGGAAACATGCTTCCTCAGCTCGATGGTTTTGCTTTGTTTAAGCCTCTCAGAAGTGTCTGCTCTCCATGTGGAGCAGAGAGAGCTCAAGGAGTGGCCACAGCTGCCACTTCAGTTTATCTGGTGATTCTAGTCTGAGGAAAGGAATTTCCCTTCATTGACCCTCCCTGCAATTCCCTGCCTAGTCTTACAGGTTTCACACCTTCCTCTTCCTGAAAATGTAATAGAGCTAGGATTACTCATTCAAGGCCTGCTGTCTGAACATTTGCACACTGAAGATTTGTATTTGATCCTTTGCATTGCAATACAGACTTGGCTTCGCTGTAATGCTTCTGAAACTCCCTAAGCCTGAAGAAGGGTGATTGCGCCTGAAAGCTTGCTAAGAACTTTTTTCCAACTACTCAGTTGGCCTAATAAAAGATATTACGTCTACTCACAGATCGCTGCCTGCCTTTATTGTGATCCTTTTTTTTTTTGCAGGCTGTATAAGTTGGGAAAGAAACTGATGGAACCCAGAGGGGGGAGAAAGTGATGTGTGCTTTCAAAATCATCCGTGATAATTTTGACTACTCCTTTTCATCTATGAAAAATAGATTAGTTTAGACAGTGATTTTATTGGACTCATCATAGAAAACAGCTGTAAATATCTTTTTGACTTAGAGATACTACCACACGTCTTGCAGGCAGCTGGATTCCAGAGCATGACCCGGGAAATTCCAGTCTTTCCTTTGCCTCTGGAGTACTTCTGGGCCAACTATTATTTATATGTGGGAAAGCATCCGTTGTGAGGCAAAGCAAAAAAAGCCGGAAAGCTCGGCAAACCACAAGCCTTCAGGAAAAGGGCTGGACTTTAAGATAGATCAGTTTTGCTCTAAACACAAATGGCATGTTTGTGAAATGGTACGGAATTGCAATTTTTGGAAGCAAAGTGATGATTAGTAACATCACTGCAGTTACAGCCTTGTTTGCAGGATTTCTCTGTTTTCTTTCCTTTCTGTTCATTTTATCATCTGTACAGAATGTCCTATACAATCCACCTCCCACATCATTCTCCCTGAAACATTTTGCAACTGATGCATTATGGTTTCATCTATCTTTTATTGTAACTGCTTTCTTAAGTTCAAGGTCATAAATGAATATTTGAAAACTCCCATTCCATAACTGCATGGCCTGATTCTCATTTACACTTGGGCTCTATTATACCATGCTGGCAATGCAATAGTGCTGTACTGCCACAGTGATACAGTGGCCTCTGTGAGTGCATCTACATGTGCATATTCATGAAAAGCAATAAATTCTGGCACATATTGCACCAGAGTTTATTGCTTCAAGGCACCATGTTTACATGTGCACCCAGGACCATAGCATGATGTCAGAGGAGCCCTGGCTGGCAGAGGATCCAGGGGATCAGCCTACCAGCCCAGGGCTGCTTCAACCGAGCTCAGTGTGCTGCAAAGGGGCTGGCTGTGGCATGAGGGTGCTCTAGTGTTGGGCTAGCTGGCAGGCAGCCCTCATGCCCCAGCTGGCTGGGTCAGCACATACATGTGTATTGATGCTCACAAAAAAAACTCTGCAGCAGGATAGTACTTGTATTTTCAAATACTAACCTTCTACAGAGTTTTAGTTTCCTGTGGCCTAATAGGGGTGCATGTGTAGATGCCAAGATGTTTACTGCGGAGTTAATTAGGCAACTGTAGTAAATGTCTCATGTAGACACACCCAGTGTAAATGAAAAATAGGTCTACAGTCTCAAACACTTGACCTACAGCATTTAAAGAAGTCTTAACAGGCTTTGTTTTTTCTAAAAAAGAAAATGGGTATCAAAGCCCCATCAGTTTAATAATCCTAATCCTTGTGGTTCACTTGGTATTTTAAATAGCATCTTCCACAGCCCTTCTTTTAAAAAACCCCGAAAACAACAGAAAATGTTTTATGGGGTGAATATTTTTCCTGTGAGATTAGGAAACCATTGTGTCTGAAAGTATGTTTTTACACAGTTCTGGTATGGACTTCTGTGGTTTAGTATGATATATCACCGCAAAATCATACTGAGAGAATCACGTGGAAGGAAATATGGAAATCTAATAATGACTTTCAGTATTCAGATAAGATTCTGAAAGGCAAAACCTGGGCGCACTGGGGTTGGTTCACTGAATGGTATTTGAGCGCATGCATGTGCATGTGCATGCACACGCACTTTGTTAAACTGGAACTAAGATAATTTACACATCACAACTTTTGGAGGGACAATCATTGGTTAGATATTGGAAGCTTAAGAGGGCTAGATTTTAACCTTCTTTACCAGACTAAATCCATTATCATTCTACTGAGAGAAGAATCCTTTCAGTATCAGGTTTCCTGTATGTAAAATGCAGTCAATAAACATTGCTTATCTTACCCCCATCTTCAGCTGACCTACCTGGTCTGATGCCCTGTCAATACATTTATTTGTCTGCCTTGCAGAGGGATGGGTCTGTGACAGGCTTGCATCAGCCCAAAACAGGATACATCATAATAACCTGCATCTTGAAATTCCTGGTTTCCAGACCACATTTTAAAATTACCTTGACTTGTTATGAGTATAGAGTAGCTAGATAATATAACAGCTCATGGGCAAAATGTGACCTTTGACTTCTCCCAGTCCTTTCATTTAGTCATTTACCCATGTGCAAAAGACAACTGATGATGGTTGAGTTCTACACACTGTATCTTTTTTAGTCAGTCTGGACCTTAACTACTGCAGCAGATAAGCAACTGGCCACCAAGCTTTATGTCAGCTGCTGAGAAGTGTGGAAGTTTGCCTCAAAGCATTTTGAGTCCACAGGACATCATGAGTTTCCTTGAAATCCTCCCAGCAAGTAGCAGAGCCCCATTTCCCTGGCCTCCTTGTAGGCGGGAAGGCTAGATTAAGGTTATATCATCATGCAATTAACAAGCATATTCAAAGGAATCAGATAATTAAGGAATATATTATAATGCACAAGACGACTGAATTCAGGTTCCAAAAACAGTCTTAATATTAACATTTCCAAACTTCTGAGAGCTTGGCTTTGCAACATTAGTAATGGTCTTTTAACATGGAAATTTTGTGTGCAATAATAACTGCGATGAAACCTAGATGACAGCATCTGTTTTATGACATACAGAATGTATATCTAGCTGGTGAGCTTACTTACAGACACACCCAATGTTGGCTGAAATTCATTGCTGGTGTAATTCTATTGACATCAATTGACATCAGGGAGTTATGACAGGGAGTCATTAGGTCTTTATATGCAATCCACTGAAGAGTATTTTCGTAATGGAAAAATCTTTTTAACTGTTTTACAGTTTTTCCCTAGTAAGATTTGTCTAGATATTAACATCTTCCATTAGGATGGAAATTAAGGGGGCTTAATTTCTGTTGCTTCCTTTATTCCTGCCTGATGCGGCTCTCCTTTATGCACATTGAGCCAAATCCTCTCTCCACAGTACCCACACCATTCTGTTCCTGATTTATTCAATCCCACTCGGTTTTACTAACCAGCAGGAGGACTGCTTGCTGTGGGCTGTGAGGACAGCAGCGCAATACCAAGTCAGACTCACCGTCTTTGAAAAGCCGCATGTTCTCACACTTGTGCCACATATGGATTTGTGGGGTTCAGTTTCTCAGTTGGGCCATAGCCCAGTTTTCTTGCTGACATAATTTGGCATCCTGGAAATAATCTGTTGTGTCCGGTTTGTGCCTACAAAGAGCCACTGATGCAAAACTAGGCTGCTGATTACCTCACATGACCAACAGTACATTCCACGATAGTCCTCAATGTTGGGTGTAAACTACTTCCAGGTCTAGGGGTTTGTGTCCCAGACTTGGTTATAACCGCTGGACTTTGGAGATGAGTCAGGGGTAGAAGCTTGGCCTCACTGAATTAATTGTGAGTTTTGATATTGACTTAATTGTACCAGAGTGTTGCCTGCAGGACACAACCATTTTCATAGCAAGACCATGATTTGCTGCATTTCTTTACCTACAGAGTTCACCTTAAAAAGTTTAGTAAAAAAAAAAATGGCCTGCCCATTGCATTTGGTAGTGAGGAGAGCTGCACCCTGACTTGTGCTGCCACATCTGGTCTTTTCTTTCTAGTAATCAAATGGCCCCTTTGACTTTAAAGAGCAGTTCCCATTGAATCGGGCTCCTCCTCATCCGAGTTGTCGTCGTCCTCCTTATTCTTGTTCTTGTCCTGCTCATTCTCCAGTTCATTCAGAAATGAATGAGCTAAAGGACAGAACTGAGAGTTGGAGGGCTGAAATGAAAGACAAAGCTTTTGAAGAGAACCTCGTTTTGGGGTCACTTGTAAATGAGCATTTCCTACAGTTCACTCATTCATGACCGTCTATTCTGCAGGTACTCCAGGGCTCAAGCACACACTGAAAATAATTAGTGGGTGTCTAGCACCCACAAGCCACAGCCATTTTGGTTTTGCATGTTGGAGCTCTCTGGCTGCTTGCAACTGTTTAAAAAAAGTGTGTGTGGGGGATGGGCACTTCACCAGAAGAAGCACCGTGTTACTTCAACCAACCTCTGCTGTGTGTGTAAAGATCAGGTGCTTCAGTGGGGCTTTTGCTACTTCTAAATTGAATCTGATTCAATTAGCTATTGGATAGAAGTGCTAAAAAAGCCCCACTAAAGTGCCAATCTTTAGAGACTGATTCTCTTGGGCATGTGCAAGGTGTGGCACATGAACATATGCAGTTTAAAGTAAAGCACTGGTTTGGGTTGGTTTTTTGTTTGTTTTTGGTGGGGGAGGGAAGGGAGTTGTCTGTAAGTGCCCACCGGTAAAAACCAAATTTGGCACCTATGTACTCATTAGAAAGACAAGTGTCTGAATGATTCAAAGAAAGGCTTTCAATAATTTAAGGCCACATGGGGTCTTAGGAAATAGATTATTTTTCGTGTTTATTTTTCCTACAGGGTTTACCTTAAAAACTTCAGTTAAAAAATAACTGATGCATTGCATTTGGAAGTAAGAAGAGCTGCACACTGACTCTAACCACAACATTACAGCAAACCATCAGAAGTTGCATGTGGTAGTGAGCAGTGTTTGGGGGTGCATTTCATTCCTTGTGACTGAACCATTTGGGAATAAATAAATAAATAAATCCTAAAAGTTGTGTGAGTTTCTTGGAAAGCAACCTGCTTTGTGTGGGCAGGAAGACTGAAGTGCCAGGTGAATGGCCATCTGCCACCACTGTCACTTGATTCATTCATTTTTTTGTGAGGAGAAAATAAGCTCTAAAATATTGAGAGGTATCTCAGGAACCAGGCAGGGCCCTACCTGGACTAGCTCTTCCGGATTTTTCTTTGTGGTCTCCCCTGGCTGGCTGGTCCAGCTGGTGTATGATGTCTCTGTAACGGGAGTTGGGGGAAGTTAAAGTCTCTGTTCAAGGGCCCGTGTGGGAAAGGACCAGCCCAGACCTCGCCAGGGCCCCCTAGAGGGTGCTCCATGCCTAACCCCCAGTTTCCTCCCCATGGGTCCAGGTGATGGGGAGCCCCCATCCACCCCTGCCTGACTCCTGCTGCAGGGGCACCCAGGAGAGGAGGGGTCTAGAAGTGATTTCCCGCTCCTTCACCCCCACAGCCCATGCCAAGGGCTCTAAGGTCTCCCATGCTGATCCCATGACACCTCCCCACCAGCAGCCCTGGGAAAGGTGGCTCCCCATATTCCCATCCCTCCAGAGCCCTCACCTGGGGAGCTGCTGATTATGAAGACAGCTGATAAGGCAGAGCCAAGGGTTGGGACTGGCTCAAGTTCCTCAGCCTCCGGGACCTGTGGATGGACGGCATTCTTCCTCCAGAAGCGCCAGAGCCACCTGGCTGGAGGGCCTGCCTTGGGGTCATGCTGCCCTCCCCTTCTTGCACCCCATGGCCACCAGGTCTTCTTTGGCGTGGGAGGCAGCAGGTCCCCCTCAGGAAGGTTTTCCTGGTCCTTGTTTTTCTTCCCCAGGAACCAGAGGCCTTTCTATAGGCACGGGCAACAGGACTGCCCAGCCTGCAGATCTTTTCTGGACCTCTGGCCGGGGCCGCCTCCTTCTTGCTGGACCAGGCTCTTTCCTCTCCTCCAAAAGGAGAAGCGCATTTCCGCAGGTGCTGGGATATTTAATTGAGGGGAAGCCTGGGGGCTGCTGTACTCAGCTCCCTGAGTGCAGGGCTGTGGGGCACCAGTCTCCACTGGGGATGATTTGTCCTGCACCCTGGCTGGGTTGGACTGGGTTTCCCCAGCCCCAGTCCTGAAGTCTTGCTCCATTCTGGAGGGGACAAGAGACACCATGAGTACATGCTTGTCTATGAAGGGATCTATCTGCCTCGTAGCTGGCAGTGCCAGCACTAGCAATGGCTGAGCAAGGGGAAGGGGCTTCCTCTGGTGCAGCCCCTAGAGCCCACTTCTCCCCTGGAGTGACCAGGGCACCTGACTTACACTTGTGCAAGTACAAACTAGATTATGCAAAGCCCTTCTCATAGGGGTATGAGATTGCGGGTGCCCCTGCTCTGCTCTGACTGGCTCGCTCTGCTCTCATGAGGAGCAGCAGCACTGGTCTGAGTGGCAGTGAGAAGCAGCGCAGCAACCAGGCACTCTGGGTTGATAGCGCTCACTCTGCTGGCTTTCCCTTTGGGGGGGTGAGGTGCTGTGCCCAGCCCCGCTGTACCCATGTCCCTGCTTGCCCTGTGCTAGTCTGAAACCAGGCACAAGGAAAGTCTGATTGGTTGGAAAAGGTGTGGAGAGTGAGAAGAAGTTGATGGAAGAGGAGCAAACTTAGGCAGATGTCAGAATCCTGCCCTGGACTGGTGGGTGTAAAGTTAGGCTGAATAACAAGTGCTTTATGTGAGGACTTTCTCTCATGCTGTGGATCCCCTGTGATGACTCGAGGTCTCACTGGGGTTGTGTGAGACCACTCCCCCTCCCCCTTCACCTCCTGGACAAGTTCGGAAAGGCTTTGTTGAAAGTCCTCTCTTTCCCCATGGTTAAATGCAGGGAAGTATTTAGTAGTTCTGTTTGCCCCAGACTGTACCCTTAAAGACCAAAGGGAAGGAAGAGTTGGACCCTTTTTCCACACCACCATTTCCTGAAAGTGGATTCATTTCGATTCCCTTCTCTTTCATTCTCTGTGGTGTGAACTGTTGCCCTGTCAGAGCCCCCTTTTCCAGGCTGAGCTCTGGATAGAAAGGTGCCCAAAGGTGGCAAAGCCCTGGACAATACCCCATCCCTCTGCTCACCAATGTGAGGAAATTCCTGCCCACACCCGTGTTTAGTGGCATTCCCTCAAAGCTTTAGAAAATGGTGAGAAAAGCCTGTTAAGTCCCTGCGAGGGGCAGAAGGGTTTGTACCTGGATGGCAGCTGCAGAAAGGAATGAAGAAGTAGCAGAAAAAGAAGTTACCTAATATACACACAAGTGCGACTGATCACTCCAGAGTCTGGAGAGAAATGGTGTGTATCTGCCTGTGGACACTGTGTGCTTCTGAACTGAGCCATAGCAACGGCTGGCTGCCTGTGATGTCACAGCCCCCTGGTGATGCGGACAGTGACAAAGTCATGTTCATAGCAACATGGGCTATGCTCTTCTTGTCCCAGAGCAGATGGGATGGGGAAGGGGGGATGGGGGTAGAAATGGGGATAAGGTGGGGTGAAGGAATGAGGTCCCTGTAGGGGCAAATGTTGCTAAGAAATGAGTTTCTCTTAGGCAGTGTGGGGAAAAATGGGAACCAGTTTAGGGGCTGAGGGATGTATGGAAAAAGGTATCTGCCTCTTATACCCATGGCTTCCAGCCTTTTTCTCCCCTCTCTTCCAACCTGCATGGTGCCTCTGGATTTGATTCAGTTTTCCCTGCATTAGGCTTTTTCAACTAACTTCCTGAATCTGTGTAAGGTTTGGGTGTTATGTGGGATGGCAGTGTGCGTCTTGTATAGACCAACTGTGCCGTCACAGGGTGTGTTTAGCAGGCCTGGTCTTGTGCATCATGCACCTCAGTTGATGTGTGATTAGATGCTCCGGGGGGGGAAAAAAGAGCATGTTTTTCTTTCCTTTTTTAAAGAGTTCATCCTCCCCTCCCATTTAGCTCAGATCTTTTGTTCAGTTATTAGGTTATATAGTTTAAAACTAGCTCATGGCCGATCCCCACCTTGTAATAAAAATAACTGTCCAAGCTTCTTCCTGCTTGCCAGTAGATCCTGGTGTATTCATTCCTCCCAGACCTGTTTGCACAGAAAACTGAATTTTAGATATATATTGGCTTTTCATGTGTAACCTTGGCTGTGGGGCTACCTGAAAAGCTACAACCCAACTCTGGATCCCTGGAGGTGCCACAGCCTGCTGCTGCCCATCCTTCTCGAGAGAGGTGAAGTTGCCTAGTGTCCCTGCACCTTTGATTAGACACCACACAACTTACAACAGTGTACACTTTATTTACAAAGGCTTAAAGAAAAGGAAACTAATTAATACACAACTGATAAACTGTCAGAAATGTATTCACACCCTCTGTCAATAACATTGTACATGATGATGGCTTTGTCTGTCCTTCTTGCATGATCTCTGGGGAGCCATTTTCCCTTTTCCAAAAGGGCTGCCTCCAGAGAGGGCTTCATTTGCCAGTATCACACAGTCATGAGGAGCCATGCTGTCCCACACCACTGCCTGGCTGAGTTCACCCTGGGACCTTGCTCCCTCTGGTAGGGTGATTTAGTGTTCATTACACATGCATTAGCATCATCACTACGCAGCAGCTTCTTCATTATGCATCTCCGTGCACCATCAAACATACCTCTGATACAAACAGAGAGTCAGTTACAGCTCTGGTGGCCACTGGCCTGGGACAGGGTGCTTGGTGCACGCCTAGCACTCTGCGAGGAAAGGACAATGTGAGGAGCAGCCTGCAGCTGTGGCACGAGGGGCTGATACAGGTGTGGGCTGACCAGGAGGGGCCCAGGCATGAGGCAGATAAGCCCAGAGCCTGAGGTAGGCAGGTTGTCTAGCCCTGGGAGAGGAGCTCCTGGCAGACAGTAAGGTGCATTGAGGCAACCTGCACTGCCTGGGGCCTGCCAGAGGACAAAGACTTGTGTTAGCACAGGGGCAGGCAATTATATTGGCTGGAGGGCCACTTAACAAGTTCATAGGGATTTTATTCTTCTACTGCACCAATTCTAAGCATGGTATTCGGATGGCTCTTTCAGAATTGTGGTCTGTCTCTCTGGAGGAATGTCCTTATTGAGTGAAAACCCTTTTGAGATTGCAGGTGTTCTCCTCCATGCACATTCAGTGGTATTGGAGAGCTTGGCTGTATATTACAGCTTTCTTGGTGTGTTTAAGGCAGGGGCGGGCAATTATTTCAGGTGGAAGGCCACTTACCCAGTTTTGGCAAGTTGTTGAGGGCCGCATGGGTAGCCCTGCCCCTTAACAGGTGCCCCATCCCCTGGTCACCATCTTGGGACCCATGTCCCAGGGCCATCGATGGTGGGGCCCAGAGCAGGGGTCTGTGGAGCCAGGCTGAACTGCACCAGCAGGGAGAGGGGGAAACTGGGCTGGCTCCACAGGACCCTGTACCCCTGCCACCCTGCTCTGGGCCCTGCTGATGCTGGCCCTGGGACACCGGTGTGGGCCCCATGCTCCCACTGGCTCCCATGCCTGCTTGCTCCCAATGCCCCCCTCAGCCCCGCAGTACAGGTGGGGGCAGTGCACAGCCCTGGCCCTGCACTCATGGGCAGGGAATGAGTTGGTGCTGAGCCCACACGGGGCTGCCTGTGCCTGCTCAGGACAATGGCACGCAGGCTGAGAGTAGCTGCAGCAAGGAGTGCAGGCCACAGGGCAGGGGAGGGGCCACTTTCCCCCCTACACTCAGCACCAGCTCATTCCCTGCCCACGGTCCTCCCCCGCCTTTTCCCCCGCCTCCCCCACTTACCTGACTTTCCCCATGCTGGTGCAGCCGAGGAGCCACATGGTTCCAGGCTAGAAGTCCCTGCTCGGGCTTCCAGCTGTGAGGCTGGGGCCAGGCAGGCCCTGCTGTTGCAGGAGCCTGCCAGGGATTCCCTTGGGTCCTACTGCCCCTGGCTCCTGTCATCTTTGACAGGAACCAAGGACAGATAAATATGTATTTATTTTCTAAATTTTTTTTAGGGGCCCCACGGGCCAGAAAGAATGGTTTAGCAGGCCAGATCCAGCCCGCAGGCCATATTTTGCCCACCCTTGGTTTAGGGTGATAGCTGGTTCTGTGTAGATATATATGTTGGTTGGCGAGTTTTTTTTGTATTAGAGTTGTTTGCTCTTATTGTATTACATTTGAAGTTAATACATTGTCCCATATGGTCTTAGAATTCAACACAATATGAAGTATGGGATAATGTGTAATCTGAGACATTGCACCCCTCCATTTCCTGCCCCCCCCACCTGCTGCGGGCTGCAGAGCCAATGGGCCATTAATTACCAATTGTTGATACCTGTGAAGTATCAATTATTGTTAATGTTCATTCTGCTAATCAGGCTAATTATTTTTGGGCAATTTTGCTATCTGCTAGGGCTCCCTATTTCACAGCTCTTGTCATTCTGCCTACATGCCCCAGTACCCGGGACTCTCATTTTAATGTTGATTGGCTGCCTTGGACAAATGTGACTGCCCTGACCATGGGCAACTGGTGCCTCCTAATACTGGGAAAGGCGTGGGGGGGTACCAGCAGCCGATCGCTGACCAGGGCGGGGGGAGGGCAGTGGCCAATTGCCACTGTTAGTAGAACTGCTGGCGGCAAACCCAGAAGCATTTCTCTCGGGGGGGGGGGGGGGCATGGCAAATCTCTGGGGGTGCATCTGTACCTGTGTGCACCCTCTCCATGTAACCAATGGCCTTGACCAATCCAGGAGATAAAGTCACCCTATCTATAATACATGAAATTAGAGTTTTGTGATGCTTCCCTGAGTTGCACCCTTTTTCCAGCTCATGCCTTTCTTAGTAAGATGACAATGAATGTAAGACTCTACTCCCCAAATAATTAGATTGGGTATGTGGAATTTGTATGTAAATTTGCAATAATTTTCCAGGTGTAGAATCTAAGTATTGGAGGGTTGTATTGGCAGAAAGTTCAATAGCAGAAATGTTTACTGAGTCAGGACATATTGAAAAATATTTGCAAATAATGACTTTTGAATTCCTAATGAGGTTTTATATCAGCAGTCTGGTTCTGAAAGAAACAGTGCTACATGACCAAATTTTCTGCAGAATGTATATGTCATCACATCTTTTCTTATTTAGAAATAATGCCACATGACCAAACAGCCCAATAAAAGCTAACCTACTTAGCTTGCTATTCCGATTTTAAATATGCACAACAAATTATTCATAAAAATGTTCAGACCAAGAATTAGTGGTAGACATTCTGCAGGAAATAATTCCAAGTAAAGGATACATTTAAGCAGACTTTTGAGTTAGTTGTTTGCAGACAACCTTAGCATTGAACAAAAAGCTAAATTCACTTAATAATGTATTATATTATTCTATAAGACTTATTTGCTCAGACTTAAAAAAAAAAAAAAAGAACAAAAACAAAAAAAACCCCTCACCTGAGCTTTGCTTTTGTATACTATCTTTGCGGTTACTAAATTATTTGGCCAATTGCACCAATATCTGGTTTCATGTAAAATGTTTCTCATTGGTCCTTTAATTATATTGTTACAAAGTAGAGGGGATGCATTTCAAATTAAATGTTTCTTTTTTTAGATCCTTATGGATTTATAATTGCACGGAAACCCAAAACAGCTTTTCTAACCTCTGATTAATCAGAATACTCAGTTGCTTTGCTGCATGAGTCATCATTCTCCACTTCTGATTTCAGTGACAAGAAACAAATCTTGATGTGATCCTGAGTATTAATTTTTAGCCAAATACTAGCATGCAGTAAATTGTTAGTCGAGACTGATTATATGTGAATGTGAGGGAAGGTTTTTCTTTCAGTTTCCTTAACAATTAAAAGCCTATATTAATCTCTGCCCTGGCAGCAAGGTTCCTTTCAGCTTTTAATTTTGACTCTTCTATTAACTCTGTAGAGCAAAACACATAGCAGAATTTGGGATTAAAAGAAGTCTAATCTTTAAAAAAAGATAAGATATCATTTTCTCTGAAAAAGAGGGAACTCTGTAGCAGCTGAGAAACACTTGCAGAGAACACCCTACACCCTGACCTTGCAGTAGTCTGCATGGGGGTGCATGCTTTTAATGAAACTGTACACAGCTGTGCCCTTGGACAGTCAGTTGTGGAAGCAAGGCCATAGTCTCTCTCCTTGAACCATCCTTGAAGCACTTATGAGAGAAACTGAGAGCAGAGTTTCATGTTACATCTAATTAAACAAAGTATACATTAAATTATGGGCCATACTTTTGTTTCAAGGAGGTCTTTTACTTCATGTGTTCTTTACTGGCTTTACCATCAGCTCTGAGTGGCAACTATTGATCACTGAAATGCTCCTAGTTTTCCCATAGTTATTACACTTATTCCCAGGTGCTTAGCAGCTCAAAGAAATATGTGCTCTCTGAGATTTGTTCTGGGATCTCAATGTGTCACATGAAGCAGGATTTTTAAAAAAAAAGGTGGTTGTATTACTTTCCCTAGGGGAAAGTCTAGAATAGTTGGTATTGGATTAGACGATGTACTATCAAATACCACATCTCAGACAGATCAAAGTGAATTCATTTATAAAGTTGACAGCAAAGGCAGAAGTTATATTAGAGGCTAGATAGTGAGCTTTTCTATTATTCATCCAATTAGTGTTTGACAAGAAATCTTGTTTAATGTGGTAAGAATCTATCAGACAGAGAAATAGTACACAGAAGTATGCAGCTTTG
This sequence comes from Alligator mississippiensis, assembly GCF_030867095.1. Taxonomy (NCBI): domain Eukaryota; kingdom Metazoa; phylum Chordata; order Crocodylia; family Alligatoridae; genus Alligator; species Alligator mississippiensis. The sequence goes on along the minus strand of NC_081826.1, from coordinate 132,556,894 downwards.
GGGAGGATGTAGTAACAATACATCATCTAGTCAGTAGTGCAACAGGTGTTGCCTTGAGGTCACAGCAAAGAATTGTTTCAAGGAAGCACTGATAAATGGAATATGTTGTTTATAGGAACTATGCAATATGATTTTTTTTCCAGCAAGTTTATGTGTACATACACACATGCATGCACGCGTACAATCACAGTGGTGACCATGAAATATTTGCCAAGAAATATCCACATCCATCCCTGCTCGAGGTAGAGAGAGGAGTCTGTGAGCTTACAGCCCTCCCCTCCCTCATGCTCTCCCTTAGCAGTCTCCCTCTAGCTCCCTTTATCCTCTCCTTTCCGCACCCCCCTCCATTTTCCTTGTGCATCCAGAGTCCCCACAATAAGTGTCCCAGAGATAGAGGACTGACATGAACAGACAGAAATTCAGGTGAATAGGTAGGCTTGAAGGGGTCACCAGATGGTTCCCATGTGATCTGGAGCAATAAAAGTTCCAGCATATGGCAGTTTGACCTAACCCTTGCTCCGGTTCTCTCCTCCACCCTCTCTCATGTCCCCATTACACTTTTGCTCTACCCCATTCCCTTGGAGGGGAGGGTCAGCAAAAGGAGTCTTGTGTAGTCTTCCTGCTCCTTGCAGCTCCCTGCATCATATGACAGTTACAACATAGGCTATAAAGTAACAGAATAATACATATTTGTTTGCACTCATATTAATAAGAAGATACTGCACAATTACACATCATTATTAGGCCTGGATAACTCACAATTTTATCAACTATCTTATATTTGGTGTTTTTCTTAAAGCCCCATATCCTGGAGTCATATTCTGGGAGGATCTCAATTTGCTTTTTCTTTGTTTTTTAGTGATTTCTTTATGTCATTGTTTCTGGAGAAAACTTGAAAATGTAACGTTCAAGATGAAAAAAAACAAAAATTACTGGTAATAATTTTTTAAATAAAACGTGATTTCCTAAGTGAATGGAGCACCAAGCTCAGACTCAGAGTTGTGAGTGGTAATCTTGCTTTTGCCACTTGTTTCTAGGGTTACCTTGGGCAAGCCACTTCACTGCTTTGTCCCCATCTGTGAAATGGGGATAATGATATGGACCCAGTTGCTAAAAGTGACCCCCACAAAACAAAACAAAACAAAACAAAACAGTTGTGTTGGTTTTAGGCTTAGTTTTGTTTTTTAATCCCAATTTATAGTGATTAAGTGTTTAAGGTTAGTAATGCTGTTTGCATTTTGAATAAATTACATGACAAATGTAGAGCTTTTATAATATTTGTGTATCCTTCATAAATTATTCCTGATTTCTTCAAATTCCTGCCTCTGTAAGTACTGAATAGTTCAAACAGAATCTGTAGCCTATGCAGAATATTCAGATAGTCGTTGTTTGTTTGTTAAACAAATGTTAGGTTATGCCACTACCACGGTATACCAGGATTCAGTACAATAAAGGCTACTTTTTCAAGCTTCTCATGCTTAAAAGAAAAAAAAATCCGAGCAAAACTGTGACTGAACAGTTGTGGTTCCATTTTTTGCTCCATCATTACTTATTAGTTTAAGGTTTAATAGCCAGTTTGCTTTCTTTACCCTAATGGCATCAGTTATAAAGACTACTAGATTCTCCATAACTAAAAGTGTTGGTTGATGACTTGTTGGTGAGTTGGCTGTTAATGACATGTCAAGGACTCATTAAGTGGCATATACAACTAGGAACACACTCTGACTCATTACTTGACACACACAATAAAGAACTGAGTTAAATGTTCAAAGACACTACCGCAATATTCCTACATCTATCTGGTTGTCATGTTTGCTTGTTGTTGCTCATTTGATATTGTAATCTTAAAAAAAAAAGTGTAAAAGTTTTTTCTACTCTAACTACTATTCCAGCTCTTATTCTGGAAAACTCAACATACGCATGCCAAAACATTACATCCTGTTATTGTGGACTCTGTCAGGGAACACAAGAACACTACATCTTACGCTTCCCCTTCTTGATTTAATTGAGGCTCAAATAGAAGGCTTTCAATTTGAGCATTAAATGAAAACACAGATGACATACAAAGAGGTGCCAGTGATTTTAGGGCCAAATTCTATTTTGCCCATTAGACACATAAGTGGACTTAGGTACTTAAGTATGATTCTGTTCCACTCAGTGTAAGCCCCTGAAAATGAAAGAGGTTGAATGAGTCCTCTTCCTCCTCACTTTTTTGTGACCCAGTCTTTAAGGAAAGATGGCAGCATCTTAGAAAAGTAAATATCTTGACAAATTTTCAAGACTTAAGCATTGCACAATAGATTTCCTTTTAAGCATCAGAAGCTAAATCCACTTAGTTGCATAACAGATGGAATAGAATTTGGGGCAAGCTTCATCAGATCAGTACTGAAACAATGTAGTACCTCCCTTTCTTGTAATATTATAGCAAATACTGCAGCACTTGTGCTTTCTTTCTCTATATGTATAGTCTAAATTCTTGGAATCCTGTAATTTTTATCTGAATCTCAGCCTTATACAATGTATTATATATAATATACATGTAAAAATTCTTAGCTTTTATAGTATCAAAGAAAAGCTTGAAAAGCTCAGAGAATACTAAAAATTCAAATTATACTCTTTTTTTTAAATTTGGGACAAGTTCATGACTTTGGAGAAAGCCAATTTGCAAATATTGAATAATTAAAGTTGGCAGTATTGACTGGGTCCTCCTCAGCCTTGTGACTGGTCAGTATGTGACTGGAAATATAGTCTTTATTAAGACAGGCTTTCTAGTCTCCTCAGCATAAACTGCTGTTAATTCTACTAAGACTAAAGGTGGAGGAAAAGCAAGATTTCAATCTGATTTCATGCTGCTAGATTGAAAGCATTTGAGGACAGGGAACATTTTGTCTTATGTGTATACACAGCACCTTACACACTAGAGAGCCCCCATATTGAGAGCAGATGTTGAACATCTAGGTTAGGCTAGAGAGCTTCCTCCTGTACCACTGGGAGCCCCCCCGGACTACCCACTCCCAGCAGGGTGCAGTTTTAGGTCATGCCCAGAACCAAGAGCCTCCTGCTTCTACCTGC